>NW_024429266.1:68508925-69108925 GCF_017639785.1 Mesocricetus auratus
GCAGTGCAGAGGTAAGGGAAACTGAGGCAGAGAAGGGGGTGGAGCGCAGTGAGAAGAGTGAATGAATGGATGGACGCATGAGCATACCTCCCAGGTAGAACTAAATTCAGACCTTAGGCCAGTTATTCAAAGTTTGTTAAACTGAGGAGCACACCCCCACTTGGAAGCAGTCACCAAAAAACGGGCAAAACAACAGTTTTCTGTATGTTCGATGGCCAAAAATTAATCAAAAATCAAAAAGTATAATGGCTCTGAGGTGCTATGGGTAGTGTTAAACCGTGTTGCATTATGGGGCTTCCCTGCACGCTCACTCCGCACTGCCTCACAACACCAGCAAACGCTTCCTGAAACCCCAGAACTTGGACTCAAGACTGCTGTGTGTTATGAATCACGATGTCTTACGCGATGTGTGTTTTCCACTCTTACAGGAGCGTAACGGCTTAGTTATGGGAAACAGAGGCGTTTCCTATGGCTCTGTCATCATCATTCATTCCCTTTCTTCTGTGATAAAAAGACCTGAAGAAAACACAGCACTGCTTAGGGGAAAGAAGGGAGGCATGTTTGGTTTGCATTGTGTTTGAATGTCTAACTTTAAAAAACACTACCTGAGGGCTGTGGAGATGGCTGAGCAGGTAAAAGCGCCTGTACCAAGCCTGAAGACTTGCCTTCCATCCTCAGGACCCACACACAACAGAAGCAGAGAGCTGACTCCCGCAAGCTGTCCACTGGCCTCCTCACACACACCTCAGCACACATGTACCCACCCCAAACATTATATGAACACAAATAAATGAAATGCAATAACAAAAATTTAGTTGCTGTTTGAGTAGCCAGCTTGAGTTTCATAAAAATATTTGTTCAATGAGCTTTGGCTGAACAATTCTGGAAGTGTCCATAAGCAACCTTCTCTACCAAGTATCTATGCAAAACAACATCCTCAGTATTATTTATTATAAAATCAAAATATCAATCAACCCCAAAAACAAAACTGCTGTTGTGGTTTGAATGAAAAATGTCCCATACGGGCTCCAGTAAACACTAGCTTTCCAGCTGGTGTTGATGACAGGGAGGTTTAGCGTGTGTAGCCTTGCTGGAAGAAGTATGTCTCTGGGAACAGACTTGGAAATGATACAGCCTTACCCTGCTTCCTGTTCACTCTCTCTGCTTTGTGCCTTTGGTGGAAGATGTGAGTTCTCAGCTTCCTCCTCTGGCCTGCATGCCTGCCTCCTGCCACACCTCCTGTCCCCATGGACTCTTAACCTTCTGAAGCCATAAGCCCAAATAAACCCTACTTCTGCAGGGCCCCTGGGCCATGGTGTTTTTTCACAGCAACATAAAAGAAACTAATACCAATGTGGAAGGTGCTCTGTGTCCTGCAGTATCAAATGATCAGCCATGATTTCATTCTTTATGTTTAAGAAAAAGCACACATTCTCATTAGTATGCAAATTAGCTTTCATCTTTAATAAATGGTAAAATTATATGTATACCAAAGAATTATTTTAAGATAAATCTTTTTATGACTTAGTATCAGTAAATGTTTGGTTTGTATACATATTTTATATACCTATATATTCACAGTGATATAAAAATTTCATGGGCAAAAAGGGCTGGTGAGCGGAGGGAGTTTACGAAACCCTGGGTCAGGCCTGGAGAGATGGCTCAGTGGTTAAGCTAGTTTGCTATTCTTCTGGAAGACCTGAATTCGGTTCCCAGGAAACATACAAAGTGGCTCACAATGGCCTCTAACTCCATCTCCAGGAGATCTGAGGCCCTCTTCTGGCCTCCTTGGGCACACATTTGCACACAGGTGCACACATAATAAATACATTTCCAAAATATACAAAGAACTCAAGAAGCTAGTCACCAAAACACCAAATAACCTAATTAAAAAGTAGGGTACAGAACTAAATAGAGAATTCTCAGTAGAGGAGTCTAAAATGGCTGAAAGACACACAAGAAACTGCTCAACATCCTTAGCCATAAGGGAAATGCAAATCAAAACAACTCTGAGAAACCATCTTACTCCTGTCAGAATGGATAAAATCAAAAACACCAATGACAGCTTATGTTGGAGAGGATGTGGAGAAAGGGGAACACTCCTACACTGCTGGTGGGAGTGCCAACTCATACAGTCACTTTGGAAATTAGTATGGCAGTTGCTCAGGAAAATGGGCATCAGTCTACCACAAGATCCAGCAATTCCACTCTTAGGCATATACCTATGTTCATACCATGTTCATAGCAGCATTATTTGTAATAGCCAGAACCTGGAAGCAACCTAGATGATCCTCAACTGAAGAATGAATAAAGAAAATGTGGTACATTTACACAATGGAGTACTACTCAGCGGGGGGGGGGGGGGGGGGACACGACATGAGCCTTCATCCAGTAGCTGATGGAAGCAGAAACAGACACCCACAGCTAAACACTGAACCGAACTCCTGGAATCCAGTTGCATAGAGGAAGGAGTGATGAGCATAGGGGTCAAGACCAGGCTGGAGAAACCCACAGAAACAGCTGACCTGAACAAGGGGGAGCTCATGGACCCCAGACTAATAGCTGGGAAACCAACATAGGATGAATCCAGGCCCCTTAAACGTGGATGTGAGGAGGCCTGGGCAATCTTGGGGCCTCTGGTAGTGGATCAGTATTTATCCCTAGTGTACCAACGCACTTTGGGAGCCCATTACACATAGAGGGATGCTCTCTCAGCCCAGACACACAAGGGAGGGCCTAGGCCCTGCTCCAAATGATATGACAGACTCTGAAGATCCCCCATGGAAGGTCTCACTTTCCCTGGGTAGCAGAAAGAGGATGAGATAGGGGGGTCATTGGGGGGCAAGGGAGGAGGAGGGGAGGGAGAGGGAACTGGGATTGATATGTAAAACAAACTTGTTTCTAATTCAAATTTTTAAAAAATGAACAAACAATATGTTTTCTAAAGAGAATCCTGGGCTGTGAAAACAGGAACAATGTATCCTCAGTCTCTCTTTCTGCATCTCAGACACACACCCATAGTCACCCGAGCTGCCAGACTCTACTGTCTGAGACTTAAATGTTCCTCAGGGCTCATGTGTTTAAAGGTTTGTTTCCTAAGCTGTGACAGTACTGGGAGGTGGTCCAACCATGAAAAGGTGGGCCTAAGTGGGAGGAAGTTAGGTCATGAATGCATTGGAGGAGACATTGGGGAACGCCCTCTCGGCCATTTCCTCTGCCCAAATTGAGCATCCTCTGGGACTACATGCTCCCACCACCATGTCATGAGTTGTCTTGCCACAGACACAATCTAACAGGGTCATCCTCAAACAGAGACCTCGGAAACCATGAGCCCAAATAAACCTTGTTTCCAGCAGTGGCTGGAAGCTGACAGATAGATACACTGACTCACTAAAGTGCTAGATAGGTCTCCAAAGAGCCTGGACTCAGTTCTGTCCCTTTCCGGGCAATGACCTTGGTTAAGTCGTTTTACCCTCTGACTCTCTCTCTCTCTCTCTCTCTCTCTCTCTCTCTCTCTCTCTCTCTCTCTCTCTCTCTCTCTCTCTCTCTCTCTCTTTTTCTCTCTCTCTCTCCTCTCTCCTCTCTCCTTTTCTTGTAACCGGGCCTTGTGTATTCCAAGCTAGCTTTGGATTTGTCATCTACCTGAGGATGGATTATCCTCCCAAGAATTGAGTCCGTACGTAGCCTTGCTCCTCCATGCTCAGTTTTTGTGGTGTTAGGGCTGGAACCAAGAGCTTTGTTAATGCCGGGCAAGCAGCTAACTGAGCAACATCCCTCGCCCTACTCCATTTTGCTCATCTGTGTGATGGGCTTTGTGTAACGTACATTACATATGTGACGTCAGTAAACTTTATATGTCATAAAACAGGAAATGCCTGTGGGTGGGGCCTGCGAGTCCCATCCAGAGGACCTAGCAGGGGACTCCCTCCCCCAGCTCTTTTCAAGACAGCCTGCGGCTTCTGTTCTCTCCTCAAAACACCTCAGCCCCTAAATCCTGCTTCAGTCATAGAGAGCCCCACCATTTGCCTTACAAGAAATAACTGTGTATGTGGATATCTGGGCATGCGCCTCACTTCTACATGTGGCGGGGATCAGAGGACAGTTTTCAGGAGTTGCTTGTCTTCTTCCACAATGAGGGGCCCGGGGATTGAAGCCCAGTTGTCAGGGTTGGTGGCAAATGCTTTTACCCACAGAGGTTCCACCTCTTTTCCCTTCCAACACTCCCTGCCCTCAAAAATTTCTCAGCTGTATAGACTACCCAAAGTCTTGTGGTCTGTGAGTTTTCTCAGCCACCCTCTCGCTAGTCTCCAGCTACAAAAACTCAATTACAGGATTGAGGAGATGACTCCATTGAGTAAATGCTTGCTAGGCAAACATGAGGCCAAGAGTTCAACCCCCAGGATCCATATTAAAAGTTTGCTGTAGTGTTATGGGTCTGTACTTACAGCCACAGGGTTCCCTGGGTTCTCTGACTTAGCCAAATCGGTGAGCACCAGAGACAACTGAAAGACTTGGTCTCAAAAAAAAAAAAAATAGATGGTTGGTCAGGGAGATGGATTGCTGGGTAACACTGCTTGTGGAGCAAGCATGAAGACCTGAGTTTGAATTCCCAGCATCCCACTTAAAAGTCCTGCAAGAACATATCTGCACCTGCAACCCCAGTGCTATGGTGGGAGGAAATGGGAGAATCTGCAGGACTTGCTGCCTGTCAGTCTAGCTCCAGGATCTGCAAGACATGTTTTCTCTAGGGAGTACGGAAGACAATAGAGCAGGTCACCCAGTGCCAGGCCCCAAAATGTGTATGCATACGCGCGCGTGCACGCACACACACACACACACACTGAAAGAAGAAAGGAAAAAGAAAACAGGGTGCAGAAAAGACACCCAAAGTTGACTCACCTTCCCATACACATTTGCACACTCATGCCACTACATATTTGTGTACACAAAAGAGCCTATTACAATGTCTCCACACAGTGCCTGTTCTCAGTCATTCCCCTCAGTTTTTATATACCATTCCCTTTTCCTCTGCCTCTCTGGGGCAGCATCTAGATCACCTCTTCCCCTGAACCTACTATGGGACGTGTCACACAGTAGGTGGATAGTAAGTGGTCATGAAACTCACAGGGAGAAAATAAAAAGCATTGGGTAGGTGTGGGAGGGATGTCACCCCTTCAAGCCAAAGGCTTGAGCACAAAAGGGAAAGTGGGGCAAGCCCCTCCTCCCAAGCGGAACTTGAATGTTACAAATGGACCACATCATAGTGACCGGGTTTGTAGGTCTTCCTACTGACCTGAGTGGAAGGCTCTATAGTGCCCCAAAGTCTCAGCCTGATAACCTGCAGCCTCACAAATTGCCTGAGTTTATTTGGGGGAGCAGAATTCGATTTGCATGTCAGAGGAGCCGCTATCTGGTACCTGATGTAAGACTAATTTTATTAACAAATTATCAACACTGATTTACTGAGAAATACGGTACTGCCGGGAGCTATTTTTAACCTCCTGCCTGAGCCGAGACTCGGGCTCCGCAAACAAATCTTCCTTTGAAGGACACTGCATTTGCAAAAGTGAATTAGGTGAACAAATATCCGTCTATTCATGAAGTTTCTTTATTACGAAATAAATAAATAACTGCCTGAATGCCTTCATTGTCCCTCTGGCAGGTTTCCATGCCGGCTGATGGCAATGGCTTCTGAGGAGCCCTGCGGTGATGGGAGGGGTGCAGAGCGGGTGGGAGGATCCGGGAAATGCTGCCTGGGACATCAAAGGGGGCTCCTGGCCGGCCCAAGTCGCCGCTAGGGATCACATCCCAGTCCAGTTCAGAAGGGAGGACGGAGGAAAGGGAGACTCCGCGGCTTCTGTCTGTGGGTTCTGACTTGAGCCTTTGTACCCTCACCTCTCACCCAGAGTTAATCCTACCTCATTTCTGCGTAGTCGGGAGGATTAAACGAGATACTTAACACCTGTCGAGCAATTGCCTCACAACGGTTACTGTCACAGTCCTTGTTGGGACAGGTAAATGTGAAAAACGGTAAAAACAAAAGTTTATCTGGAGCCGGGCGTTGGTGGTGCACACCTTTAATCCCAGCACTTGGGAGGCAGAGGCAGGCAGATCTCTGTGAGTTCGAGGCCAGCCTTGTCTAAACAGTGAGTTCCAGGACAGCCCCAAAGCTGCAGAGAAACCCTGTCTCAAAAAACCAAAAAAAAAAAAAAGTTTATCTGGCCAGCCTTGTTGGTTGTGGCCGAAGAATGGAACCTAAGACTAGTTCTAGACATACTAGGCAAAGCTGTGTACCCCAGGCAAGCCATGGCCCTCTCTGCTCTTTATATTCCAATTCTACACTACAGTGGTAGAGCACTTGTCCAGCATGACCAAGACCTGAAGTTCCAGTCCCAGAGTGGGAGTTGGAGGTGGTGGATCCCCTGCAGGTGTGGAGGGGCCTCAAGTCTAAACCGCACATTGGGTCACAGGCTAAACATGTGGCTCAATAGTCTCAGGCGCTGGAATATGGCTCCCTCGTATCAAGACCGATACTGAATGTGGTGGTATTTGCCTGTATCCAGCACTTGGAAGCTGGAGGCAGGAACTGAAGGTTATCCTTGGCTACATAACAAGTCTCAGGCCAGCCTGGAATACATGAAATCCTACCTCAAAATCAAAACAAGCATTAACAGAATTGGTCATTCTGTCCTGGTGGTGGTGGTGGTGTGTATGTGGGTTTATATGTATGAGTGAGTGTGTGTGCATGTGTGTGAGTGTGTGTGTGCATGAGGTCAGCATCAACCCTCTCTCAACTTTGCTCTGTCCTTTATCTGTTGAGGCAAGTTCTCTCACTGAATCTGGAGCTCACCAGTTCAGCTAAGCTGACTGCCTAATGAGCTCAGGGACCCTATCCTCTCCCCTGCGCCCCCACCTCCAGGGCTGGAGTGGCAGAGACCTATGGCATGGCCATGCTGGTCTTTTATGAGTGCTGGGGATCCAAACTCACACTTCTCCCTCTGAACCATCTCCCCAGTCCTTCCTTGATGCCACCCACACACACCCAAAACCTGATGCCAGGGACCACAAGAATGGCTTAGCACTTAAGAGTGCTTGCTGCACAGTCATAAGGATGGAGTACAGGCCCAAGTACTCATGTGACAAGCCAGGAATCCTTCACAGGCCTGTCACCGAGCTTTGAAGTAGTGGAGACAGGAGGATTGCTGAGTCTTGCTGGCTTTCAGTGTACACAAGAAAATGCAAGTCTCAAGTTCAGGGAGGGGACCTGGATTCAAAGAATTAAGTGGAAGGGACACCTTGATCGCCCTCCTCTGTTTTTCCAAAGTATGCACAGGCACAGGCACCTGCACACACAAGTGTGTGTGTGAACTCACATAGACATTCACACTCACACAAGTGTGGGTGCACTCCCACAAGTGTGTTTTCACTTGCATAGACATTCCCACTCACAAGTGAGTGTGCACTCCCACAAGTGTGCATGCACTCACACAAGTGTGTTTTCATTTGCATAGACATTCGCACTCACACAAGTGTACGTGCACTCCCACAAGTGTGTTTTCACTTGCATAGACATTCCCACTCACAAGTGAGTGTGCACTCCCACAAGTGTGCATGAACTCACACAAGTGTGTTTTCATTTGCATAGACATTCGCACTCACACAAGTGTACGTGCACTCACACAAGTGTGTTTTCACTTGCATAGACATTCCCACTCACAAGTGAGTGTGCACTCACACAAGTGTGCATGCACTCACACAAGTGTGTTTTCATTTGCATAGACATTCACACTCACACAAGTGTGCATGCACTCACATAGACATTCCCACTCACACAAGTGTGTGTGCACTCACACAGACATTCACATGCAAATGTAAATAAATAAATCTTAAAAGAAAAAGATAAAAGGGGTGTGGTGGACACACAAGGAACAGGGTATTTGGGTTTGAGTGATTTTTGAGGCAGGGCCCTGTAGCTCAGGATGACCTTTGTCTTACTTGGGGTTGCTATTGCTACGATGAAACATCATGACCGAAAGCAAGTTGAGCAGGAAAGTTTATGTTGCCTGTTCTTCCTTATAACAGTTCATCATCAAAGGCAGTTGGGGCAGAAGCTCAGGCAGGGCAGGGACCTGGAGGCAGAAGCTGACGCAGAGGCCACGGAGACGTGCTGTTTACTGACTTGCTCTCGTGGAATACTCAGCCTGTTTTCTTACAGAACCTCGAACCACCACCCAGCATCAATCACTAATTAAGAAAATGCCCTATAACCTGATCTTACTCCGGCATTTTTCTCATCAGAGGACTCTAGCTTGTGTCAAGTTGACATAAAACTAACCAGAAAAAACCTAGAACTCCTTCTAAGTGAACTACCTTGCTTCTACCGCGTAACTGCTAGAATTACAGGTGTGGAGCACCAAACCCAGTTTATGTACTGCTGGGATTTGAACTCAGGACTTCATGCGTGCTAGGCAACACTCTATCAAATGAGCAGTTATATCCCAGTCCTAGAAAGCAGGGTTTTGAATGAAGCCTTTGTTTGCCAAACAAGCTTTCAAACTCCAGACTACTCCACCCTTGAACGGGGTCTGGGTCTCCTGCAGGTGCATCTTGGAGCTGGGGAGAGGAGCAGAAAACTTTTCAAGGGCCATATTGATTCCAAAGAGGCGGCAGGTCTTGAATGAGGCTCAGCCTAGACAGCATGCCCTCAATGGACCTGCTGGAGTGGGCTGTGCTGACCCTCCACAACCTCTAGTCTCAGGAGCTTTAGTGGGATTAGCAGGTATCCTTGCTATGCATGACAGGCTCTGTGTACATCAATTTGAGAGCAGGCTGTAATGGACCTGGACTGTCAACGGCAGCTTGCATATTCATGTAGCAAAGCTTTAAGACTTAGTTACAGCCTCCAGGCCCAATTGCACAGGCCCAATTAGCCTGGAGTCACCTGGACCACCCTCAGGATGTGTGCTGTAATCCTGAGTTGCACACACCCCTCTATATTTACCAGTGAGAGGTAAAGCTTACCACCACCTCCTCCCCTCTGGAGGCCAAGGCATGAACGGTGAGAAGGGTCCTGTATTAAATTCTGACTTGGATACACAAAACAACTGCTGTAACCCCTGTGAATGCACTTGTTGTGGAAGTTCCCCCCACTGGTTCAAGTCTTTAAACTCTTACTCCCCAGTTCCTGGTGCTGCTTAGAAAGTTGTGGAACCTTTAGAAGGCAGGGCCTTGCTAGAAGTAGGTCACTGGAGGTGGGCTGTAGGGTTTTAGAGCCTGATCCACCTCCCTTTCTCTCTCAAGCTCTGGTGGTGCTGCCTTCTCTACCATGATGGACTAGGTCCCCCCCTGGAACTATGAGCACAAACACTGTCTCCCCTACATAGCTTTTTGTTGGTGTTCTTACACCTTTATCACTTCTGTTGCTGTGATAAAACACCCTGAAAATTAAAAAATAAAATAAAACGCAACTTAGAGAAGGTATATTTCGGCTCACAACTCCAGGTTTCAGTCCATCACTGTGGGGAAATCGGGGCAGGAGTCTCAAGCCGTTAGTCACATCACACCCACAGTCAAGAACAGAGAAAAATGGATGCATGCAAATTCATTGCTTGCTTGTTTGCTTACACTCAGCTCAGCCTCTCCTCTCTTAAGAAGACCTCCTGCATGGGGAATGGTGCCACCCACAGTGGGCTGGGTATCCCACATCCATTAATTTAGTTAAATTACGATGATCCCTGTACACAATTCCTCATTGTAACTCTGCCTAAGTGATTCTAGGATGTGTTACTGCTGACTGCCACACTTGTCTTTACCTCACAGGACTACTAAAAGGATTACAGTAATGTCTGGAAATGTTCTTGGTGGCTCCCAATACAAAGACATGTTGAAACTGAAGTCTATTCTTGTCTCACTCCAATGACCTTGGTTTGATTATTTCTGAAATATGTTGGTTCATCAGAGGACAGTATAATGTTTAGTCATCATTTCAACAAGACTGCCTATTGTCTTGTTTCTCAAGAACCTATTCTGTACCTTCTACTGTGTTCTTACACCTCGTTGATCCTCCCAAGCACCCACACAGAGGGACACAAGCCACATCTTACAGAAAAGTGAGGTCAGCTAGTTCAGGCATCTGCTCAAGTCTTGCAGAGGTAGTTTGTAGTAAAACTCACATTGAACCCTAGTTCACAGACCATAATCAGGGCTTACCAAACATAAATTGCTTAGAAAAGTAGCCAAGCACTACTGAACAGAAAGTTACTCTTGTATGAGGGTTTGTGCATCTATGAGCATGTGTGTGTGCAGAAAGCTGGGGACAATCTTGGATGTCATTTTTCAGGGACCACCACCTTGGGTCTCTCACTGGATTGGAACTTGCCACTTAGTCTAGGCTGGCTTGATACTGAGCTCTAGGGATCCACCTGTCTCGGCATCCCAAGAGCTAGGATTACAAATGGCCACCACCACACCTGGCTTTTTCAGATGGACTCTGAGATTCAAACTTAGGACCTCATGCTTGCAAGGTAAGCACATTACTGAGCAAGTAATCTCTCCATCCCCCAAAGTGATTCTTTTTCAAAATAAATGTTTGAGTGTCTGATGCTATGGAACCCTAAGCATTCCCTTTCTGCACTGGTCCTGTATATTGGATGGCATTTTCCAGAAGAAAAAACATTTGGTAAGACAGCTCAGCAAATGTAGGTGCTTGCCATGCAAACCTGCTGGCCTGGAATTTATCCCAGGAACCTTGTAAAAGTGAAAGATGAAGGCCAGCAAGATGGCTCAGGGGGCAAAGGCCCTTGTCACTGATAGCCTGAGTTTGCACATGTCAGACGGAGAGAGCTGATTCCCACAAGTTGTCCTGTGACTGCCATGCACCTGCCATGGGAAGCCCTCTTCACATATACAGACACACATATACATACACAATAAATAGATACAATGCAATAACAAATTGAAGTAAAAGGAAAGAAACAAGTCCACAATATCTTCTGAACGCCACATGTGTGCCTGACATATACAGCCACACATAACAGCAATAAATTAAATGTTGAAGACTTTGGCAGAGAGATTAGATGACAAGTATCAAATGGCCAGTAGTTGGGAGGAGGAGGAAGGAGGAGGGAAGAAGGAGTAGAGAGGGAGGGAAGGGAGGTGGAGGGAGAGGACTGGGTGGCAAGAAGTGGATCTTCTGAGATCAGGTATACCCAGGTTTCAGTCTCTGGGAGTTCCTTAGTTGTGTGACCTTGGGCATATCACGAGACCTCTCCTCTGTCTGAGCCTTGAAGTTGTTTCACTTGCTGAGTCTCATCTTACTCTGCTGTTGAGATTAAGTTAGTTAACATAGATAAAAGGATTATCTCAATAAAATCCAAAAGGTTAAAACTGCTTTTTCCTCCGGGCTCCTCTCTACCTCCTGACCTGGTTGCTTTCAAAGGGCCAAGCTATTCTGGGACATTCCACTGCTGGAGACACATCAGAAGTCCTGATGTCCCAGAACCCTGGTGTCTGATGGCCTCCAGCTGCCAGGCATCAGGGTAGGTCCTCCTGCTCAGCTTTAGGACCGGTGTGGTATGAGGGAATGCATCATTTACCAGCCCTGGACATGGGGACTGCAGGACAAGAAGAGAGGGAGAGAAGGAGCTGTTCTCCAGCCCCCAGACCTGGGAACCTGGGCCAGTCATCAAGGAGCTAGGTAGAAGCTGACTGGGCTTGCCTGCTTCACATCCATGACTCTAGCCTTGCAAGCATCACCTCCACCTGGAAAAAGGGACTCATTTTGCCAAGCCCAACAAGGTGCCCCTTAGACAAGCAGAAGACACTAGGAAGCAGAGCTCCAGCAGGAGAGGTGGCTCAGGCAGATACAGTACACCTGGACCTGAGTTTAATCCTTAGAACCCATGTTTAAAAAAAGACAAGTACTGGCCGGGTGTTGATGGCACACGCCTTTAATCCCAGCACTCAGGAGGCAGAGGCAGGCAGATCTCTGTGATTCGAGGCCAGCCTGGTCTACCGAGTGAGTTCCAGGACAGCCTTCAAAACAATACAGAGAAACCCTGTCTCGAAAAACCAAAAAAAAAAAAAAAAAAAAAAAAAAAAAGACAAGTACTGCAGCGCATGCTAATTACTGGGACACATGTGGCATGCACATACACACATATGCACGTTCATGCAGAAAAGAAACACAGCTCTAGCTGGGTGTGGTCGTACATCCTGTAACCCCAGCAATAAGGAGAGGGAGGAGGTTAATGTAGGGCAGTCTGGGATAAACAGAGTCCTTGTCTCACGAGTGGAATAAAGGCAAAACAAAGCCTATGGGTAGGCAGAGGCAGGCATCCCCAGAGCAAGCTGAGCAGCTAAAGTGGAACTGGCAAGCTCAACAAGAGATCCTGCCTCAATCAACAAAGTGGGAGAGTAACTGGTACCCACATGCAAATCTCTGCGACCCCAGTGCTGGAGAGGCAGAGATGAATCCCTAGAGCTCACTCACCAGTTAGCCTAGTCCAGCTGGTAAGCTCCAAACTCAGTGAAAGACCTTGCTTTTAAGAAATGAGGTTGAGCTGGGTGATGGTGACACACACCCTTAATCCCAGCACTCTGGAGGCAGAGGCAGGCGGATCTCTGTGAGTTCAAGGCCAGCCTGGTCTACAGAGCGAGTTCCAGGACAGTCTCCAAAACAATACAAAGAAACCCTGTCTCGAAAAACAAAAATGATGATAATAATAATAAGGTTGAGAGCTGGGGTAATGGCTCAGTGGATGTGAGCAACATAGACCTGAGTCAGCATCCCCAGAGCCCATGTGGTACACGCACCTGTTATCCCAGTGCTTTGGCAGTGAGCTGGGAGGCAGAGACAGGGCAAACCCTGGGAGATGATGGGCCAGCCAGCCTGGTGAACCGCGCCATGAACAGCAAGAGACCCGGTCTCAAACTAGGTAGAAGATAAGGACCGGCACCCAAAGTTGTCCTCTCCAAATGTGCACCCTGGCACACGCATGGGCCTAAACACATACACGCCACAGCACACTCTTAAAAAAAATAATACGGAGAGTGATTGGGGACACCACTGGACAAGTACATCTACCTACATGCATGTGCACTCTCTCTCTCTCTCTCTCTCTCTCTCTCTCTCTCTCTCTCTCTCTCTCTCTCTCTCTCTCTCTCTCACACACACACACACACACACACACACACACGTGTACATGCACAAAAATTTATAAAGCAGAGTTACTATAGCTACTCCTTGGAGGGAAGAGGGTGGGCAAAGAGCAGCTAAGTTGTGGGCAAATCCACGTTGATATGTGCTGGAAAGTTCTAGAAGAATGCAAACCACTGTGCTATTACTGAAATTATCTCTGGGGGAGAAATCAAAGAAAAGGAAGAGGAATTTTTTTATTTTCCGTTTATATTTATCCATATGGTTTACATCTTTTTAAAAGTGTGTATTATGCCAGCGGTTTTCAAAAGATGTTTTCCATTTGGAGAAAATGAAAGCATCCTGACAGCAAAAGCACTGAGTGAGGGACCCACTAGAAATGCAGCAATCTTCCCAGAAGCCAGAACACAGGAGGTGGTCCTGTAAGGAAGCGTAACAGCACAGGGGGTTCAGTTTGACAGTGGCCATACTTTCATTTGAACTGGAAAGTTCCAGCGATTCCTAGAGGCACAGCTCAGGCCTCATAGGCACTTATAATGTTTCTTTGTATAAAGCATTTACCCAACCTTCCCAACAAGGCTTGAGGTAGACAAGGCCCCAAATTCTCAGAATACTGACTCAGCCCCACTTTGATCCCACTGGGGAATCACACTCCAGAATCAAACACACCTGTCATCCCAGGACACAGAGGGCTGAGGCAGGGTGGTCCTGAGTCTCATGACAGCCCAGACTACAGAGCAAGACTCTGACCCCAAAATTAAATCATAAGCTGTGTGTGGTGGTGCACACCTGTAATGATGGCGCTTGGGGGATTCATGAGTTCAAAATCATCCTTCTCTATAAAGCAAGTTCCAGTCCAGCCTGGGCCATATGAGACCCTGTCTCTAAATAAGTAAATAAGTACATTTAATTTAATAAAAATAAGGGCATAAGGATAGAGCCCACTTAGCTTTTCAGGTTTTTGTTGTTGTTGTTGTTTGGTTTGGGGCATTTGTTTTTGTTTTTGCCTACCATGAATGAAGCCCTAGCTTATATTCTTAGCACTTCATAAATTGTCCATAGTAGCACATATGTATAATCCCAGAACTTGGGAGGTAGAGGCGGGAGAATCAAGAATTCAAGGTCACTACAGTCTACACGGTAAAATCAAGGCCAGTCTGTCCTACATATAGCTCTGTCTTAAATTAAATAAACAGATAAATAAATAAACAAATAAATATGAAAATTTACACACCCACAGAGAAATCCTTATAAGATTCAGCTCCTTTGGATCCTGCTGAATGCTTTCATCCATTCAGATAGCTGCCACTCACCCACTCACACCCCATCTATACATGAATACACTCATCCATCCATCCATCTATCCATCTGTACACCCATTCACCCACCCATCCATCTATCCTTCTACCCATCCACTCGCCTATCTGCCCACCCATCCACTCACCCACTGTCCATCCATCTATCTACTCAACAAGTGTTTATGGAGTTCTCACTGGTGCCAGGCACCACTGTAAGTTTGAGGGACAGAGGTCATTCCATTTCTAGGAACACAGGGTCTTACCTTGTGAAGCTTATAGTCCACAAAGAACTCAGACAATTCAACAAGTAATCATGGCACTGTGATAAGTATTATGGCAGCAAAGTTCAGAGTTCTCTGGGCCCAAGGGTAAGGTAGAGAGAATCACTGGGCAGCGATCAGGTGGCAGAAGCTGGAAATGTTATACAAGCTAAGTCTTCATGAAATGGGCGGTAGCCCAGAGAAAAGAGTCCCAGGTAGAGGAAGCAGGATACCTGCTATTGTGGAACAGCATAAGGGGGGAGAGTCCAAAACACAAACAGATTGCTGTGGAATAACCCTTGTGTACACTGTGAAGATGTTTTGCTCTCGTTGGTTTAACAAAGAGCCAACTGACCAATGGCTATGCAGAAGGAGGTTAGGCAGGAGAGCCAGACTCTTAAGAATGCTGGGAAGAAGGAGGATGGAGTTTCAGGAAGATGCAGAGGAGGCAGGAAATAAACATCAGTTCTGAAAAAAAAAAGTACTTCCATGTGGTAAAGCGTAGATGAGAAATGTGGTTTCATTTAAGTTGAAAGAGCTAGTTAGTAACAAACCTAAGCTATTGGCTGAGCATTTATAACTAATAAAAGGTCTCCGTGTCAGGTACTGGGGAGCCAGTGGTCCTGATAAGCCCTGCCCACAACTTCTTACAATGATTAGGAGTAAGTCAGCTCCTACTACCTGGACCCCATGAGGTTCTTGACCGTCACTCACCTTACACAGTGAATTTGTAGAAGCACACCCTCACTGTGCCTTGCTTTCTTGGGTGTGTGTTTGTGTGTGATCATGCATGTGCCCATGCATATGTGTACATGTGCTTGGGGAGCCCTGAGGTCAATCTTCAGTGGTGTCCTTCTTTAGGAGCTGTTCACCTCTTTTGTTTTTTGAAACAGGCACTCTCCCTGGGCTGGTACTTGCCAAGTAAACTGAGCAGGATCTCCACAAACCCCACGAATATGCCTATCCCTGCTGGGATTACAAGTACACACCAATGCACCCAGCTTTTTTTTAACATGGGTTTGGGGAAGTGAACTCAGGTCCTCAAGCCTGCATAGGAAACACTTTACCAAGTGAGCAAGCTCCTTATTCACATTCCCCATAGGATTCAGGCTCTGACATCATGTGAACTTTGGTAACAACCCTTGCTCTGTCCTCTCTGTGCCTTGGTGTTCTCAGCTGTGAAGTGGGACTGATGTCAGTATGCCTAGTGGGGCTTTGAGGCCACAGCCGCACCCAGTCATAATTCTTAACATACTATATGGGGTGAGTGACAGGTTGTGCTGTTCAAGGTCTTAGCGCTAGACACCAGGCACATGTGGTCTAGTGACATTCTTCAAAACTGGTATGGTAATATTTGCTCTGAAATCTGCTACACAGACTGTTCAATTAAGTGCCGTCGTGGGCTTCCAGCTTTTGGGAAATGTTCTCCCTCCTTTACGGAAATCCAAACCCAGGAGGCCCAAGCATGACTGGGTAGTAGTAACTCTCAACTGCTAGATATGTTCTCCAGTACTCAGAGAGGCTCCAGGAGTGACCCTCCCTGCTTAGACCTGCATGATTCTATGAGTCACCCCCAACCACAACTGCAAAGTCTCCAAAAATCAGGGGCGAGAGGGAGGTGTTGGAACTCTGGTTATTACCGTTTCATTTTGGGACAACACCTCACTGTGTGTGATGGTTAGTATGAACTGATGAGGATAGGATCTAGAGGCACCTGGGAAATGGGCTTCTGAAAATGCCTCTCAGGGTTAGCTAGTGGGAAAAGACCCATCTTAATTTTATGGAGTCATCCTCTGGGTGGAGGATCCTGAACTGTACAAAATGGAAATAAGGAAGCAGGCAGTGGTGAGTGCGTACCCATTGCTCTCTGCTTCCTGACTGTCTTAGCTAGGGTTCCTTTGTTGTGAAGAGACTCCATGACTGCAGCAACTCTTATAAAGAAAATATTTAACTGGGGTGGCTCACTTACAGTTTCAGAGGTTCACTATGTTACCACCATGGTGGGGATCATGGCGGCACGCAGGCAGACAGGGTGCTGGAAACATAGCTGAGTCCACATCTCGCAGGCAACAGGAAGTCAGCTTATTGTCACACACTGAGGGAAGCTTGAGCAAAAGAGAGCTCAAAGCTGGCTCCCACGGTGACACACTTCCTCCAGCAAGGTCACACCGCCTAGCTGTGCCCTTCCCTTTGGGGGTCATTTTCTTTCAAACCACCACAGTGACTATGGATGTAATGTGAGCAATTGCTTCAAGTTAATGTTGCCTTAACTCCTCTGCTATCGTTGTTCCCTAAACTATGAGCTAAACTGAACCTTTCTCCTTTGAGTGGATTTTTGTCAGAATATCTCATCACAGCAACAGGGAAAGAAACTAAGACAGTGTTTTACCCAGCTGACCTCTAATTCATGATCCTCCTGCCCACATGCCCATTATCCCAGCAGGAGGCCTACTGAGGCAGGGGGATCTCAAGTTTGAGGACAGTCTGGGCTATTTAAAAAAAAACCCTGAACAAAATACAATGACATGTGTTTGTGAAAATGTCATAACGAGACATATTACTTTGTATGATAAATAAGTTAATGAAATCAATTATTCGTTGAATGAAAAGAGAGACAAACAAATTAAGAATTACTAATATTAATATCTAAAACAGGACCAGAGCTCTGCCTGCCAAGAATTAAAGGGCACAGGCTTATCTGTGACTCATAGAGAACACACTTTCATGCCTAACACTGAGAAAATATCAAATTAACCCTCTTTTATTTTTGTGCCAATGAAAAGGAGACCTGCTTCCAAAACTGGTTAGCCAGCTAGGCTATAGCTACTGACTTGAATATGAGTTCTCCAGATGAATATAAACACAAAAGCTGGAAAATTCTTAAAGTATAGACTGAGGAAGGCATACATAAATTATTCATATATCAAATATATATGTTGATACTAGAGTCCCCCCCCCAAAAAGTTTAACCAATGTGAATGCATGATCAGGGCACTTAAAGGGACAAGCCCCTGAAATATGGCCTCTGCAGTGTTGTCATCAATAGGTGCGGGTCAGGGGTGGGGGGATCTGGGTTTTTGTCTTGGAATCTGAAAAGAGTTAGCTGCTCAAAGACAGGAGAGAAATGCAGCAGAAGGCTCAGCCTCCACCCAAGTCTTCCAGACAGGTGCATCTCTCCTGAACTCGGGCAATCCTGAAGATGAGCACTCCCACAGACAAGGAGCCTTCCTGCCAGGCAGACACAGCCAGCGCCCACTTCAGCTAAGCTCTGGCACCTGCAGGACACTCCCTCCTCACTCCCACCAAGGGAGAAAAGGAGAGCTGTTGTGATAGGTTGTTGGTGGAGACGCGCTGTTCCCAACAAAGCGTCTGGAATTAGTGGTCTAAGCCCCCGCTTGGCCATCAGCAAGGCCCCAAGGCCAGAATGCTTGGCCCAATCCAGAGGTTTGATGCTTGGAGGAGTCTGGATCTGGAGGTGCCTGAAGGAGGAAGCCTGGGTAAGAATGCACACGTGAGTCTTCTTGTCTGACCTGCCTATATCAGAGGCATGGGAATGGGAGGTAGACATTCCTTCTCTGTACACACAGGACAGTAGCCTGGAGGCCTACGTTCAAATTCCAACTACATTTATTTATGTGTATATGTGATGTGCACATATACTCTCACACTTGGACATGTGGGTACATGTGTGCACCTGTACATTGTGTGTCAGGACAGAGATGAGCCCCAAATGTCATTCCTCGGGTTTTTGATAAGGCCTCTCACTGGCCTAGACCTCATCACATAGGCATGGGCTAACTGGCCAGTGAGTCCCAGGAATCCTCTCCTGGCACTGGGATTGAAGGGGTGCTGCACCATGCATGAGCTTATTTTACACAGGTTCTGGGAGTTGAATGCAGATCCCCTTGTTTGCACTGCAAGCAATTTGCCAAATGAGCTATCTCCTCAGCTCCCAGATGCAACTCTTAAAAGTTTGGGGGCTTGGGGCAGGCCATGAATTTCTCCAAGCCCAATTTCTCCAGCTTTTAAACAGACAAAAATAGTCCCCTGGGTGTTTGTTGGCCATGAGTATATGATACTCCTAGCCCAGGAATACAACTAGGAAAGAAACCAGGGAAGTTCTTAATAAACAGCAAGGATGAGTGCCTGGGGCGAAGGGCTTCTTGTATCCTATAAACACCCCAAATCTGATGGCTTCATAACGGTGGCTAGAGTGGAGACCTGGTCTCCCATCCAAGCCTGTCCCCTTGGCAGAGAGTTCCCACAAGCATGGCCCTTAGCTGGCCTGAGGAGCCAGCCAGGGACCTGGGAGTGGCAGACACGGGGACTGCTGGCCAGCTTCTGCTAACTGAACCTCTCAAAGCTCCCTCATCAATCCATCATGCTCTTAGCAGTTGACACCTCTGGCACAGACTCCTGGCAGCCCCAGTATTAGAATTACAAGAAGCTCGTTTTCGAAGGCGAAGACAGGAATCTCAGCTTCAAATTTGTCTAAGTGTTGTGAATAGTGGGACCCAGGCAAGGCATCTCCCCTGCCCTTCTGACAAAGGGGAAGGGGCGGGGGTTTTGTTAGAAGTACAAATTGCTTCTTAATGCAGAGACTAAAGCTGGGTTGGGGCACCTCCTTAGCAATTCCTCCCAGCTCTCAGGAAAGCCACCGCTGCATGTCAATTTTAATTTTTGAAATTTAAACCGAGGGCTTTGTGTCTAAGCTCCATCTCATCAGAGGAAGGGGAGGAATAAGTCAAAAAGGATTAGGGGCCCGATGGGGATTGCAGATCCATAGCAATTAGACTTCATTTGGGTTGCAGACATTGGGTTTTAATCGCATTTCAGGATGATACAATCAACAAGGCATCCGAAAGTGATACCCGTCGTGTAACCATAGACTGTTCCTGGGTGTAGGTGGGCTCAGCCAGGTTTGGGATCCACCGTCAGAGGGGGTAGCATGGCATGTGGTAGGAAATTAGGGTTCTGTTTGTGTATGGAACTGGGAAATGATAGCTTGACAGTATTTCTTTTTCTCTAGCTCTCTTTGTGCACTTTATTCTTGGACTCAATGCAGGCATAATCATTGCTTATATTCAAACGAATGACTAGAAAACATTATTCAAATAAAATGAGAGCACAGAGAAATGGTGGCAACCACAGGATTCAAGGCAGGGGGTATAATCGTCTTGTAAAAGGGATTGGCAGCTTTCATCACCTCCCAAACAATGCCATTTGAGGGTAGACTGCAACCAAGAATGTTTCACACACCACATTGGCATGAATGCTTGCCACTTGCAACATGAATTGAATGAGAACAATTATACCTACACTATCAATTTTCAAGTGTCCAGCTTTACCTAGATACACACACTCCAGGATGACCTCTGTGTAGATATGCACACACACACATACACACACACTTTTGGGGTATGTGTGCCACAGTGAAGATGAGGAGATCAGAGGACAGCCTGTGAGAGATGGTTCTTTCCTTACACCATGTGGTCTTTGGGCATTAAACACAGGTCCTTAGGCTTGTATCATAGTCCCACAAACACATTTCCTTCCAATCAAATGGGTTCAGTACAGCCAGGCAATGTGCTGGCACATGCCTATCATCCAGCACTCAGGAAGCTGAGACAGGAGAATGGCTAGTTCCAGACCACCCTGAGCTACACAGTGAGAATCTGTCTCAATTTTTTTCACTTAATCTAAAGCCAAAACATTAAAAGAGCTCAGTAAGTGACAGTGGGCAGCTACTGGCTCTTTTAGACGTAACTTACTGTCTATTGTAACTGGGTGTCCATAAAAACAAAAAATAAAACAGGAAGGAAGAAAAAAGAACCCAACTGCCCAAATTGTGGAATGTTTTCCTGACTTAGGTGCACAGCATTCGGACAGGAAGGGACAGGAAGAGAGACAGAGCTAAGGGGTTCCCAGCTGTTGTGTCACTTCTTTCAGGGAAGGAATGACCCCCAAAAGCATCTATCCCTCCTGGAGGGGATGTCACCTCCCTCTCAACAATGTTCCCGCTGAAGTTAGACATGATTCACAGAACTACCTCAGTTTACTGACTCCTCAGAGGGCAAGGGCCTAGCTGCAGTGAGAACAGACACATTCCCCCACCCCCCAGTGAGTTGTTGGTCTTTGGGGAGTGAGAACTTCCAGCCGAGGGGGTATGCTTCTTTCTGTTCTTCTGTTTTTGAGCCTCCAAACTCACAGGGTCCCCACTGGCAAGTGTCTCATAATTGCCTCACAATTCACAGGGACCCTCCTCTGTGATCTCCTCCACCAGGTCCAGGGAGATCTAGTTGCACAAACTGTACACTATCACCTCTCTCCTGCCTCCCTCTAACTCACCTCTCATCCTTCCGCCCCCCTCAACTCAGGTCTGCAGTGCAAAGGGTGGGTGGGATGCTGCTCTGCCCCCCCCCCACACCTTTCAGCCAACCTCGGGTTGTAGGGGCAGTGCTCTGGCTGGAGATAGGGCATTGGCTAGGTTGTAAGGCCAGGGCGATTTCTGGAGTCCAGGTAAAGGAGCTGTATTAACAAAAAGAACAGGAGCCGGTGCTCTAAAAACATAATTTAATGCATGGCGGAGGAAGTCAGAGGAGAGTATGTGTGACAAGGTGAATATTCTGTTTGTTGGAATTCAGCTAAGGGTGGGGTTTTGGCTGATGGACAGGAAAATCTGCACAGGCATTTCGGGTCACAAAAAGGGAGGTCCCAGGGAGTGGCGTTCGCCTGGGTCTTATCTTCCTGGTGAGGCCTGCAGCCCTTGACCTGGGCACACTGGAAGGGAGAAGTGAGCTGGGGAAACTCAGGTTCCCTAGGGCTGCCTGTCCAGTCCAATCAGCTTTCCCAAGTCTGGGCTGCCCCACAACCACCACCCTCCCCTCCCTGCCGGAGCTGGGATTCTCACCCAACTCCCCACTCAAGCGTTCCCTCTCCCTCCCCGGGATGGGCACTGGGACCAGGGACACAGCCTCCCCACAGCATGGCGAATCAGACACACTGAGGCCTGAAGCAGGACAAGTAGGACAGCAGGGATGTGTCTTTTCCAACGGAGATGTCAGGAAGTGTCATGAAGTCGCAGAGTGACATTCACCAAAGAATGGCGGTGAGAACCCTGTGGGGATGGGGCGCCTGAAGCCTCCCCACCTCGCGCCCTCGCTCTCTGCGCCCCTAATCTGGGTACAGGAGAAAGCCCGAGAACGTGCTGTACTTGTTGTTATTGCCCCCATGAGCCTTCCCGCCGTCCAACTTCACATAGACTTCATCGCCTGAATCCAGGTGCAGTACCACGCTGTTGCTGGCATAGTCGTAATTCTGGTCCGCATCCTGGGCTATGGCGCTGGCGCGCACCTGCGGGGCGAACCAGAGGAGTGGGTGGACCCTTGCACCTCTTCCAGAGTAAATGCCTGGCCTCCCTTGCCCATCCCCTTGCAGACTCTCTGTCTGCTACTTCGGTGTCAACACTCCCTCCCCAGAGGGCTTGGGGACACTGGCCCAGTGAGTAAAGGAGGCCCCAGGAGTTAAAGCCATGATGAAGAAAGCTAGAGAGAAAGGGGTTGACCCGCGTACAATCACAGAGGAAAAGAAAACTGCATTGTTCTAGGAGCGTGGCCACCTCAGACCAGGACTCAAGCTATTGGGACTTAGAACCTAGTTTAGGTGTCAGGGTCACTGTGTACCCGGGGTCCAGCTTGGGCCTTTGGGCAAGCATAGATGACTGCGCAGGGGAGCGTGATGCTGTGCTCCAGAGACTGCTCCATCCCAGAGTTGCTGGGGACTCTGGAAGGTGGCCGGAAAAAAGGATAATTCCCCGGCAATCCCCGTCTGCGGAGTCTGTTGGGCCCGATAAAGTAGGGAGGGGTATGTGGGAGACAGTCACTGACCTGCCCGTTTTTGCAGAGATCCGCCCACATGCTGGTTCCGTCGCCGCCACGCATGAGAATGTGGTAAGTGAAAAAGTAAATGCCCCGCACCTGGCAGCTGAACTTCCCGGTGGTGGGGTCGTAGTGATTGCCAAGATTGGTGACCACGTCGTCGAACTTGAGCACCTCATAGCCTTCATGGGGGCTCTTGAGTCCCACGTAGAAGGCGATCTTGGGACCGCTGAAGGCGGCGCTCAGCGCACTGGTCACTTCGCCCTCCGTGTCGCCACCGCCCCCGGCTCCGCCACCCACCATTCCAACGCCACCGGCCGCGCTGGTTGTCAACTGCAGTCCGGGTAGCCCTGGCCTCCCCGAGTCTCCCTTCTCCCCCGGGGGACCCCTGGGCCCAGGCGGCCCTGGCTCTCCAGGGGGACCCCGAGGCCCCGGCTTGCCTGGTCGCCCTGGATCACCCTTTGGTCCCTGGATAAAGGGAGGCGGGGGGTTGGCGCTGAGGTCCTGCATAACTTCCAGGGCAGCAGTGCTGGGTCCCGGTGGTGGAGCCTTGGCGCCCGCGGGTCCCCCTGCGGGAGCGACGCTGTACGGGTCACAGATCATGCGGCAGGTGCCCAACATCTCGTAGTGAGCCGCGCCGGGGGGAGCCGCCTGCAGTAGCAGGGGCACCGCGATCAGCAGCCCCAGTGCCATGGCCAGGAGCACGCCGACGGCCGCCAAGCAGGCGCGCCGCCGCCGCTGCCACAGCCGGGAGGCGACCGCCACCAGCTCCTCCTTGCCGCCCGGGGAGGTAATGGTGGAGCGGCGCGGGTGACCCCGCTCTATGCGCTCAGACGCCAACTCCGCAGGTCCCCGCCGCGTCCCCGACGTGGAGACCCCTGTCCTGGCTACACAACTGTTTCAACGGGAGGTATCCGGACGTGGGATCCGGTGGCCACCACGCTGGAACTGATCTGGAGAGTCGAAGAGTCCGACGCGCATGGCGAGGGGCGCACAGGACGAGCCCGGCGCCCCAGCGGGTACCAGGTGTCGGCAGCTGGGAATGCTGGGTCCGGTGAGGCGTCCGGTGTTGGCTCAAAGGCGATGGCTCCTGCTCTGCTGGGATTGGCGGGTCTTGGCAGGGTTCAACCGGACTCTGGAACGGCTCTGCCGCAAGCTCTGCTCTGCTCTCTCCGGCTGCTCGCTGGCTCCCGGGTGGAGGGGGGACCCAGCTACCCTGACGTAAGGAGATCAGGACGGAGAGCGGCGGAGGCGGCTAGGCAGCGGCGTGCGCTGCCATCACTCGGGAGACGGCGCCCTCCTGTCATCAGCTCCCATCCCGCAGCGTCCTCCGGAGATATGCCTGCTGGCGGCGCCCAGGAGCCACAAGTGGGAGCCGCGGGCCGCAGCCCCCCGCTGGGGCTCCACAGATAACCCATCCTTGCCCAACGCACCTCCCACAGACCACCATGCACTGGCACCCACGCACGCAGTCAGTGGGTGCACACAGTAGTACCTCCCACACATGGCTACGTTGGTGTTCACAATCATAGTGCCTGCAAGGTCCTGATGGGGTCACCAAATCCATCCTCTGTCTATACTGGTCCCAAGGCCAGGACAGCCTCAGCCTCCAGCTCTGTGGGAAGGACCCTCTAGAAGCCTAGGGAGTGACCAGATTTTAATCAGTCTTACTTCTGGGTCATCTTTCCTAAAACTAGGACTTCAAATTGTGAAATACGCCTCTCCAGCGAACCCCCTCTAACTTTTGGAAGGACTCTTAAAAAAATAAAAAATCATATATATATATATATATATATATATATATATATATATATATATGGAAGTCAGAAGAACTCCAGAAAGCCAACACGCCCAGTGCAGAATTTGTTTGGTGCAGACACTTTCCTCCACAGGTCAATGGCTAGTGCTGTCTCCCTAAGAAAACCCACTTGAAAACAGAAGTACTCACACTTGTATTTTGCAGTCTTTTGTTTTCCCACTTTCTTTTTCAAAACTTAGCTGTTTTGCTGGGTGTAGGGGATTCAGAATGTAGCTAACTACAGAATGTAGCTAACTTTCAGGCAAAGGAATAAGGGGCACACCTTGATTTTGTTTGGAAGGGAAGAGGTCAATTGGTCTTACAGGTCTAGTTAGCCCTTCAAAGTGAAATTCGAGCATGTTCGGTAACTGATGATGGACAAGTTTAAAAATAAAAAAGAGGAACTAAGTGGGAACAGAGAACAAAAATAATAATCGAAGTGTGGCCTTGGGGGAGACAGGCTATTGGTAGTGGTGTTAAAACTGGGTTTCTTAATGTCAGACCTCTCCTCCTCCTCTCCCTCCCTCTCCTCTTCCCCTTCCTCCTCCTCTTTCCTCCTCCTCCCCCTCCTCCTCTCCCCCTCTCCTCTTCCCCTTTTCCTCCTCTTCCTCCCTCTCCTCTTCCCCTTCCTCCTCCTCTTCCTCCCTCTCCTCTTCCCCTTCCTCCTCTTCCTCCCTCTCCTCTTCCCCTTTTCCTCCTCTTCCTCCCTCTCCTCTTCCCCTTCCTCCTCCTCTTCCTCCCTCTCCTCTTCCCCTTCCTCCTCTTCCTCCTTCTCCTCTTCCCCTTCCTCCTCCTCTTCCTCCCTCTCCTCTTCCCCTTCCTCCTCCTCTTCCTCCCTCTCCTCTTCCCCTTCCTCCTCTTCCTCCCTCTCCTCTTCCCCTTCCTCCTCCTCTTCCTCCCTCTCCTCTTCCCCTTCCTCCTCCTCTTCCTCCCTCTCCTCTTCCCCTTCCTCCTCCTCTTCCTCCCTCTCCTCTTCCCCTTCCTCCTCCTCTTCCTCCCTCTCCTCTTCCCCTTCCTCCTTCTCTTCCTCCCTCTCCTCTTCCCCTTCCTCCTCCTCTTCCTCCTCTCCTCTTCCCCTTCCTCCTCCTCTTCCTCCTCTCCTCTTCCCCTTCCTTCTCCTCTTCCCTCCTCCTCCTTTGCATTGCTCCTTCTCCCTCACCCTTTTGTTGTTCCTCATTTTCTTCTTTAAAGTTGGTTTCTTTTGTAAAGTATCATACAAGAATTAAATGTCGTTGTGGCATTTTAAACACTGTGTTTTAGTAGATTGTCCTCCCTTACCTTCAGTGCACATTGAGGGCACGGGGAGCCCCGCTACAGAAAGGTGTGTGAGTTCATCTCCTATACTGCCCCAACCTGCTCTTCCTGTACCCAAATGCACGCGAGCTTTTCCTCTGAGCCCGAGTGTCTAGGCAGCTGGACACAGACTAAAGGATGGTTGTCTGTTTCCCTCTGCTGCAGCAAGATGGATAAAAGTGGGGAAGGAGCCCCTCCTGTGTGTAGGGAAGACCCCTGCATCAGAGGGGGAAAGCCCCTTGTCTGGGTATGCTGGAAGGCCTGGGTTCGATCCATCCCCAGAACAGATGAATGACTCCCACCTCTTGCTTCTAGCTTTGCAAACCTCCACAACAGGTCCACTTTCTGGGAACAGTGCTCTAAAGAGAATGAGTGTTTATCAGATGCTCTTGAGGCTCGGTTAACTCATTGTGTCACTCTGGTCATTAATGCTCCCCACCTCTAGCTGCTGCAGTGTAGGCCATCACGACATAGGTCTCAGACATACTTCTGCAAAGAACTTCTGGGCTTAGCCTGGGCCAGCCTTACCTGGGACAGAGACACCTGTCACACCTTATTTGCTTCCTGAGTGCTCTTTCCTTCCCTAACTAACACAGTCTGGTGTGTTTATGTTCATTCTCCTCTAATACTGATGGGAAGAGAAAGGCTTTGAAGATACAAGGGATTTTCCCAGGGTCCATGCATGTATCAGAACTGGGATCTTCCTTCTCCTAGACCAGGGTCTCTCAAAGCCTGCCTCAATGTGGCTCTGGACCATAATCTTCAATGGCTTTTCTGTATTTTCAGATTTCTCCCCTCTCTGCCCAGAGTGGCCCTAGAAAGAGAAATTCTGGGAAGCACAGTGTTGGGTTCCAGTACTGTCCCTGCAACCTGTGTGACCTTGAGCAAAATGCTTCACTTCTTTGAGTCTCTGTCTCCACATGCTCAGAGTGGGAATAGAGCAAGAATCTGCCTCGGGGCTCCTGGGACAATTGAATGCATTGGTATAAAGACCGTCATCACCACCTGATGACATTCTCCCCTCTGCTGTTGTGGGTTGTGACAATTGGGGTGATAGTTGTGCATACCAAGCAAGGTGGAATAGATGGGTTTATGGTTAATGAAAAAGATTCAGACATGATAATCACACTGTAGCCTCCTCCAAAGCAGAGAATGTGGGCTGCGCAGTCCTGCCCACCCCATAGCTCCCTGCCACAAACCATACACAAAGCAGCCTTTCCCAGCCTTGGCTTTGCTGGGAGCCTTTTTGGTTTGGGGTGCAGGCTTCCTCCACCTAGTGTCCACTAGGTGGCGGGTTGAGCAGAGCAGAACCAGCAGGAGCCTCGTCCTACCATCTTCCACCACTACCACCCCCTCCCAGCAGCAAGGTCTGGCAGTGTGGTAAGCAGCCTTTGGAGAGCCCTTGTCACCAGGGATTCTGCTTCTCCTAAGGGATCCGTGTCATCCTCAGCAAGTGTCCTCTCATTAATATCAATTATGAGCTTCATTAAAATATTTAGGCATGGTTTTCAATTGCAAGGCCTGGTTTGAACTCAAATCCAGAGTAACTCCGCTAGTGGAGTGCTTGTCAAGGAGGGAAAAGATAGAGACCCAGGTCTCATCCCCAGTGCCACACTAACCCAGCATGTAACTCCAGACTTCAAAGTGGAGGCAGCAGGTGAGGCAGAAACTGAGATACACACAGAAGTGTCTTACAGAGGCAGACGGTATGGTAGGGAGAGGGAAGAAGGAAGGAATGGGGGGGAGAAGAGGACACGAGGAAAGGGACGGAAGGAAAGAGGAGAGGAGAGAAGGCAGGTGAGAGAGAGAAGAAAAAGGAAGGAAGCAGGGAAAGTCAGAGGGAAGAGGAAAAGAAGGAGGGGGAAGAGTGAGGGGAGGGGGGGAATTAGTTCCAGCATCTGGGGCTATTGAGAGAAGTAAAAACTTTGAAAGGTGGGGCTGGCTGATGTTTTAGGTCATTGGGGATGTTCCCTTGAAGGGAATTGAGGAACCTGAGCTCTTTCTCTCTCCTTTGTATTCAGCTGTGGGTGAGGAGATTGTTACTCCTGCTGAGGTCCAGGTCAGTGAGATTCTGCCTCCAAAAACAAGGAATGATACCCAAGGATAACCTCTGGTGTACACACACACACACACACACACACACACACACACACACACACACACGAGCGCGCGCATGCACTCACGCATTCAAGCAAGCAAAGGCACATACTCACATGTAGCTATGTTGAAAAGCATTGGATTTGTGCTGAGTGCAACACTGGATTTATTCTGAGTGCAGCAAGGCAGTGACAAGGGCCACTTGCATTTCCCAAGTCACCTCCAATGACTGGGATGATGGTGGATGGATAGTGGGAGGAGCAAAAGTAAAGAAACTGGCTGGGCATGAGACTGCAGAGGGGAGATGGGTGGTCCATTGCATTTGAACAAAGGAGTCTGGGCCTTGTTGATAGGATCCAGACAGAAGCCAAGGAAGGGGTGGAGGAGACTGAGTCAGGGGTAGCTCTTACCTCTTCACCTGAGGGACTGGCTGGATAAGCATTAGGGGCACTCATTTGGAGACGAATCAGCTTTGAGAGCCACATGCACGGCTCAGGCTACCCATGGGATACAGTGAACCTCTGAAGGGAGACCTCATGTCTGCTGTGGACGGTGTTGGGATCCAGCAGTGATGAGGAGATGCAGATGCACACGGCCATGTCCTCGGAGTGGAGAGCAGAGGGGAGAGGAGCAGGGAAGAAGAGTAGGAAAGGAAGGAGAGGAAGCCCAGGCTTGAGATGAACAAGCCATCGCCTCCAGCCAGCTAGAAGGCGGGCGGGAGAGGGGGCTTCTGCAAAAGGACCTGCCATGAGCTGTGGGGGGAGAGGAGGAGAGGGATGAAATGCATGGAGGGAGACAGGAGAGAGAGGAAAGGGGGAACAGGAAAAGGAGAGGGGAGGAAAGAAGGAAGGGACAGAAGGAAAAGGGAGGGGAGGGGAGAGAGGGAAGAGTGGCCTGGGAGGCGGTGAAGGAAAGAAGAAAGGGTGAGGGGAAGAAGGAAGGAAGGATGGAAGGAAGGAAGGTGTGTGTGTGTGTGTGTGTGTGTGTGTGTGTGTGTGTTGTACATACATGCATGGTGTATGTATGCATGTTTAAATGTATTGGAGTTATCTTAGGTGTAGGAGTGAATGCACATGTGTGGATGTTGGGGAAGTCCTGTGTATATGTCAGTAAAGCACTGTTGGCCAATAGGGAAGCAAGATAGGTGGGACTAGGAGTCCAGGAGGACTCTGGGAAGGAGAAACACAGGGAGTCAAGATGTAACTGCCATAGGGATAAGAAGCCCAGAAAGTTCTCCGGTAAGAGAAATACTTAGATTAACAATTATGGGGTAATAACTTAAGTCAGAGCTAGCCAGTAAGAAACAAGCAAGGCCAACAGTTTCATAATTAATATAGCCTCCTGTGTGTTTATTTGGGACTGATGCAGCTCTGGAGCCAGGCTGGCGGGAAGGCTTCTCTTTACATGTGGACATGCATGTGGAGGCCCGGGGTGATGTTGGGTTTTTTTCCTCAGTTGCTTTCTCTCACTGGGCCTGGAACTCACCAATCCACTCAGTCTAGCCAGTCAGCTTGCCCCCAAATACCATTTCTCTGCCTCCAGGATGCTGGTTCTCACGCTGAGGGCAAGCACTTTAGCCACGGAGCCGTCTCCCCAGCACCCCTCCCAGACTTCCCTTGTCCTCCACCTGCCTCTCGTCCTCATCTCCATTCTGTGCCTGGGACTGTTTGGAGGCACCACGGAAGCAAGCACACTCTGTTCCTCCCTCAGTCTCATTGGGGAAGGCAATGGCACTGTCTGCTGGGTACAGGTCACTTGTCTAGGATACAGTGGGGTCTGGGAATCATGACCTGTAGAGTTTTGTTTGGGAAGGAACTTGCACCCCACAGTGGATGGCTAGGGATAGACAAGTCTCAGCCCCCAGGGCCTCTGTGACCCAAACAGCCATTCCATTCCCAACTCCTGAGCCCACGAAGAGGGAAGATTGAGGGAGGGGGTACTCTGGCCTCATCCTTTGAAGATGCTCACAGCTCTCCTCAAGGCCATTAGCCAGATCACAGTAACACATTTGAGTCAAGAGGGTCAGCGAGTCCCAGGGAGCCCTTGCCTGGTCTCTCAGAGGCAGTGACTAAGGCCCTAATTATCTCTCCTGATGGGGATTCAGAGAGTAGAGGACCTGTTTCTGCCCCTGGATCTGCTCCCTCCTGGGGACCAGTCCCCCATAATCCTCTCAACTGCAACCCAGCTGTCTGATGCCAAGGTGGTTTATGTCGGTACTCTGCACTGGGCAGCCTCATTCCTACTCATGCTGGCCAGAGAACCAGGCAAGCTTCTCAGCTCACTGCATGTTAACCCTTTGCCTGGCCTTCTTTCTCAAAAGGGGCACTGCCTCATTAATTGCCCAGCAGCAACCAGGTGTCTGGTGCCACCATGTACAAGTCAGAAACATCCGTACCTCAGCAGCAGAGCCAATGAGCAGGTGACCCACCCACCTCCTCTGCCTTCCTGTTAATACCTTGTCACACATACCTTGCTTCTCCCAAGCCTCCTCTGTGTGCCCCAGGGATAAATGACACATGCCACTGGTGGTAGTCTTCAGGTGGCATTTGCAGCCTCCTGTCTCCTGTAAGGAAATTCTTCCTCTATAATGACATATTCTTTAGGGAAAGACCCTGTCTTTCAGTGCCTTGGTCTCCCACAGGACTGGATTTGGGGACTCAGGGAAAGGAAAAGAGTTGAGACTGTTTGTCCCTAGCCACAGCCCCAGAGGCCACCAGAAGGTGTGGCTATTTGTTCTTGGCAGCGTCATTAATGAAGTAAGCTTCTGTGTTCTCCCAAACACCTATGGAATTCTGGGAAGGCAGGCTTTGATCAAAAGTTAGCATGAAACCATATGGGCCTCCCCTAGAGGAAGTCTTGGCCCTGAGTTGATGCAGACATAGAACTTCACAGTAGACCCTGGCTTGGTTCCTGTATCGGTTCCTCTTCTCGTTGCTAAGTCAAAATGCCTGGCAACAGCAGTTTAAGGAGGAAAGGGTTTATTGAGCTCACAGTTTGGAGGTGCAGTCCATCTTGCAGGAAGGCATGACAGCAGAAGTGTGAGGCGTCGGGTCACGTTGCATGCACAGTCAGGAGATGAAGGCTGGGCCTCAGCTCACCTTCTCCTTTTCATGCAGAGCGGGACTCCAGCCATGGGATGGCGCTGCACCATCTAGAGTCTGTCTTTCCACTTCAGTCAAGGTAATCTAGAAACTCTCTCACAGGCACGGCCAGAGGCTCGTCTCCCAGGTGACTCCAGCCCCTGTCCAGTTGACACCTGATCCTACCAGCCACATCCTTGCAATGAACCAGCATAAGCTCGAGTATCTACTGAATACCAGACACTGAAGACACATCACAGCAGAGAAGGAGTTGTTACAAACAACGTGGTGCTACCTTGCCAATGAACCTCGTCAGCTCTGCCCCCTCCTGGAGGGCACAGATATGACATCATCCTCATCTTGTCTGCACTCACAAGGACCCTCTGCCTGCTTGGTAAGAGAGGGGACAGGTGGCAACGAGTCCGGCCAATCATCATCCACATCAGACTGTACATAAGGTACCCTCTGACTCAGTCGTTCCTTAAGCCACCTAAGCACACCCCCTCCATACCTCAAGGTTTCTCAGCCACCCTGCCGCTGTCCGTGGTGCTAAAAGCTGTGGGCAGCCAGGCTTCCTTCTGCAGGAAGGAATTCGGTTTCTAAGACCCAAGAATTATTTCATGTTGCCTGTCTTGGAGGTGAGGTCAGAGCTCTGCAAAACATGTCAGACACTTCATATATGCCTCTCCTTCCAGGCACATCCCCACACAGCAGGCTGCCCCAAGCGTGGGACACAGGCAGCTTTCTTCTTGCCCCTTAGTTCTCTGTGCCCACCAGATGAACAGCTCTGGCTTAAGATCAGAAGGGTATCAACAAGCCCATCAGAAGCTGCGCTTTCTCAACTTGCAAAGTGTTTGGAAGGACACAGGATGCTGGCAAATCCATTGGGGAGGGGGGAAGGGGCTTGTAGCTCGGTGAGATGGTCACACAGATGACTCCATTTCAGCGTCACTGGCAATTAGAAAACTTCCTCTGCCTCCACTCACAGGAGAAGGTCTAAGCCCCTGTGGCAGGAGAGATAGCTTAGTTGGTAGAGGATTGCTGCACAAAGATGAGGACCTCATTTTATGCCCAGAACCCTTCTTTAAAATGAAAGGGGGGAGCTGGGGATGGTGGTGTGAGCCTGTACTCTCTAGCTGAGGGGAGGGGAGGCAGATGTAGTTGGTCCCCAGGACTAGTTGGCTTCCAAACCAGTGGGAGACCTTGTTTCAAAAACCAAGGTGCAGCAGATGAGTTGACTCAGGCAGTGAAGACATGTGAATGAGAATTCCTGCAAAGAGGCCATGTCTGCAAAGTTGATAACTGACTGGTTGGAGCTTCAGTGATGTGGAGGGGTTGGGATGTTTCAGGTTCAGAGGCAAACTACCTTGGGGCTTCTTTAGCACTCTAAATAGCCATTTACTGCCCTCTGTTATAATGATCTAGCATTTTTGTGACTACTCACTCGTTGGTTTGTTTTGCTGTGACAAACATCACCCAAAAAAGCAGCTTGGGGAAGAAAGGTTTTATCTCAGCTTAAGCCTCTGAGCACAGTTGGTCATGAAGGAAGCCAGGGCAGGCACTCAAGGCAGGAACCTGGAGACAGGAGCTGAAGCAGAGACCATGGAGGGTGCTGCTTCCTGCTTTGTTCCCCGTGGCTTGCTCAGCCTGCTTTCTCACACAATCCATGACCACCACCCAGGGACAGCACTGCACACATCAAATATTAATCAAGAAAATGCCCCACAGACTTGCCCACACCACAAACCTGTAGAGGCATTTTCTCAACTGAGGTTTCCTCTTCCTAGATGACACTGACTGTGTCAAGTTGACAAAACACTAACCAGCACACACCCGTAGTTTCTACCAGTCCAAGGGATAAGAAACTTGCCAGGCAGCATCAAAGACCTGTAGCAGGGAAACCTTTAACATGCCTACCCAATGTCTCACCAATGTATTTGAATCATGTGTTGTTTACGATTTCCTTTGTTCTGTTACTGTCACAAGTTAATGAAATTGCTACCTCATTGGAACATGGTGATTAGGATGACCTATAGGTGTTCGTTGGACATGTATCTGATCCCAGAATAAACTGTCTCTCTTTTTATTTCTCTGCAGTGAGAGCTATTTCACCCAAAAGAGGGAAATGTGGGGTCCAGAGGGCCTCCCCATTTGCTGTACCTGAGCCAATAGTAGGCAACTAGGAGAGGCAGGGCAGTAGGCTCCATTGCCCCTGTGCCCTTCTAGAAACTGAGAAACACTGCCTGATCCCCCTCAACTGGCAAAGCCACTCTGCCTGCACCAGAACAAGCCAATGGCTAAGTGTGGACATAGACATGGGAATGTCCTACAGAAACACATGGTGCCATGGCTTCTGTCTCAGTTGGGTTTCCATTGCTGTGATAAAAACACCATGGCAAAAAGCAACTTGAGGAGGAAAAGGGTTTATTTGGCTTATACTTCCACGCCATAGCTCATCATAGAAGGAAGTCAGGAAATCAAACAGGGCAGGAACATGGACGCAGAAGCTGATGCAAGCCCATGGAGGAGTGCTGAAAGCTTGCTCAGCTTGCTTATTTATAGAACCCAGAACCACCAACCCAGGAGTGGCACCACCCACAATGAGCTGCCCCCCCCATCAATCACCAAGAAAATGCCCTACAGGCTTGCCTACAGTTGGTCTTACGGAGGCGTTTTCCTCACTGGAGAGTCCCTCCTCTCAGATGACTCTAGTTTGTGTCAAGCTGGCATAAAAACTAGCCGGCGAAGCCTCTGTACCTGGGAGGAGCAATGGATCCAGACTTCCAGGTGACATCAGGGAATGTGTGAAGAATACGAGTGGCCCAGTGTCAGGGGTAAAGGATGCAAGGGCCATTTGTGCAAGTTTCTTTCGTCTTACCGTGTGCTCCCCTAGGGCTCCATCTGGGAGACCATCTGAGCCCCCAGGTAGGGAAGGGGAAATGAGATCTTAATCCATCAGTCAAGCAGGCTCCAAGAGAGTGGGGAAGCCTGACCTTAATCAAGGGTCACCAGGACTCTGTGAACTTGAACAGAGGAAAATATACCTTTTAAAATATGAATTTCTCAGCCGGGCAGTGGTGGCTCACAGCTTTAACCCCAGCACTCTGGAGGCAGAGGCAGGAGGATCAGAAATTCAGCTCATCCTCAGATACATAACCAATTCAAGGTCAGTGGAGATGCATAAGATTCTGTCTAAATGATGTGTGTGTCGATAGTCATTTTAAAAATGATTTCCTTTGTAACATCATGTATCTTATTCTACACATATGGAAAAGATTTATTCAGAGGAAAATACAATGCATTACCAGGGTGCAAAGGGAATTATTTGCGCACACACACACAATCACATACACACACTGAGAGCCTCTGCCAGTGCTTGTGTATGCTCTGTGCTCAGCATCCCCAGTTATAATATGGATATAATAGTGGGAGCTGGAGTCATGGCTCAGTGGCCCAGAGACTCTTCCAGATTCCTAGTACCCACATGGTGGTTCATAACTGTTCTTAACTCCAGTTGCAGGGCCTCCAACACCCACTGCTGCCGTCTTGTGAACCAGATATACATGTGATGCACAGGCATAAATCAGCCAAAACAACCACACAAGCAAAATAGTGAAATGCTTTCCAAAAATGGTTTAAATGAGGGCAATAGTTCCTCTGACTTTTAAACTAAGAGGGCTCCACGTGACAACTGAAAGTGCCCCTCACAGATCCAGTTTGAGCCTGCCTCCTGCATCAGCTCCAAGCAACAGGAACTCCACCAGACAGACGAAACCAGCTTGAGGTAGACGAAATCACCAGGGATTTGTCACCAAGGATTGGCTCACAGGCCTGTGGGGGCTGGATGGGGCTGTCTCGGGTGCAGAGGAATTCTCACACCTGCCTCCACAAATGTGATTTTTTTTGTATGTATAAGTATGTGCCTGTGTACCTGTGTGTATGTTCAAATGTGCTGTGTGTGCTAGTGTGGTGTACATTGGCATGCATGAGTGCATGCATGTGTGTGTGTGTGTGTGTGTGTGTGTGTGTGTGAGACACAGCACACAGAAAAGGTTAAAGGACAACTTTCAGAGTCAGGTCTCACCTTCTACCTTCCTTTGTTGTTGTTGTTGTTGTTTTGGTTTTTCAAGATAGGGTTTCTCTGTATTGTTTTGTCTACCTTCCTTTTGACACGGTCTCTTCTTGTTTTTGCTTCATGTATTCCAAGCTCTGCAAAATCAAACAGACGCCATTGGACCCCCCAGCTGGACTCTCTGCGGGCCTGAGGACCAACCTTCTGACTTCTGGAGCCTTGGAGCCCAGCACTCTGCACAAGGATCTAGTATCCCTTTGCTACTTAGGAGGTATTCTCCTGGAGGTGAGCCTTGGACGCTTCTGTGCGACTCGCCCCCTGGTGGCATATGTTGCCATTGCCGTACAATGTTTTTTATGTCTAGGTTAAATAGGCTAAAACCGCCCATGTAGCTAAAGTGTTCCTTCTGGCTACGAAGGTCAAAGATCAGAAAGATTTTATAAACCAGAAAATACGGAATGGATGTGTAGCTCAGTAGCAGAGCGCATGCTCAAAGCCCTGGGTTCCATCCACGGCACCATAAAATAAAGTTCTATAAAAATGAGATGAAAAAATGAAAGAGGTTTTTGAGACTCAGAGAACATCTGTAAAGGCATGGGAATCCTTCTGCAAGCTAGTAAAATATGAGAATCCAGGGGTGGACAAAATAGGCTAGCTGGTACACCACCAAAACTGACGTTTGACTTGCTCCCAGAACCCGCATGGTGGAAACATGACCGCTGAAGGTTATCATCTGACCCCACATGTGTAATGCATGTCATGCATGCTTCACCTCTCACACATATGTAAACAAGTGCATTTTAAAATTACTTACATGAGAAGGCCTGGGGAGCAGGGATGTTTCCCCGACAGACAAAAGGGGAAGGGGCCACAGATACTGTGGAAAGCAGGGGCAGCTTTCTGCAGACCCCCACACCACACAGGGCCCTCACTATTGGGAAGACTGGAGAGAGTCCAAAGGTTCCCTGCCAGGCCTCTGGTTATGTGATTCATAAAGGTATCTTCAATCACACACAAAAACAACAAAAAACACACAGATGAGCGGTGGGATCAGAAGGGAGCCAGGCAAGGGGTCCTGCCACCCACAACAAGCACCAGACCAAGGGAGCACGAGGCTTGAGGGAGGCCCTGCTGTAGCTGCCCAGAGCATGACCAACCAGGACATTTAAACCTCAGACCTCTATTCAAAACCGTAACAGACTTGAAGGGACGAGGAGAGTAGCAGCATCTCTGCAGCCTTGAGGACGTGGGCCAGCCATGTCACCAGGTTCTTTTGTAGAATCCCCCAAACAACCCCTCCAGATACATACTGTTGGCCCCCATTTTACAGATTTGAAAACTGATGCTCAGAAAGGTTGAGCATCCTCCCCAAAGTCACATAGCTATTAAGTAGCACAAGTAACATTTGACTCCAGTTGTGTGAAGTCATCACCGGCTTTTTGTATACACATGCTCGCACACGAGTATGTGTGTGTGCGTGTGTGTGTGTGTGTGTGTGTGTGTGTGTGTGTGTGTGTGTGTGTGTGTAGGCCAGAGGACGGACAACATCAATTGTCATTTTCAGGTGTCATTCACCTTTTGAGACAGTGTCTCATATAGCCCTGAGCTCATCAAGTGGCTGTGCTCTCTGGCCAGCAACCCCTAGGGATCCACCTGTCTCCATCTTCACAGTCCCAGGAGTACACACATGTGCCACCATGCCTGGCTTTTAAGATAATTTACACCTATTATTATTTATTGGGGGAATATTGCCACAACATACATATAGAAGAGCACAGTTTGATGGGTCGGCTCTCTCCTTCCACCACACTGGAATCACACTCAGGCCAGGAGGCTTAGCAACGGACACCTTTGCCTCCTAAGGAGAAAGTGGTGGCGCACACCTGTAATCTCAGCCCTTGAGAGGTGGAGGCAGGAGGATCAGGAATTCAAGGTCATCCTTGGCTGTGAAGTGACTTATGCTATAGCCTGTACTGCTTGAGACTCTGTCTAAAAAAAAAAATTAGTGCATGGGCTTAGGTAGCAAAACCTTGCATAGCAGTTACCAGCTGGGGCTTGGGCAGAACCTGAACAAGAATCAGTTTCACCCTGGAAACAGGACTCATGGGACCACAGCAGCTAGCTGTCCGTCTCTGTGGACACAGGCCATCCTGCAGCCAGCGCCTGTGCCTTTGTGCTCCACAACAGAAAGGGTCGGCTTGCCGCCACACCCACCCAGCCAGCTGCTTCACCCACCACACCCACCCAGCCAGCTGCTTCACCTGTCACACCCACCCACTCAGCTGCTTCACCTGTCACATCCATTCCTACATGACTCAGACCCTTGACTTTCGCCGCAGAGGTCACACTACCCCGCAGAATGGCCCCTCACCGAGGCTATGGGAGCTAACTGTGAGTAGCCCCGTGCTCTTGGGCTTGACCAGGGCCACTCCGAGTTCCTCACTGCACACACATCATGGCCTCTCGTCCCACCTTCTCCTGGATCTCCTGGCCTCACCTTCCAAATGGTGCTTAACCACAGGACAGCTTCTGAGAGATGAGTCGTTAGACAATTTGTCATCATGTGATCACTGACCGGAAAGGTTCCAGGTCAGTCACTGATTGACTCCTTATTGCCATCAAGAGAGGTGGCAGGGTTGGGAATGTGGTTAGAGTACTTGTCGAGCGTGTACAGAGAACTAGGCTCCATCCCCAGCCACCTAACCAGGTTGGTGGAGCACATCTGCAATCCTGGAACTCAGGCATCATGAAACCCGTCTCAGACAAATCAGCAGCAAAAAGATGTGACTACTGAGGTGCTCGAACTGCTGCACACCCAACACCTCCAGAGCAATCTGAATTTTTCTTTAAATTGCATTTTCTTATTTATGTTGGTGGGGGCAGGGAGTACACAGGACACAGGCACATGTGGAAACCAGATGACACCCAGTTCTCCTTTTCAGCAGGTGGGTCCCAGGGATTGAATTCAGGTCACCAGGCCTGGCAGCAAGGCTCTTTATCTGCTGAGCCACCTTCCTGGAGTAAAATCTCAACATAAGTAGGAGTACACTCGAAGTTAGCGATTAAATATATATAGTGCAGCAAGTACATAAAGCAACAGAATAGTGATTAATTACTGCATTCTGTACACAATTGGTTGTGCTGAACTTTCTAACACCTGCAACACAGAGGATGTTCCAGTGTTAACACACACATATATAGATACACACACCACACCACACCACACACACACACACACACAAAGGGAAGCCCATCTCCCTGTTCTTTTGACTGTTGTCTGGAGTTCTGAAGAACTGTAGAGGCAGAACCCCATCTCAACTTCTCCTAGTTCCTGCTAGGTGCCCTGGCTTGGGCCCTGGTCACCCGGCTATCAAACCCAAACCCTACCCCTAGACATCAGGGCAGAGCACCCAGCTGGCCCCAGCTAGACTGTATCCACCTTGGGCTCTGCTCAGAGGACAGGGCTGAACTGATTCTGTCATGAAGGGTTACTCTTGTCTGCGGGCTGGCTGCAGGAGAGGGCACAAGACAAATGTGTTTAGACAGCCTTGATCTGGAGCACTGCTGTCAGACATGCTGGCCACCTCTTCAGGAAGATCTTGCAGGATCTTCCAAGCCCATCTTAAGAAGGCTGTGGGCTGGGGTTGTAGAGTGTTTGCCCAGAATACATGAAGCCTTAGGTTCCAAACTAGCACCCCAAAAACTGGGCAGAGTCGAGCTACAAGCATGTAACGTCAGCACTTGGGAAGTAGAGGCAAAGCACATGAAATGCAAGGTTATCCTTGGCTACACAGTCAATCGGAGGACCGTCTGGGCTACAAGAGATACTGTCTCAAAAACACATGGAATGTAGACTTGGGGACTGACACTCGAAGGAGAACACTGGAGAAGCTAGGAGCTCACAAACTCAGGACACTTGGGGGAACTGTCAGGACAAGCTAGAGGCCCTTGCAGAGGCCAAAGCCAGCATCTGCTACTGCCTTACTTGGGGTGTGGTCATACACCTGAGTTTTGACCCCAGGAGGATGTTAACGCATGACTCATCTGGTCCTGCTAGAGACTTGAGCCAGGTTTTCTTTGAGCACATGTGTGTTAGTACACATTTACATGGGTGAGCACACTTGTGAGCAGGTGTGTGTGCAGGCTAGAAGTCAACCTTAGGTGGTGTTCGAACCATCCATCTGGGAGCTTACTAGGCTAAATGGTCAGGAAGGGCGTTCTCCTGTCTCTGCCTCCCCAGCACTGGGGTTACAAGCTCAGAGCAGCACACCTAGGTTTCTCACAAGAGGTCTGGGGATGACACTCAGGCACTCACGCCTGTGTACAAAGCACTTTACTGATGGCCACCTCTCCAGTCTCCAGCCAACCTTTGCCATGCTGGTTGGCAGGTAGAGGGAAAGCTGGTGACTAGGTAAATGCATAGAGCTTCCCGTTTCCCAATCTCAGTTGCCATACATTCCCCCAGACAGACAAGCTGGTGATGCAGCTGGTAGCAGACTACAGATGGAATACCAGGAAGGAAACCCACCAGCTTGGAAATCCTTATCATCCTTCACCGCCAGCATCCACATGGCGGCCACTCCTTCGTCCCCTGGCATTCCCCTAGCTTCTGCTCCATTGCTACAGAGGCAACCCTTCCACAGAAGTGACAGAACCTCACTCATGAAGATTCCCTCACCTTCGAGGCATCCCTGAAGAAAAACAAACAAATACTAAGCATCACCCAAGGCATTAGCTCAACTGAAGCTGCAACCATGAATGCCATAGGCAACGGTTCTGTGTGACACAGGTGGTCAAAGAATGAAAATCAATCCTGGCCAAGACTTTTTAGGCTCAGGTCAAATGGAGAGATTCTCTGGTACCCACTTTTCACTAGCTCTGCCACAAAGATGACTGGGCAGCATCACTAGCCAGATCTCCCTTGTCCATTCAAAGGTTGCTTGTTCTATACATAGTTCTTTTCTAGGTTCTTGGAAGATTTAATCTAGACCATAATTGTCAGGGCTGGGATGTAGCCCCATGATAGCAAGCTTGCTTAGCTTGCTCAAGACCTCGGATTTAAACACATTTGCAATTGAACTGAAACTTTGTTTTTCCTTTTCCTTTGGTTCTGGGCTGGAACCCAGAGCCTCATATATACTGGGTAAACACTCTACAGTGAGGCCACACCCCCAGCCCACCACTGGGGGATTCTAGGCAGGTGCCCTACCACTCTCACCCATCACTGGTGAATGCTAGGTAATGTCCTGCCAGGAAGTCATGCTATTAGTACCTCACTGGGGAATTCCAGTCAAATGCTCTATCTCTGAGCTTCCTGTCCAGAGCCTTGAGCTCCAGAATGCAGCGAACAAAGCAGATGAAACATTCATACCCCACAGAGGGACCTCAATGAGCAAATGTGTTCCCAACATATTCCTTCCTCACCATTAGACACTCATGAATGTCCAGCTCTGTCCTGAGCTCACTGCATAGTTATCTGTCAGTGTGGCAACTTGTGTAAGTTCACATTCTCACCATAAAGTGGGTCTGCCCTGTGGATCCCCCAGCCCCTGAGAGAGCTGGAGCCACAGGCAGGGCCATCTGAGGGCTGCACATAGTGTACTGTGAGCTAGGGCCAGCCAGATGGGCTGGTTAGGTGTCTCAGCTCAGCATTCAGAACTTGCCACCACGTGGGTACCTATCTGTCAGTCTGTAGGCATTTCCTGAGTCCTGTTTAGAAAGTGCATCTCTTATCAAATTTGGGGGTCACTGCCTGTGCCCCCAAGACAGGTTCAGCTACCTGTCCTCAATAAGCTAATTAAAAGAACCACATTAATAGCAGAAAGCAGATAAGGGAAATTTATTACTGCGACCACATTGGGACCACAAAGAGATCCAGGCAGTCTCAGTGAGGCCTAACCCTCCATATGGGGCTCTCTGTGGAGGTGTCTCACAGAGAATGACAGCCTTCTCAGTCCCCAAAGACCAGTCTGTGGCCTCCCTGGGCTTGTGACAGGGAGGCTGAAGCTCAATGGGACACGGTCACCCACAGCCAATCAGGGAAGAGCCTCACACAAGGTGGAGGCACCAGGGACTAATGCAGTGGCTGGGTGGAGAAGGTGCCCAGTGGAGCTGAGTGTGTCAAGTCGGCTCACAGGCAGAATGGAAGCCTGGCACACAGTCGCTCCACCTGGGCCACCCCCTGGGCCATGTGGTGGTTTCTGCTTCTTAGAGGCCCAGTGGCTTCTCAGAAGGAAGCTACAGGAAGTTCCCTCCCTCCAAACCCGACCTGGTGTACCATGTTTCCTAATACAACAGAGGCTGTCTGAGGCACCCCAGCCCCCTCCTTTAGCTCTGAGGTGTAATTAATATATAAATTAAGCTCCTGCAGGCTCACAAATACCCAGAAAAAAACTGGAAAATATAATTACCCATATGATTCCATCTGTTAGCTCTAAGTTCAACACCACTGTAGTGAATCCCAGGGGCTTTGCTCGTTATGCTGGCTGTGCCTGACTCTGCTCCTGCCCTGCTTTGGGGAAGGAAGCCCAGGTTCTCAAAGCCATGTGCCATGGGGCAGGAGCCAGGGCAGACAGCAGAGCACCCAGGGACCTTGGATATGGCTCTGGGAGAGGGCCAGGGGTATGAGGGCACCCATAGACATCTGCATGCGTGCCTCCAGCCAGAGTACTGGAATGCATCTAAGACTGATCCTGCCGTCTCTGTCACAAGCTATACACAGGAAGAAAGAGTCTGGGAAAGGGAAAAGGAAGCAAGGAGCAAGATGCCTGGGTGAACAGGGCCCAGGGCAAAGGGAGCCAGTGACGTGTCAGAATAGAATCTAGAACCCCGGTCCTCCCCCGCCACGCTTTCCTGGCACCCAGCCTCTGCTGTCCCATCACTTGCTATTCATCTGGCTGGGAGAAGGACTAGTGAATGCTTCGTCTTCCCTTCTCTGGGATTATTTATATAACAAAATGAATACATCTGTTTTAATAACAGTTAAATAAGACACAAGAATACAAAGCCAAAAGGCACGCCCACATCGTTCCCTCCGTTACTCTCAACCCCCAGGGTGACGTTATTAGCTGGTGTTGGGTTGGCAAGATGGCTCAGAGGGTAAATGCACTTGCCAAGCAAGCCTGGCAACCTGAGTTCGGTCCCTGAAGCCCTCTTGAAGACGGAAGGAGAAGTAATTTAACCAAGTTGTCTCCTGGCATCCACACGCACATGACGGCATGTACGCACCTACACACTCACACAATACCATGGGCATGCATACACACAATACGTCACGAACTTTTTAAAAGCTGGTATTTAAAGGATGCTAATATTTGGTGCCGTAACTATCAGATTATGTTATGCTGTTTATGATGCTGGCAACCTCTCAGTCACCCACGGTTCCCAGGAACCAAGCCTGCCCATCTCTCTGTGTTTGGCACCATGGTTCAGACTCATTCTTTTCATGTGAGGGTCTATGTGTGAGTTCATGTTTGTGAGAGTACATTTGTGTGCACTTGCATGCGGTGTTATTCCTTGTAACCCAGTCACCTTACTTTTTGAGCAGGGTCCTTTTTGGGTCTGGAATGCACCAATTTGGCCAGGCTGCCTGACCAGCAAGCTCACCCACCCTGTTCGCACCTCTTCAGTGTTAAGATCTCCATGTGCACACCACCACGCCTGGCTTTTTAAAATGTAGGTTCTGGGAATCGAACTCCAATCCCCACGCTTGCTTAGCAACTGCTTCATTGACAGCAAGATGCATTCTACTATAGCAACACAATACTTTATGTATATTTTCTGTTTAATCCACATGGTCTCCTATATATTCCTACTTGGTTTATTTCTAAATTTTTAACTCTTAATTAAAACAAAAACTTCTGAGAGAGGAACTAGAGAGGTGACTCAGTGGCTAAGAGCACATGATGCTTTTGGGTTTTGTTGTTGTTATTGTTGTTTTTAAGATAGGGTCTCCCTCTATAGCCCTGGCTGTCCTGGAACTTTCTACGTAAATCGGGCTATCCTTGAATTCGAAGAGATCACCCTGCCTCTACCTCCTGAGTGATGGATGGGATTAAAGGTGCACACCACCGTGCTCAGCCTCACATTCAACTCTTGCAAAGAACCTGAGTTCAATTCCCAGAATCCATGGCTCATAACCAACTGCAATCCCAGTCCCAGAGATCCCATGTCCTCTTCTTGCTTCTGCAGGCACCTGTGCACATTATTAAAAATATAAAGTCTTTAAAAAAACACTGAGAAATGGTTAAAGCCGGCATTGTTTTTCTTACCTTGAAAGACACAAACCAAACAGAGCGGAGTTAGGGGGAGGGTCTGGAGTGCTGGCTCAGGGGTTAAGAGCACTTGCTATTCTTACAGATTCCATTCCCTGCATCCAGATCAGTGCCTGTAACTCCAGTTCCAGGGGATCCAGGCACCTGTACTCACAGGCTCATATCCACATGCTGGCACACACACATACAACTTTTAAAAACAATAAAAACACAACCTAGGAAGATCATCAAGTGACTTGTAGGTGAGGAGCGCTGCACAGGCAGGGACCCGCCTTAGATTCTCCTCTTGGGATTCCAAATCCTGTCTCCGGTGATGGAGCCATGACAGGAGGTGATACCCAGGACCAGGCACATGGACTGTGTCAATTACCAATCTGATGGAGACATCAGTGAGAGAATGTTTGGATTAAGTTCACTGAGACAGGAAGGCCTGCCCACTATGGGTGGCACCATTCCATAGACCGGATACAAAGGAACATTCATTCTGACTCTGCTTTCTGACTGTGGATTAGATGTGACCTGCTGCTCCAAACTCCTGCCACCACCTCCTTCTCTAACAATGATGGATTGCACCCTTGAACTGGGAGCCTAAACAAAAACCTCCCTCCTCCAGTTGCTTCTGTCAGGGCATTTTATCACAGTGACAGGAAATAAACCAAGGCAGGTAGTGAGAAGGGAGAGGGGACAGCTATGGAAAAGAGGGACAGAGGACAAGTCGGAGAAGTGTCTGGACCAGGTGGAGGAGAAAAAGAGCTGGAGGATCCTGACGAAATGAGGGGCAAAGAAGATGAAGGAAGCCGAGGGAGGGGTAGTGTGTTAGTGACCTTTCTCATTACTGAGACGGAATGCCTGACCAAAGCACCGGATGGAAGGAAGAATTCATTGTGGCTCACAGTTGAGGGTACAGCCTATCATGGTGGGGAAGGCGTGACAGCCAGAGAAGGAGACAGCTGCTCACATGGCAACCACAGTCAGGAAGAAGAGAGATGGACGCTGGTGCTCAGCCCACTTTCTCCTTTTATTCAGTCCAGGACTCAGGGCTTGGTGCTGTTCACACTTAGGGTGGGCCATCCTTCCTCATTTAGCCCAGTCTAGAAGCCCCTTATAGACAGACGTGCACAGAAATGTGTTCCCATGATGACTCTAAATTCAGTCAGGTAGACAATGACGGTTCTCCATCCCAGGTAACCAGAGATAGTGATTATTAAAAGAAGGAAAGATTCTTTGAAGCCATGCTTATCCAAGCAGTTCCTTGCAGCCTACAGGTAATGATGAACCCCACCCAGGGGTGGGGGTGCAAGCTGATTCCTCTCTGGCCTGATGCTCTTCAGGATCCTAAAGGGTGGTGGGTCTCCTGTCTTCTCTTCCTACGCTTGGCATAGGCCACCTTTGTCTCCTTACCTAACAGTGTAAAAATGACTCTCACTTACCTGACGCCAGGACAATGACCTCACCCTGAAGTTCTACTGTTCTTGTCAACTTTCTGTTACTGTGGCAAGATACCTAAGAAAATTAAAGAAAGGGGAGTTTTATTTGCACTCTTGGTCCCAATCCAAGGCCACTGGATTGTTGTATGACTTTCCCTGGGAAGATGTGACAAATGTCTATTCACCCTAGACAGGGCACTGATAACAGACCAAGGAAACAATTCTATCCAAGTCAGTCTTTGGGAACCAGTGAGTTTATTGGGATTACTTGCAGAGCATGGGTGACTCAAAGGCAACTGCATCACCAGAAACCTTGTACCAGCATTAGTGACAGTTGACAAAGGCTGTATTCTAGAGCTTTCAGCTGATCATTGGGGGAGGGGTGCTGTTTGTGAGTCTTGCAAGTTTTAGCTTTCTAAGACTTGTGAGTTGTGTTTACTTTCTAAGCTCCCCTCCTGTCTCTAAGAGGGAATGTTGCAATTCATAAAATGGATACACTGATTTAGGTGTGTGGTGAGGTATCATGGTGGACAGCCCATGGCCAAGTAAAGCATCTCATCCCATGATGCCTGGGAAACCAAAGAAACAGGAAGAGACTGGAGTCCTTCAACAATCTGCCATCCTTCCATGAGGCCCCACCTCCTAAATTTTTCAATGTCTCCCATTAACGCCAGAACCTAGGACCAAGCCTTCAACATGGGTCTTGAGGAAACTTAAAATCCAATCAATAGGAGCTGACGAGATGTGTCAAGCAGTAAAATTGCTTGCTACTTAAGCATGAGGACTCAACTTCAGTCCCCATGTAAAAAGGTGAGTGAGGCAGTATGTTCCTGTAATTCCCACACTAGGAAGCAGAGACAGGAGGACCCCTGAGGCTCTCTGGCTAGCCAGTCTAGACAATTTGGTGAACCCCAAGATGACTGAGAGAGCCTACCTCAGAAAACAAGGTGAAGATACCTAATGACCCCACTACCAAGATTAACTAACCCACCCCCCTCCACTGTATCCCCCCCAGCCTCCACTCCACCCCACCTTACCCCCATGCAGCTGTGTGTAATAAAGTCACTGACCCAGGCTGCTACTGTTGACAAGCACAGTAGAACTTTGGGGTGAGGACATTGTCCTGGGTTTATATACCACCCCAGCCCAGCTTAATGTTTATGTTTATGACTTGTGTCTGCCATTTCTTCATTCCCTGTCACTCCAGTCAGATCAAGTCCAAAGCTGTGAGGGTCATGGCACACACATGTGTGCACATGTACAAACATGCCCCCCCCCACACACGACATACAATCTGAATTATAGCAGCACCCTCCTTCCCTCATATGGTGGCTTCCTAATGCCAAAAAAGAGAACATAACTCGCCCAGGAGCTATGATCGCCTGGACTCTGCCTTAGAATCAGAATTTACCAGAAGCACGAAGGTACCTGTTGGAAAATTCTGCCCCAAGCCTTCTCTGGTGCCCACTTCCATCTCCTTGAAGTTCTGTTCAGACTGCAGCACCCTGGCTTCCTTGCCTCTCAATCGGGAGACCCTGTAGTAGCTGCAGGGCTCCAATCCCAGCTTTTCATGATTCTAAACCCTTCTCAAGCCCTGCCCCCACCACCATATGCATATTTACATCCCTTTCCTAGGAACTGGAGCATTAATAAGTAATGTACATTTCAAGAACATACAAAATATGCTCCAGCCAAAGGGCCAAGGGTACAGCTCTGAGGCAGAGTACTTGACAGCACGCAGAAGCGGAGTGTGATGGCCAGTATGGCAGACAATACAGAAAATAGCAGGAGGCTATCACGGCGAGTGTGTTTCGTTTGGACTGCAGAGGCTTGTACGTGACTTACAAACACTACTGAGCTACAACCCTAAACCTCCAAGGTAATTGTTTTCATTGTACTTGTTAGGGAAATAAAGTCTTTCCACGGTTTCACTAAAAGATATTGACAGTAGGGGCTGGAGAGAGGGCTTAGTGGGGTTAAGAACATATGCTGCTCTTGCAGAGAGGCCAAGTGCAATTCCCAGCACCCAAGCTTACTTCCCAGCACCCGAACTGGACAGCTCACATCCGTCTATAACTCCATGGACACTGCATTCATGCTCACCAACTCATACTCAGACCCACACAGACACATAATTAAAAATAAAATCTCTTTTAAAAATGTATTGCAAGTAGGGGATGAAGAGATGGCTCAGTGGACATGAGTGCTTGTTCTGCAAGTACAAGGCCCCACGTTCAAATCCCTAACACCTATGCAAAAAGTTGGGCATGGCTGTGCATGCCTGCTATCCCAGCACTGGAAGCTAGAGACAGGTGGACCACAAAAGTTTATTAGCCAGCCGACTTGGCCAAAACGGTGAGCTTTGAATTAAGGAAGAGACCCCCACCCCTCAATATAATAAGGCAGAGTGACAGAGGAAGACATCTGATATCCTGCTCTGACCTCCAAGTGTGCATTCATGGGTGCATGCAACCATATACCCACATACATGCACCACACACATATACCACGTGCCCCGTTCACATGCAAAGATGCTGATAAAACATGGCATCACTAAGAACAATAAGTGTCAGCCCTAATTAAATGCACTGCTCTCTTCTCTTTTCCCTTGTTGAGTCTGACAAAGTTCCTCCAGGAGCAAATGTTAGTGCTGACATTTTATTTGGTTGATCTGTGTGACCCTTAGTGTCACCATTGGTCACTGTTGAATCTGCAGGTACTATTCCAGACAAGTGTCCACTCTAAGAAGTTTGCATAGGTAGACCTGGACTGCTTTCTCCATCAGTGTTTCTAGCAGGACAAGAGCCTCAGTGGGCTCTGGAGTGATCCAGTGAGGACTCCATGCTCTTCCTGACACTTGTACACACAACTACCTGATGGGTGGCATTAATAGTCTCCTCAACAGAATCTAGAATCACTAGGAGATGGGCCTCGGAGCTTGCCTATGGGGATTGTCTTGATTGTGTCATTGGAGTGGGAAGACGGATCTTAATTGTGGATGTGTTGGAAATAAGATACCAGCAAACTCAAAAGACAGCTTTTACGATACAGCTCTGCACAAATTGACCCAGCACAGAGAAAGAGCGAGGATGTCTGGGGTGCTTCTCTGACTAAGACCCTGGTTTTTAAAGCCCCTGAGAGTCTCTGCTTTCTTCTCCCACACACTGGGCTTGTCCCTTCCCCTATTCCCGCCTCAGGCTCAGGACACAGCACCTTACCTAGTAGGTACCTTGGGGCTTGAGACTGCCCTCTCTTTCTGAGGTGGGCTCAGTCACATAGCAGAACACAGTAACTTTCCAGTTCTCAGACTTACAAAACCATCAAGCTCCAGCTGCCAGCTAGGGGAGAGAGGGCCCCAGTGCGCCCAGTTCTCTGTAGCTTGGATTCATTCTAAGTGTGCCCCATATTGAAAATGCCATAACCTATTTCTTACAGGCAGACTAGACTCTATGACAGGGGAAACTGAGCTGTGCACTGGCGTGAATTCCTCCCTCCCTCCGACTTTGGAGTTAATGCTAGCAGCCACTTCCAGCCCTGCTGCCTTAACTGCCCCACCCCGTGGACCACCTTAACTGCCCCACCCCAGTGGACCACCTTAACTGCCCCACCCCAGTGGACCACCTTAACTGGCAGCCAAAACATACCCCCCTCAGTTGATTTCCTTTTGTCAGGACATGTTATCACAGCTTCGGAAAAGGAAAGAAGACACTTACAGTAAAGCCACCCCCTCCAGCCCCATCAAGCCTTTGTGTGACAGCAGCCCAGCCGACATCTGGATGTCATCCCATGATCTATTTAGATCAGGACTGCCATCGTCCATGTCAGTATGAAATAACTCTAAAGGAAATACAACATGATTTATCCCTAGCTAAATAAGAAGAGTCATGGCTCTTGAACAAGATTCAGGTTACTCTAAATAATATGTCTTCTATAAAAGAGAATGCTGTTTGACAGATAAAAAACAAAGGAAGTCATACATGAATCAGTATAGCTAACAATACTTCTGTGGGTGGGCACGTGTAACAACAAGGCTGGGATCCCCTGCCCTCATTCCTTGCATATGAAGTCCAGAGGACAACCTCAGGTGGTGTTCTTCAGGCCCCAGGGATCCACCTGTCCCTGCCTTCCCAGTGTTGGGATTAGAAATGCATAGCAATTACTTTACGGACTGAGCAATCTCCTTGGCCCCCGGGAAATGTCATTATATAGCACCCTAGCTTCAGGATTTGTAGATGTTCAAGGCCTGTTAAGCTGAACAACACATTGTGAGACATTTGCATAATAGTTACGAGAATGTAAGTCAGAGGTTAAAAGGAAATGGCTATTTTATTAAAAGACTTAATATTTGTAATTGTGTGTATGCATGAGTATCTGTGCTTGTGCAACTGAGGTGCAGTGCCCATAGTGCCCAGAAGGGGGCATCATTTCCCCTGGAGCGGGAGTTACAGGCCCTCATGAGTGGCCTGACCGACATAGGTGCTGAAAACTGAAACTCTGCAAGGGCAGCACCTTCTGTTTACTGCTGAGCCATCTCCCTGGCTCATAAATGGCTGTTTTTTAAAGGGGTTTAAGATAGCCCAAGTTAAATCCGGGTCTAGATCTGCCAAGTTCATCTCTCCACATCTATGATGCTACAGCCGAGTTCCTGCGATGGTCTGGATCTTTGCTATACAGACGCTTCTTCAGAGAGCTTCAGCTCCACAGACCAGTGTCTTTTTACATGCTAGCAAGAGGGCAGGGAAGGGGGGCGGTGCTAGTTAACCACAGGCTGAAAGAGCTGGCTGCCAGGAGAATCAATTGTGTATTTATTGGAGGGTTGGGACTTCCAGCTCTCCACTCCCCACCAGGGAAAGGAGAATGGTTTAAGGTTGAGTTGATCTCCGAGGTCAAAATATTTAATCTCTACCTTTAATCCCAGAACCGATAAGGCAGAGGAAGGCAAGTCTCCGGAGTTCAAGGACAACCTTGGCTGCATGGTGATTTTGAAGGCAGTCAGGGCTACACAGTGAGACCCTGTTACAAAACAAAAACAAAAGCAAACGTGTGATCCAGCAAGTCAGATGCCCAGTGGGAAAAAGTGACTTCCAGGAAAGTCTGATGACCTGACATGATCCCTGAAATCCACAGTGGAAGGAGAGAACTGACTCCTGAAAGCTGCCCTCTGTCCTGCACATGCATACCATCACACACACATTCACACACACTCACACACACACATTCACACACACTCACACACATTCACACACACTCACACACTCACACATACCATCTCACACACACTCACACACACTCACACACATTCACACCCTCACACACACATACCATCACACACACTCTCACACACCATCACACTCACACACAGTCTCACACACACGTGCACACAAGAGAAAGAATAAATTTTCCAACATAATAAAAATTACTTGAGCTATTGCAGGGTGTTGGTGGCACACACCTTGAATCCCAGCACTCAAGAGGCAGAGGCAGGCAGATCTCTGTGAGTTCAAGGCCAGCCTGGTCCACAGAGCGAGTTCCAGGACAGCCTCCAAAACAATACAGAGAAATCCTGTCTCGAAAAAAAAATTTTATTTGAGCTACTACTACTCCTGCATAATGAAGTTTGTAAAAGCCCAAACCGACAGAGTTAGTTCACCCCAACTCTGAGAACACTTAGGGGCCTTCTGAACCCCACCCTATGGATTTCTTCATCCAGTGTTCATCTGCAATGAAATAAAATATTTCATTAAATATTTAAAATATCCTTTGTTAAATGCTTCCATTAAATATTTATGATATCCTTTGTAATAGGTCTGCAGCAGTAAGTGAACTGTTTTCACGGGTTCTGAGAGCCACTCTCCCTGATGAGCAAACCCACGCAGGGGCCATGGGGACTCTGACTCGGTGGGACAGATGTCATGAGCAACGTTGTGACCTGTGACTTGTGCTTGCCATCTGAAGTGGAGGCAGTCCGGCAAAACAGAGCCCTTAACCCTCGGTCCCACGCTAAATCCAAGTGGTGTCAATTACACTGTGTCGGAGGACAGCCAGGTTTTGTCCGGAAGGAAGTGGACAAAAGGTTGTGGGTTGGGAAACAGACTGTGGGAGCTCTACGATGGGCCAGAACCCCAGAGGCAGCTTTTCCTTTCCAAAGCCATGCCCTGGTCCTGGCTCCTGGACGCTTGAAGGGCAGACAGGTGGAAGGGTGGTGGGTGTTTCCAGCTGTAAGCTAATGCCCACCCACTGGCGCCCTCTTTCTCGCAGCCCACATAAGGAAATGGCAAGGCTCCTGCCCAAAGCCTGTCTGTGAATCTCACACACCCTCACAGACTCCCCAAATGCTCCACTTATAGAAGAATGGCATGTGCCATTGTCACTTCCCAAGGAAGCTCACTGAACTCAGGTTGGCACATCCTCCACCTGTAAAATGGGTACACACACCCTTCCTCAGAACCCCCTCCCATTCCGGTCACCCAGGAACTGGCAACAGTGGGTGCTGTGACTGCATCGGCCACGTGACACGAAAATCTCCTAGGTGTAACTCTCCTAATCCAAAAGGACAGTCCACATCAATGGCCCCTTATCTGTAGGAAATGAACATTGGTTGCTGGGGGCCTCAAGGTGGCCCGCGTGTTGTCCAGCAGTTTCCTGAGTTGAGAAGTTTTGTGCTGGAGAGCTGCCTTCAAGTAGTGAAGTAAACTAGGATGACATGAATCGAGACTAAGAAGGCTCCCCCGCCCCGAAGCCAGAGAAGCTTGAGCTACTGCTGCAGAGGGAGCCTGGAGGAGGCACCTGTTCAGCTGCTTGAAGGCTCCCAGCTACAGCTCCCTTGAGTCACTGCTCATGGTAAGTGGCCTCATTACCCGTACTCCCATAAAGAACCCCAACAAACTCGTGGCTGGGGTGAGTGTATACACACACACACACACACACACACACACACACACACACACACACACACACACACACACATATATATATATATATATATATATATATATGTGAAACACGGTTCCCAGAGGAAAGTCTCTGGTGACTGGTGACTCCGCCGGTATAGTAAACCAACCAAGGCGCATTTTAATCTGAGCAAAGGAGTCTCAGGTGGTACCAGGGGAAGAGAGGAGGTCCTGTGACAGGGCTTGCCTTAAGTATCCTGAAGGCGTGGTCTTGAGCATCTCACGGGGAGGAGCTGACCCTTGGTGGCCTTTCTCAGGGACAGGATATGGAACGGGAGGAGTGAGGCTGGGTGGACTGTTTCCACGGATTTGAAGGCCAAGAATGCCTTCAGAGAGCACCTGAGGCCTGTGGTGGATTTCCCCCACTGAACTGTAACATGCAGAGTGTGTTAGCAGTGGCAAAGGTATGTGGTGTGTGTGTGTGTGTGTGTGTGTGTGTGTGTGTGCACGTGTGCACAGGGAGGCCAGAGGTTGGCATTAAGTGTCTTTCTCATTCACTCTCCATCTTATTTTTTCAAACATGGTCTCTCATTGAACCTGTGTAACGTGTAGTCTTCCTGCCAGCCACCTGGGCCCCAAGCTGTCTTAGCCCCCAAAAAACACATGAAACACTATATTAATTATGCCGCTGTTGGTATCTTATTGGCTAGCTCTGACTTAATTATTAACCCATAACTGCTAATCTGACTATTTCCATGTGGTCTTCTCTTACCAGAGAAAGGGTCTGGACTTCTTACTTCTCTGGTGTCCTACATTGTGACAGACTGTGACTCTGTTTCCCAGAGTCCTCCTCGACTTGTAGTCCCACCTATATTGCTTCCCTATTGGCCAACAGTGCTTTATTTAATAAACCAGTAGAACAACATATACACAGTAGGACTTCCCCCATCGAACCTGGATCTTGACTATTTGGTTAGACCGTCTGGCCAGTGAGCTGAGCTGTCTCCACTTCCCCAACAGTAGGGTTACAGGCCTGCACCAGCACACCAGCTTTTCACATGGGTTCTGGGGACCAGTTCGGGTCCTCATACTTACAAAGCAAGCACTTTACTGACTGAGCTGTGTCCACAGTCCTATTAAAAGACTGTTTGACATCAGTTTTGATTATGGGGGCTAAGTGAAAAAGAGACACTGATGGAGAGAACAAGGCACACCCAAGTGTAGGTGTGGGCTCCCCAAGGGGGTCACTGTTAAGTGTGTGGGCCTCACCCACACAGAGCATTTCAGTGGCATCTCAGAGGGGTCCTGAGATACCCTTTACCTTTCCCCTCTCTTTTTGGTAGGTGAGATTTCAGGTGTCCCCTGAGGAACCAGGGATGGCATTATGATCTGGTAAGGTAAGTCCAGGAGCCATCGGGGCTGGACAGGGATCCCACAACATGGCTTTTACTGTGAATGGGGTTTATAGTAAGATTCCTAAAAGCCTGGCGGGTCACAGCTGGGAAGAGCGAAGGTCATAAGCAAGTGTTGTTGGCTGTTGGAATTCCTGCTCTCAACTGGCGGGAGAAGGGAGGGTCTCCGTTCCCTTTCCATGTCCCCACTCCTTCTCATCCTTCTGTCCCTCCTCAAGTGTATCTGAAGAGTGTTGAGATTTATGTCTTCCTTTTGTTCTGTTACTGGACAAGCTCCATGGAGCTGTTACCACATTAGAGCACAGTATTAAAAAAAATGTTCTCTAGTCATTTTCATACATGTGCGCACGTGTGTCTGCAAGTGTGTGCTTACGTGTAAGGAGTTGACATTGGACGTCTTCCTCGATCACTTTCAACCTCATTTGTGACTGGGTCCTTCACCAAGCCTGGAGTGGACTGGCCAGAGAGCCCCCAAGGCTCCTCCTGCCTCCTCCTACCCAGCACCAAGACTGCAAGCACGTAGCACCATGCCTGGCTTTTTGTATGTGGGCTCTAAGAGATCACACCCAGGTCCTCATGCTTGTGGGGCAATCACTGAGCCATCTCCTGGGGTCTATAAATTCAATTAACCCAATTCAGCCTAATAACTCTGTGGGTACAAGCTACTATACACATTTTACAAATGAGAAATCCAGGCTTCAGAAAGGTTAAGGAACTTGCCCATGCTCCCATGTGACTACTGTGGCATAAATAGTGTATAAACTCAATTTGATCCCAAACACTGTCTTTATAGTCTTCTTTCTTTTAATGGGAAAATTACAACATAGACAGAAAGAGAATTATACAAGGAAATCACCTGTGCCCTCCTCCAGCTTCAACAACTCTGTCAATATTCTAAAAAGATTTCTGATTAGTCTATATTATTATGCAAAACAGTAGGCTTTGTTGTGATGATTTCACACATGTACATAATGCGTTTGGATCATATTCATCCCAATTACCCTCTCTCACCCCTCTCCCTTTCCCACTGACCATCTTCTGCCCCCCCAACACTGTCAAGTCTTGTGTGTTCATATGTAACAGTGTGTTTCTTGAGGATTGCTTACAGGGCGTGGGCACCTTGCCAGTGGCTATACTACTGAAGAAAATTCTCCCCTCCCCTTCCAACAATTATTAACCACCTACAAGTCCTCAGGGAGGGGCCAGGCTGAGTGAGTCCCTCCCCACTCCCTGATAGAGCGTCGATGAGCCCAACCTTGTGCAGGTGCCATGTAGGTAGCCATGGCTGCTGAAAGTTCAAGGGTTCCTGCAGCTCCAGGTTACAGTCCAGCCTGTAGGTGGGGACTTGAAGCAGCTAGCCATGGCACAGCCGCAGTCGAGAACATGCAGCAATGAATGAATGCATGCCTCCTCTGCCCAGCTGACTCTCCCCACTCTTTAAAGACTTTTAAGTTTATTTAATGTGCATGTGTGCCCTGCATGTGTGTCTCTATGCCACATCTGTGTTGTACCTGTGGAGGCCTGGGTCCCCTGGAACTAGGGTGACAGACAGTTGTGAGCTGCCATGTGGGTGCTAAGAGCTGAGCCCTAGACCTCCAGAAGAGCAGAGAGAGGAGCAGGAGAGGTGGTTTAGACAGGGGAAAGCGTTTGTTATGCCAGCATAAGGACCTGGGTCCAGATTTGGATTCATGGAGATCCACCTCCCTTGGCCTGCTGAGTGTTGGGATTAAAGGCATGCATCACCACACTCAGTCAAATTTTACTTCTATAATGGGTGTACCAAGATTTGATACCTCTGATTACCAAGGTTCTCTAAATCCCAGGAGAGAGCTTTTCAGCACTAGCCGTAAAACAGGCTTTGTTGATTGCCATGTGGCTCATTTGGTAGAGCACTTTCCTAGCGTGCACAGAGCCCTGGGTTCCATCCCCAGCACCTCAGAACCAGGCTTGGCAGCGTGTTGTGGAATATTACTTTAACTATGTAAAGATGGGTTACACTGTTTACACTTCATTTGTTCAACTATGTAAAGATGCCTAAGGCACATGACTGGTCTAATAAAAAGCTGAACGACCAATAGCTAGGCAGTCGAGGGATGGGTGGGGCTGGTCGGCAGAGAGAACAAGTAGTAGGAGGAATCTAGGGAAAAAGAAAGGGAGACGCCCAGGGCCAGCCAGCAAGGCAGCCAGGAGCCTGTCACACAAGGAGGAAACAGGGAAGTAGGGCAGACAGAATGAAAGAAGGTAAAAAGCCCCATAGCAAAACATAGCTGAAGAGAAATAGGTTGACCTAAGTTATAGGAATTAGTGAGACAAGCATAAGGCTGAGCATTCATAACTAGTAATAAGTCTCTGTGCCGTGACTGGGAGCTGGTGAGTGGCCCAAAAGAGAGCCTGCTCCAGTGGTGCACACCTGTAACCCAGCACTCAGGAGGTGGAGACAGGAGGATCGGAAGTTCAGGGTTATTCTGGGCAGCACTGAAAGTCTGAGGCTACCCTGGGATACAGGAGACTTTGTCTCTAAAAAGACAAAATGTTTAAGAAAGAAAAGAAGAACCCGGACTAGTGTTAGTTGATTTGCCCACTGTCGGCTCGTGGAAGTGCCCTGGGAACAGTTGAAGCAGGCTGCACCCAGCCTGTGGGCCAGACTTGTTCATAGAATTTTCTACAGATAATATTTGTGTATATGTGGGGGAGGTGAGAGTGTGCAGAGGCCTGCGGAGGACGTTAGTGCCACCCTCTGTCACTCTCTGCCTTCTTCCCTTGAGACAAGGAGTTCATATGGGCTGGTGGCCAGCAAGCCCATTTCTGCCCCCACTGGGGTTACAGTTGTGTATGGACACACCTGGCTTCTAGTGCCTGTGCAGGTTCAAAACTAAGGTTGTCATGCTTGTATAGCAAGCACTCTTACTCACTGAGCCAACTTCCCAGTCACACTTATCTTTTTGTTTTTAAGAACAAGATGTCACAGTGTACTTCTGAATGGCATGGAACACACTGTGTAGACAAGGCTGGCCTTAAATTCAGAAAGAGCCACCTGCTTCTGCCTCCTGAGTGCTGGGATTAAAGTGTGTGTCACCATGCCCAGCTAACTTACTCACAGGTTTTGACTGAAGATGAATTAAGTGTGACATAGCCCCAGCAAATGCACTTGTGTGAGTATACATAGATGTGCATGCTTGCATATGCATAGACTAGTTCTAGAAAAATGTTTGGTGCCATTTGTTGCCTCTGGAAGCCGGATTGGCATCTGCTAGAAGAAAAGCAACTTTTCATTATGTTTTGCTTTAATCAGTTGTGTTATTACTTCTTTCTGTTGGAGGGGATTTGGATTTTGTTGGTTTTATTTTGTCTGGGGAGGCAAATTTTAACAATAACAAAACCAAATGGCAGTGCCATCCAGTCCTTGCACCCTCCTAGAGTCTCTCATAACTTCTGGTTTACAAGTAGATTAAGTACAAATGAAGAATGGCCCCAAGGGGCTGGTTGTTTGACAGCAAGCTGCAGGCCAGGTGATGTGGCCTCTGCTTCCTTGAGCTTTGACACCCCAACTCGCAGACCCCGTCCTAAATTTCTTAGCCTCACGGCCTGGGATCAAGCGTGTGATCATGGGGCAGAGATGCCATCTCTTCCAAGCCCCCAAATCTAGACACAGTGGTCCACGACTGTAACTTAGCACTGAGGAGGTGGAGGCAGGAGGATATCCAATTTGAAGGCTAGCCTGGGCTATATACCAGGATCTTGCTCAAGAAGAAAAGGGCCTGGTGGTCCAGGACTATGATTCCAGCTGTCTGAGAGTCTGAGGCAGAGGGATCACAAGTTGAAGGCCATCTTTAGTGACATAATGAATTCAGGGTCACAATGTGTAAGTTTGCAAGACTGTCTCCAAACAAAATGTTTTTTAATTAAAAAGTACTGTGGATGTAGCTTAGGAGTAGTGAGTGGGTCTAGCAGTGCAAGAACCTGAGTTCAACCTCCAGTATTTGGGGGGTGGGAAAATAAAAGCAATTAAAGAGAGAAAGAAGGGAAAGAGAGAAAGGCCCCCATAGCTACCCAAGGACCCCCCACCCCACTTATCTCCCTGGACAAAAGTACATCAAAATTTCATAACCAAAACAACCTCTGTCAAAAAAAGAGACCACTTTGAACTTCTCAGAGCAAGCAGGCTGTCCTTCTTGAAAACGATATTCTTGCAAACCCTCTCCTTCAGAAAACAACTATTCTTAGAACGACTTTCCTTCAATCCCCAAACCAAAATTCATAGATAACACAATCCACCTACAAAGACATGTTTCAAAAAGCAATCAGAATGAAGCCCTATTGTAATAAAAAGAGAATTAAAAGCAATTTGTGACCTGGGGGTGTAGGCAGGTGGCACAGTGTCTGCTCCGTGCAAGCAAAGTCCCGGGTTTGATCCCTTATCCTGCAAAGAACAATAACAACAGCTTAGAATAAAAGGCCTTCCACCAAGCAGATGCTCGGGGCACTGCAAGATCACTGAGAGAGCCAGGTGCTTGCAGACGTATTGGAAATGCCAAGGCTGAGCCGGTGTTACTACATGGGGATGCAGGGATGACTCAGCCAGCGCAAGGCCACTGCCGTTTATAGAGCACACTCCAAGGTGCGAACAGCCCTGGGTGACCCTTTGAACAAAACACAGTACAATCTCTCCTTGAATGGCAGAGTGGCTATGTCCCTAGGAGAGTTTGGGTATTAAAGCCATGCAGAAGGCTACCCAGAGCTTAAATGTCACACGGAATGATGTTTCAGGCTTAAAGGGTTTTCACCCAGGAAAGTCTCATGGGGCTTCAGGAAGTCGTGGATATCAGGGTTCGGGCCAGTTGGTAAAGCGCCTGCTACATGAGCAAGAAGACCTGACTGAGTTCTTTCCCCAGCACCCATGTAAGAAGCCAAGCCTGGTGTGAGCTTAATGTCCCAGTGCTGGGGGTGGGGTGGGGACAGGAGGACTCCTGGGGCTCACTGGGCGGTTAGCCTAGCTCAAGAACAATGAGCCCTAGGTTCCAGCGAAAAACCCTGTCTCAAAAAAGAAGATTCCTAGATCATGAAGAATGACACGTGAGGTGGGCCTCTGTCCTCCACAGACATGTATGTATGTGCGCACATTCTCAAGTGCACACACAAACATACTGAAGGCACCATATACTGTCTTTCTCCCTGTCCTGGGTAGGGTGTGTGTGTGTGTGTGTGTGTGTGTGTGTGTGTGTGTGTGTGTGTGTGTGTGTGTGTGTGTACTTGACACAAGATAGAGTTATTTTGGAAGAGAGGCCTCAATTGAAAAATATCTCCATCATATGCACAAGACTACCCTAGTCTTCAGCTTGTTTCCTGATTGCTAATTAATAGAGGGGGTGCCCATCTCATGGCTGGGAGTGCCGCACCTGGGCAAGTGGCCCTTGGTTATATAATGAAGTGGACTGAACAAGCCATGAGGAGAAGCCAGGAAGCAGTGTTCTTCCATGGCCTCTGCATGAGTTCCTACCTCCCGGTTTCTGCCTTGAGTTCCTGCCCTGACTTCCCACCGTGATGAGCATATCCTGGGTGTTACAAACTGAAAGTTGCCTTTGGTCATGGGGTTTTATCGCAGCCATAGAAGCCCTACCTAAGATCCTCCCCAGTTCTAGAGCGCACTTACACACCCGCCTCCTTGAGAGCTGCTTCACCAAGCAGCTTCTCCCCGTCCACAGGAGCTCACAGAGCTGCAGGAACACCTGCCTAAAACTGGGTGATCCTCAGGGCTCAGGGAGCTAGGCAGAAGAGGAGGTAGAAGGATTGTAAGAGCCAGACTGGACGATGACTCTGAGGAAAATGTCTGCCAAGTGCAACAGGATTGATGCACACACAACTTGCAGAGACGATGGCAGCATGTGTGTGTGTGTGTGTGTGTGTGTGTGTGTTATATGTGTTTAAAACATGTATGTGTTTTAAATATATATGCATGGGGCCAAGTAAGACCATTAGTTAAAAATAGAAAAAATAAGAAACATTTAGATATACCTACACTGGCTTCTGTATGTACATATTTATTTATTTGTTTGTTTGTTTGTTTATTTATTTTCCTATATTCCCAGGGCTGATCTCAAACCCCTGGTGTTTGAGCCTTCTGTCTTAGCATCTCTACTATCTGTAAGTATGAACCAAAGACCCCCAACTATATGTACTTTTTTTGCAATAAAGTGTCATATAACTCAAGAAGGCCTTTGACTCTTTGTAGTCAAGGATGCTCTTGTAGTTCCAACCTCCTGTCTCCACCTCCCTACTCCTGGACCTGGTCTAGTTTATAAAGTACTAGGGACTGAGCGCAAATGCAGAGCCTGGTCTGAGCTAGGCTAGCTGCCTCAGTTACTTTACACACTGCTGTGAGTCAGTAACTTTACACACTGCTGTGAATCAGTTACTTTACACACTGCTGTGAGTCAGTAACTTTACACACTGCTGAGTCAGTTACTTTACACACTGCTGTGACAAGACCTCTGAGCAAAGCAACTCAGGGGAAAAAGGTTCACTCCAGCTGACAGCTCCAAGGGGGACACAGCTCACAGCAGGGAAGGCACAGAGGCTGGAGTGTGAAGCTGGTTTGTCACCTTGCATTTCCTGGGGTGATGGGGGATGTCCTTCTGTATGCTGTGAATATGTTTCTCTTATTGGCTGATGAATAAAGCTGTTTCAGCCAATGGACATGCAGGATTTAACCAGGTAGGGAATCCAACAGGGATAGAGAGGGTAGTAGGTAGAGTAGCTACAAAGGAAGCAAGAGACCCGGGCATCACTGGTAAGCCAAGACCATGTGGAGATACACAGATTAATAGAAATGGGTTAAAAGTTAAGAGAGAGCTAGCCAGTAAGAAGCCTGAGCTATAGGCCAAACAGCTTTGGGACCTGGCAGGACAGAAACTTCCATCTACACTGGGGCAGGGCTATAAAGCCTCAAAATGCACTCCAGCAAGTCCTCCAGCAAGGATCTACCTCCTAAAGTTTCCACAGCCTCCCTTCACAGTACCACCAGCTGGGGACCATGTGTCCAAACACATGAGCCTAGGAGGGACATTTCACATTTAAACCCCAACACGACAATTTACTACCACAGTCACAGCCACAGCCACTGCCACAGCCACAGCCACAGTCACTGCCACAGCCACAGTCACTGCCACAGCCACAGCCACTGCCACAGTCACAGCCACAGCCACTGCCACAGCCACAGTCACTGCCACAGCCACAGCCACTGTCACAGTCACAGCCACTGCCACAGCCACAGTCACAGCCACAGTCACTGCCACAGCCACTGCCACTGCCACAGCCACTGCCACTGCCACAGCCACTGCCACTGTCACAGTCACAGCCACAGCCACTGCCACAGCCACTGCCACTGCCACAGCCACAGCCACAGTCACAGCCACAGTCACAGCCACAGCCACTGCCACTGCCACAGCCACAGCCACAGTCACAGCCACTGCCACAGCCACAGTCACAGCCACAGCCACAGCCACAGCCACAGCTTGGCAGTATAAGAGTGAATGCAAGGAAGAATGGCTGACTTACAGAATGGCAGAACTCTAGGGCATGGTCAGGAAATGACTCCAATTCTGCTCCCATCACTCTCAGCTCTGCTCTACCAGGTCCCTCTCCCAGGCTCTGAGTGGCAGTCTGGGCAGCAGCTTCTTGGGCATTTTGCACCACTTAGCCCTGGTAGTATTTTCAAGCATGGGACCACGGCTCTGTCTAAATCAAAACTCACCCTTGCATGAACGTCTTCCTCCCTAGTTCAGACATACACTATTGCCTAGAAGGGGTTTGATTGACCTGTTCCAACTCCCCTTTGCATTCACCAAGTTTGACTTTGGTGGTATTGGTACTTTGGTCTGTCTTTGGTTTCCTATCTGGGGTAAATAGACGTTTCATATCTCCACAGGAATAGCATCACACAATGATGCTAACTGAGCAATCTACAAACTCAGCCACATCCCCGGCCCTTGGTGGATTGTTTTATCTTTGTGTGAACATCGGCATGTGCTTACCCAAACTAAAACAGCTACGATGTCACTAGGTGATAAAATACTATGGGACCACTATCTATAGGCATCGCTTATTCACCACATGTCATTATGTAATGTATGACTGCACATATATAGAGAAAATATATGCTACTGGGTAAGTTTGTTATTTACAGAGAGACTGTCTTGCTATGTGTATTATTCTGGAACTTTCCCACATAATGTCAGACATCTCTTCAGCCCTGTCTTCCATTCTCTTGGCTTATTTGTGCACTGAGGTTACTGTGGCAACCAATTCCTTCCAGGTGTAATTGCTGGCTTCCCCTTAGCAACACCAGGTATACCCATCTCCCGTACCACCCCAGTTTTCTGCTACACTGGCAAATCCTTAAGCTTCAGGGAAGTGACCCTCCCTCCAAAAGCCCATGCCCAATCGAAGTTGGGACAGTAAATAAACAGTCCTCAGCTCCAGCTCTGCGGCAGAGATTTCTAAGGCAAATTCCATTTGATCTCCCTGAGAATCCCCACAGTAATAACTGACTCTTCAGCGTCCGCAACACATTTCTCCAGTATCCCAACACATCACCTCTGGAATCATTTCCCAAGATAAATTACCTGAGTGCAATCTTTCATGTCATGTTCTTGATAGAAGCCGGATAAAAGCACCAAGTTCAGAATATTGTTAAAAACACAAATCCATGTTGACTGATATTGATCTGCTTGTCTTCCATCGTGCCCAGGAATTCTGTCTTAGAGATGGTTTCTGAGCACTCATAAAGTCAAAACCATCTCCGTTAACATACCAAGAGGCTGCTGGCTTTCTCACTCTTATTCCCACACAAGTCTACAATGTTTTCAAGGGACAACGACATCACACACAAAAGTTCAGTGCACTCCATACGGGAGCAGACACCGGAATGCAGCTGGCTCTGCCAATCAAGTTTGGTATGCTAATAGGCTGACCCGAGTTCAACAGCTCTGCACACTTTCTGTGTGTTCTGCTGTTGTTTAAGATTACCATAAGCTCTTCCTTGAACACGGAACAGAATCCAACCCATCCCTAGGTAGTATCAGCCTAGTCTCTTCTGCCAGGTAGATCTGACTGTCACCTCGTTTCTCTCTAGTGTCATTGTGGTCTTTTTGCTTCCTCTCCCCTTGGGGAATGTCTACTGGGGGTTTTTTATTCTTATCAAAAAGCACTTTATCTAGGTCCCCAATGCTATCAGTAAGAAGTCACTCACACTACTTTTACATTTTGGAGAATATGTGTAAATTTTTGTGTGCATTGCCTGTAGAGTCCAGCAGAGGGGGCTTTATCCTCTGGAGTGGGGGAGATTATAAACTGCCAGACACAGGTGCTGATAACCCAACTGGGGTCCTCTGTAGGAACAGGAAATGTTCTTAGCCACTAGGCCCCTTCCCCACCATCTATAATACTATGGAAAGCTCTTCTGCATTCTTGTTTGTATCTTTTTTCCAAGTCTATTGCATCTTTCTTTCTGCAAAATTGTTTATTTACAGGGTGTGGTGGGGCACCGGCACCAAGGCTCTCGTGTGTGAGGACCAGAGGACAATGTGCAGGAGTCAGCTCTCTCATCCCACTGTGTGGGTCAGGGGGATGGACACACAGGTCTCCAGGATTGACAGCAGCACCCCTAGTGCTAAGCCACCCCTCCGGCTGCCTTTTCTTTGCTCATGGGCAATGTTTGCCGAAAACTTCTCTTCAGTGGTCTGCTGAGGGCCTAAGTTTTTCATCATTGGCGCACTATGGCACATGTATGCCAACAGAGCATCTCTCTGAAGCAGTGTTGTTCTTATTGCTTCTTCTGCTATATGCCAGAAAATGTTCCACTAGGACTTTCAGCCCTAATGGAACTATCTATGCCCACCATCAACCACATGTGATTCTTGAGCCCTTAAAGTGTGTTCAGTGCAACCAAAGAATTGAATTCATAATAATAAGGAGAGATCTTATGTACCTGTAGCACTGACCACACCTGTTTGAGTGTGGTCACAGGTGCGTGGGAGAAGGCATGACATAAAGGGTGAGGAGGAAGGGGTCACTACTCCCTTGGGGTTCCAGTCGAGGTTCTGAGACCAGCAGAGCACTGGCCTCAAGTTCTAGGTTTCTCATGTAAGTGACTTCCCCCTCAATAAATATTATATGACAACCCTATAGTTCTATAGCACACAGGCATATCATGCATTATCTGGTGTCAGAAAGGAACGTGGTCAGTGCTATCAGTACGTAAGATCTCTCCCTACAGATAATTTCACTCACTTTTAACAAATTCCATAGCTACAGCTGATTAGTGGCCTGCTGTTAGTGAAATTCTGCATCTGAGTAGTTATGTCAATGTTTAATCTTTTTTTTAATAAATGTGTTTCAGTCTATAAATATTCCTCCAGGTAACACCCACAGGTTTTTGCCATAGTATGTTTACATTTCCCTTCAGTTTTAAATTATGTTTTTCCTAGTTCTCCTTTTGTATTTCTAGGTAAGGAGGAAGTGGATGTTTATGGGGATGTGTGAGAGTGGTAAAACCTGGTGGCGATGTCTAGTTTCCAGTATGCTTATGGCTGGTTCTTGCAGAACAGTTCTCCAAGCAGAAGAGCTGTCATCCCCAGCAGACCAGCCATGCCTGCTTGCAAGTGCCCATCACATGGACTGCTGACAATCTCTCACAGAAGGGGTCATGGGGAGAGTTCTCAGAATCTAACTTCTTTGCCCAGTCATTTGTTAAGTTGGCCGGTGGCCGGTGCCTCAGGATCCTGAGTGGTTCTATAGCACACAGGCAGCAGGGGGTTAGGAGAGAGGCAGCCCCAGGGAAGCCGTCATCTGTGTTGGATGAAGACCCAGAGCACTGCTATGTCATCACCCATGCTCCTGTAAGCAACGCCTCCGTAAATACACCTAATAAACACACTGGTTTCTGGGAAGAACTCTTGGGTGTAAACATTGTTTGCTTTGTCCCTGGGAACCTATGAAGAGAAGACAAATATTGTTTGTCTCCCATGGAAGAATCTCAAGAGTGCACTGCTTCAATGTCATCGAGGTTAGGGGTTGTAGTATGTTTTGGTATAACTAAAGATTCGGAACTTAGTGTACATGTTACAAATGGCCTCATCTGTTTGATAAGAAAGTATATTCTTTTCACATATACACCTACAAAGCAGAAAGGGTTACGTCACTCAGCTTGGCCCCAAGGCCCCTCATCTACTCCTGTTTTGGAAATTCTGGATACACATGAGCCAAGAGGTCGCCCTGATTTCTCAAGTCTGGTCCTGTGTTGGTTCTTATCATTTTTCTCCCTTTCTTTATGACTCCAAAAGGAAGACTTCAGACTGTACCATTCTATCATCCTGAAACTATTGTCTTTCAAGGGCAAAGCTCTCCACTGCATCAAGTAGCCGCAGAGCACTCAGACGTGCAGCTGACCCATCCATTTTGCTTTAATGATGCCAGGAAGATGGCAGGAGGCATGTGGGAGACTGAAGCAGCTGCTGCTCTCTGAGGAATCCAAGGGCAGACAAAGCACAAGAGGGCAATGTTGACCATGGCGGGGACAAAAGACATCCATGCTTCTGCTCCTCCAACCCCATGCTAGGGATTGAACTGAAGATACACACATGTTGGGCAAGAGCCTGTCCACTGAACTACATCCCCAGCATTAAAGAGTCTGCTTCTTAAGGTGACACCAAGAAATAATTAAGTCTGGCAAAATGGCTCAGTGAGTAAAAGCACTTGCCTCCAAGCTTGACAATCTGAGTTCAATTCCCGGGATCCACGTGGTGGATGGAGAGAACTCTCCTGCAAGTTATCTTCTGACCTCTACATGCAAGGCGTGGCATGGTATGCATGTGCCTTTACACATACAAAGATAGACAGACACAGAGAGATGACAGACAGACAGACAGATAGATAGATGATATAGGTAGATAGGTAAATAATAGATAATAAATAGATGATGAACAAAAGTGATAAAATTTTAAAAAATTAAAAAGAGGTACTTAGCTGGTAAATAAAAATTAGTCAAGCTATGTCTATTGCCGGTGATACTGATCAATAATTTACCCCCACAAAATACAAGCTATTTCAGATTAAAACAAAAAGAAGCAAAGGGAAGCTGGGGATATGGCCCTGTAAGTAGAATGTCTGCCTACCACGCATACAAGCCTGGGTTTGATCCCCACACCACATAAAACTGAGGATGGTGGCACACAGCTGAATCCCAGCTCTTGGGAAGTAGAGGTAGGATTGCAAGGTCAAGGTCATCCTTGGCTACACAGTAAGTTTGAGGCCATCCTGGGATATGTGAAACCCTGCCTAAGGGGGAAAAAGGTGTTTCCTTTTTCTTTTTCTTCTAAGCAAGGATGCACCGTTTCCTAAGTTCTGTCAGTACAGAATGACTCTGAATATCGACTACCTGAGCAGAGTGCTCACACTCTCCAGAGCCAGATGTGCATCTGTGTATGACCTTGAACGAGTCACTTGTCTGCCCTCCTAGACCTCATCAATTTAGAAAATTGGGATATACACACAAATTAAAAATAAAATAAATCTTACAAAGTAACAGAAAAAGCAGAGCAGGTCAGAGAAAGCTGCCACTGCCCCAGCGCACTCCATGGAGACTGTCGCGGCCTGGGGGTTGCCTTGGTTACTTTCTGTCAGTTTGAGCATATTAGGCAAAAGGCATCTTGCAGCGTAAGGGTTGCCTTTGGCTCCCAGTTTCAGAGGGCACAGTCTATCACAGCAGGGCAAGCATGACCAACTACAGGAGCACAAGGTCAGCCTAGCAGTCAGACAACAGGAAAGTGGGCCAAGCTATAATCCTCCAAAGCCTGCTCCCAGTGACATACTTCCTTCAGCAAGGCTCCGCCTCCTAAAAGCCCCAAAGCCTTCCCAAACAGTGCTACCAGCTGGGAACCAAGTATGCAAACACATCAGGGGACATTTCATGTTCGAACTATAACAGACATGGTTTGTTCCCTAAGGTTTAAGGCTTGGTCCTATCTGTGGTGGCCAGATTAAGGTGATAAATGACATTAAACAGCATAGTTGTTACCTGTGTGTGTGTGAAAAATGGGAAGGATGGCCCCCGGCTCTTTTCTCCTCTTCTGGTGGGGGTGGCTGCTGAGATTCTGTGGCCTCAGACAAATGGATGCTGCTGGAAGACGAAGGTGAAAGTAGTAGCATGGAAGAGTAGAAAATCAGATTGCCCAGGAGGCTGGACTGCCAGAGGACTCAATAGATTTCCTTCTAGGGCTGCTCTTTGGCACTGTTGGTCTGGGACAGGACCTGTTTAACAGCAGCTGAGGATACACCAAAACTTGCTACATCCTGCAATCAGCCAAAAAAGGGGGGAGGGGCAGTAAGAACGTGCATATTGGTGAGGTGGGGCAGATGGCCCTATAGCGAGGTTTTCAAGTAAAAAGCAAGTGGACCTGCATCAAACCAGTGGTGAGAGAGACACCCTGTGTGAGTGTGCATGCCACAGTGAGCATGCGGAGCCCAGAGGACAGCTTGTGGGAATCGGGAATCCATGTGGCTTCCAGGGATCGAACTCAAGTCATCAGGCTTGACTGCAAATGCCCTTCGGCACAGAGCCATCTTACTGCTCTGAGCAAAACATGCTGACTGTCAGGGAGCTGCATGAAAGGCACAGGGTTTTCACAGTCACATGCAGAAGATGACCGCGTGAGTTCTGTGTTTGGCAGCAACAGGAGGCCCCCAATGACGGTACTTGCTGTTTCTGCTCTCCCTTCACTTTGAGTTTATATGAGAATGTCATCAAACTGTCATGACAGGAGCATGAGGCAGCTGCTCACCACATGGTACCCGCAGTCAGGAAGCAAAGCATGAAGAGTGCTGCTGCTCAGCGCTGTCTCTCTGCCTCTCTCTGTCTCTGTCTGTATCTCTCTGTCTCTGTCTGTCTCTGCCTCTCTCTGTCTCTGTCTCTCTCTGTCTCTGTCTCTCTGTCTCTGTCTCTCTCTGTATGTGTCTCTCCGCCTCTCTCTGTCTCTGTCTCTCTGTCTCTGTCTCTCTCTCTGTCTGTCTCTGTCTGTGTGAGTCTCTATCTCTCTTTCTCCCTGATAAAGAAAGGCTTTTTTATTAAGGGTGAGGATACACACACACACACACACACACACACACACACACACACACACACACACACACACACACACACACAGAGCAAGACACACAGAGAGAAAAGCTGTCTACAAAGCATGGTCTCTCTTGAAGGCTCACCTTCTCCTTTCCCCGCAGCCCCTCCCCAGCCCAAGGGATGTGCAGTCTTTCGGGGTGACTCTCCCACCTCCACCAGCCCAATCTATAAAGTCCCTCACAGACATGCCTAAGGGCGACTCCAGGTCCTCTCAACCTATCAACCAGCACACACACAGCCGCTAAGGTATCTACACCAGCATATGTCTTTCTTCTATTTAAAGCATGAAATATGTTTTTGATGGGCATCAGATGGAGACAGGGTGAGGCAAAGAATGATGTAAAAGAAGCCCCTCCCATCCCCCTCACCCATCACTGACTTCCTTATTCAAATCTCATTTCAAATCACCGCTCTCTGTGTTTAAGCACAAGAAATCCTCCAAGCTCCCGCCTGAAGAATTGCAACAGTTCCCCTTTCGGAAACTCAAAGACAACTTTGCAGCTCCTTCTGTGTGCCACTGTTGTATGTAGGGCTGTGTTGAGAGATGGCTATGGAAGGCTGCAAAGTGGCTAGAGGCTCACAGCTGTGGCAGCAGGATAGGGCTGCTAGTTCACACCAGCTGGCAGAGAGAGACTGGGGGCTGGAGGTGGGGCCTGTGCTGTGATCCTCAAGCTCCCAGAAAGCCACTTCCTCCAGCCAGGCTCCACCCCCTTAGGTCCTATAACCTCCTGAAACAGCACCACCAGCTGGAGACCATGTTACACAGACACACACACACACACACACACACACACACACATACACACACGCACACACAGTCTGTGGCACACATCCTACTTCCACACCATTACAGAACCTGTCCCTGATTTTAAAAGTGGAAGCAACTTCATCAACACCAACAAGATCCTGCTCCCAGCTTGCTGCTATGGAGTGCCAGGAGTCGAGGAGAAATGAATGGCTTTAGCTCATTTCATAGGGCTGGACAGGATGTGGGTTTGGAGTTCCTGCTGTGTAGTCTTCCTGTCAGAAAAGGATGTATTTTAAAGAGATGCTTGTGCTATCAGATTCTTAAAACAATGGACCCCAAGGGATTAGAATTTCCCCAGGATTCTCATGCTGGCTCAGGAAAGGAAAAGGCCAAAGCCATGGTGCCCACTAGAGGGTGAACGTGTCCCTCAGGAAGAGTCCACACAGTTGTGACAGTTTATCACACCAGCTGGAGACACTGGAACCCAGACAATAATGGGTGAATGGCAGGCTATGCCTTGACCAGGACTGACTAGCTTTGCATACCTCTTGCCCTCTGTTTAAACCTCAGTCTCATGCTGGCTCCCCAAAGATGGACTTGGTCGCTAGAACTCTTTCCAATGTGACCACACTGAATTGTTGCACAGAACTATCTTCCCTGTCACACTGTCATCTTTTGGGAACTCGTATGGGTCTGTTCATAGAAAATCACTGTCTTAGTTATGGTTTCTATGTGTGAAGAGACATCGTGACCACAGCAACTCACTTAGGAAAACATTTAATTGGTGCTAGCTTACAGTTCAGAGGTTTAGTTCATTATAGTCATGGTGGGGAATGTGGTGGCATGCAGGCAGACATGATGTCGGACAGACAGCTGACAGTTCTATATCTAGATCCACAGGCAGCAGGAAGAGAGAGTGACACTAGGCATGGCTTGAGCTTCTGAAACCTCAAGGTCTGCCCCCAGGGACATACACCCTCTAAGAAGGCCACACTTCCTAATAGTGCCACTCCCAATAGTGGGTCCGTTTTCATTCAAACCACCATAATCCTCTGAGCTGGGCTTGTCTGAGGTAGGGAGAGTCATGGGACCCTCCTGAGTATTCAGACATCTCTTCCAACCAAGTGGATGTAGCCTCACAGTCTCAGGGGAGGGTTAGAGTATATAGATGAGGGATATAGAGTATATAGACAGGGCTCTATCTACATAGCCATGGGAGAGTCATCGTCTATGCTGGACACAGACCTTCCAGTGTGGCTGCTTTAAGGTCACCCATGCTCTTACCCACAACCCCTTACCCACTGCTCCGTAAGCAAGCCTAACAAACTCACTGGTTCCTCAGAGAGAACTTAGAACCTTGGTTTGTGGTTGGGACTGTGGGATGGGGTGGGCATTGTTTACATCTCCCACAGGGAAAGAGATTTAGCAACAGACCAATCTCCTTTGTCTTCTTTTCACTATGGCTTGTTGTTATCATCCAGGCAAGCCCGGCCCCACCCCTTGGGGACCTGGCAGAGTGCACCATCCCTGCACACATGGCAGATCTGTACGAAGATGCAAAAGATCTCTTTAAGAGACAAGCTCTGCCTATTTTCTCTCTCTCTCCTCATTCCTCTGAAGAGGCAAGCAGGTCTATCTATCTATCTATCTATCTATCTATCTATCTATCTATCTATCTATCTCCCTTCCCTTCCCCTACTCCCTTCTATTACCCCAATAAAACTTCCCATATAAGTTCTGCCTGATGGTGTGTTTGTCCTCACCCACCATAGAATCTGAAAAGTTTCCCCTGGAGCCGCATATTGTAACACTTGTCTACTTAACAGTCATATTGGGGGCAGGTGATTGAGCCTTGCTTACTAGGGCTACTTAGGCAGAGGCTTTGAGCCTAAAAGCTCACATAACAGGCCTACCCTCTGAATGCTGTCAATTCAGGTTGGCGTTGAGTAGCAGAAAATTGATGGTGTGGAGAGAAACCAGTCAGCAGAGAAACAGGAAAGCCTTCCCTGCCTGGGCTACATGAAACAAAGAAAACAAGAGGAAGGCCAGGATAGACAAACGCAGGAGAAGGTGGGCACTGTACAAAGGCCTGTAAAGGACCAGAACTCGCTCGGGGACTTCTTCCCCGTTCACCGGCCTCCACTTCCATCCCCAGGGATGCCTTTTTTTCTTTTTAAATAAACCGCCTCTGTTTCTATCATTATCTATGTGTCCTTGACTCAATTCACTGTTCAAGACATAGAGACCTATACATTGCAGCAGGTGCCCTCCAGACTCAGACTTGTGCCTACCACATGTCGTCCCAACACAATGGGTACTTCTTAAGAAGGCAGTTTCCATGTATTCTAGTTTCATTTCTGTTGCTGGAATTTAAGAAAAATACCCTTACAAAATCCAATTTCAGGAATAAAGGAATAATTTTAGCTCATAATTCCAGGTTATAGTCCATCATCGGAGTTAGTCACAGCGACAGGAGCTTGAACAGCTGGTCACATCTCATCTACAGTCAGAAGCACAGAGAGAGATGAGTGCATGCACGCTCACCCGCTTGCTTGCATTGCACTCAGATCAATTTCTCTATTCTTAGATATTCCCCTAACTAGGGAATGGTGTTGCCCACGTTAGACTGGGTCTTCCCACACCAGTTAATGTAATTAAGACGATCCTTCACAGACATGCCCAGAGACCTACCCAATGTAAGCCCTCTCTGAAACTCTGTCTTCCAGGTTATTCAAGGTTGTGTCAAGCTGACAAAGACAACCGTTACACCACCTGTCCTGCCCATGACCAGGCTCCTCCAAAGATCTGCCTCCTAGATTATCACCCCAACTTTCTCTGGCTTGGTACCAAGGGGAGCTGTGACTTGGTGGGTATGGTAAGGCTTCAACTGCAGGATGTCAAGTTTCAGCAGCCTAGGTGATAGGCAGGTGAACTGACCATCAGTCAGTCCTTCTCAGCACACAGGACCACTTCGTTTAACTGCCACAGTCTGAGGGTATTCAGCATGATCTGATTCCCTGCCCCCCATCATTCCTTCCCATTAGTCAAAGTACTGGGACTCAGATATGGCATTCTGCCTCACTGTGACCATCCTCCTCCTCTCTGCTTCCAATTCCCCACCCCCACCAGGCCCCTGGGAAACACTCAGGACCCTTTTAGCTCCTTCTCAGGAGACAAAGCCTCTTGTTACAGCTGTGGGTAATTTCCGGCTCTTTTGAACACACGGTTTCTCATCACTCCTGAACCTGATATTGTCTGCCTGTCTCTGGCAGATTACTCAGAGAGAAGGACACAGACAATAGCCCAGGGAACAATTCCACTCCTTCCGGACAGGGATCCATTTTTCAATTATTTTGTTATCCTATTTACTTAATAAGTAAATCTAGTGTCATCCCATATTTTACCGCCATGAGCAGACTCCTGCTGATGGGAAACAGTTCAGATCGTTGCCAACAAGGGAGACTGCTCCTCTGAGCATGCAAGGACCCAGAGAAATGTCCAGATTCTCCTCATTCTGGGTCTATACACCTGCCACTGCCCCTAGGCCCTGCATCTTCTTTTCATGAGTGAATCTTTCCCTCTGCCTGCTCCTGGGGGCCTTTTTCTTAGAGAACCTGGTGCAAAGGATGCCACTGAGCTTAAGGTCACAGATGTGCCCCTAACAAGCCAAATTTGGCTACCTACCCTCAACAAGCAAATTATTATTTTTTTAATGAAGGAGGCATTTGTTTGAAGTACAGGTTTGGGATGCAGTCAGTTGTGAGGGGGAAGATGAGGCTGGCAGCAGTAGCTTGAAGGTGCTGGTTGTGTTGCATCCACACTGAGGAAGCAGAGAGAGATGGATGCTGGTGCAGGAAAAGTCATGCGATGAGAGAAAAGTGTGACCCAGGAGACACTGGTGAGTGGCTGTCAGTAGGCCTGTACTCTGGGTCTGGGTCATTTGTCCAGGAAGAAAGGTGATGGGAGTAAATCAATCCTGATCTTGAGAGAGAAGCTCACTGGCATTCTGCCTCCAACTTAGAGAGATTCAGGCTCTTCCACCTGTAGTTCTGGCATCTCAAGCATGTGGCTTCTGATGGCACCAGGTCTCAAGAAGTCAATGAAAATAGCCAAATTCACAATGAAACACGAGAGAGAGAGAGAGAGAGAGAGAGAGAGAGAGAGAGAGAGAGAGAGAGAGATCCAAATGTTCACATTGGAAAAAAGGACAAACATATTCAGTGAATTCAGTGATACCCCCACCTCCAAGTCCATCTTTGGAGATTCTGAAATGAGTCTCAGGCAAGATATGTGGTCCCACCACCATCAACCCACCACCGCTCTCTCTCTCTCTCTCTCTCTCTCTCTCTCTCTCTCTCTCTCTCTCTCTCTCTCTCTCTCTCTCTCTCTCTGACAAGCTGTGAATCTCTTTCCAGAGAAAAGTTCCCTCACCAGGCAGCCCAGGCTTTATAGTTTCTTTTCTTACAGCATGAAATCCCTGGAGGACTTCCAATGTCTTGGGATCCATTTGGGCAATGGTCTGAAAACCAAGGTAAGGGACATGGTAGTCTACTTATTTTCTTCATCCTTGCCACAAAGACACCAGCTGCCTGTAAGTGGTACTTGACACAATAAGGTGAAAGGTACTGTGCCAAGCACTCTCCTAAGTTCTATGTCTTAGTCATTGTTCTACTGCTGTGCGCAGACACCATGGCCATGGAAACTCTTATACAAGAGAGCATTTAACTGAGGTTTGCTCAGTCCCAGAGGTTTTGTTCTTGTTGTGGTAGGAAAGATGGCAGCACAGAGGCAGACATGGTGCTGCAGAGGTAGCCGGTAGTTCTACATCTGGATCCAAAGGAAATAGGAAGAGAGAGACACTAGGTCTGGCTTGAGCATTTGAAACCCCAAAGCCCACCCCAGTAACACATTTTCTCCAGCAAGGCCACACCTCCTAATCCCTATCAAGTATGTCCACTTGCTAATGACCAAGCATTCAAATATATGAGCCTTGGCAGAGAGGGGCATTCCTCATCAAACCACAGCAGTGTTCTTACAACAACTACAGAGAACAAAGAAGCCAAGTGATTCCTCAAAAGCTACAAAGGCATCAGAGGAGGAAGCCCAGCTTGAAGCCATTACCTTCATGAACTACCAAAACCACTAGGACTGTCCCAAATCCAAGTCTAAAGCTCTTTAAGGCTCACTGTCTTAGTTATGGTTTCTATTCCTGTAAAGAGACACACTATGACCACAGAAACTCTTATAAAACATTTAATTGGGTGGCTTACATTTTCAGGGGTTTTGTTCATTCTCATCATGGTACAACATGACAGCATGCAGGAAGGCATAGTGCTAGAAAAGGAGCTCAGAGTCTTATATCTTTGAGAAACAGACAATAGGAAGTGAACTGAGATACTGGGCATGGCTTGAGCATATATGAGGCCTCAAAGCCCACCTCCACAGTGTCACACTTCCTCCAACAAGGCCATCCCCACTCTAACAAATCCACACCTCCAAATAATGTCATTCCCTATGAGCTTATAGGGGCCAATTACATTCAAACTACCATGTTCCACTCCCTGGCCCCATAAGCTTGTAACAATATCATAATGCAAAACAAATTTAGTCCGACTTCAAAACTTCCCAAAGTCTATTGCTGTCTCAACACTATTTAAAAGTTCAAAGTCTCTTCTGAGATTCATGAAATCTCTTAACTATAACACCTGTAAAATAAAAATTAAAAAAAAAACAAAATAGATTACATACTTCCAACATATAATGGCACAGGATATACATTACCACTCCAAAACATAGGGAAGGGAGCCTAGTAAAGAAATACTGAGCCGGGCGGTGGTGGCGCACGCCTTTGATTCCAGCACTCGGGAGGCAGAGGCAGGCGGATCTCTGTGAGTTCGAGGCCAGGCTGGACCGACAGCCTCGAAAACAATACAGAGAAACCCTGTCTCAAAAAAAAAAAAAAAAAAAAAGAAATACTGGACCAAAGCAAGACTGAAAAACCAATGGGAAAATTCTAATTTGTGAATCTCCATGTCTGATGTCAAAAGACTCTTCAGCTCTCCAACTCCTTTCAGCTTTGCTGATTGCAACACACTTCTTTCTCTTGAGCTGGTTCTACTCCCTGTTAGCAGCTCTCTTTGGAAGGTGTCCTATGACCCTGGCAACTCTAACATCTTGAGGTCTCGAAGGCAATCCAGGCTTCAAGTTCACAGCTTCTCTCAATGGCCTCTGTAGGCCTCCATTCAGGGACACCCCTGCCACAAGCCTTGTCTCAGCAGCTTTCCTTAGTCGAGGAAGCAAATCTTCTATTCTTGACTCTAAAACCAAAACCGCATGGCTGAAGCTGCCAAGTTCTGCTTGCTGGGGCTAGAACATGGCCCACTTGTTCAATTACATCTTCACCAGCTTCTGTTTTCCATGGTTTCCTTCACTGCCTAAGTTCTGGAATTTGCTCTATAGACCAGACTGGTCTCAAACTCAAGAGATCGTTCTGAGTGATGAGATTAAAGATGGGCTCCACCACACCCAGCTCTAAGCTTTCCTTTAATTCCTTTTCAGAAGTTGGAAACTTTGCTGGGTGGGATTTTGCCCTTTATTCCATTTCTTAATTCATTCATCTGCTTAAACACAGGGCTTAGCTCCACTCCATTTCTAGAGCTCCTTTTCTCCTCAAATTGCATATTTTTATTTTTCCTTGCTCAGCTTGCTCCTTTTCATTATAAATCTTTATAAGCATGAACACTAGTAACCACAGGACCGAGTCTACACTAGGCTATTTTGAGATTTCCTCTGCCAACAGAATTAATCCAAATCTCTTCACTTTAGGCTCAAGCAAACTTTTCAGACAAGAGCAAAAAGCAGCCACATTCTGCACCAAAATATTACAAGAATTATCTCTAGACAACATATGAAAATTCTTCTCTGAAACCTCTTGAGTCAGGCCCCCACAGTTTATCAAAGCATACTCAGTACCACTGTCTTCCATGCTCCTACTAGTGTGGCCCATGCCATACTATCAGGAGCACTTAAAGCATTTAAGGAGGACTTAAAGCATTCAAGTGCTTTTCTAATCCATAGTCACATGGTTCATATTCCTTCAAACAAAAGCATGGCCAAGTCTATTACAGCAATACCCCAATCCTTGGTACCAACTTCTATTTTAGTTCAGGTCTCTACTGCTGTGAAGAGATGCCTTGACCTTTGGCAACTCTTGTAAAGTGAAAACATTTAATTGGGGTGGCTTAAATTTTCAGAGGTTTTGTCTGTTATCATCAAGGTACAAATGACTCCATGCAGGAAGACATGGTGCTGGAGAAGGGGCTGAGAGTCCTACATCTTTGATATACAGGCAACAGTAACTGAACCCAGATACTGGGCCTGGCTTGAGCATATATGAGACCTCAATGTCCACAATGACACACTTCCTCCAATAAGGCCATACTTACTCCAACAAAGCCATACTTCCTAATAGTACTATTTCCTATGAGCTTATGGGGACCAAATAACTTCAAATTATCACACTCAAATTCCTTGACTTCCAAGCAAGATTTGACCCGTATAAAGCTTTCCTTTTGTTGTCTCACACTTGCTACCTCTTGGCTCTTCTCTCTACTAGCAGAGAAACAGATGGACAACAGATGGATAAACAGGTATATAAATACACAGCTGGATGCATGGTCGGGTGAATATGCACATGGACAGGTGAATGGATGATGCAGGGTGGGTACGTAGATAGACAAGTTGATGTTAGACAGATACTGCTAGTAGCAAGTGAAGGAATGCTTACCTCGGAGTGATCTGCTTGGGCACTGCCATTTCCTGTTGGCTGAGCAATGAGAACATCACAGGGCCTATCAGCTCCAAATGCAAGAGAGGGCATGGCTAGAGGAAAGCGTCCATGTCCCTCCTGTCCCTCCTTCACCCTGACAGCTGCCACCCTGAAGGCGAACAGGCCTCGCAGGCCAGTTCTGCCATCAGAAAGGGAAAGCCCTGACACAATATTTTGCATTCAGGAAATTAACATTTCTAGCACAATTAAATAACTATGAGGAAAGCTTCCCTGCCACCGGGGCAGTGCCCTTTCAGTGGGCTCTGAGGAATGCTGGCACACTCAGCAGCATTTTTCCTACTCCACCACCCCCTTTACAAATATCCCTACATGAACAAAGGGCTCAGGGCAGATGCAGGGAGGCCAGAGGATACAGAAAACACAGCGGGAGGCACTTCATATTCAGAATGGGCCTTGGGGAGTATGGGACAAATTTGAGAAGGTCCTGCTTTGCTCCCCTCTGCCTGGGCATCTGGGCAGCAGGCAGTGGCCCGTGTTCAGGCAGGCAGATGCACCGGCCAGGGACTCCTAAAAGCAGGGCAGGTCAGAAGTCCTAACTGAACAGGTCACATCCAGCTCTCAGGCACAGAGGTAAGTGAGTGGTGGCATTTGTTGTCACATAGGTGGCGGCCACAGTCTTCTACTAGACATTCTCCAACCCATGACCTGGTTGCCTGCGACCCCTGCCTGTCTGCCCTCAGCTCCCTAGTTTCGGTGAGAAGCCCTTCTCTCACCCTGGGTAGTCAGAGTGCCCATCTGTATGAGTGGAACCCTGATGTCTTTGAAGAGAAACATGATGCTAACAGACTGCTCAGTGGGGCATCTGGGATTTCAGGTTACTTAACACATGCACAACACATACAACACACACACTACCACAGCACACCTACTACACGTGTTACAGAATTCAGATGAAAGCATAGGTTCTGATTTAAAGGACCTGCCTGTCACCTCTTTCGATAAGGCTCCAGTCCTTCTGCTACACACCTGGGTTTAGGGCTAGTCTCCCAATGTTGCTCTAGTGTCTGTCTGCCTTTTCATTTGCTTATGAGGACTGGGGAGAGATCTGCATTTCTCCTCAGTTTCTTCCCGCCTCGGCCTGGGATTGCAGGTGTGCACCACCACCTCCCAGCCAGTTTCTTCCAGGACAGCCTCCAAAGCCACAGAGAAACCCTGTCTCGAAAAACAAAAACAAAAAACAAAAAAAAAAAAACAAAGAGAGAGAGAGAGAGAGAGAGAGAGAGAGAGAGAGAGAGAGAGAGAGAGAGAATTAGAGCCAGGCCCGGGGCACAGACCTTTAATTCCAGTCCTCCTAACCCCCACCCCACATGCACCCAGAAGTCACACTACACCTCCTGTGCTGCCTAGTTTTATGTCAACTTGACACAAGCTGTAGTTGTCTGAGGGGAGGAAACCTCAGCTGAGAAAATGCCTCTATAAGATTGGCTTGCAGAGAAAAAGAGAGGGGGATAAGAGGAGGGGAGAAGAAGGCATGGGGGAGCAGGAAGGTTGAGTCGAGGTAAGAATAGAGGAGAGCAGGATGAGACATACCATAATAGATCGAGCCATTATAGGCTTGAGGAGAGAGCTGACACTAGTGAGATCTCCAGAGATCTACAAGGATAACACCAACTGGCAAACTAAGCAATAGTGGAGAGACTACATTAATAGCCCCTCCATGATGATAAGGTTGATGACTAACCTATATGCCATCCTAGAACCTTCATCCAGGGACTAATGGAAGCAGAGACAGAAACCCACAGTTAAACACTGAACTGAACTCCTGGAACCCAGTGACAGAGATGGAGGAGTGATGAGCAAAGGGGTCAAGACCATGATGATGAAACCCACAAAGACAGCTGACCGGATAAGGGGGAGCTCTTGAATCCCAGGCTGATGGCTGAGAGGCCAACAGGAGACTGATCCAGACTCCATGAATGTAGTGCCATGGAGGAGGCCACAGAAATCACTGGGTCCTTGGGTAGTAGATCAGTGTTTACCATGATTTATGAATGAGCTTTGGGAGCCCATTCCAAATAGAGGGATGCTCTCTCAGCCTGGACAAATGGGGAAGGGCCTAGATCCTGCCCTGGATGAAATGACAGACTTTAGAGATACCCTCAAGGAGGGTCTCACCCTCCCTGGGGAATGATGTGGGGATTGGGTGGGGGGCTAAGGGGTCTAGTGGAGAGACAAGGGAGGAGGGATGGGAGAGGGAGCTGGGACTGACGTGAAATATTCATTCTAATTAAAATAAAAACATATTGAGAAAAAAACATAAAGAAAACCATAGAAAAGTTTTAAAAAAAAAGATCAACTTGCAGACAACCCTATAAGGAATTTTCTTAGTTAGTGATTAATGGGCAGCGCCCAGACCATAGTGGGCGGGGCCACTCCTGGACTTATGGTCCTGGGTTCCATAAGAAGTCAGGCTGAGCAGGCCAGTCAGCAGCATCCCCATGGCCTCTGCATCAGCTCCTGCTTCCAGGTTCCTGCCCTGTTTGAGTTCCTGCCCTGGCTTCCTGTGATGATAAACAGTGATGACGAATCATAAGCCAACTAAACCCTTTCCTCTGCAAGTTGCTTTTCCCATTGTGTTTCCCCACAGCAGTAGTAACCCCAGCAAGGACGCCTCCCCTACCACTCTGCTCTCTATCTCTGGGAGATGTAACGGGCCTGCTTCCTTATCTCTGCTGCCCACATGACTCTACAGCTCTCAACACATGACCTCTGCCCCCAACTGGCTGAACCGTGGCCAGACTCTCTACCCCTAGGGAAAGTCAGAAAATCACCATCCCTACTCCCCTCTTCCTCTCTGTCTCCTCACTTCAGGCCCCCCCTCATTGGGTCCATGACAGTATTGCTTATACTCTTTCGTACTAAGTGAACTTTCTTGGCGCTTTTTTCATAACGTCTCCAATGCTGTCCCACCTCACATCTGTGTCACACTACATCTGCCATGAGGTACTATCCCTCATAATGCTCTCCCACCTCAAGGCTCCATGGCCCTCATGGTTGTGGCGTCCCCCTCCCCACACCTCATTTTGAGACGGGTTTTCTACATAACCTTGGCTGGCCTTAAACTCACAGAGATCAGATCCACCTGCCTCTGTCTCCTAAGTGCTGGGATTTAAGGCATGCACCACCACCCCGGGCCAGCTCTCCCTCTCCTTTCTGAAGGATTCACTTTCTGTCAGTTCCCTTCCCAAAGTGCCACTCTGTCCCTCCTTACCACTGTGTACTAACAGTTCTGTGGCCATACCCTGGGGACAGGCGTTCTGCCATCAACCACTGAGCAAGGCTTGGTTGGGTTACATACATGGGGAAACAGGCCCAAGGAGAGGAATGAGATATTCACCCAAGGCTAACAATAGAGAACTGTAGCCGGGCATGGAAAGGAAGCTGGATATCAGCTCAGGAACCCCAAGACCAAGTTCTCAGCACAAAGGAGATTTATTTGCCCCAGAGGGACAAAGGGCAGGGAACAAGAGACAAGACAGAAGATAGAGGATGAGGGAGAAGGGGAAGGACACAAGGGAAAGGTTTCAGGGGTATTTGTCCCAGGGGACAAGGAACCGCCTCTGGATAGAGAGCAGACAGACATGACCCATAGGAAAATTGCAGTTTATAAAGGTAGAAGGGAAACCCCGTGTTAGGATGAGGTGTTTAATTTTAATTGTTCATGCTAATTAGGTGAAACAAAGGGGCTTCTGATTTCCGGATATCAATACTTTGATAGCTGAACCTTGGTAGTCAGTCTTAGAAGAAAGAAGTGGCCAGAAAAGGGAATAGACCTTGGGGGCTAGCTTTACCAATGTAATCTAAAAGTTTTTAGCAAGGCAGAAGGAATGGGGGAGAGGGCCAAGGCCTGCCAGAGCCACGTTTGACATGCTCAGACCATCTAAAGTCGCTTCAGACATGGCAATGCATGCTGGTAATTAATCCCAGCAGCACATGGGAGAATGAGGCAGGGGGATTGCTGAAATCAATGTCAACATGGGTTACATAGTGAGTTTGAGGCAAATCTGGATTATATAGCAAGATCCTGTCCAAAAGAAAGAAGAGAGAGAGACAGAGATAGAGAGACAGAGAGAGAGACAGACAGTGACAGAGAGAGAGAAGGGAAAATTACACAGGGCGGTGGTGGCGCACCCCTGTAATCCCAGCACTCAGGAGGCAGAGGCAGACGGATCTCTGAGTTCGAGGCCAGGCTGGACCGACAGCCTCCAAAACAATACAGAGAAACCCTGTCTCATAAAACCAAAAAAAAAAAAAAAGGGAAAATTACATTAAAAAGGAAAAGAAAGGAGGGAAAGCAATTTAAAAAGAGAACGGTGAGTGCATGTAAGGAGGAGGGAACACCCCCTGTTGGCTCAGTGGGTAGAGTGCATGAGGGAAGCCCTGGGTTCCATTCCTAGCACCACATAAAACTGGGTATGAAGTACACACCCATAATCCCAGCACCTAGGAGGTAGAAGCAAGGGTTCAGAAAGTGAAGGTCATCAACAAATTCAAGCCAGACTGTGCTAAGTGAGATCTTGTCTCAAAATACCACTGACGATGATGATGATGATGATGATGACTGGAAATTCGGGGCGTTGGTGGTACAAGCCTTTGATTTCAGCACTCGGGAGGCAGAGGCAGGCGGATCTCTGTGAGTTCGAGGCCAGCCTGGTGTACAGAGCAAGCTCCAGGACAGCTTCCAAAACAATACAGAGAAACCCTGTCTCGAAAAACCAAAAACCAACAACAACAAAAAAGAAAGGCTCTGGATCTCCCCAGAATCATCAACAATAATGAAGTAATGCCTGTGGTTCTCAGGGTCTGCCAGGGTGCTTATTGGAAGCCTGCCCCACCCACTCTCACCCCTTCCTCATCCAACACACACTCAGCTTCCCTGGACCTAGTGGTCCTCACCACCTGGGCCACATTCCCAATTTACTTAGCCTCTCTCACTTTCCAATGGAATAAAATGGATGTGTGTGTTGAGTCAATGAATAAACAAACTTCAATTCTTGCATTTCTAAGGGGGAAAGGTTGGGCTAGAATTAGCAAACTGGTTACAGTCAAATTCAAAAAAGACACTTGTGTCCTTCCCTTTGGCTATAAGACTATTTGACAATGGACCCCAAGAAATTAAAATTCCCCCTAAGAATCTCATGCTTAGACAGAGGAGAAATGGGATATGAAACCTGGTGCCAGTCGGGGGACAGCATGTCTCCAGAGAGTTCACACAGTACTGAGAGCCTGTCAGACTACCTTGCAGGAGAGACTGGAGCCCCGACAATGATGGGTCAGGAGTCTTAGGTGTGTATAACTCTTGCCCTCTATTTAAGCCTAAACACCAGGTCAGCACTCTGAAGACAGAGTTAGGGGCAGGGTTCATCAGACCTCTTTATTTGTTGACTTTCCTGTGTGGCCTCAGGAAACAACTGCTTTTCTCTGCTTTTAACTATTAGTTTTCTGTTTAATTGGACTGTTGAAGCCCAGTAACCAAGCCTCAATTGCTAGGGCTAGCTGAGACAAGGCTCTGACCCTAATACGTCTAGTAACGGGATCCTTAAAAGTCCTTCCAAACTGGATGTGGTGGTACATGCTTGTATTAGAAATAAGTTTGGGGGTAACAAAGAAAGGAGATCATCACTCCAGCTGAAGTCAATGAGCCAGAAACTTTACTCTTGATCAAGGTTCACTCAAAGAGCAAGCACATGGAGGCGGAAAATCTGCTTTGCTTTTTTATTCTAACACAGGTGGTGACTGACTTTTTCCCATTGGCTGAGGTCTGACCTCACAGTCTCTCAGGACTGGCTAGTTTTAAAAGAATTGGCACAAAGGAAATGAAGAGTAGAAAGTGCCACTGTTCAGTTCACTTCAGTTCTGTGAATGCAGCAGGGCCTATGTGTAAACTAAGGTTTTACTGGGGGAAGGGATTAAAACATTTGCATCAAAGTCCTACAGGTGGGAGATAAAAGGACTGGAATTCCTTGTTGCAAACACAAGTTTTAGGGTGTTTACTAGAAAAGACTCATACTTAATGTTTCTTACACCTGGAGCCCCAGCTGCTCTCCAGGCTGAAACAGGAGAATCTCTTAGGATTGGTAGGTCAAGGCTGATCAGGCAGCAGAGCTAAATGCCATCTCAAACCAATAGAAAAGAAATTCACTCTGCTTTTATGTCCTCCATTGCTTTGTGCTTGTGAGACTGGATTACCCAAGGTCCTTCCACCTCTTCAGCAGGTTCTGTAGTAAGAGTTTTTCTTTGGGCCACCAGCTTACAAAAAAAAATGAAATGGAGACTTATTAATTATTAAAGATCAGCCTACAGCTTAGGCTTGTCCCACTAGTTCTTATAACTTAAATTAACCCACTTCTATTCATCTACCCGTTGCTATGTAACTAGGAGCTTTTGCCTCTACTCCTTCGTGTCTTGCTTTCTTTACATGCCGCTGGAGACTCCCCCTTTCTTTTTCCCAGAGATCTCTATTCAGAAGTCCTAGCTATAACTCCTGCCTAGCTATTGGCCACTTAGCTTTTTATTAAACCAATCACAGTGACATCTTTACACGGTGTCTTAAATACCTCACAACAAGGCCGAGGAAGGGTCTGGTCTCTTCCTCAGCTGGGTAAGTGGCTCAGTTAAGGGTTTCTATTGGTACAACAAAACACATGACCAGAAAGCAAGTTGGGGAGAAAGGGGTTTATTTTTCTTACACTTCTACATTGCTGTTCATCACTGAAGGAAGTCAGGACAGGAACTCAAACAAGGCAGGAACCTGGAGGCAGGAGCTGATGCAGAGACCATGGAGGGTGCTGCTTACTGGCTTGGGAGGCAGGAAATTATGTAGGGTGCTGCTTACTGGCTTGCTTCCCCTGGCTTGCTCAGCCTGCTTTCTTTATAGAACCCAGGACCAGCAGCCCTGGGATGGCACCACCCACAATGGGCTGGGCCCTCCCACACTGATCACTAATTGAGAAAATGCCTTTCATCTGGATCCCATGGAGGCATTTCCTTAACTTAGGCTCCTTCCTGGATAACTCTAGATTTTGTCAAGTTGATGGCAAGGGAACGTGGTCCCAGGGTCAGGATTGTGCTGCCTCTAATGGCATCTGTGTGTTCTGGGCTGGTCACTTGCCCTGCCCATCTCATACCCCTTGGTCACCTCTGACCTTACTCATCTGTGACTACAGTCCCCTTTGTACCTTCAGTCAGTCCCTTGACCTACTGCTTGTGCAACACTGGGGAACAGCAGGCGAATGTGCAGGACAGACAAGGGCGGCCCGTGCAGTGGCCTTCAACTCAACAGCAGAAGCTGAGGGGCACTTGATGACCCTGCATCTGGACTGGCTGCTTCCAGCTGTGTTTAGAAACTTTGCTTTACAACTTAATTATGGGTGAGGTCATTTACCTTTCATTTTAATGAAAAGTAATGAAATGAAATAGAATAAAAACTTTCAGAAGTCACATTATACCACACATCATAAAAGGAAATTGTATCTTCTAACGCTTTGGTTTGAATAGGTCGGATGCTATAATCATGTGACCTAAGCTTGAAAGTTATTACCATACATCCATGTGACACACAAACAACCCAACAGAAAATTTCAAACATGAACATTTGCAAACAAAGAGGAGGGACTGGAATTACCTCCACAACTCTGGCAATGAGGGCTCCCAGCACAAAAAAAAGAATAGAGGCCACTTTGGTGTCCAATCTTGTTTCGGAGCAAAAGTCCAGTGTCTTTAAGTCTTAGATTGTTTGCTTGTCGATATAAGTAAGACATACTATGAGGGAATGATTTCTTCCCAAAGGAGAAGTGCTTAATTTATTCATTTTACATGTGTTGAGTGTTTTACCTGCATGTATGTAAGTGCCTGAATGTTTGCGGTGCCTGAAGAGACAAGAAGTGGGGGACATCAGATCCCCTGAAACTGGAGTTACAGATGGTTGCCATCCATCTTGTGGGTGCTGAGAACTGAACTCAGGCCCTCTGCAAGAGCAAAAGTATACTTAACTGTCAAGCCATCTCTCCAGGCCCAGGGTTAGTTTTTGTTTGTGTTTGTTTGTTTTGACTCAAGAAGTTTGGACCTTACCTATGGAGAAGAAAGAGATGGGTTTTTAGTTAGGGTTTTGTCCTGTGTGACTTGTTAAACAAGTTCCATGGCATTATTATCATGTAGGTGTCCAATGCTTTGAGCATATTCACTCATAGTCCACAGTGCTTACATTTCTCCCTGTGCCATTAGTCCGTCTGTTTCCCTAATCAGTGTTGCTTTTGTTATCATGTCATCAGCACATATATGATTATATAAAGTCTAGGATATACAAGTGAAGAAAATATGCTGTCTCAGCTTGCCTTCTATTGCTGTCACAAAGACCATGACCAAAAGCAACATGGGAATGAAAAAGGTTTATCTTGCTTTCCAGCTTATAGACCTTCATGGAAGGCAGCCAGGGCAGGATCTCAAGACAGGAACCTGGAGGCAGGAACTGAAGCAGAAACCATGGAGGAGCACCACTTGCTCCTGTGGCTCGTTCCCCACAGACTTGCCTATGGCAGTCTGATGGCGATAATCCCTCAATCAAGGTTCCCTCTTCCTAAATTACTCTAGCTTGGGTCAGTCAACAAAACCTAACCAAGACAGATGCCATATTTGTCCTTTTGAAACTCTCTTAATCCCCTTTATTACGATTGTCTGCAGTTCGTCCATTTTACTACAAACCACTATGATGACTGTGAATGTCAACTTCAGAATCTAGATGCCCCCGGGAGACCAGGCACTCGGCATGCCTGGAGGGGAGTGTCAGAACTACATTAACTGAGGTGGGAAGACCTACCATAATTATGGGTGGGACCTTTCTCTGGAATAGGGTCCTGGAGTGTATATTTACGTGTAGATGGGGAGCTGAGCACTGGCATGCCTTACTTCCTTCTTGCGGTAAAGATGTGATGTGAGCAGCTGCTCCCTGCTCCTGCCGCCTTGACTTCCCCACCAAGATGGACTGCACCTTGAAAAGTGAGCTAACATTAACCCTTTCTCCCTCACAATGCTTTCGTCAGAGCATTTTATCACAGCATCAGGAAAAAAGCTAGATGGCCACAGAGCTTCATTCTTCTTGATAGCTGAAAACAATCCCTGTGTGTATATATACCACATTTTCCTTATATGCTATCCTCTGCTGGTGGACACCTCTGATTGGCTCTATAACCTAGCTATTGTCTACAGGACTGCAATAAATATGGGTATGCAAGTATCTTGAGTATGTACCAGGAGAGGTCAGATGGACCATACGGTGTATTTATCTTTACGTTGTTTTTAGGAACCTTCATATGAATGTCCATAGTGACTGGCCTGGCTTGCTTTCCCAACATCAGTGTATTAGGGCTCCCTTCTGTCCATATCCTGGTCATCATTTATTTTATTGTTTAATGACTGCCATTCTGATTGATGTGGAATGGATTCTCATTGTTGTTTTTATTTAAATTTTTCTGATGATTGGTGAACTGAACATCTTTTCTTGAGTTTATTGGTTATTTGTACTTTGTCTTCTTAATTTTTTTTGAGATTTTGTTTATTTTTACTTTATGTATATGAATGGCAGAATTGTTTGTGCACCACCTGTGTGCAATGCCTGAGGAGGCCAGAAGAGGGCACTGGATCCCAGGGGACTGGAGTCACAGACAGCTGAGGGACCCCATGTTTGTTCTGGGAACTGGACCCAGGTCCTCTGGAAAAGCAGCCAGAGCTCTTAACTTCTGAGCCATCTCTCCAGCCTCATCTTTTGAGAATTTCCTGATCACTCATTTCTTTAGCCAACTTATTGATTGGGTTGCTTGGTGTGCATATGTGCACAGGTGCTTGTGGTGTGTGTGTGTGTGTGTGTGTGTGTGTGTGTGTGTGTGTGTGTGTGTGTGTGTGTGGTTTATTTTTAGTTATTTTTATATTATAGATGTTAACTGTCAGATATCAAGCTAGCAAAGTCTTTCTCCCATTCTTTAAGCCATGTCTTCACTTGGTTGTTTTCTTTGCTGTTTTAGCTTTGAAACACTGAGGAAACTGAAGAAGCTACTAAAAGATGGAAAGACCTCACACAGTTAGATAGAAACTTCTGGTTATAACAACGTTTTTATTAATCTTTTGAGAATTTCAGGCAATATAGTTTTTAATTTTTGATACTGTAATTTAATTACAGTATTTCTCCCTTCCCCTTCTTCTCTCCAAACCTTCCCATATATCTCTCCTAGTTCTCCTTCAAAATGTATGGCCTCTTTTTCATATGTATTGCATACATATATGTATTTGAGCATATATAATATATATGTATATCCCTAAATATAATCTGTTGAATCCATATAATGTTACTTGTATGTATGTTTTCAGGACTGGGGTTTTAGATAGAAATTTTAATATTGTGAACTGGCTGTACTACCAACACCAATCTACAGATTTAATATAATCATCAAAATCCCACTATCATCCTTCACAGAACTAGAAAAGCAATCTAAAATACACATGGAAGCACAAAAGGCTCCAGCTAGCCAAAGCAAACCTAAACAAATAAACAAACAAAGCTATGCATGATACCGGAGATATCACCATATCAGATTTTCATACCTACAGGAACAAAAATAGCATGGTTCTGTCACAAAGTAGACATGCAGATCAATGGACTGGACCAAGAAAACAAAACAAAACAGATGCAAAACCATAAACCTGCAATACACTCTGTAATACACACAGTCTCTGCAACAAATGGTGCTGGGAAACTGATGTCCACATGCAAAGGAAGGAGACTGGATCCCTATATCTCACTGTGTACAAAGCTCACTTCTAACTGGCTCAAACACCTTAACATAAGACCTTCTGTGTATGTGGGGGGACACTTCAAGACGTTGGTTTGATGGTTAATCTTGTTTGTCAACTTGATTCTAGATATACTAAAATCAACCAAAATCATAGTGAGGGCACACATGTGGGGGTGTTTCTTTTTTGGGGGGTGGGGCTTCGAGACAGGGTTTTTCTATGGCTTTGGAGGCTGTCCCGGAACTAGCTGTTGTAGACCAAGCTGGTCTCAAACTCACAGAGATTCACCTGCCTCTGCCTCCTGAGTGCTGGGATTAAAGGCGTGCGCCACCACTGCCTGGTGTGTGTGGGGGGTTTCTTTGGATTATTTAAGGTTGGAAGACCTCCCCTAAATCTGGACCACACCTTCTTGTGGCAGCCCACAGAAGGACATATCTGTTTACCCTCCCTCACACTGGCAAGTTTATCTCTCCTGTCTCCAAGGCATCCTCTACTGATATTAGAACCTACTTATGGAGATTCCAACATAGACTGAAGACAAGCTGAGACATCTAGCCTCATGGACTGGACAACTATTGTATTCTTGGCCTTTCTGGTGGGAGACAACCATTGTTGGAATAGCTAAACCGCAGCCTGTAAGCCACTCTAATAAATCCCCTTCTAAAGTGTGTGTGTGTGTGTGTGTGTGTGTGTGTTCCTTCAGAGAACTCTGACACAGTTGGCATAAGTAATTACTTCCCAGCAGGACTCTGATTGCTCAGGAAATAGCCCTCACAATTAACAACTGAGAATCTATGAAAAGGATGGTTTCAAAATACTGTTTATAGGATTAATCCTTTGTATATTTCTATACTTCATTTTGAACCTTTGTACATTTCATAGCATTCTGGTGTTCATTTATTGTTTTCCGTTAAAGTGTATGGCTATGCAATTGTTTACATGCATGTTTCTCTCTTTTTTTAGATTTTCTTTGATGTACTGCTTAAACAATGAAAAGTCAATTTAAAACTGTAGCAGCAGTTGGGAATCCCAATGAAGAAGGTCATGGTGATGTCATAGAAGAATTTACAAGGTATTTAATTTCTAAAATGTATGCATATGTGTGTGTCTGTGTATGAATGAAACAACCTGTATAGGTCAGAAGAGACATCTGAGCCCCTGGATCTGCAGTCAATATGGTGCTAGGACCCAATCTCTGGTCCTCTGTAGAAACAATGTCTTAGTCAGGGTTTCTATTGCTGTGAAGAGACACCATGACCACAGCAACTTTTATAAAGGAAAAACATTTAATTGAGGTGGCTTATATTTTCAGAGGTTTAGTCATCATGGCAGGACATGGAGGTATGCAGGCAGACATGGTGCTGGAGAAGCAGCTGAGAGTCCTACATCTTGACACTCAGGAAGTGATCTGAGACACTGGGTGGTATCTTGAGCATGTATGAGACTTCAAGCCACCTCCATAGTGACACACTTCCTCCAAGAAGGTCACACCTACTCCTACAAAGCCATACTTCTTAATAGTGCCACTTCATTTGGAGGCCATTTTCTTTCAAACCACTGCAAACACGGCAAGAGCTTTAGTCTGTGAGCCATCTCTCCAGCCCCTGAAAATGTGTTTGTGTATTTTATTTTTAACAGATATTGTGTGAAGCATTTAAAACATAAACATTAGGACTCAGTGGTACGGTGGTTGTCCAGCCTGCACAAGGTCTTGGATTTCCATTTACAACCCTGGCAAACTGAATGAATGGAATAAATGAATGTATAGCTCAAAGGAAATTCCAACTTATTTTCTGATATTTGCCATAAACTAAGAAAAAAATACTGGGATATAAATGTTCTCAACTGAGAAATAGAATCGTTCTAACAGAGTTATTATGTATGTTTTCCTGGGAAAACTGGGACAAATGTCTATTCACCCCGTACAAAGGATCAGGACAAATCACAGAAACCCAAGGTCTGACTTGCTGAATATATGGGTTTGCTGAGGTTACGTATAGGAGCTTTGGTGAAGGGATTCTTAAGAGAGGTCCTTGATAATAGGGAGCATGGGTGGCAACATGAGTGGTGGATGACTCATGAAAAAAGCAAGTCTGGAGCCCCTGCAGGACTTGGAGTCAGGTTCACAGTAGCCTCCTCTCCATGGCAACTGTGACTGCTTATATATCCTTGGAGATGGCATTTATAGCATGAATAATAAAAACCCAGAGACAAATATTAGGGTTCAAACTGAAGATCAGAGAAGCAAAGCAGTCAGCTACTGTAGAGTTCTCATCTCTACCAATGCTCAGACCAAAGGGGCAATCCACAGATTGCATTTCCAGACTGCACTGCCCTCCACCAAGCCTCAGGATCCTCGACTGACTTTGTTCTCTTTAAAGTGGCTGGACACTAATTGCCACATGAGACCCTTTGCTTCTTCCTTATATACCTCTCTAGTGCTGGGATTACTTTTTTTTTTTTTTTTTTTTTTTTTTTTTTGGTTTTTCAAGACAGGGTTTCTCTGTATTGTTTTGGAGGTTGTCCTGGAACTCGCTCTGTAGACCAGGCTGGCCTTGAACTCACAGAGATCCACCTGCCTCTGCCTCCCAAGTGCTGGGATTAAAGGCATGCACCACCAATGCCCGGCGAGTCTGTTACTCTTTTAGACTGATTAGACTGATTCTTGTGTAGCTCTGGGTGACCTTTAACTGGCTGTGTCTCTTGAGTCCTGGGACTAAAGATGTGCACCACCAGTGCCCAGTTTCTATAGCTAACTAGTGTGACTGAATTTGCATTCAGATCTCTGGTGGCTTTATTAGATCATAAATAACGTATCCCCACAGAGGGCCTTATGAATCTTGTACCTTTCAGAGCTCTGTGAGCCCTGTAAGTTTTGTTTACTTCCTGAGTCGTACATGCATTCCTCCTCCAGGAGGGAAGGTTTCTGTTCAGATGATTCAGAGCTATACAGCAGGAAAAGAAGTCAGCATGGTAATCTCAAAAGTCCAGGCATGGTCATCTCAGCATCCGGAAGGTAGACAGGTGGATCCCTAGGACTAGTGACCAACCAATCTCATCCACTTAACAAGCTCCAAAGCATTGAGATAGGTTGTCTCAAGAAACAGTGGTCTGGGTTTTCTGAAATGGCTCAGGGGTGAAGCGCGTGCACTGCTCTTGCAGAGGACCCCAGTTTGGATCTCAGCACTCAGAGCAGACAGTGGTGGACCACCTGTAACTCCATCTCCAGCCCCAGCCTCCCACCACCTCCAAGGGCACCTGCACTATGTTCACAGAATGTGCCCCTGTGCACACAGACACACACACACACACACACACACACACAAACACACGCACACACGTAGCATACCTATACTTTTAAACATTCCACTCCCAGCACCTACATGATAGCTCACAACTGTCTGTAACTCTAGTTCCAGGAAATCCAATGTCTTCTGTCCTCTGTAGGCACTGAAGGTATGAAGTATACAGATATATATGTAGGTAAAACAGCATACACATAAAAGTAAAAAAATGTTTGCATATTTTTATTATGTATTTGTTTATATATGTATGTGTGTGACTGGGTATGTGCATGTGCCTTAAGAGGTCAGAGGTCATTCCTGGAGCTAGACTTACCGGTGGTTGTGAGTTGCCTGATATGGGAATAAAACTCGGGTGCTCTGCAGGAGCAGTACATGTTCTTAGTCACCGAGCCATCCTTCCAGCACCAAAAATTAAAGAAGGAAAAAGAAAAAGAAAAGGCGGCCCACACCTGGCACCTGTACCTCTAACTGCCATGCATGGAAGGTTATGTACACCTGGATATATATGTGGACTCTCACACAAACGCTTGTGAACACACTCACACAGCCTTTGGGGGCTAACTTGTAAATGTGGGTTTTTCTTCAGAGTAAGTACCAGATACAAGACCCTTGAAATAGAAGTCAGAGCCTGGGCCTGGGCCACACCATGACCCCTGCTATACCAGGCTTTTCTTTTGGGTCATCAATCAGCTCTTAAATCAAAATATTTTTATCTACCTTTTGCCTTTAAAGGGGGCTTTTTAACTTTTTTTTTCTTTCTTTCTGTATGTCTTACTTTCCTGTTGTCTGCATGTCTGACTGATGGCTGCCTGGCTTCTGCTCCAGGCATGACACTCCCTTTCGCCCTCATTCTCTTCTCTCCATCTTTTCTTACATTCTTTTCATTCTAGATTTCGCCTCCTATGTATTCCGTCTGTCCACCAGCCTTGCCTATCCCTCTTCTGCCTCGCTACCTGCTCTTCAACTCTATTAGACTAATCAGGTGCCTTAGGTAGGCAGGCGAAACAAGTGCAATACATAGTTAAACAAATACAGCAGAAACAAATGTAACACATCCTTATCATTAACAAAGGTGGCAGAAACAAATGTAACACATCTTTACATAGTTAACCAAATATAGCATTAACAAATGTAACCCATCTTTACATAGTTAAACAAATAAAGCAGAAACAAATGTAACACATCCTGACACCCTTAACAAAGGCAGCAGAAACAAATGTAACACATCGTTGCCCAGTTAAAATAATATCCCACACTGTAAAGGGAAGCCTTCCTGCCAGCCTGGTTCCAGAGCCGCATCAGTCCCAAATGACACACAGGAGGCTATATTAATTATGAAGCTGTTGGCCTTGCTTGTTTCTTACTGGCTAGCTCTGACTTAAGTAATTTGCCCCATAATTGTTAATCTAAGTGTTTTTCTTACCGGAGACGTTTCCGGGCTTCCTACCCTATGTCATTACATCTTGACTTCCTGTGCTTCTCCTTCCCGGAGTCCTCCTGGACTCCTCGTCCCACCTATCTTGGTTCCCTATTGGCCAACAGTGCTTTATTGACATATACTTCCCCCATCATCTCCTCTTTTCTGTCTAAACAAAAAGAAAGGTCTTAACTTTAACATAGTCAAATTATATATAACAGAACAGTTATCAAGTAAGAACACAGTTATAATATTTTGTCTATCAACATTCAGCAAGATTTAAAGAAAATATCATCTATTCCATCCTTGTGAGTTCAAAGTTCTATATGTAGCTTATCTTTTATCATAACTAAGGAAATCTATAATTATCTGTCTTCAACTACATCAAAGACCACAGAAGGATAATATATAAACACTAGAATTGACAGACATCTTGCTACCTGTACAGTCACCTGAAGTTCCTCTGTATTGTTGGGGCATCCATCTTCAGCCCATAGGCCACAGTGTGTCTGGAAGACTTCTCAGCAAAGCAGGAAATTTCAAACTGTCCATCTGCATTAGCAGTCGATTAGTCATTCTTCCGTGTCCTGCAGAAAGTCTCATAGACTCTTCCATAAAGCAGGAACCCTGAATGAAGTGAGTTCAATAGTCACTTTCCTGTGGGTCCTGCATATCCAGTTTATACAGCAACAGTCTAGGCAAGAGCAGTTTCTTGCCCAAATGGCTAATCTTGTCATGTTGAAAGCAAACTCCATAACGAGTTTCTTCGATGCCCATCTTCCTCTCAGACATAATTTGTGCTGCCAGGAGCAGACATTTCTCATTGTCAAGAAAAACCCTAAACCATTTTAAATGCCATTTTCTGAAGGTCTTTGAAAGGTTTGAAGACTATCTATCTCAAATATATCTCTGTATATCTAGAAAATCTAACTTACCTAACTATAAGTTCTGACTGTTATAAGTAACTATCTATAGTCTGTATTCAATTATGCATTATGTTTTAAAAGATCAGTATAAGCACAATACTTAATCAAGAGGAGAAATATACATATCACAAAATTGACCTTGAATTTGTCTCAATAAATGAAAAACCATACCAATACAAAGTATTCATTTCCCTACCATAATCCCCTTTTTCCCTTTAAGAATAGATTGGCTGTGATCATTAACCAAACAATCCCATTTAAATGAAAACAAAGATTTATAAACAAGATGGGAATTAGGACATCGCTCATTCCAAGCTGCTTCATGCTGGAAGGGGGCACGTTGTTCATACCATGGGGATCATGACAAAACTCAGAAACCTGTGTAAGTCCTTATTTTCGGGGTCTGTAAGACTGCATCATCTTAGCTATCTCAATTGTTGGAACACCTGGCCCACTGCTTCCGGGGGTCTTGGTTCATCAAACCACAGAAGACTGGAAGGAATCCTCAGCTTTTCATTTTCTGTAGAAACATAAACAAAAACTCCTTTCCCAAGTAACATATTCTTATACTTAAATTTTGAAGTCAAGGCATTTTCAAAAGATATAAGTTGAATTCATTCAGCAGCATTTATAATCAAGTGTACTTTAACAGTTGTTCCTTCCTGAGCAATCAAAAAACTGAAAAACACAATAGCATACAGTGTCCAGACTCTGTGTATTTTCCATCTTTACATGGCTTATTTATTTATCTATTATTACTCTATTTCTTTTACTTTTATTTATTTTTCTCTGAGACAGGGTTTCTCTTTGGAAATCTGTCTGCCTCTGCCTCTGGAGCAAATCCTACCGGCCTCTTCTATCTATAGGCAGAAGTCTTCAGACCCAAGAGACCTCTGTCCCGAGTCAAAGACTATTCTAAATTCCCACATTAGCTTCTTACCCAGGGACTAACTAAATGAACACCCCCATTCTCTTCAGTCAGAAGACCCAACTCCAGCTACAACATGGGGCACATTTTCCCACCTGGACAGGGCTGGCTTCCAAACAGTCAACAGGCCGGTAGGGTGGCACATTTAGTAATCCCAGATCTGAGGAGGTCAAGGCAGTAATATCCTGACTTCAAGCCTAGCTGGAGTTATATCGTGACTTCCAAGTCAGCCTGAATTACAGCCAAATTGTTCCAATAAACCAGTAGCTAAGGGTACAGTTCAACAGTAAAGCACTTGCTTAGCACACATGAGACCTGGGGTTCTTCCTTCCACCAGAGACTTCAAGGACCTGATGACAAGTTTTCGTGCTTTAAGAGAAACATTCCCTGAGCCAGGCACAGGACTGGCATGGAGAGAATCCAAGACTACTGTGTTTCAGCAGGCCTGAGCCTACCACAACATAGGAAAGACTATCCCAGGGGATCTCAAGTGACCCCACAGCCACACATGAGCTATTTACAACGTTTATTTCCCTCCTTCTCTTCCTCAATCCCTCCTGTGCTTCTCTCACTCTGGGGCTGGGGATGGAACCCAGGGCCTCGTGCATGCCAGGCCAGAGCTCTCCCATTGACACACACACAGGCACATGTGACCGTGATCATTCCACATCTGGTCCTTCAAGAGTGAGGTTGCAATGATATAGCAAGCCATCAGGCAGGCAGGTGTGGTAGGATTGTAGCACCACTACCCTTTGGCTATGGGACCAGAAAACCTGCAGCATCTTTCCAAGAACCACAGGCTTCCTTTCCTATTAAATGAGGTCACTCCTGAATCACACTGTGCTGCACCTAAGGGTGCACTTGAGGTTGGCCTTCTTTTGTCTTTCAGAACCCTTGCTCTGTGGAGCCCACTTACAGTGAGTGCTCTATAGTTGCTTATTGTCTCCTGCTAATGCCCACTGAGGAGAGGAACTGTGCAGAAGGAAGCCAGTCCCTGTAAAGTCCTCAGAGGTTTAAGGCGAAGTCAGTAGGAAAAGAGAGGGCACACCCCATCCTCAACCAGCTGCCACTATCCCTGGGTAACCACCCTAAGGGTAGCTTCATTTGCATGTTATTTGCATAACTGCACAAGCTCTCTATTCCCTATGGGTCTTTCAGCCTATCATTTTATTCAGACAGCTCTGCCTTCCATAAAGGGGCAACGTGGGACTGAGAGATGACTCAGTTAGTAAACTACTTGCTTCATAAGCTGTGAAGAGAGGAGTTTGGTTTCCATAACCCACTTAAAAAGCCAGGCACAACTGGGCACATTTGTGATCCCAGAAGTGGCTAGATGGGAGGTAGAGACGGTGATCCCTGGAGACTTGAGTTCCAGTTGTCCAGAGACCCTGTCACAGATAAAAAGTTGCAAGCACCTAAGGAATGACAACTTATAGTGTCCTCCAGCCTATATACACATGCTTACCAGTGCTCATGGGCACCTACACACACACACACACACACACACACACACACACAAGAGCACACTTGCAGTAAGGAATCTAAGTCCTCAAATTCTGACTCTTTGATATACTCCTGTGAGGCCTTGTTAGGCCTCATGGAGCTTCTACACTCCAGGGAGCAACTTCTCTAATCCTCTCCCCTGACTACGGAAAAGAGAAGCAAGATGGAAGGAGATCTTTCCACTCAAGAAGCTGGTAGGCAGACAGCATCACCTCTCCTTCCTGTTAGCGTCGGAGAGAGATGATCTTGGCTAAACTGCCTGTTCAGTCTGGGCCATGGGGTTGCTGCTGGCAGCTATTTTGAACTCTCAATGTGTCACTCACTATGAGCCTCAGGGACAAGTTGCCAAGCCACAAGATGTACTATGTCTTCTGAAAAACTTCAAAGATACAAGGACTCATCCACCGGACTGTTACTAATTATTCCAGCCTCATTTCTTCCCATTTTGCTTTTGTTTTTGTTTTGTTTTGTTTTGTTTTGTTTTGGGGGGTTTTGAGACAGGGTTTCTCTGTGGCTTTGGAGACTGTCCTGGAACTCTCTCTTGTCAACCAGGCTGGTCTCGAACTCACAGATATCCACCTGCCTCTGCCTCCCGAGTACTGGGATTAAAGGCATGCGCCAGCAATGCCTGACTTAGTTTTGTGACACAGTATCATGCAATACTAAATTGGCTTTGAACTTGCTATGTAGCCAACCAAGGATGACACTGAACTTCCAAGACTCCTGCCTCCATTTCCCAAGTGCCCCTATGCCTGGTTGATACAGTGCTGGGAATGGAACCAGGGTTTAAATAGGAATGGCCCCCATAGACTCATGTGTTTGAATACTTATCCATAGGGAATGGCACTATTAGGAGGTGCGGCCTTGTTGGAGGAAGTATGTCACTGTGGGGGCGGGCTTTGAGATTACATGTACTCAAACTACACCCAGTGTGGCACACAGTCTCCTTTTGCTTCCTGCAGATCAAGATGTAGAATGCTCAGCTCCCTCTCCAGTCCTGTCATGCTTCCTGCCATGATGATAATGAACTAAACCTCTGAACTGTAAGCCAGCCCCAGCTAAATGTTTTCCTTTATAAGAGTTGCCTGGGTCCTGGTGTCTCTTCACAGCAATAAAACCCTAAGACACTAGGCAAACACTGAGCCACATCCCAAACTTCCTTTGTGGATTCACTGTCTCATAGTTGGGAGGAAGAGAGTCGTTTCTGGAGTGAGCATAGACAACTAGAACACAGTGGTAGGCAAGACACGGGTAGCATGTGTTAGGGACCAGGTTACCCGAAGGCACTTCCCAAAACTCAGGCACCTTCCCACAGATGGCCTGGTGCCATAGAGATAACTTAACAATACTTTGGTAACACCTGTACTCCCCATGAGATCTCCTGCTCTCTTCCATATCAAATGCTCCCCACCCCTAACAGCCCCCTGCCTCACTTCCGGTCTAACAACCTCCACCCCATGTCCAACGCCACATCCCCCTATTTAAGCCTGTACAGAACTTTCATTAAGCGGCAGCTTGATCAGCCATGTTGTCCTGCTGTCCATCTCCCTCTTGTCTCTTGTCTCATTCATTCCAGGTTCCCGTGGCTCGAACCCGTTGTGCCCTGCTGGTCTGGGCAAGCATGCCTCATGGATGTCACACTGTGTACACCAGGCAGCTGATATAATCTTCTTATGCTTCCAGGTCCTTGTTTGAAAATGAGAAAATGCACTAGAAAGATTAAATGAGTAAACACAGTTCTAACACCTAATTCAAAGTGCAGTCCCTGCTGTGTAGCAGACAGGAAAAGCAGTGCTAGCTATTCTGTCACAGATGCTGGCTCTCTTCAACCTTCGCTGGGTCCCACTGCCCACATGAGGTAGCAAAGGCAAGCCAGGCCTTTCCTCCCCTGTACCGTCTCTCCCCTTCTTGCAGAGTTATGGGGGTCCTGGCAGTTCTAACAAGCCAGGCTGGGATACTGGTCCTCAAGAGGCCAATTAAACATATAAGTAATAGTGAAAAGCTGTTGCATAAGTTTCCTCTGAGACTGAAATACTTGGTCTTGCAGGGAAGCTCCTTAAGACAGAAAAACAGGCAACTCAAAATAGCTTCAGGAAGCTCCTGAAACTGACCAGATTCACTGGTGTTCTCCTTCCCAAGAGGAAAACAATAAAGACTGCCGAGAGTCACTCTTAGATGAGCTGCAAAAAAAAAAAAAAAAAAACAAACCTGAGACCAGACCAACTTCCTGGAAGGAGCAGAAACCAGATGAGCTGCCTTGAAGGGGCTTAGGACAACTAAGCCATGTGGAAAGGGCATTTTCCAACCTGTTGAGCAGGCTGTGCAGTGTGCTCCAGGTTTGCAGATTTTACTGTGGGCATTGATAATGCAGCTGTATTTGGATTGTTTCTGCTCCTGTAGGTAACCCCTCACCCATGGAACTGTAAGTAACCTGTGGTGGTTTCAATAAGAGTGACTCCTATAGACTCATCTATTTAAATGCTAAGTCACCAAGGAGGGGAACTCTTTGGTAGGATTAGAAGGATTAGGAGGTATGGCCTTGTTGGAGGAAGTGTGTCACTGGGGTGAGCTTTAAGGTTTCCAAAACCATGCCAGGTCCAGTCCAGTCTCCGTCCCCCCCCCCTCCGTGTGTGTGTGTGTGTGTGTGTGTGTGTGTGTGTGTGTGTGTGTGTATGTGTGTGTGTCTGCCTGCAGATCAATATATAGAACTCTCAGCTACTGCTCCAGCATCTGCCTGCCGCCAAGCTCCTCCCCCCATGATGATAGCGAACTAAACCTCTGAAAGTGTACGCAAGCCCCCAGTTAAATTCCCTTTTTTATAAGAATTTTATAAGAGTTGATGACTCATCATGGCAACAGAACAGTGTCTAAGACTTAACTCCACTGAAACTCATTGGTTCACCAAATTGAACTTTGGTATTGTTCATACTTTGGCCTGTGGTGGGCTCCCAATAAGGGATGAGTAGATGTGGTGTGTTGCATCTCCCCAGGAAAAGCCTGTCACAGAGCAAAGCAGAGAAAGGGGAATTATTCAGTGCAGTTGAAGGGATCAGTCCCCCACGTTAGCAGTCACGACAGGCTAACATGTGCTCGTATGACCTTGCTGCTCCTGTCCTGGTCACTAGGAGGTCAGATGCCCTCCTCGTGGCAAGGAACCAATCAGAAGTTAGTTGGCGGGGCTGTGCTTTATGGACAAGTGCACAACAGTGACATGCAGAACATAGCAACTGCCCTGGGAGAGCCTACAGGCCATCACAACCAGTTGACCAATTAAACAGGGTGGGTCGTCCAAGCCTGGAAGTGCACCAATCCTGAGACTGTTGCTTACCCCCTAGACACTCCCCTTACACTGCTCTATAAGGCCCCTGCCTCATGATTTCTTAGGGTCTTTCCTCCAGCCATTTGCCATGGTGGCGGGGTGAAGGGCCTGAGCTAATGGGGTTAGCTCCTTAAACAGCTACAATAAAAGACTCTTGGCTTTTGCATTGAAATGGGCCTCTTGGTGATTTTGGGGTTCAGAATTTGGGCACAACACAGTAACGTTGGAAAGAGGAACAAAGAAGCCAGTGTCACTTCAAGCTCATCTTCCAGGTCCTGACATGAGGTTTAGGTTTAAATAAAGGGCAAGAGGTGTGCATAGCTAATAAGTCCTGGTCGAGTGGGCCTGCTTACCGTGGTTGTCTGGCTTTCAGTCTCTCCTGCCAAGATGGTCTAACATGGTGTCAGAGCTGGGGGACATCTCTGTCCAGGAAATTAGCTCCCCTAAGAGCCACCAGGCTTCAGGCCTTTTCTTCTCCCAGTAGATTCCTGGGGAAATTCTAGTTTCTATGAGCCCATTGTTTCAATAGTCATATAGCTGAAGAGAGTTTCTTTAGGCTGGGCATGGTGGTGCATGCCCTTAATCCCAGAACTTGAGAGGCAGAGGCAGGTGGATCTCTGTGAGTTTGAGACCAGCCTGGTCTACACAGAGAGTTCCAGGACAACCAGGGCTGTCATACAGAGAAACCCTGGAGAGAGAGAGAGAGAGAGAGACAGAGACAGAGACAGAGAAAGAGAGACAGAGAAAGAGAGACAGAGACAGAGAGAGACGGAGACAGAGAACACCCCCCCACACACACACACAGAGAGAGAGAGAGAGAGAGAGAGAGAGAGAGAGAGAGAGAGAGAGAGAGAGAGAGAGAGAGAGAGAGAGAATTCCTTTAGAGTCTCTTCATTACTGCTTGGGGTTATAGAACCTCTACAGTCCCCCAACCTGTCATAGAGTCTTTCCCAGTAGCTTTCACCACAGCTGGGAGCTGAAGCATGGAGCTGCCATCCTGCTAAGAGTCTGGGGACAAGCCAGGCGTTGGTGACTCACACCTTTAATCCCAGCACTCAGGAGGCAGAGGCAGGCAGATCTCTGTGCGTTTGAGGCCAGACTGGTCTACAGAGCGAGTTCCTGGACAGCCCCCAAAAGAATACAGAGAGACCCTGTTTCAAAAAAAAAAAAAAGAGTCTGGGAATGGTCGCTGAGATCTCCCCAAGCAGGGTGGGGTGTGTGTGGTGAGCCGCCTGTGGAGAGCATTATCTCCTTCCTTCAGCATTCACCACCCCTGAGAGGCCTCGCCCTCATCATCTCAGACCTTGAGCTAAAGGAGTCTCCAAAGGTGAGGAGGCCACTGACTGCTGGAGCCCTCCACCTGAGATGCAGAAGTAAATGAGATCCTGGGTTCATAGGAACCCGGTTCAAATCTCAGGTATGCCTCGTCTCACTTCATGAGGGTGAGTCACTCTGTTATCTGAAGATGGGCCTGATCTATCCTTTTGTTTTAACATTTTTATTTCATTAACATTTCCATTACCTTTATTTGCTTATTTTATATATGTGTGGGGGTCAGAGGACAACTTGAGGGAGTTGGTTCTTTCTTCCTACCGTGTTGGTCCTGAAGATGGAATGGTAGCTGTTAGGACTGGTGGCAGTCATTGAGTCTTCTCACTGGCCTTGGTCTACTCTTTTTTTGTTTGTTTTGTCTTGACAGACAAGGTCTCACTGTATAGCCCTGACTGACCTCAAACTCACAGGTCTGCCTGCCTCCAAGAGTCTGAGGGCTAGGATTAAAGGCGTGTGCCACCACATCCAACACCGATCTATTCATCTTTCAGAGTTCTCAAAGTAGCACTGTCACCAGCTCAGCTCAAATGTCACTTCCCTTCTCTCCCCTCCTTCTGCAGGGCCAGGTCCCAGGAAGCAGAGAGCAACAGGCCAGGGGGAACTACAGCCCTTATACCAGAGGCTTTCTGTCCACCTTTGAACTCAGCGTGGTTGCAGATGATCTGAGGCCATCGACCAGCACCCTCCTCATCCCACCAGGTCCTGGGCGGGGCTGTGACCTGCTTGTTTGGAGCTTGGTTTATACTGTTCACCACTGCTCAAGCTGTGTAGTGAGCTCCAGCCACCCAGCCTGAGGGGCCCAGCTTCTGAAGAGCAACATGGCTGCCAAGGCCCATGGTCAGCAGGGGTCTTGCCCCACCATCTCCTCACAAGGCTACGGAGAATCGCCAGAGAAGGACAGTGCAACTAACTCTAGACCTGGTGAGCTGGGGTCTGCGGGGCAGGAAGGAGGCAGGGCATGGCAGGACTCATCCCAGCTGCAGGTATTCAAAGACACCTCCAGCAAGTGCACACCCACTTTTCTTTTCTTTTTGTGCATGTGTGGATTCGTGCAGACAAGAGGTGTCAACCTCAAGTACCATCTGCCTGACTTTTTGAGAGAGAGACATGTTGTCTGAAACTCGCTGGGTTTAGCCAGGCTGGCTGGCCAGAGAGCCCCAGGGATTATTGGTTTCTGTTTCCCTGGAGCTGGGTGCACCTCTAAACCTAGCTTTGCCTGTGTGGGGAGAATCTGGGGGATCAATTTCTGGTCCTCGTGCTTGCATATAGAGAATTTTACTCACTCACCCAGCTGTCTCCCAGCCCACCTCATTCTTTCTGGATTACAGGCAAAGAGAAAAGAACTGCCAGTGTCTTGTTTGCTTAAGGAGTGAGCTTGACCCAAAGGTAACTTGAGTCTCACAGTGAAAAGCTAACCAATGGAGGAATGCAATAATAAGGACACCATTGTCAGGAGTATGGCTCTGTGTCCTTGTCATCATGGTAAAGGAGGAAACAAGATCAGCTGTCTGATAGCTGCTCTAAAACCAAAGAGAAGTAACTGGGCAGTGGTGGCGCATGCCTTTAATCCCAGCACGCAGGAGGCAGAGGCAGGCGGATCTCGCACTGTGAGTCTGAGGCCAGTCTGGTCTACAGAGTGAGTTGCCAGGACAGCAAGGGCTGTTAGACAGAGAAACCCTTTTGTCTCAGAAAAAAAAAAAAAGAAACAAAGAAAGAAAAGAAGAAAAAGAAAAAAGGAAGTATGCTAGAAGTATTTTCCTTCCTGAATCAGCCTTGGGTTTGTTGTTGTTTTTATAGGATAGAATTCCCAAGCATATACTTTATTTTAAGAACAGCATCAAGGATTTTTTTTCTGAGACAGAGTTTGGAGCTCACTTTGCTTCCAAGGCCAGCTAGCTTCCAGGCCCATTCCCTCACCTGCCTGTCACAGTTCTCTGGGTGTGGGTGAGACACTTTACCCACTGGTCTATGATAAAGACAAAGAATTCCTCACTTTTCTGGGTCACTGTCGTGAGCTCTCACTCAAGTGCAGCTTACCTGCCATGTGGAAGAACACATCCCCCTGCCCCTTACACTTCCAGAGCATAGGAGAGTCTCTTGGTGCCCGGCTTAGCCGGTACAGAGAGTAACTAGACATTCTCTGGGACCACAGCATATTACTCAGCCAGACAGGACCAAATTCAAGCGGCCTGGCTCTTGACCAGGGCTACCAGGACACATGGTGGCTTCCTGTGGCCGTCTAGCTTTAATAAGCCAGGCTTTTTAATGCCCATTCTTAGGGCTCAAACTCAGGTCCTCATGCTTGAAAACCTTTGCTGACTGAGCCATCTCCTCACCTTTCCTAGACATATCTTCAAGACCAAGCACTGTGTGTGGGCAGTGTACCCAGGGGCATCATGGAGCTTGAAATACTGGTTCTTATCTGCCCAAGGCAGGGGCCAGCCTGGCACTCTGCCTAGCCCCCAGAACACTGCATAACAACTTGGGACATTATAACCTGAATGGATAGAGAGCCTTTAAGAATGGCCAAAGGAACAGAGATGTGCTTGCTGGGGCATGTTTGGACATTGGGACTCTCTAGCCTTGAATGAGGTCTTGGGGCAGACAGAATAGAGAGCTGGGGGAAGGGAGCCCCTAACCAAGAGAAAGCTCAGGATGCTCATGGGAGCTCTGGGCTACTTGGAAAGCAGGTGAACCCCTAAGAGAAGCATTCCCTCCACAGAGAGCACAGAACTTGGCTTCTTTATCCCACTGTACCTTTAAGGAAAACAAGTCACCTATTGTGTGTGTACACAAGGTTGAACAGTACACATATGGAGGTCAGAGGACAACTTTTAGAAGTTGGTTCTCTTCGCTTTGCAGGTCGCAGAGACTGGACTGGGGTTGACAGGAATTGCCTTTACTCCCTGACACCCTCTTGCTGATAGCTTGATAGCTTTAAGCAGCTGGTTTAGGGCCATGCGGCCCAGCCCCCTCACTTCCGACCTCTCTAAAGCTCCCTGATATCCCGGGGGGGGGGGGGGTTCCTGGAAAACAGGATTCTCAGAATTCCTCAAAGTGACTTCAATTGAGGTTTGGTGCCTCACACCTGTGATCCCTGCTGTGACAGGGTGACTGCTCCAAGTTCAAAGGCACTCTGGGCTACCAAGGGAGGCACTGTTTCCAAAACAAAGCACTGGGGAGAAGGCTCAGCTGGTAAAGCATTGCCAGGCAAGCTCAAGGATCCGAGTTCTGGTGCCAGCACCCAAGCAAAAAGCCAGCCGGCACAGCATGCTTGTAATCCCAGCACCGGGGGAAGGAGACAAGAGGCTCCCGAACCAACCCAGACAAACCAGTGAGCTCCAGGTTCTTCCAGGGACTCTGTCTCAGAAAATAAAGTGGAGAAGCAATTAAGGAGAAGACCTAACATTAATCTGTGGTCTTCACACACATACATTTGTGCACACACACACACACACACACACACACACACACACACACACACATCCCATGCACATATACGAATACTTCTACAAGCCCCTCACCCTCCCATGCATACTGCAAAAGTCAAAGTTCCTTACCAGGAGTTGATGGAATATTCTTCTGAACTCTAGGAATGTTCCATGAGTCAGGAAAGCCATACTCCCACTTCCCATAAGCTGGGTGTGACGATAACACCCCCAGGGCCATCAGTAGAGGGTGGGTGAGGTAGCAGAGGGTAGGTGAGGCCCGTAAGTCTGAAACAGCAACATTATGCTGTGCCCTAGTGTGTTGCTGCACAGCAAAGCTGCGGGCATTACGTGTGTGATGGGGCAGCATCAGGCAGTGTCCCAGGGCAGAGGACAACTTTGACCAGGAAGGATGGCATCCTGGAACTCGTGGGTGTGTGTAGGATTCTTGTGTAGCCAATAGTTCCCAGGGAGCCGTGACAGACCAACACAACACCAACGGGCCTTGAAATCTGCAGACTTCTTAGAGCAGGTCAAAAGTCATCTATCTCTAATGGGAGCAAGGGATGGAAATGTAATCGAGCTACAGCCACCCCTATACTCCTTCCGGATGAAAGCTTGTGCTCCCTTGCTGTGGTTCCCACTTTCACTGCAGAAGAGGGAAGAAACCCACCCCCCCACTTGTCACCTTGGGCTCTGCCCACCTATGCAGCCCTAGTTTGCCGCCTAAACTACTACATTGACCTTGATCATCAACTGCACTTGGATTTGAAGTGTTCTTCAAGTGGGGGAGGCGGGCAGAGTTCACCACGTCTTCTCCCTCCCTTCTCATCGACGGAGGTAGTCGGTTCTGCTCACTTTACTGTGGGCAGACAAGGAAGCGACTCTGAGACTCCCTGGGGGAACTGAGGAGGATGGTGGTTGGTGGCTTCCTCCACTTGCAGTGCAGGGCGGGGACCAAGGGCCTTGCGCTCAGCGATTGAGGGCGGGAGGGGTGGCACTGCGAGATAGGCGGCAGCGAGCTGGCGGGTGGCCACCACCCGGCCAGGTCCGGCCCTACGGGTGGGCGGGCGGGGCGCAGGGAGAGGAGGAGTCTGGGGCCGAGCCACCGCCTCCGCCGGCGACCTGCAGCTGCCACGGCTCCTCCAAGCGGCCAGCCGCCGAGGTGAGTGACCCTCTCCAGGTTCGGGTGCCTTAGGCAGTGCACTGTCCCCCGGGACCCCTGGCGCGCGCCTGCTCTGACTCCACCCTGAGGGATCGCTACAGGTCGAGCAACCACGTCCCCTAGGATCAAGCCACGGAGCCTGGTGGCAGAAGATCCCAGCGGGGTGGCCACAGACAAGGGGGGAAGCAGGCGTCCAGAGCCCATGTTGCACTTGTCAAGCCACCCTCCAGGCAAGCCCTGGACTAACATGGGTGCCACGTGCTCTTCGTTTTTGCTCAGCGCGTTTTAGGGAAGGGAGCGCCTAGCACCCGATAGGCAGGTCTGCCCAGTGCCCGCCTCTGCCCGCGGAGCCTTAGCCTGGAAAGTTCTTCCTCTTGCCCACTGAAACCTGGGAGCAGGCTGCCGGCAGGAATGTAGTGGTAACTTTGGTCACTCTGGTTAGCTAAAGTGGAGGCTGTGTCTTAGACTTTTTGGGTCCAGAGGCAGCTTGTGTTGGTGTTGGTGGGGATTAGGAGTGAAACAGGCTTCAGGAGTAGGGGGTCGTGAAATGCCCCAGGGAGGTATGTCTGGCCGGCAGAGTGCTGCTGTGATATAATCAGCAGCCAGCGTTTCTCAGGCGCTTATATGTGTGCCAGGGACTCTGCACACGCTAGTTCAGTTAACCCGGGCAGGCAGGAGGCCCTGTTCTTGTCTCTGGTTATTTCAGGGGAGTGCTGAGCCTTCCAGATCGCTGGTGTTTTGCAAGGACACACAGGTAGCAAGTCATAGAAAGAAGTGGCAGACTTTTTGGACAAAGGGGCCTTCTAGAAGCAGGCCAGATCCTCAGACTATCTGGATAGCCCAATGAATGCAGTGCTGGGCAGGCACGATGCCCACAAGACCAAAGGGCATGCCCTCTCAAGTCACTGCAAGGTCTGGCTATGTGTAACTGAACCTGGAGCTCACTCCCTGACTAAGCTGTCTGGCCAGCAAGCCCTGGGAATCCTGCTGTCTCCACCTCCCCAAATGCTGCCATTACGAGTGTGCACAAGTGCACTAACTTTTTACCTGAGTTCTAGGCATTCACGCTCAGTTCTTTGTGCTTGCATAGGAAAACACGTCACTGACTGAACCACCTCCCTAGAGCCTGCAAAAGCTGTTAAAAACACAGATGCCCCAGTCCCCCTGGGTGGCCGACTGAGTCGGTCAGATACACATGGAGGGCCCAGCTGTGTGTCTGTCTTACTCATCTCTGTCACCAGTGGCCTGCACAGGGCTTGGCAGCAAGCAAATGATTAATGTCTGCTGGATGGATAGATGGAATGGGACAGGCGATGCCACTGGGGAAAGAGGTGGGGATGGGAAGGAGACTTTCTAAGGGAGGCCTTGGAATGGGATTGTCAAGGGAGGTCTTGGCCTCAGGGCCAGCTGGGAGTTCAGGCTGGCCCAACTGGTCACATGGAGTTTGACCAGAGTGCCCCAAGCCTGCTGAAGTCCTGATCTGCTTAGGCTTGTATCTCTCCATCCGGAAGACATCAGAGCCGTGGATTCCGGCCTGTCCTGTCTTATCTCCTTGTTTCATGGTTCTTCCTTCCTCAGAATTATCAGACATTAGAGACTAGGTTTCAGGGTGTAAAAGGGTGGCAGTTCTTGACCGAAGTCCGCTGCGGGTGGGTTGAAGGCAGGTAACCCTTGGTAGGGGAGTCTGCCAACGCTAAGTCTTCTGACTCTCTACACTTGGTTTTTCTATTGTTAAGCCTTGCCCAGGGCTTTGGGCACCATAACTGCATAAAGTAGAGGGAGTGGTGCCCCCGGGGAAGTAGTTAGAACTCCAAGCTGTAGGAGTTAGTCTCAGATCCCCCACTCTGCTCCCAAAGGTTTGAATATTAATGTCCAGTGTTTGTGTTCATGTCTATGTAGAGGTGTGTGTACATATGTGTGTGCTCACATGAGTGTGAAGACCAGGGATCAACCTCAGTTGTCCTTCCTCAGAAGCCATTCATCTTGTTTTCTCAAGACTGGCTCCCTCACTGCTCCAGGATTTGCCAATCCAGGGAGCCTCAGGGTCTGCTGTTTCCTCTGTTTCCCCCAGCTCTGAGATTACAAGTGTGTACTGCCATGCCCAGGGTTGTTAATATGGGTCCTGGGGATTAAACTCAGGTCCTCATGCTTGCAAGGGGAGTGGTTTATCAACTGAGCTATTTCTCCAGGTCAGATTTGAAGATTAATCTGGTTGGGCCTTCCAGGTTCATTTGCTCTCTGGTAGACCATTGAGGCCTAGAGCGGACTCTGAGATGCCCTTCTTTATGACAGGGCTGGCTGGAACCCTTCTGAGAGTCTGGGCACCTGCCTCCAGCCAGGAAGAGCTTTGCCGCTTCCTGCTGTCTGCAAACCTCAGTAGGCTGGGGCAGGCGTGGAAGGCCTTGTGGGACCTGGGTTCTCTGCCTTCCAGCTGACACTGGATCTGCATCTCGCTGCCTTCCCTACCCTGCAGAGTGCTCAGGACTTTCTGGGTTGGGCAGGCAGGAGCACACAGTACCTTGAGAAATCTATGAAATCTCTCTCTAGTATCTGGACCAGCAATGGACCTCTGGATTTAAAGAAGTCTGTCCATGTAGAACCCGCGCTGACCCTTTGCCTGTGCTCTTTGTGAAGGGATGGATGTGCGCCTCTGCTTGTGATGTGTGAAGACATGCGTGTGCCGTGGTACAAGTCTGGCGATCAGAGGGCAACCTGAGAGACCTCCAGGTTCTCCCCTCCTGTGTTCACACGCCCATCGGGTCATTGTTATTACACGGCCATCAGGTCATTGGGCTGGTGCAGAAAGCCCTTTACCCACTGAGCCATCCTACCTGCCCACGCGCCTGTTTCCTGCTCCCTCCCCACCCAGGAAACCCCGTCCTAATCTGTGAGGCTGTGAAGGTTAGGAGGGGGTGAGCTCCCCAGTCAGGAATGCCTACTCTCGGGCCCACTCACCTTCTCACAGTGCACTCCAGCTCAGCACCCTTCCCATGTTGGCCTGCCATGCACTGATGGCGGCCCTCACACCCGAGCCTGGACCAAGCAGTACATACGCAAGTTCGCTGTGCTCCGAGACTCTTAGGAGGTGGTGCTAATCTCCCAACTATGTGATTTTTCCAAGGGCAGACTAGCCTTCAGCCTCTTCGACCCCAAAGCAGACTCCTCACCACTTGCTCTGCGCCTGTCCAAATCCTGCTTCATGAATTATTCATTCACCTAGCATTTACAGGCACTAACTGGATGCCAGGCAGTCAACCTGCAGACTTGAGGATACCGTTTGCTGCACTCCCAAACTCATCCGTGCCTTCTGTAAATTCTGAACGCAAGTGAGGGAAAGGCGCAAGTGAGGGAAAGGCGTCTCTTCCATGTGCCTCGCTCTCCAGAGCACTGCTTGGAGTAGACCTCTGTCAGGTTGCCCCTGCAGTGTAAGAGCCCTGAATGGAGAGTTAACCCTCCCACAACACATCCCCACCTGTCACCTTGGTCACCCGCAGGAGCGACGGTGGCTGTCACAGCTGTGTGGTCAGGTGTCTGACTGTCTTCTGCTCCATGCTGGCAGCCCAGTGCTTAGACTTCACTTCCGTGCTGGGAACTGAAGGCGGGGCTGGAACATTCTAGGCAAGTGCTCCTCCACTGCGCTGCTCCCTTGCTTTCCAGCCTCCTCGGTTTAGGAGATTAATCTGTACAAACAAGAAGACAGCCCCAAGAGCATCACACTAGCCAGTGACACAGATGTAGAGGAATATGAGGCCCGTGAAGGATAGAGTGGGCGGTCCCAGGTGCTGTGAAGACAGCAAGGCCCTCCTGGAGCTGGGGAGCAGACTCTGGACAGTGACACCCCCCCCCACATTCTGTAAGCACCTGATATTTGTGGGGTGGCTGTCCAGCTGTGGGTGAGTAGATCTGTCATTCTTCCTGGTAGGACTTATGACCACAGCAGTGAGGTCTAATGTCTCTGAAGGCAAACTTGTTCTAGATGGCTGTGATCCAGGCCCTTCTGGTGGACCTGACCTGGTCAGTGTGGGGTGTGACAAACAGCCTGTGATAGGGTTATTTGGTGACCAGCCATGCCTGCGCAAGGGTCAGAAGCACACTGGAGGCAGTGGTTCTGCTCAGCAAATTGGCCTTCCGCCCTCCCCCTCCCAAGACCGAGCCACTGTACAGATGAGATCAGTCCCTCTGGCTGGTCCTTGGACAGATGGCGTCAGACTGGCCCGAGTTGGAAGGGAAGGAAGCAGTGAGAGCCTGGTTGTCAGGGATCTTGGATGGGCTGGAGGTGGCATTCTGGAAGGCCTTGCTCCTGGGGATCCAGGCTCTGTGACTGGAGATGGAGACCATAACGCATCTGTGTTTTCAGAGTCTCCATGAGAAAAGCCTTAGGAACTGGAGAGGGAGTATGTCAGCTCCTTTTCGCTCCACCCAGCAGGTACTTTTTCCTGGGGAAGTGTCCCTTCCGCTCAGAGTAGCTACTGTAAGGGAACTTAAGATCACCAGCAACCTTGACTGGGACACAGTACACTAAAGGCCCCTGTATGGAGTCAGGAATTCTGCCCCAGATCTCTGGGTGATTCTGGGGCTCACTGGCGATGGCGAGCTCTCCTCGAGCCCCACTGGTCCCACAGGCATCTTCCAGCATCAAGTGAGCACAGCTCACTCTGAGGGATGACGCACAGGTTTCCGTCCTCAGCTGATGCTGTCTAGGGAACTTGTGGTACCCCCGGCAGTAGTGAGCAGATCCAGACCACAGGCAGACATGTACAAGCAATACTATTGGAGTAACTTGTGTCTTTAATGGTGTTCTTAGTCAAAACAGAGGGAACACTGGTGATGTAGCTCATCTGGAAGAATGCTTGCTTAGCATATGTGAAGCCCTGGGCTCCAACCACAGAACCACATTAACTGGGCATAGTAATCCTAGCATTTGGGAGGTAGAGGCTGGAGGATCAAGAGTTCCAAGTCATCCTTTATAACACAGGGAATCTAAGGTTACCAGGTCTGGCATGAGATCCTCAGAGTGGGAAAGAAACCTGCCCAAGGTCAGTCACACTGTTATTCCGTGGTTGAGCTCAAGTCCATACTCAGGGTTGTCTGGGTGTAGCTACCAACTGCTAATGTTAAAACTCAGGTGCAAGTAACAGGCCAAGTGGGGGGGGGGCAGTCCATGGGTCAAGGCATGGAAGGATGAGAATACAAACCAGTCTCTGTATTGGCCTGTGCTAGACTCCAGGAGCTGCCAGAAGCTAGCCCTGCCTTCAAGAGGCTTTAGCGTTAGGGACAGGCACAGAGGACTGCCAAACAGAGCAGAATGGGCCCTGCTGTAGTGGTTGGTCTGGGACACGGTGTGAGTATCAACAGCTTTCACTAGACTGAAAGATTGCTAGTTCTCTGACAGGTTGAAGGCAATCAGATATGCCCATCCACAAGTCCAAAGAGCATGATTCCCTTCAACAATACAGAAGTTTTGTGAACTCTGGGCTGCCCTTGACGCCTTGGAAACCAGTGGTAAGCCACCAGCAGCAGGTGGAGTGTGCCTTTAGCTGCCATTTCAGATGAAATGCTCTTCTGGTTGAAGAGCTGTCTGTCTGTCCATCATGGTTCTGCTATGGGCATTGTCTGGCAAGCAGTGACGGAGAAGCTGAGAGAGTTATCACTGAGCCGGTGACAGCCACGGTGAATGCAATGAATTACCCTCAGAGAAATTGATCAGTTGCTACTTTCTGTAACCATTACGCTTCCTTTGTACCTTGAAGGGTCTCAGTGCCTCTGCCTCTGCCCCCGCCCTTTATGCTGGATGACATTTATTCGTTTTATGCATCCTGGCTCTCCTGCCTCAATTCCTGTAGTAAAGGCACTGGAGTCTCAGCCACTAATTACTACACAGTGAGGTTTCCTCCCCAAACAGGAAGTCTCCAGCAGAATTGCTCTCTCAGGGCCCTCTCTAAGCAAGCATCCGTCACCCCTCCCAGGCCAGCCAGCCCAGTAGCCAGTTGTAGGCGGGCAAGCTGAGAGGGGAGGGGTCCCAGTCACCCACACCCTGGAAGGCCCTTGGCCACCCCACTTCTGAAAAACCAGAGTCAGGCTGTGGAAGGTGGACATTTTATGGCTTGCAGCGGGGTTGTCTAGGGACTCTAGGACTTCAGCCCACACCTGAAGGCCAGATGTCGCAGTCGCCTGAAGCCCGTGGTAAGTCTGATCAGGGCCACCTCATTCACTAACTAGTACACCAGCCTGTGGCCCACTTGAGAGTGTTCCTCTCCCTGATTTGCCAGAGTGTCCAGACAGAGCTGTGTTTTCCTGAGGGCTACGCAGCTTGGGGTTGGCGGCGAAGAGCACAGCAGAGAGGTCTTGACAAAATAAAGTGAGAGATTGTCTGCTGTGTGCATCCCAAGGCCCCCCCTTTCAGGAAGGGGGTGTTTGGGCAGTGAACACAGGGCCTGTTCAGAGTGCAGGGCTCCAGGTTCCACACAGAGCAGCTGCTTTGTGAAATGTAGTGTACGTTACTTTAAAAAAAAATTAATGTTCTTGATGTATTTCTGAGGAATGTGGGCCTGTTGGGAATTATAAATTTTACTTAATTGGTAACCATATCTGCATTGGATTATCACAGAAATGCTGGCTGCAAGTAATCGAAGTGGATTTTTCTAGAAGGATTTGAAAAGCTAAATGTTTGTAAAAGCCCTATCAATTATTCATCCACTTTTATTTTGCAGAGTGATGTGGGGAGAAGACTTTGTTTTGCATCAGACCAAACCCATGTGTAAGAGTCTGTATGTGTGTGGGGGGGGGGTGGCGTTTATGTGCATGATGAGCTTTGCTTTCCTTCCGGAGGAATAAAACTACCTTCCTTTAAAAAATAAAAAAAGTCAGAATGATTTTTATGATATCTAAATAACAATTCCAGGTAGTATTACAAGAAATATAATAGCAAAATGTTTCTAACAGTCCATCAGATAGGAGACATGCCCACAGAGAAAACAGAAGTGTGCCATTTAAGATGTGTTTGTCCGTCGTTTTGTTTGGAGCAGAGCCTCCTGTAGCTCGAGCTGGTCTCTACCTTGTGTAACCAAGGATGACTTCGAATTTCTCATCCTCCTACCTCTATCTGCCTCCTATATGGGGATGGCAAGCATGTGACAACACACCATTTGTATGGTTCTGGGGATCGAACCCAGGGTTTTGAGTGTGCTATGTAAGTAAGCGCTCTACCAGCTGGCCTACATCTCCAGATCTGCCACCAGCTATTAAAGCTTATTTGAGACTGGTGGTCCCTCTTCTCTTCCCTCACCTTGGGAGTCAGAAGCAAGGGTTGAGCAAGGAGAGAGCTTTGGGTCCCTAAGCCTGAGAGGGTAGGAAGGAGTGACATACAGAGCCACCCCCTCATCACTCAAGAAATCAGTTGGGTGTGCACCAGATTGAGGCAGTTCTGGGTCCAGGAGGAAGTCCCTTACCCTGTCTGAGCCTTGCTTTGTGATGCACAAAGTGGAAGGAGTGACTGTCTTCCATAGGTCGTCCAAAACAGGCATCCAGAGGTCATGACTGCTGCATTGTAATCTGGTCTCCTACTCTCTTCAAGTTCGACTCTGGGGATTTGGGATGTCTGGGAACCAGGCACATACAAAGTGCTGGGGGTATGCTGGCTGCTCCCTCAGTAGCCTTATGCCCCAGGGAAACCCCAGATCACTACGTGGAGACGTCATGTGGCAGAAATAGGGAGAAGGAGTAGTCCCTGGGACTGGCTTCTTTTTGCATAGCAAGGGTGTAATTTTCACTTGGGCTGTGCAGGCAAGCCCCAGCTTAATGATGGCTTGACACAGGCCCTTTCAACTTAAGGTAGCACAAAAACAACAGCATTCAGTAGAAACTGTACTTCAAATTTTGAACTAGGGACTTTTCCCAAGTTTTTTTTTTTTTTTGGTTTTTCGAGACAGGGGTTCTCTGTATTGTTTTGGAGCCTGTCCTGGAACTCGCTTGGTAGACGAGGCTTGGTCTCGAACTCACAGAGATCTACCTGCCTCTGCCTCCCGAGTGCTGGGATTAAAGGCGTGCACCACCAACGCCCGGCTTTTCCCAAGTATTTTAAACTTACAGTATCATCAGTTTAAAATGGATTTGCTGGCTGCAATCCCATCCTAAGTCAAGGAACATGTGTGTCATCAGGTCTTTAAAATGAGCAAGACTTATGTATATCATTTGTATATGTCTGTATGTTCACACATGTGAGATAATTTTTATATATATATAATATATACATATATATTACATATATCCATATCCACGTGGAGGTCAGAGGTTAGAGATCTTTCTCAATCATTCTCCACCATATATATTGAGGCAATCTGTCACTTCAATCAGTTGCTTACCAATACTGCCAGTCTTACCCGGGGATCCCCTGTCTCTCTCTCTCTGAGATTACCGACAGGCTGCCACTCTTGTCTGGCAGGGATCTGGTCTCTTCTTTCTTTTTTCCTTCCTTCCTTCCTTTCTTTGTTTTGTCTTTAGAGGCAGGGTTTATCTGTGTAACAGCTCTAGCTGTCCTGGAACTCACTCTGTAGACCAGGCTGATTTCGAACTCATAGAGATCTGCCTGCCTCTGCTTCCCAAATGCTGGGATGAAAGGTGAGTGCTACCACCGCTTGGCTTGAACTCTGGTCTTTATGTGTTCATGGCATGCTCTGTTCCCAAGCCATCTCCCCAGCCCAGAAAGACTATTGACATTATTACTCCCACCACCCACCTGAGGGGTGTGAATTATTCATACCAAAGGGCGTTAGGTTTAACATTGCCATAAATATGTGGGAAGGGGTGATGGGAGACTATAGGCTTCCCAAGTCTAAGGGAAGGTATCTGGCACTGTACATTTGTTCCATCCCTGTGACAGAAAGCCTAGGGGACCAGAGAACAAAAACGTCAATTTTTGTCTTAAAGAGGAATTGGGAGGTTTCTCTTCTTTAAAAATGCAGGCGTGTGTGTGTGTGTGTGTGTGTGTGTGTGTGTGTGTGTGTGTGTGTGTGTGTGCTTGTGCATGTGCTCACATGTGTGTTGGGGGTTGCATATGGAGACCGTACACCATCAGGTATTACCTTCAGGAGCTCACCATTTAACCCAGAGACCACCCTGTCTTTGCCTCCCCAGCACTGGGATTACAAGTGCATGCCACCGCGATCCGCTTTGTATGGGAATGCTGGACTCAAGTGCAAACTCATTAAGTTTTTTACTGGTGTAGTACTCCTCTTTATAAGACCACACTTTGTTTCACCTCTAGGAGCCTGTTAAACCTTGAGTCTCATTACACAACTAGAGACAGTAATTCACAGGAACCAAGGGACATCAGCATTGTCTTGCCCTGCATCTCCTTTAGGGAAAGTCATGGCCCTGAAGGACTACCTCTGCTTTGTGGGGTAATCTTTCCAATGTAAGAACTCAGAGCGGTGTTCTTTGTGGATCCCGGCACTTAGAGCCATTCCAGGCACGTGAACTTCAGCTAAGTCACACTGACATCTGTGGAGGCTGTGGAACCTATTGCAAAGCTCCTCTCCCAGAACGTGGGTTCCTGGAAGTCCAGGGGTCACAGTGCACACAGGAAAAACAAGATACGAGGTCCTCACAAAGATTTTAGGAGATGGGCTGGCTCTACAATCCAGCTGCAAGTAGAAAACTCTCTATCAGTCTCTTTTCCTGTTGCCGTGATGAGGTATCATGGAAACAGCAACTTAATGAAGAAAGGGTTTATTAGGGCTCATCGTTCAAGGGTACAGTCTATCATGCCATGGAAGGGGATGGTGGCAGAAGCGTGTTCAGCCCACTTTCTCCTTTTTAGAACTGGGTCGTTCCATCTCAGTTAACAGAATCTAGCTACTCCCTCAAAGGCAGCCCAGAGGCTAAATATAGTCAGTCTTCTAGGTGATTCTAGATCCTATGGCGTTCATAATCTGTATTAGCTGACACAGATTTCAACGAGAGCCTGGCCAGGTACCATGAGAGCCAGAGAGAGCCAGCTTGGCTATGCCCAGGGAGCTCCAGACGGGGGCCCATGGGTCAGGCAGCTGCTCAATCCAGCCAGGCTGGAGGCCATGGAGAAACACCATCTGATCTGCAGCCTCAGCTTCTGAGATGAGGCTGTCTTTTGTTTCCCTGGGGAAACTAAAGCTGAGAGACTCTTGAGCAGATTATCCAAGTCAGGAAGACTTGGGTGGCACCTTGTGGTGGCATCCCAGATGAAAGGACACGGGACAGGTAAACACTTGTGTCCCTCACTCTTGCTCGTGTCCGTTTATCTGGCTGCTGCAACATCCTCCACCGAGGCGAGCATCTTTGAGCTTTGACCAGTGGCTCTCCAGGAGTCCTCCAAACTGTTAGGGATATTTTGGGACTGCTAAGATACCCAGCTGGTAGACTGAGCAACTCCTGGATTCCTGGCTTCTTTAGCACAAGATAGCCACTGTTGGATTACCTGGACCACATCCTGTAGGTCAATCTAAAATGCATCCCGATTCATCTCTGGTGAGGAACAAATAGTTTAGTCACTCTGTACATAGAATGTTTGGCCATTTGTGGAAAAAATACAGAAAATAATGATGCCAGATGGTTGTGGGCTTAATTTGGCAGGGAAGGACGGCCTGGGGATGCTGTATCTTAAGAACTATTGCTGGCAGGCACCCCTAGGCTTCACCCCAGATCTTATTGGTGCCCTACCCAATTTCCTACTGTGCCCCCACCCCAGGCTCCACTTCCCCTTCTCCTAAGAATCTCCAGCAGCAGCCTCTCCTTCCTTTTGGCTGTTTCTGTGTTTTTGTGTTTGTTTTCTTTTACCTGGGGTCTTATGTAACTCAGGTTGGCCCCAAACTCGTTGTAGGTGATGATTACCTTACAGTTCTGATCCTTTTGCCTCTGGGATTACAGGCATGCACCATGACTTCCAGATTACTGCTTGGGGGTCAAACCCAGGGCAAGCACTCTGCTGACTCAGCCACATCCTCTCCCTACCCCCCCCCATTAAGCTGGCTTAAAGTGAAAGGCATGTGTGCCTCCAGGCCATTATCTCAGAGCACATTTTTAGAAAATGCTATCTATTGATTTGAGTAACTCTATTCTTGTTTTACCACAGACAAACTGGAGGGCTTTGTTGCTATTCGTTAGTCTTTTAAATTCTAGACAGAGGAGTGAAATGAAAACATTAATTTAAGAATCCCAAGGTCTGGACAGACATGGTGGTGAGGGAGGGAGAGAGAGCGAGACAGAGAGAGCAGAGCTGAGCCTCGACCATGAAGTGCCGTGACCTCTTGTGTAGGGAAAAGAAAGGCTGGGTTCAGACAAAGCGAATTTGCAGGAGTCGACTCTTCCTTCCACCACTGGGTCCGAGGCATAGACGTCAGGCTGTCAAGTTAGGTGGCACGTGCCTTTATCCACTTGTTTGCACTAGTATGTGAGGGGACACAACAAGGGAACTGTGGAATGACCACTCCACTAGGGGAAGGTTTTCATTGTACGTAAGAGAGACTATCCAGAGGCATCTGGAAGAGTCCAGAGCAAAGAGAGAAAGCAGACTGGACATGGCCAAGGCTGTCTTAGAGGGAGAGCACGGGGTGGAAAAGTCATGTGGGTTATAAGGAGGATGAGTAGTAGCTGGGGGCAGGTAAGCCCATGAGTGGGCCCCAAAGTTTAGGGGAGGAGAGGAGGTTGGAAAGGTCAGGAGGCTAGTGTGGGGACTTTGACACATATAATGGGTACTGGTGAGTGGGTACTGTGGGAGCCTGGAGACCAGCATGGGCTTTGACATGCAACCACGGGTATACATCAGCGGAGAGCCACGTGTCCCTTCTGCTAGAGGCAAGGAAAGATGTCCCCTTTTGGGGAACAGGAACCCATTTCACAAGTTCCTGAGGAATGCTGGCTTTTATATTACTGCCAGAAATCCTCCTGTAGTCCAGTTTGAGCTCCGTTCTAGACATACCGACTATCTGAGCTCTAACACACCACTGAGCCATCTCCTCAAGGCCCATATCCAGTCTCATTGGCCTGGGACTTGCTGGTTTGGCTATGCTAGATGGCCCAGGGAGCCCCAGGGATCCTCCTCCCCAGCTGTGGGATTACAAGTGCGCACCACTGTGGTAGGCTGAATGTATTTGGCCCTCATAAGCTCATAGGGAGTGAACTATTAGGAGGTGTGGCCATGCTGGAGGAGGCTGGATAACACATGTCTTTAATACAGACCGTGAGGCCGAAGGGCTATACCTTCTGTTGGAAATATGTCACTGTAGGGGTGGGCTTTGAAGTCTTTCTCAAACGTCACTGAGCATGATAGTTGATTTCCTGTTGCTTGCAAGCTCCAGCACAACCTCTGCCTGCATGGTGCCATGCTCCCTGCCTTGGACCTCTGAAACTATAAGTGAACCCCCCTCAAAAATGTTTTCTTTAGAAGAGTCGCCATGGTCATGGTGTCTCTTCACAGCAACAGTAAACCCTAACTAAGCAACCACCATGCTGGCTTTTTTACATGGGTGCTGGGTATTGAACTTAGGTCCTCATGCCTGCAAGGCACAGTACTTCGTCGACTGAATGTTCTCTCCGGCCCCTTCAATCCACCTCTTAAATGCCCTTCCTCTTCATGTCTCGTAATGGGGTTACCTTTCACAGTGAGTTTCAGAGGGGACGAAGCAGATTTACCTCATTGGAGAAATGAGATGAAGCGCCCCTCCTGGAAGATTTCCAGCTGTGTGTCCTATCCAGCTGCATGGCCTTATTTAAACCCCAGGCCTTTCAGTGAATTGCAGAGGATACCTCTGGTCCCTCTCAGCCCAGACCTCGGCACTTATACACAGACCCGCCACACCACTCTGGAATGATGGACTCAGCAGTGGTAGAAACGAGCCACAGGGCCAGCCAAGACCAAGGATGTTGTTGAGCCAAGGGTGTAGTTGAGTCCCAGGTATGATGGCTCCTCTCCAACAGTTAGCTGTGGCTGTTGCATAACCTTGGCTTCTCTGCAGGTCATGGGACTTACAGGGCTCAACTGGGTAGAAAACAAGGAAGCAAGCCTTGGAGTGAGGAGACAAATGAATCACAGAATCCAGGCTCAACCCCAAAGCGGGTTTACGCTTCAGTCACAGAAATAATAGTCCTTGGAAACTCAGTTTCTTTAAAAGTAAAAACAAAACTGTGTGTGTGATGCCTGGGATTAAACCCAGAGTCTCTATGCTGAGCAAGCATATAAAATTTTTTTATTTTCTTTATTTTTTAATGTGTCTTTGTGTGTGGAGACATGCACATGAATGCACACCTGTGGAGGTCAGAGGCATCAGATTTTCCCTGAGCTGAAGTTACAGGTGGTTGTGAACCACACACTGTGTGCTGGGAATTGAACTCACATCTTCAAAAGCAGTGTGTGCTCTTAACGACTGAGCCACCACTCCAGCATATATTTTACATATATCAGTTTGCATATATTTTTTTGCATATATTCAGTTCTGCAGCTGTCACCTCAATTTTGTAACATTTGTGTCACTGCAAAAAGAAACCCTGTGCTGGTGAGCTCACTCCCCTTTCCCCAAAGCCATCACTAATCCACTTTCTGTCTGTGGACCTGTTTACTCTTGGTGTTTCACACTGGTGGACTCAAAGGATACATGGCTCTTCCCACCATCTTCCTCCTAAGAATCCACTTCCATTTGAACATTTGAGACAGGTCTCAGCGAGTAGCCCAGGCTGGCCTTGAACTCAAAATCCTTCTGCTTCCGTCTGTCAAGTGTTTGGATTGTAGGCATGCATTACTACAGCTGGCAAGCATCCTAGTCACAGGGGTCATCTATGCTGGGGCAGTTGTTAGGGTATAGTTCCTCTTTACAGCTGAGTAGCATTCCACTCCTGGGATGCACCCTGTTATCAATCAGTAGATAAGCTTTTGAGCTATTTCCACTTTTCGATACTATAAATATTGTCATGGGGAGGGGTTCGAAACAGGGTTTCTCTGTGACTTTGGAAGCTGTCCTGGAACTAGCTCTTGTAGACAAGGCATGTCTGGAACTCACAGAGATCCTCCTGCCTCTGCCTCCCGAGTGCTTTTAAAGGCGTGCGCCAACACTGCCCAGCGTAAATGTTGTTAATGTGTATTCTCATATGGATGTGTTTTCATTTCTCCTGGGAGCAGAATGGTTGGGGCTGTGGGAAACTCACTGCTTAACTTTAGGAGGATTTTCAGAAAGATCTTCCACAGGGACCACACCACTTTCCATTTCCATGCCGTGTGTGAACTTCTCACTTCTGGGCTAGTGAGACAGCTCAGCCGGTGAATACGGGAAAAAGTCCCTATCAGATCTGGGCTTTTCCAAGGTCCTCTCTGTTCTTGTGGGTTAACATTTTAGTGTCGGGTTGGTGGACATGGAGGGGAGTGGGGGGCGCTTATGTGTATTAGGTTAGCAAGACCTGGGTCTAGGAGGGACTGTCGGAGGCAAACATCTTCAATAAAGTCCTGACCATGAGAGATGAGGCTGAGGAATAAAAATATTCTGTAAGACAGGTGTGCTGGGGACATGACTGCCCTGGGTTCTCTTTCCCATGACTCCAAAATCAGTTGTGATGGTGCACACCTCTAATCCCAGCACTCAGGAGGAGTTAAAGGTTATCCTCCGCTATACAATGAGTTTGAGGATAGCCTGTGCTACATGAGACCCTTCCTCAAATTAAAAAAAAAAAAAGCTGGGGAGATGGCTCAGAGGGTAGAGATCTTATATAGTGCAAGCATGAAGACCTCAGTTCAGATTCCCAGAATTTACATAACAGCCGAGTGCAGTGGTACGTACCTGGACTCCCAGTGTTCTTATGACAAGACAGGTAGCAGAGATGGGAGAATCCTTGGAGCTTGCAGCCCACCTAGCCTGTTGTGCACAGTAGTGAACAACAAAAGACCCCACCTCAAATAGGGCGATAGGTGAGGACCAACAACCAGGTTGTTCTCTGACCTCCTCATTTGTCTGTGGGGATGTGCACACCCTTTCAACCTTTTCTTCCCACCCTCACAACAGCACAAGAAAGTGCGCGCGCGCGCACACACACACACACACACACACACACACACGCGCGCACACACGCACAAAGGTTAAAGAAGAAACAAACCCATGGGTGGCCAGAGGGTGTAGACTGGTGGTAGAATGAATTTGGGCCTTCGTGTATTCAAATTCCTGGGCTTCATCCTTAGAGTGTGGGCATGCCCAAGAATAACATATGGGCATCCCTGGAATGTGGACACACCCAAGGATAATATATGGGCATCCCTGGCAGTCTGAGGTAATCATGGGTTTTGGAGGGAATCTGCCTGCTTTTCCTTTAATATGTGTTGTAATCTGTAAGGATAACTGTACCCAGAGGATCCCTGGTGGCCATCCATGACCACTTAGAACCTGAAGAGTTGGCGCAACCCATGAGAAAAGGCTAGGGCCATTGGCTGCAGGACTGTCCTCATTCGTGCTCACCCAAGAGCAGGCAGGGGCTGGCACGTTGGTTGTACATCAGTGCCAAAATTGCAATCCATGATTTCGCTCTCCTGGGAAGTGAGATGGGACGAGGAGCTGGCAGAGACCCAGAGGGGACTGGGTCACCCCAGCCACAGTGCTCTTTTGTCTGTAGCTTGGCAGGGAGGTGCTGAGTAGATCTGTATGCAGGCTACAGACCTAGGTCCACCAACTGCAACTGGATCCCCTCTCCCTCTGTGCCCTCAGTCTATAAATAGATCCTGCATCAGGGGCCAGGCACAGCTAGAGGCCAGACCAGACTACTCAAACTCTACTCCACCAAACACACAGGCAGCAGTGACTTCTGGGCCTCTCAGAACTCCAGGATGTGTGCCAACCGCTCTGTCCCTCCCCACGGCCATCAGACCAGCGGCAGGCCCATGAAGAACTGTGAGGGCAGGGGCTGGGGAGATGCTTCAGTGGGTAGAAAGCATTTGCAGTGCAGGCATGAAGATCTGAATTCGAATCCTCAGAACCCACAAAAAAGCTGGATATGGTAGTGAGTGTCTGTAACCCCAGCATCGCAATGGGGAGATGGATGGGAAGTGAAGACAGAAGTCCCTGGGCCAGCTAACCTTGTGTGCACAGGAGAAACAACAGATCCCGTCTCAAACGCGGCAGAGTGAGGACCAACATACAAGGCTGTCCTCTGTCCATACATACAGACTCACAGCTGTGCACACATATGTGCCTCTCTCTCTCTCTCTCTCTCTTACACACACACACACACACACACACACACACCCCTGTGCTAGTGGCCTGATTTAGTTGCCAAGACCCAGGGTTTCAAGCTTTCCCCCTGCCAGTTTGCATATGCTGATTTTGTAAGGTTTTGCACAAAGCCTTCCCCAACCTTATTCTCTGCCCTATTCTCCTGTCTCAGCAATTTGAGAGTAGAGATGAAAGACACACTTCTGTGCACCCAGGCTTCTGAGACCATCCGGTGGTTAGCAAACATAGACACTCTAGTCTGGAAGCCTTCTGGGTTCAGGTGGGATGCCCCCAGGTTCTAGGTGGCTGAACGGAGGGTCTCTGTTACCAAACTTCAGAGCACTTGCCCTGACTTCCCTTGGCTCATCTCTAATCTCTAGGGCCTAAGAGATGCCTGGCATTGGTGCAGAAGGGGCTGCTCCTGCAGCCGATGCTTTCTCAGGACATATGACACCTGTGAGTGTAGATACGCCTAGCCCCGTTCGACTTACTTCTGCAACCTTGTAAGGAGTGCACTATTAACTTGTTTAATTTGCGTGTGCATGTGTGTGTGCGTGTGTGCGTGTGTGTGTGTGTGTGTGTGTGTGTGTGTGTAGGTTAGAGATCAATGTCACATGTCTTTTTTCAGTCACTCCCCACCTTTTTTTTTTTGAGGCAGGGTCTCTCACAGGGTCCTGAAACCAATTTAGCTAGTCTGGCAGGCCCATGGTTCCCAAGGGATCTGCCTGACTGCACAAAGGAGCACACGGACCACACCTGACTTTTGTACGTGGATTCTCATGCTTGTGCGTCAAGGACGTTATCCTCTGAGCCATCTCCCCATCCCAGGTCATTGCTACGTAACCATTCTTCTGTGTAGAAGCAAGTATAATCAGTGTCAGCAACCGTCATGGCAACGTCACAGCGTTGTCCATTGTGCTGGAATTCTGACTTCTCAGTTGGTGAGAGGTTTCAGCCAGAATCCTCTCCCCTTTCCCATCTCCTCTTTTTTTTTTTTTTTTTTTTTTTTTGGTTTTTTCGAGACAGGGTTTCTCTGTATTGTCTTGGAAGCTGTCCTGGAACTCACTTTGTAGACCAGGCTGGCCTCAAACTCACAGAGATCCACCTGCCTCTGCCTCCTGAGTGCTGGGATTAAAGGCGTGCGCCACCAACACCCGGCCCCCATGTCCTCTTAAGTTTCCTGTCTTCTTTCTTTCCCCATGTGTCCGTGTGTGGTATGTAGGCTGGCCGACATCCCCTGTCATTCTCCACCTTACTCAATGAGGCAGGTTCTCAAGGTGAACCCAAAGCTCACCAATATGACTATTCTAGCTATTCAGCTTGCTCCAGGAATCCCCCTCTCTGCTTTCTGAGTTTCGTGCCCACCCAGCATTTATGTGGGCGCTGGGGATCCAATCTCTCATCTTCATACTTGCATGGCAAGGGCTTTACCTGCTGATACATCTTCTCAGCCTTCCTCAGCGGGAAGGAGTCTCCCCACTCCCTGTGCATATGTGTCCTCATCCGGGTAGGGGCTGCTTTTGCTCAGCTTGTTCCCTGTGTTTGCAAATGGAATGTTTAGTAATATCTGCTGGATGAAGGCCTGAGCAGCCATGTTTGACACAAGGTGGGAGATAGTGGACCAGATACCCTGGGAAACCAATAGTGATCAGGTCTCTGCACTCTCTTGCAGCCACCGCAATGTCGGGGGAGATGGACAAGCCACTCATCAGTCGCCGGCTGGTGGACAGTGATGGCAGTCTGGCTGAGGTCCCCAACAAGTCCCCCAAAGTGGGCATCCTGGGCAGTGGGGATTTTGCCCGCTCCCTGGCTACACGCCTGGTGGGCTCTGGCTTCAGCGTGGTGATAGGCAGCCGTAACCCCAAACGCACAGCTGGCCTCTTCCCCTCCGCAGCCCAAGTGACTTTCCAGGAGGAGGCTGTGAGCTCTCCACAGGTCATCTTTGTAGCCATGTTCCGGGAGCACTATTCCTCACTGTGCAGTCTTAGTGACCAGTTGGCTGGCAAGATCCTAGTGGATGTAAGCAACCCCACCGAGAAAGAGCATCTTCAGCAACAGCAGTCGAACGCCGAGTACCTGGCCTCACTCTTCCCCGCTTGCACTGTGGTCAAGGCCTTCAATGTCATCTCTGCCTGGGCCCTGCAGGCTGGCCCAAAGGATGGGAACAGGCAGGTAGGTGCTAGGGGATGACAGCCAGCATCCCTCACATTGCTCTAAAGTCTCATCTTGCACAGCAGGAAGTCGAAGCTTGGAGACATTAATGATCTTAGCCCAGCACTGGTGAGTTGGGATTTGAACCCTATTTATATGAACGTGGGATCCATGCTCTTTTTGAGATGGTAACTGGGTTTCCTCAGCGGACAAGGGAAAGGATGGTGGCTCTTGACTTGGGAGTTGAGAAGGAGATATTTTGGGGTTGGGGAGATGGTGCAGTGGATGAAATGCATGCCATGCAACCATTAGAACTGTTTAGATCCACATAAAAACTGTATGTAGTGGCTGTAATCCCAGCACTGGGCAGCAGAAACAGCAGGAACCCCCAGGGCTTGGTAGCCAACCAGTCTAGCCAAAAAGGCAAGCTTCTGATTCAGTGAGAAACCCTATTTCAAAAACCAAAGTGGAACGGCATAGGATAAGGCACCTGACTTCACCTCTGCCCTCAATATGCACACACGCACACATGAACTCATATGTACCCACATGCCTACGTCCTCACAAACACCACACGCAACCAAAAGAAACCCAGACTCCATACCTATGGTAGAATGTCCACCAATAAACCTATCCAGGGCCCAGGTCTGAGAGAACCCTGAGGTGCCTGGCTATTCCTCACTGCGTGACCTAGATGTGACTGACTGCACCTTGGCACTTTCAGGCGGGACTAGACAGGCAGATTTTTATATGGTGCTCTTACTTCCTTTCTGTTGCTGATAAAAACACTGCCTAAAAGCAATGTAGGAGGCAGCCTACAGGCCACAGGCCGTCACTGGAGTAAGTCAAGGTAAGAACCCAGGCCTCTGTGCTATTTATTCATGCTGTGCGGGGAACTCACTCACAGCCAAGGAAGTACAACAGAAACCACACATGTTCACTGGCTCATTCAGGCTCATGGCTAACTAGCTCTTCTACACAGCAGTGCAGGACCACCTGCCTAGGAATGGTGCCTCCCACAGTGGGCTGGGCTCTCCTGCATCAATTAACAATGAAGGCAACCCCCCACAGACATGCCCACAGGCTCATCTGATTTGGGCAATTGCTTAATTGAGGCTCTCCTCTCAGGTGACTTAATGGCCATGTTGACAATTAAAGCTGACTAGGACAGAGGGCTTGGAGGGGACAAAGCAAGAGGACTTGCTGGAGAAGACCCTCAGCTGGTCTTAGACTCAGGATCAGGAAGTAGAGAGGGCACACCAGGCTGATTTGACAGCCTGCATAGGTACCAGAGTAAAAACCAAGGCTCTAGGACTCTAGTCTGTTCATCTTAGTGCTGACCTACAGGCTGTGCAGGAGGCTGAGATCACTCACTACTTAAACAGCCTTACTGCTGGATACTAGATAGACCTCAGCTGTGTCAACAGGGGCCCTCAGGGTCCTTGGGGACCCAAAGATACCAATATGTCTTTTCACTGGAGCCCAGGAGGTGCAGTGGACTTGCAGGCTGAGATGGCAGGGCAGGCAGGGCTGGGGACTGAGGTCTCTGTGGAATCAAGGGAGAGTACCATAGAGACCACCTCTGCCCTGGAGGATGTACCCGCGGCTGCTCTGCATCTGCAGCGACCACCTGCAAGAGGCAGTCACTGAGCAGTCAGTCCTCAGAAGCAGCTGTTCCAGAGGCAGCAGGGGCTGCTGAGCTGAGCATCTGCCGTGACAGTGATGTCACTGAGCCAGCAAGACACCCACAGGGAGAGCTTTGTCTCTTCATCTCCAGCGGAGTCCACAGGGTCTCCATTCCCAGATCCTCGGCATGAGTATCTCTTAGTTGTACCAGTCAGTTGACCGCTCACTGGTGCCTGCCCCTCTGTGCCTCAGTTTCTTCAAATCACTGAGGAGCTTGACCCTGGCGGTCACCATACTCATGCCCATACCTGTGACTCTGGCCAACTGTCCCCCTCTTTCTTCCTACAGGTGCTCATCTGCAGCGACCAGCTGGAAGCCAAGCACACCATCTCAGAGATGGCACGTGCCATGGGTTTCACACCCCTGGACATGGGATCCCTGGCCTCAGCCCGGGAGATAGAAGCCATACCCCTGCGCCTCTTCCCTTCCTGGAAGGTGCCCACCCTTCTGGCACTGGGGCTCTTTGTGTTCTTCTATTCCTACAACTTCATCCGGGATGTACTGCATCCATACGTGCGGAAGCATGAGAACAAGTTCTACAAGATGCCTTTGTCTGTGGTCAACACCACACTACCCTGTGTGGCTTATGTGCTGCTGTCCCTGGTATACCTGCCTGGTGTGCTGGCAGCTGCCCTTCAGCTGAGGAGGGGAACCAAGTACCAGCGCTTCCCGGACTGGCTGGACCACTGGCTGCAACATCGCAAGCAGATCGGGCTGCTCAGCTTCTTCTTCGGGGTGCTGCATGCTCTCTACAGCTTTTGCCTTCCCCTGCGCCGCTCCCACCGCTATGACCTGGTCAATCTGGCTGTGAAGCAGGTATGACCCACCGTCTCCCCTGTGAGCTCTCTGGGTACCATTGTGACTGTCCTCACTCATGCAGAATTACAGCAGAGAGCAGATATAGAAGTTCTTGAGCAATGAGATGGAAGACAGCAGGAAGAGAGTACCTCTGTGTGTGTGTGTGTGCATGTGTGTGTGTCTGTGTGTGTGTCTCTGTGTGTGTGTGTCTGTGTGTATGTGTGTCTGTGTGTGTGGTGTGTCTGTGCGTGTGTGTCTGTGTGTGTCTGTGTGTGCGTGTGTGTGTCTCTGTGTGTGTCTGTGTGTGCGCGTGTGTGTCTGTGTGTGTCTGTGTGTGCGTGTGTCTCTGTGTGTGTGCGTGTGTCTCTGTGTGTGTCTGTGTGTGTCTGTGTGTGTGTCTGTGTGTGCGTGTGTGTATGTGTGTGTGTCTCTGTGTGTGTGTGTCTGTGTGTGTCTCTGTGTGTGTGTGTGTGTGTGTGTGTGTGTGTGTGTGTGTGTGTGTGTGTGTGGTGTGGTGCTGCCTGTAAGTGTGGGTTCCTGCAGTGAAGCACTTGCAGCAGTCAAGTTGGTCCTCACCTTCTACCTTGTTTGAGGCAGAGTCTGTTGTCTTTTCCCTGCTTACCCTACACTAGCTGTCCTTCAAGCTTCTAAGACTCTCCTGTCTTTGCATCCTTCCTCTCCACGGGAGTGCTGGACTGTAGTTGTGCACTACAGCATCTAGCATTATGTGGGGTTGGGGAATCTGGAGTCAGATCTTATAACTTGCCAGCAAGCTCCAGATCTACCTGTCTCCACCTCCCATCTTTGCATCCCTGGGATTAACATTGTGTGTGTGTGTGTGCGTGTGTGTGTGTGTGTGTGTGTGTGTTGTGTGTTGTGTGTATGTGCGCACATACATGTGTGCCTGAGTGCATGTGACCTCATGCTTTTGTGGCAAGCATTTTTCAGTGAACCATCTCCCCAGCCCATGCCTAGCTTATTCGTGTGTACTAGGATTCAAACGCAGATCCTCACACTTTACCAACTGAGATGCTGCCTTAGCTCTCATGTTTAACTGCGATGTGGTCTTATTTACTCATTTAAGAAAGCCATATGGCGCCACTTTGCCCAGTGGGGTTCTTGAGCAGCGGAGGTCTTTGAGCCAAGGGAGTCGGAATGGTGGCATGAACAGGCGGCAGTGGACGCAGAAGCTGCTTGCCCACCGCGCTGCTTGCTTTCCTGCTCAGTTCTCTACGCTTGGCCCCAAGTCCAGGACTCTACCTACGTGTCTCCGCTTTCTTTTTCCATGTCAGCCTGGGGCACATGTAGGACGTCAGTCACCCAGCAGGGTTCAGCCCAGTGCTAACAAAGTTCACCTCATCTACTCTCACTCCGGCTCCAGAAGCTGTTCAGGGTGCAGGGACCCCATGAGGCCGAGCCCCACCCTGACACGCTCACCTAGGGACACAGAGGACACAGGAGTGAGGTCACACCACTGCAGGACCCCAGGCCTCCACCCCGCCCACCTCAGGCACCTGGCACCACCTCCGTGGGCTCAGGCTTTGCTCAGAGGGGAAGCACCGGACTCAGGCAAGGGAGTGAGGCCCTGGCTGGACCTAAGAAATGAAAAAATAATAGTCACAAGTTCTTCCAAAGGAGCTCACTGTGTTCCAAGTACACCAGAAGAACTGTGCAAACCATGGTGGATTCATCTGCCCCCCCCATGCATTCCTTAGTGAAAGTGCTGTACTATACTATCTTCACAGATGAGAAAAACCAAGGCCCTGAGAGGGAGAGTAACTAGACTGAAGACACACAGCAGCCTTAGAATCCAGAACTGACCGTTCTATACCAGAGCCATGCTGGTGCCCATATTGCTTTCTACAGAAAAACAAACCAAATTAACAGTTGAGTAAATGATCTCAGAATTTGAGTCATTCATTCATTCCCTGGGCACTCGCTCTATAAGGCCCTGTTCCCAAGAATGAGCAAAAAAGGTACAGTCTTGCCCCTGGTCTCAGCTGGCGTGGGGTGGCATGGAGGCCTGAAGATCAGAGCTCCTCTCATCCCCCACCACTGACTAGAACCCAGACTGTGGTCTGAGTGCTTGCATAGCACGTGTGAATCCCTGATTGGAGTTCCAGCACCACATAAGTGTGTGTGCGCGCGTGTGTGTGCGTGTGTGTGTGCGCGTGTGTGTGCGCGCGCGCGTGTGTGTGTGTGTGTGTGTGTGTGTGTATGTGTACGCACACTTACAAGAGCAGCACTTGGGCGATGGAGGCAGGAAGTTGAAGGCCATCCTTGGCTACTTAGTGAGTTGGAGGCCAGCCTGAGTTACATGAAACCATGTCTCAAAAACAAGATAATAAAATAGTATAAATAATCAGTGCAAATAAAACAATCACTATAAGCCTCGAGCCCTTTTGACCTCAGGGTCCCAGTGCATAAGTCACTGCCATTTCTTAGTGTTAATGGTTTTTATGTTCTGCACTGTTTCTGCTGTTCTTGTCTTACTGTGTTAGGGATAAAACTCCGGATCTCATGTAAGCTAAATGAGTACTCTACCACAGAGTTACATATCTATCCCCCCTTTTCTTCCTTTTCTTCTCTCTCTTTTTTTAAAATTGAGACAGGGTCTCACCAAGTATCCTTAAACTCATCTATAACCTAGAAGTTGTGATCCTACTGCCTCAGCTTCCTAAGGCAATTGAGATCACAGACCTGTAATAAATCCACGTTGATATTGTCTTCTGCAAAAGTTGAGCTCCCTTGGTGTGGGAGCCATGTACTCCTGAAGGGGCTTCAGACAGCGTGTCCTGCCCTGTAAATAGTGATGCAGGCCTCCAAGCCCTGTGTGTTCTGCCCTGTCTGCCGAGTCGGCAAGTGTAGAGCTGAGGAGGAAAGGGCCACCCTCACCCAGCGCGCAGAGGAAGCCACTGTCCCCTCCCCAGCCCTGACAAATTCTCCTTTTCTGTGTGCGTGTGCATGCTTACCTGTGTGCAGGTGCAATGCGTGTGGGGGCACATAAGTGTGTGTGCCTGTACACATGGAGGCAGAGACAATCTAGGCTGTCAATCTTAAACGCTATCCACCTTAGGTCTTGTCCTTATTTTTGGGGGGGACTTTCTGTTTGTTTTTTTGTTCTATTTTTTAAGACAAGGTCTCTCACTTGCCTGGAAGTTGCTAGGTAGGTTATGCTGCCTGGCTAGTGAACCTCAGGGATCTACTTGTCTCTGCCTCCTCAGTGCTGGGGTTACAAGCACATGTCATCATACCCAGCTTTTTTATGTTGATCCAACAATGTGGCCACTGACTGAGCCATCTTCCCTCTCTCTTAATCTATGTCATTCTCTACATTTTCTGCCTGGCCCAGACCCCCCCTGGAGTTATATTAACCCAGTGTTGTCTTCTCACCAAATTCATGTCCCAGAAGGTACTTGTGAATCGTCTCACTCTTATAGGACATAGTCTGTCCCCTAAAGGGGCTTCAGCTATTTTGCCAGATTCTCAAGGGGAGAGCCATGCTGATAGAGCATGTCTGAGGTGACACACAGAGAAAGGCTGGTAAATGATGAGCCAGTTCAACCTGGATGTGTTTAGGCAGATGACTGGTGGGCCACTGATCGGCTGTGCCTCTGGGTCCCAGGCCTGGACACTGTTGGGGAGTGTTGTATCCCATCCCTGAAGCCTTCCTTACCTGCAGGAAGCAGCCACCCTTGCCCTCTCTTAGCCACCTCAGACAGTGCCTCTCTGGCCACTGCTCTCACACTGGCTGCTGCACGGCCTTGTGGGAATAGGGAGCACATTAACATTAACAGGGACACAGGAAACCCCTCCGAGATTATCTGGGATGCCAAGACCTTCAAGATCATGTTTGCGACAGCATCCTTACTATTTAACTGGTGTTGGCATGACTTTGTGACCTCCCTGGGCTGTTCCTGGAGATGCATTTCCTGATTAGTCAGAAGTCAAGGTCAAAAGCAACATTTGACCCACAGGCAGCTTTTCCCTTCTTCCTCACCCCAAAGCTAACCAGCATTGGACCACTAGAGAAGAGGTAAAACTTAGCTGACTATGATCATGGGAGAGTCATTTGACAAAGTTCTTGCCTTGCATGAAGATCTGAGCTCACCCAATCCCCAGAAGCCATGTAAAAATTCTGGGAGTGACGGCCTATGCCAGCCATGCCAGCACTGGGGAGGCAGAGACAGGCAAATCCCATTCCACATTCAGTAAGAAATCATCTTAATAAACAAGGTAGACAACTCCTGAAGAATGTCACCCAGTGTTGACCCCTGGCCTCCACACAAACTAAAACACACATGCACTCATACCATAAATGTGGCAATGGTCCAGACCCCCAGGCATGCTCCCTGCCCTTCCCTCCTCAGCACTGCAAGGCGGGTGGAGCATCCATTTTTCAAGCCACTGTTGACTACAGTGCAGTCATGCACAGCGGACTTGTGATATTAGCCACCTGAGCTCATGAGGCTGATGAGTAATGAGTGCACAGCAGAGCTCATGGAAACGACTTGCTTCACTAACGCCAGCCGCCGTGAGTCAGTCTTGTTCAGTGGCTGCTCTGGCAGGGTCAGACCCATCTCTCCCCACTGGCAAATGATGTCCCAGCTGGTTTTACCACATCGTGATTACCAGCCAAAATCCCAGCTCGTTTGGCTATGTCAGATAAAGAAACTGGTCCAGAGATGGTGTCTCAGAGTCCCACAAGGCTAGTTAGTGGTCAGGGAAGAAGCCAGTCTCCCAACTCCTGGTCCTTTGTGTCCTTCAGACACCAATCTGAAGTAACCTGCCTAAAATAATACAGAGTGGGAAACGGGATACAGCTCAGCCGGTAGAGTGTTTGTTCAGCATGCACAAAGCCCTGGGTTCCATCCCAGCAACGCCCACAACCTGGCAGTGTGACACAATGTGCTTGAAATTAATGCACTTACTTGGGAAGTGGAGGCAGGAAGATCAGAATTCAAGGTCATCCTTGACTACATTGTGAGTTGGAGGACAGCCTGGGCTACACGAGATCTTGTCTCAAAAAAACAAACCAGGCAACGTTTTTCCACTCTGCAGGCAGAGTGGCCATAGATGGTATTTTTTTTAACTTCTTTTCGTTTCTTTTATAAGCTTTGTAGCCATTTTTGCTTAGCCCCTGGATTCATTTTTAATATTTTATTCCAGTAACAGGCTTACACGAATTTGTTTTTTTTCCTGCTGAAGTAGTTACACACACACACACACACACACACACACACACACACACACACACACACGGCTGAGTCATTCTGTAGCAGAGACAGAGAGCAGTCTGCTTAGTCCTCTTTCCTTGGGGAGGCTTTCTTGCTTTTCTGATGGCAGATTAAAGGACTAGTATTCAGGACTGAGCTGGGAAATGATGATAGTCCTAACGGAAGGACCTTGATTCCAGTTCTTTATGCAAGTGCTGGGTCAGGGAGTGCCCATGGGGGGGCGGGGGGGGGGATTGGATGGGGGGACTGGGGCATCTCAGGGCTGCAGAGCATCCCTGATGAATGTGTCCTTGGAGCTCACTGGGAGTCACGAACATCATCATGGTCGATGTTCTCATTCTTTGTAGCTCAGGGCTCAGCACACAGTAGGTACTTTCTAAGTGCTTGCTGAACTAACTGGTGAGGGGATGTCAGTCCATTGCCTGACAACAACTGAGCCAGAGCTATGTGCCTCAGAGAGAGAAGGACACATTGAAAGGAAGGGGTCTGGGGGCTTTGAGTTTGGAGATTGGGGCTGGGGGGTAGCATTGAGTGTTGCTGTGTGTCCTGAGTGCAAGCCAGTAATGAAGCAGGTTGGAAAGGGTCCAGGTGAGAAGCTGGGACAGGAGGAAGCTGGGAGGGCAGGCAGCTGGCAGAGCTGTGAGCCTATGACTGAGGGGACGCAATCCTGAAACGCTACCTTTCCACTGTCCTGCACTGTGGGGTTCCGGAAACAATGCGGTACAGCCGTGCTTAGGGAACACAGACTTTGTTTTTGTTGATGGGGATTAGATATGAGACATTCTCAATGAGTAGCCCAGGCTAGATTTGCACCAGTGACCCTCCTGACTTACCTTCCCAAGTGCTGGAATTACAGGCATGCATCCCCATGCCCAGCTGAGGGTCTAAATATCCTGGGACTCTCTGATCTCTTACCCTCAAGCTGAGGTTGGCCAGCAGCCAGGAAGGGAGCTGTGACTTTGAGAAACCAACTCAATCTCTGTCTCTTGTTTCCTTGAGCCCTAACATGGGCATATAGTGCTCTCTATCTCAAGGGGACATCATGAGATTAATGATTTTTTTAAAGATTTTATTTATTTAGTTAGTGATTGTTGTTTTTTTCAAGATAAAGTTTTTCTGTGTCCTGGCTGTCCTGGAACTGGCTCTGTAGACCAGATTGACCTTGAACTCACCAAGATCTGGCTGCTTCTGCCTCCCAAGTGCTGGGATAAAAGGCCTGTGCCACCACCACCTGATTTATTTTTAATAACTTCTGTACGTCCATGTATGAGTATATGCAGATGGGTGCAGGTGCTCTTGAAGGCTAGAGGAGGGCGTCAGAGCCTGGAGTGGGAATTACAAGTGGGGGTGAGCTGTCAGACATGGGTGCCAAGAGCCAAACTTGGGTCCTCTGCGAGAGCAGCAATTGCTTTTAACTGCTGAGCCATCTCTCCAGCCAGTGTGGCTTTCAAATACCTGGGGAGCACTTAGGATGTACCTCACACATGCTAGCTGTCCAGCAGAGCGTGAGCATAGCTATGGCTTTCTCTTGTCCTTTGCTGTATTCATACACGTTCTAGGATGACACAGGCTCTAGGGTGCCAGCTTTTGTTAATCGTGGTCATGGTTTTTCTTCTGCCAGGTCCTGACCAACAAGAGCCACCTCTGGATTGAGGAAGAAGTCTGGCGCATGGAGATCTACCTCTCCCTGGGTGTGCTGGCCCTGGGTACACTGTCACTGCTGGCTGTCACCTCACTTCCATCCATTGCCAACTCACTCAATTGGAAGGAGTTCAGTTTTGTGCAGGTAAAGCAGAGTCCTCTTGAGAACCAGCTACAGCTTGGCCCTGGTCCACCCTGGTTTTGCGTTCTATGAACTATTTCAGCTTAGATCCTGGTTGTAACAGGACACTGGGTCAGATGTCTATCTTGTAGGGTCTCCCAGCCTCCTGATCGTGCTTCAGCTTGACCAGGGCAACTTAATCTTCCTGACCCTGGGAAGTCTGCCACATCTGACAAGGAGGGAGGACAGAGCATGGAACCCTGGGCTGAACTTTCTCAGGGAACATGGAGCTTTCATACAGAGTCATTGCAGGATCCTGGTGTATGTGGGAGGCAGTGATCTGTGAGTGCGCTTAAAACTCCCTCCACCAATACACACACCCTCAGCTCAGCCTCACCAACACACACACACACCCCCTCAGCTCAGCTCAACCTCACCAACACACACCCTCAGCTCAGCTCAACCTCACCAACACACACACACACCCTCAGCTCAGCTCAGCCTCACCAACACACACACACACCCTCAGCTCAGCTCAACCTCACCAACACACACACACACACACCCTCAGCTCAACCTCACCAACACACACACACACACCCTCAGCTCAGCTCAACCTCACCAACACATACACACACACACACACACACACACACACACACACACACACACACACACACACCCTCAGCTCAGCCTGGTGCTCTGTTCCCCTGTGGGACGGGGGGAACTAAGTGTGAGGACTGCTGTGTGGTGGATGAAACAGTGTTTCCTAAATGGTGCTGTTTCTTGGACAAATCCAGAGAAAAGGTATGAAGACCGGGGTGTCACGTACATTACAGGCAGAATATTTGCTAATCATATGCAAGGCTCTTGTTTAAATCTCCATAAGATAGATGATAGATAAAAGATAGATAGATAGATAGATAGATAGATAGATAGATAGACAGACAGACAGACAGACAGACAGACAGACAGATAGATGATAGATGTATTGTATCAGGGCAGAGAACAGCCATATCCACCCTCACTGTCAACCAAAATCTGTAGCTTCTCTGTTCAACAAGGACTCAGAGGGACAGTGACAGAATACTGTTCTTATATAACCCAAATTAATTCTTTGTGACTGGGACCCTTAGCGTACCTTAGAACCAAACTGTTGTGGCTGATTTCTAAAGCATGGCTGCCAATCTCCAGGGCTGTGCTTCTCTCGGAAGGCCCCTGGAGGAGGGCTCAGGGCTGACACATGCTGGCCTAAGAGGGTGGGGAGGAAAGGAGTTTTCTTGATCTGCTGTTAATCCCTGTTTGTCTCATGCCCAAATCTCGGATTTTTCACTTCCCGCCTTCAGTATCCCGGGTATATGGTTTGGCCACAATTAAAACAGGCTGTGTGTCGCTTCCCCTTCCAGAAAGTTCTTCCCTTAAGCAGCTGTAGATTACATGCTCCGGCTCTGGCTGCTGGAGGAAGCCTATGGATTTGGTTTTGTTAGCAAAAGCTGACTGGGACTCCAGAAGTCATGCTTTGCTTTACATATTGAAGCGAGTAGTTTCATTTATGGGGGTCTGATGCCTGCACTGTAGCCCCAGAAACCTCATGCTCTCTCTCCCGAGAGCCCCAGTATGGAGGAGGGTTTGCCAGGGGCTCCGAAGTCAGTTCTAGCACTACCTGCTCTGTGGGTGTGGGCAGACTACACCCCTCCCCCTAAGCCTCATTTTACACTCCTGAAAAATGAAACTAATGCTGTAAGAGAAATTTTTTGTGAGACACGGTGAAAAATTATAGGTGAAAGGAAAGCAGCACATCGCTGCTCTTCTTGGGGTGTCTGGTCACAGCCCCACTATCTCTGATAAGCACCAACCATCTGTTTCTGTTTGATTTTGGAGCTGGGTCTCACTGCATTACAGACTGGCCTCAAACTCTTGGGCTTGGGATCCTCCTAGCTGGGACTACGGTGCATATCACCGTACGAGCAGCCAGTTACTACTGTCTCTCTGGGTCTTCCTCTCGATTCTGTGTCATACTTGGCTGTATGCTGGGCATGTGTAATGCATAATGCACCTCCTGTTGTCAGCCACCATCAAAAATGCCCATAGCAGGGGGTGAGAGTAAAGCCACAGAGCACTTCTAGAGAGGTACAGATGTCAGGCCACCCTGCTACCAAAGGGCTAAGATGCTCAGGGACAGCCTGGAAGTCCGGTGACCCCTAAATGTGCATGCTGCCCTCCAGTGGCAGAAACACAGAGTCGGTTCCAAGGTACCCATTGGCCTTCCTGCTCCATCAGACATGTTTTGGAGCCTCTGGCTCATTCCTGTAGCAACTCAAGACCATGACAAGAATGTCTTGGACATGGGATATGTAGCTCCAAAGGACGCTGTAACAATAAGCAACACACTTACTGAAAGTAAAACTAAGTATTTATTGTAGAAATTACTCACAAGATACCAAACAAGTAACCCAGATGAGCCAAGTAGTTTTCCCGCTGCCGAACCAGAAGCCGAACTCCCGGAAAAGAGACCGAGACTTCCTGTGTGCTGTCTTTTATGCCTTCCCCCGTAACGCCCCCTAGCCATGCCCAAAAGTGGGCCTGGCTAGTGACGTAGTTCACCGCCTACGTACGTATATGTCTTTACGTCTGGCCGTATACGTCTTTAGTCATGCCTAAAGTGGGTGTGGTTAGCGGTGTGGTAAACCGCCCTTTTATTACCTCATCTGTATGCGCCTCTAGTAAGTCACATGGTTAATGGCGACATACAGACTTCCTCCTACAGGGATACATGGAAAATGTAGGTTTTCTGTGCCCAGTAATTGCTGGGGGATTTTTTTTATTAATCTATTTATTTTACATACCAGCCACAGCCTCCCCTCTCCCATCCTTCCCTTCCAGTCCCTTTCCCCCATTCCTCCTCCCCCACTTTCCCAATCTCCGGCTCTTCCACCTCCATCTGGGAAAGGGCAGGCTTCCAGTGAGTATCAATAAAACACAGCACTTCAAATCAAGACTAAGCACCTTCCATGCATTAAGGCTGAACATGGTGACCCAGTATGAGGAGTAGGGTCCCAAAAACCAGTAAAAGAGTTGGAGACAGCCCTTGTTCAGCTGGGTGATTTTTCAGGGAAGCTCTGGTTTTCTTGACCTCTTGTCAAGTTCATGAGCAGTGAGGAGCCATTGTATTTAGAAACCTCTTGGTATTCCGAAGAGCCTGGGCCTAGAAAGCTCTGTTTAACTGAGCTGAGAGCCATTGGAGTAGTGATCCCATTAAAAGTCTCCTTATGCCCGAATTTAACCTTTTGTTTCCAAGGTGATTTGGATTTTGTTTCATTTCATTTAGTTTGAGGGGCAAGATCTCATATAGTTCAGGTTGGCCTCGAACCTGAGCTGTGTAGTCAAGGAAAATATTGAATGCCTGCCTGATCCTTCTGCCTCAGCCTCCCAAGTGCTGGGGTCACAGGCACGTACCATCACACCCATTTCTGTGGTACTGTGATGAAATCCGGGGCTTTGTAAATGCTAAGCAAGCATTCAACCAGCTGAATTATACCCTCAACTCCTTGTTTGTTTGTTTCCCTTTGGAGACAGAATCCCATGAAGCCTAGGCTAGTCTCAATGGACTACACAGCTGAGGGTGACCTTGAATTTCTGACCCTCCTGCCTCTGCCTCCCAAATGTTGAGATTATGTGTGTGCTCACCAGTCTGCTTATGAAGTGCTGGGGATGGATCCCAGGGACTTGCTCATGCTAGATAAGCAATGTACTCTTGAGCTATATCCCCAACTATTTATTCACTGTGGGTTTCAAAGTTTTCAGTTTGCGTGTGCGTTTGTTTGGGTGCTTTTATTTGGTGCCTACTGTATTGAACCCTCCCTATTCAGTTAAACTCCATGACATTGCAGTGCCTAGCAGTCTGCAATGCACCTGTGTAGAGAACCCGGGTGCAGCCCTGAAAGCCCGAGTTCTAACCTTGCTTGATGCAGCCACTGCCTGAAATAATGACAAGAGGGACCAGCCTGACCCGCAGCTGGTGAGCAATGGCCAAAGCCCCTTCATGCTGTGGTACTTGAGTGCCAGCAGGAGCCACAGCTAACAAGCTTCTGTGTAATAAAAATGTCTCTAGCTTGGTGTGTGTGTCTGGGGGTGGGGGTTATTAACGGCCTTATGACAACCCTTTTTCTTCTAATTTCCTTTGGTTATTCTAAGATTTTTTTAAAGATTGTTCCCAAGGACAGAGAGGATTTTTAGGGAGAATAAATGCTCTGGAAACATACAGGCTTCCCAGCAGGACTGGAAAATCTAAAGGCTTTCTGGCTGTCAGCCCTAGCTAGAAACTACTAGCCCAAAGTTGGGGTTTCTACCATGTGTATCATGAGATTCAAGAAAAGAGGGGCTATGAGGTGCTGAAGACAGTGGTCCACATGGGTCAAACACTGGCAGTACAGGCCTTCTCACTGGGAGAGATGCAGGGCCTCTGTGAGGCCACCGTCCTAGCCTCGGTGGATTCTTACTGCTGCTGTGTCGTGGAAAGCCGGTGGCCACACATGGGGCCCATGATTTTTTTTTTTTATTCTGAAGAGCTAGAGCTGGGCCCTCACCAATAAAACAACCTGGGCACTGGAGCCCTGCGTGGGTTCTTCAACCTCCAGCTAAAAGGGTGTGGGTGAGAGGGTTTCCAAAATTAGTGCCTTAGTCCTGGTGACACATTTGTATCATCTGCTGAACTCTGAAAAACAACAGATGACTGAGCTCCACCCTAACCTAGTTGAATTTGAATTTCCAAGGGAGGAACTGATGCTTTCATGTTTCCTCCAAGCTTCCCAAGTGATTTTGACATTCGGCTTCCACTTGAAACCAGCCTCCGATTGACCAGTCCTTAGAAATAAAATCAGATGCGGGGGCGGGGGGAGTGGTCCTCGTTACATTTGGGTATTTTACTTAAAAATGTAGTGGGAGTAAGGCTAGGAAGACAGCTCATTGGTTAAAATGCTTGCCACACAACTTGAGGACCAGAGTTTTGGTTTCTAGAACCTACATAAATGCTGGGTAGGCATAATGGTCTACCTATAATTCCAACTTCAGAATGTGGAAGCAGAACCCTAAACAAGATAAGCTAGTGAAACCAGGCTCATCAGTAAGCTCGGGCTTTGATTGAGAGACCCTGCCCCTCAATAAATAAGGTGGAAGAGTGATCATGGATGATTCCCAACATTAACCTCAGGCCTGCACATGTACACATGTGCACACACACACACACACACACACACACACACACACACACGCTGAGTGCATGTGTACTCACATACATATGTGCCCCACACACACAAATGGAAAAAGGAAAAAGAATGTTCCCAGGCAGCTACCCATGAATACAGTGTGCAGCACTGGAAAATGCTCACTGTGATGCTCAACTGGAACATCACAACCAAGCCTTCGGAATGATGCTCTTTCTCCGGCTGGAACTCCCCATCCTGGCTTTTCACAAGAGCAGGACAAGTGGCAAGAATAAGGCTCAATGCAGGATTAGCCCCATCCATTCAACTTTGTTCTGTTTTAGTTTTGCTGTGCTGTGGATGGATCCCAGGATCCTCCACATGCTAGGCTAGGAAGGGGCATTACCACTGAGCCAGCCCCCTCCCCACCAGACCCAGGTCCCTTTGAGAATGGAGTCTGAGGTGAGCTCACACAAGGCCCCAACTCCCAGCCAAGGCCCCAACTCTATGCTGACAAGCCTGGCTAGGAAGAAATCTAGGAAGCCAGCTGCATCCTTTCTAGGAAACTCCAAACCAATGTCTATGGCACACCAGCCATATGAATATGTAGCCACTTTAATTTAAACCAGCACAATGGCTCCTTGGAGAAAATAAATAGTGCTATTTGCTTGATGATGACCCCTGCTTATCTCTCCAGCCTAAATCCTCAGTGGCTCATAGTGGTCACAGCATTCATCCAGAGATGTCCAGACCTCTCCTCTTGCCCCACACAGCACACTATACCCCACCCATTCCTTGCTCAGGCTTGCTGTTGTAATTCCCTGCTTCTCACTGAAGTTGATAATGCGTGGTGCCCAGGACCACTGCCAGTCAAGCCCAGCAGGCATAGCAAGATCAGCATCTCCTGTCTGGTCCATGAGAATACAACCTGGGTCAGAAGATGGTGGTGCATACCTTTAATCCCAGCACTTGGGAGGCAAAGGCAGGTGGATCTCTGGTTCAAGGACAACTTGAACTACAGAACAAGTTTCAGGATAGCCAAGGTTACATAGAAAAACCCTGTTTCAAAAAACAAAAGGAGGAAGAGAAAAGAGAAAGCAAGAGTCCAGTGTTCATTGGCTTCTCTTGCCTGGAAATGATTTGCAAACGCTACCTATACGTGCAAGGGTGGTAGCCTGTTATAAGAACGCTCAGACATTTCTGTCTGGAACTGTGACACTCATAAATCTGCCACATCATTCACTTTTTCCAAGTGGGTGGTACGCTTGACAAGGTTCTAAGTTAGTGCTGGGCAGGAAGGAGATGACACCAACCAAGAACATCTTGGTAGTTGTTTGAGGCTTTCTATACAGGGCCAGGTCGCCAGACCACTGGTTCCCGGAGCCACCTTCACTACTGATACTGAGTCCTGTATGCAAATGAACAAACTATTTACTTTGTGTTTCTCTATCATCTGTGTCTCTGAGACAGGGTCTTACCATGTAGCTCTGGTTGTCCTGAACTCGCTGTGTAGACCAGGCTGGCCTTGAACTCACAGAGATCTGCCTACTTTTGCCTCTAGTGATGGGATTAAAGGCTCATGCCACCATGCCCAGCTCCCTGTGTTTCTCTTTAAGACAATTTATAACGAATTCCCTTCTTATTTCAGTCTCATCTCAGTCAGGTATTTGTAAGATTCTGGTTTGGATTTTCAATATAATTCTATCCAAACATTTCCTGGGAGTCATCAGAAGTCCAAGCACCATAGCTGGAAGAAAAGAGGATGCAAAAGAAAGGGCAAAAAGCATAGTCGTCTGTCCATCCTTAAATGTCTTTAGCCTGGAAGTATGGCTCCCATTTTCAGACATGGATGGTTTAGGAAATGATCTTGGCATCATGCATAGGGAGAGCAGAGGGTCCTGAGGCTGTGGCTCAGGGGGTGTGGGGCTTGCTCTGCCCACATCAAGCCCTGGGTTCTCTCTTCCAGGGAGTGCTTGTGAGGTAGAGGTGGGGAGGTCAGGAGGCCAAGGTAACCCTCAGCTAGATACTGAGCTTGAGGCTAGACTGGAAGAGGAGAAGCCCGGTACAGAAGGGAAGGGGAGTGGAGGGGCCACAGAGCTGGGGCCAGCAAGATGGCTCGGGGTTGAGGCTGCCAAGCCTGCCAAGCTGTTTCATCCCTGGGACTCACCTGGGGAAGGAGAAAACCGACTTCCCCAAGGTGGCCCCTGACACACACACGCGCACACACACACACACACATGCACGCGCGCACACACACGCGCGCGCACACACTGGGATTGGAACACAGTAGTGCCCTGGCTTCCGTGGCCGTCCTCTCTCATCCCTGCCTTCTTTCTTCCCACAGTCCTCTCTGGGCTTCGTGGCCCTGATGCTGACCACGCTGCACACACTCACCTACGGCTGGACCCGGGCCTTTGAGGAAAACCACTACAAGTTCTACCTGCCACCTACGTTCACACTCACACTGTTCCTGCCCTGCGTGATCATCCTGGCCAAGGGCCTCTTCTTCCTTCCCTGCCTCGGCCTCAGACTCGCCAAGATCCGCAGGGGCTGGGAGAAGGATAGTGCTGTCAAGTTCCTGCTGCCTGCCGAGCACACGCAGCGGGAGAAAACGAGCCACGTGTGAGGCAGGCCCTGGAAATGGAGACAGGCACAGCTTGTGGGGGGTCCTGAGCTGGGTTCAGGTCTCTTTTCTGGACGCCGCAGTGGAGTGATGATATATGCATAGGTGGTTGAGACCCAAATGTCTGGGATGCAGGTGAAAGCCAGGATATTCAGAACAACACACCACACAAGTGATACGTATTCATATATATTTCATATACAATAGGATTTGGTATTATTCTTACCTAACTAAAAAGGTGGGCCCATAGATTTCAACTTATGTACTTCAAAGCAAGGGCCACACAGTAAACACCAGATCCCACCCTTGTGACCTTTGCAGAGGCAGGCGCTCACTTGGTGTAAGAAAGATTTGTATTGTTGGGTTCTTTAATCTCAGTTCTCTATATTCCCTGTTAGCTACAGCCTGAAGTTGTTGCAGAGCTGGGCCAAGAACTGCCCGGGTGCAGCCTACCCCACATGGCTGGGCTAAGAAGGAGGCCCAGAGGAGCTAGGTGCAGACCCCCCCTTCCCCTGGGCATGTGTGGGGAGGCTCACCACGATGCCCTGGAATCCATGCAGGGCCTTTCTGTAGGTCAGTCCTTTCTCCAGGGAAGGGACTGAAGCTGCCCCATCTGATCCTAGCTGAGCTGAGGAGATTGTCCCTCCTCCCCGAAAGTCCAGAGTCACCGTGCAGCCTGCAAATTGATCCTTCTGCAAAGGTGTGAAGTCACCTCCTCGCCCGAGCCATTAATGAACCTGGTCTTCAGAAGGATAATTGTTCTCCCTCCATTAAGTTGATGGTGACCCTTCTTTAAACCATCGTGCCTTCTCACCTTTTCCATCATTAGTTTGGACATCTCCCTGGAAGGCATGAAGTAGACTCATAGCAGCCCAAGGTGGCGTGGGTGGGGGCCCCAGGGGGTGGGCACTAGAGCTTTCAGAGAAAAATCAACCAAACCATCTCCTTGGATGCATCTCAGGGTTCGGGGACTGCCTTCCATAAAATTAGTTCCTAAGGAGAATAACAGGGACCCCTTTCAATTTACTCTGTTGCCTGTGGGTAGACAGCCCACCTTCTGAGCACCCAGAAACCACATTGGCTGCATCCTCCTCCTCTGGGGGTTCCATAGCCCCCCTTTCCCTTCCTTTTGCCTCTCTCCCTCTCAGTTACAAACACAAAAGTCTGCAAATATTGTTTTTTTATTCTTGAAGAGACCATATTCTCATTTTATTATGATAGTTACAATTTCCTTTGTTGTCATTACTCTTATTACTGTCTTCCTGTGCTTGCTTTATTAATTAGACCTAATCATGGATCCGTATAGGGTAAATGTAACGTGTACGTGTGAGGGTGTGCACACATGCATGTGTGTTTCAGTCTGTCTGCAGATCAGGAGTTCTGAATAGACCCTGTATTACAATTCAAAGCAACTGGGAGGGGCTTTTCTGCTAAAGCTACAAGTGTCTAACTTTGCTGCCCCAAAGCACAGGAGGCCAGACCATAGCCAGGGCATAGGGCATCTATCCTCCCAGCCCTGTGACATTTATCTATGAGGGCAGGTACTCAGCACAACCCCCAAATCATGCAGAGATGGAGTGATCTACCGCCATTACAAAGAGTGGTCCCATGGGGGCTCCCCTGGGCCAGGAAGCATCTTTTGATGCAGGGAAGAAAGAAACAGCCAACGTACACAGGATGAGATGTTCCTCTTCCCACCAGGGAGGCATCGTCAGGGACCTTAAGTAACAGGATAGAAGCCCAGTGCAAGAACCTCCCTTTAGGCCCTTGATGGGCAGAGGTGTCACACCGGAGAGTCTGGCTGCTTCTTGCAGAAATGGCCAGCCAATATCCTGTGCCAGAAATAGGGCCTAGGACCTGAACTGGCACCTGTTGTGGCCCACAGAGAGGACCACTGGAGGCAAAACAGAGATGTCAGCATAATAGGGGCCAATGAATTCCCTGCTGACCAAGGACAGAAAGAACACTGCAAACAGCAAAAGTGGGAGCCACGCATGGTCCTACCTGGTAGGGGCCTACTGCCTTCTCCATCTCTCACTGGAGGGAGATGGTTCCTTGTACCAAAGGGGGAACAGTGGGGCATCCTCCCTTTCCTCACCCTACTCAGCCGCAGCTGCCTACAGATGGGGAGTGGGTACCTGTCAATCAGCTCATGGATGGCAGGTGCACCACATACTTGGTTCCCATCTTGCCGTCTGTCCCTGCTTCTCCCCAACTCCCCAGGCAGTCAGCAGCTTCTGGGGGCCGGTCACTCCATAAGCCTGGCAGTCTTCATTCTTTGGGTCCCAGGGTACCGCAGCCAGCGCTCTAGAAACTAAATGTCACAGCCTGAGATGGACATGCAGTGTATGGTGGGGTCAGCCTCCCTGTTTCATCTTGTCGAAGCTGTCTCAGAAGCGGTGACAGTGCACAGCCACCTTTTGAACTCCAGACTTTCCTTTCCGGCAATCAGATCACACGAGCATGGCTTCCATTGTGGATTCAGACAGTTCCGTGGCTGGAGCCTGTGCTCACTCAGCCATACATTAGATGCAGGGGTTGCCAAGGTGAGCATTAATCTGTGCCAGAGTTGGCCACTGAGGAATGGCAGGTGTGCCGAGGAGTGACAGGCCAGTGACGGAGCAGGTGAGGTCCCCACGACAGAGTCTGGGTGGTAAAAGACAACAGTGCAAGAGGAATAGAAGTCCTGGGTGTCCTATACACACACACACACACACACACACACACACACACACACACACACACACACACACCTCTGTATTTCTTGGAAACATAGAAAGTATATATTTTTTGCCCCGCAATTTTCTATGATTCCAGATAGTTTATCTCTGCAAAATTTGGCCTCTGGTAGTTGTTCAGAAATGCTCCTGCTTCACTGGCCATGTGGCTCTCCCTCCCCTTCCATGACGTGAATAAGGAGGACATGTCTACTGAGTGCTGATTTCATCTACTGGACCAGAAACCTGGCTTGTTTCTGTAAGTTCCCGTTGTAGCCTGGCTTTCAAAACACTGTCTTAGTTGTGAAAGATTTCCCTACCCATCAGGCTTCTGCTTCCAGAAGAATCTATCCTGCTACATCCAGTCTCTGGACTGAAAAGATAATTTTTGTTTAATTTTTTATTATAGTGTGCATGTGCACCTGTGTGTGTGTGAGTGTGTGTATAAGCATGTATGTGTGTGAGCTTGTGTGTGTGAGCGTGTGTGTGTGCGTGTGTATGTGTATATGTCTGAGCATGTATGTGTGTGAGTGTGTGTGTGTATAGGACAGTTCAAAGGAGGCAGTTTTCTGCTCCCACCATGTAGACTCTGGGGATGGAAGCCAGGTCTTGGAAGCACATGCCTTTACTCAATGAGCCGGTTCCTATTACAGTTCCATTGAATTTTCAGGAAGCAAGGAAATTAGTGGGGCTGAAAACAAATGGGACAAATGAAGGGCTGCTGGCTACTGACTGATGCCTGGTGAAAAACAACTTTGTTCACACCAGCTCACCTTCAACAAACCACCGGTGAGACAGCACAGGAGCATCCCCCAGGGACCAAGAGAGCAGAACTGGTGCATCCCCCAGGGACCAAGAGAGCAGAACTGGTGACTTCTAGCTGTGACCGAACCACCACACTCATGAACCCACAGTAGCCATGGCTGCCTGAACAAGAGGTGGCCAGTCAATATTCAAGCATGGAGTTTCATTCCACCTCTGTCAGAGGAGCTATCGTCAGCTGATGGCTTTTGCAGTAGGGAGAGCCTATTTTAAGGGAGTCACTGATAATTCCAGTGAATGGCCTCAGTCCCGTGAATATATGGGCAGCGCAAACTGAGCTCGGTGGGTTATTAAATCACTATCATCATCAACAACAACAACATGATGCTGGTAGCAAGTAAGAGGATTTGGGAGACACTGGCAGAATGAGTTGAAGGCAAATATGATCAAAATACATTGTGTGCATGTATGAAATTCTCGGGAAATTGATTAAAATATCCTATTTTTGAAAGAGGCACTGGAGAGATGAGAGATGACCTTTCAGTTAAGAGCACTTGCTGCAGCCGGGCGGTGGTGGCGCACGCCTTTAATCCCAGCACTCTGGAGGCAGAGGCAGGCGGATCTCTGTGAGTTCGAGGCTAGGCTGGACCGACAGCCTCCAAAACAATACAGAGAAAACCTGTCTCATAAAACCAAAAAAAAAAAAAAAAAAAGAGCACTTGCTGCTTTTCCAGAAGACTGGGGCTCAGTCTCCAGCATCTACAGGATGCTCACAGCCCTCTGTAACTCCAGTCCCAGGGACCATCACCCTCTTCTGGCCTCTGCACGCACCAGGCATGCACGTGGTGCACAGACACACATGCAGGCGAAGCATCCATACACATAAAATAAAACAATAGTAATAACATTTTTTAAAGAAAAAGCAACTATAGCTAATGGCCCTGGAGCAGGAGCTCAGGTGAAGAGTGTTTGCTGCTCTTCCAGAGGACAGGAGTCCAGTTCCCAGCACTCACATTAGGTGGCTCACAAGCCCCTGTAATTCCAGCTCCTAGGTATCCCATAGGTGACCTCAGTAGACCCCTGAACACACGTGGCACACACACACACACACACACACACAAATGCACATTCCAAATAAAAGTCTAAAAAGGGGAGAGGCTGCAGAGGTGGCTCAGTGGTTAATAACATTTGTTGCTCTTGTACAGGATTCCCAGCACCCACATAGTGACTCACAAACACCTGTAACCCCCATTCTAGGGGCTCCAACATGTATGCACGTGGTGCACATACATACACACATACATACATACATACATACAGGCAAATATTCAAACACAAAAAGTAAATAAACAAAAATCTTAAGAAAGAGAGACTCTCATACACCAATTACTGGAGTTGCAAAGGGAAAGAATTGTGGGAAGGCAAATTGTGAAGAGGGGAAAACCAAGATTTTCTAAAGCCAGTAAGACTGGGATCTAACTGAAGCAGAAAGCGTTTGCCAGCAAGCAGGGAAACAAATTAAAAGTAAGCCACATTCAGACACAGCAAGCAGCTCTGAGAAGCAGCCAGGAAAGATAAAGACAGGTCACCTACAGTTGTAGAACTGTAAGAGATTTCCTAACAGTTCTGTGGGAATCAGAAAATAGTGGCCACAGCTCTTAAGCGACAGAGAGGAAGTGATCGTCTTTAGTTATCTATTTGCATATTGATTTGCATATTCAACATTGACATATTTATGTATATATGCATGTATTAAGGAATGAGAGCAAAATTACTGTTTCCAGGAAACAAAACTTAAGAGGTTCCCAACACTTCTTCCCTAAAGATGTGCTCAGTGAGAAAAAAAGGATCCCAGAGGGGAGGCTAAAAAGGAAGGATTAGAAAGCAAAGAGACCCCAAGCAATGAGATGACTCAGGGGTGAAGGGGCTTGCCACCAATTCTGAAGACCCAAGTTTGAGTCCCAGTATCCACCACACGGCATACGTAAAGAGAACCAACTTCCACAGCATTCTCTCTCTCTCTCTCTCTCTCTCTCTCTCTCTCTCTTTCTCTCTCTCTCTCTCTCTCTCTCTCACACACACACACACACACACACACATACACACACAGACACAGACACACACACAAATAAATATAAAACATACAAACAACAGGTCTCATGAAAAATTAAAGGTAGATGCTAGAAATACATCCCATGAGGAGAACATTGTGCCACACTGGGGGCAAGCTCACCAATGTCTAAGACCTCAAAATCCCCTCAGTGCCCAAATCTGACACAGTCTTTCCAGCACAAACCCACTGTCCTGAGGCTTTGCATAAACCTAGATACCAGTGTCTACTGAGGTAGAGCCAGGAGTCCAGTGCACAGTGGCATCCGTGCAAGCCTGTCTTCCAGCATATAGATGCTGGCAGGTCAGAAATGAGCCTCCCTGGGCCCCCTTCCCACTGCAGCTGAGGAGCTCAGGAGGCATATGCTCTAGGTTTATATCCAGGAGACAATGAAGTCACAGGGCAGTGGCACTGTGGGCACCCTGTTCTGGAAGGAACAAGGACAAAGTCCAGATGTTCCATACAACTCTTCCTAAGCTAGGGTGCTGCATGCTTTAAGAAAGAAGGGAAGGGAGGAGCTGGATCAGTGGATGGAAACACTTGTTGTAAGCATAGGACCTGAGTTTGAATGCCAGAACTCACATAAAAATCAGGGTGTGTAGTGTCTGGATTCCCAGGGCTGCTTCAGGGAGATGGGAAGCAAGGACAGGAGACTCCCCATGAGTTCAAAGGCCTGTTAACCTAGGTACACATCAGTGAACAAAATATTGCCTCAAAACAAGGTGGAAAGTAAGGACTGGTACCAGAGGTTGACTGACCTCTGACCTCCAACCCACACCTCACACAAAAATGTATGCAAAATCACACACACACACACATACACACACGGTGGGGTGGGAGAGACGGACTGTGTTAACCAAGGCCATATGAGCAATCACCACAATGAGTAGAAATATAGATTGCACTTTTCACTCAAAAGATAGATTGTGAGGGGTGGCTATGAAACCTCACCCCCAGCTGAGGAGCTATCGGCAGGAGAAGGCTGACGCAGGAGGGAATGTCGGTTTTCCTTAGGGATTTGGCCCCTGTTAGATTGCCCAGGCTCCAATGGGTGACCCTGTACCTAGGCACACACTGGCAGCACTAATTAGACCCAGTGGATTAAGCAACAAAGGAAGTTGTGGGAAAAACAAGACAGGAAGGTCTGGGTGAAGTAGAAGGCGAAGGAATGGGAGTATATTTGATCAAAACATATAATATGCATGCGTAAAATAAAACTATTATTCTGGAAGAATAAACAAAATATATTTTAAAAGGAGGTTGTCTGGAGTTTGTCAATATAGCTATGCACATAATGAATCAGGCATACAGCTGCACACCTCAAGACTAAAGGCAATGGTAAGAGGAAATGTGTTACGAAACATTAAGACAGGTGCTGTGGAGTATTCTTTGTTTACACTATGTGAATAAATGTCGCTGTGATTGGTTTAATAAAGAAGTTGGCTGGCCAATAACCAAACAGAATAAGGTTAGTCAGGAGAGCCAGACCAGGAGAATTCTGGGAAGAAGGAGGGCAGAGTCTGGAGTCAACAGCCAGGTCAGAAGGAGTCGGCACACAAAAAGGGATGGAGGTAAAAGCAGCAACCCTTGGGGCTGCATGTAGATGAATAGAAATAGTTCAATTGTAAGAGCTAGGCAGTAACAAGCCTGAGTTATTGGTTGAGCATTTATAAGCAATCTTAAGTCTCTGTGTTGGTTTTTTGGGAGCAAGTGGTTGGGACAGGAAAACTCTACCTACAGAAGGGGGTGGCTAGATCATCATATAAAATATACTTTATGAAAAAAGGCAGTATTTGGGGTAAAGGGGGTCATACCATAATGACAAAATATTTAAATATTTAGAATTGAATTATTATATAATGTTGCCTCAAAATACAAAAAGAGTATCTGGAAAGATTGTTCAGTGGTTAGGAATAGTTGCTGATCTTCCAAGGAACCCACATCCTATTCCCAGCTCAAAACCAATTGGAACTCCAGTTCCAGAGGTTTCCACCAAGCCTTTCTGGCCTCTTCAGACATTTGCACTCACATGCATATACAGACACACTTGCATACATATAATTAATAATAGAAATAAAATCGTTTAAATGAAGAGATGTATCCTAGTGTGCATCCTATTGCTGTGATAAACACCATGACGAAAAGAAAGGGTTTATTTCATCTTACAGCTCACGTTATGAAGGAAGTCAGGGCAGGAACTCCAGGCAGGAACCTGAAGACAGGAGCTGAAGCAGAAGCCATGGAGGGTGCCGTTCACTGGCTGGCTCCCTATGGTTTGCTCAGCCTGCTTTCTCATACAGCCCCAGGGTGACACTGACCATGGCAGACACAAAGTTGCCTACAGTCAATCTGATGGTGGCAATCCCTAGGTGCCCTCTTCCAAGATGATTCTATCCAGGTGGGTTACAACAGCTGGCCACCACAGGAGGGATGAGGCAGGAAGGATAGAGGAAGAGGGAGGGGGACATCACCATGCTAAATCCCCACATGTAAGAATTATATGTGTGTGGCTTTTGGGGGAATTTTGTTTCGTTTTGTTTGTTTGTTTGTTTGTTTGTTTTCAAGACAGGGCTTCTCTGTATTGTTTTGGAGGCTGCCTGGAACATGCTCTGTAGACCAGGTTGGCCTCGAACTCACAGAGATCCACCTGCCTCTGCTTTCTGAGTTCTGGGATTAAAGGTGTGGGCCACCAATGCCTGACACATGTGTGTTTAACAAGCTTGACATCATAATAGGAAAATTCTAGTCCTATGAAAATATATTAGGCCATAAAATTTTCTTAACAAATATCAAGGAATAAGTATGGAGAATATATTCTCTAAATTCAATGAAAAAACATTAGACTTCAGGAAGAACATGGTATTTTAAATGCCCAAAAATTTGAAATTTAAAATATTCATTTCTAATTAGGTCACTTACCAAAGACAAAATTGTAATAGAAACTTTTTAAAAAATTTAATTAGATTACTATTAAATACCTCTATCAAAAAGTTCAGGATACAACAAAAATATTAATTAGAAGGAAACCCATAGCCTTGACAGGAATCACACACCAAATAAATACATGAAAATAAAAAATGAAAAATTTAAAATCCAGACAAAGTACCCAGAATGATAAACAAAATGTAAGAGCAGAAATTTGTGAAGCAAGAAACAAAGACTTGGTAGAGAGAATAGCAAAATGAATAAATAAATTTTTGATAAGGTTGATCATGACTAGAAAGAGAAAGGTTCAGATAAAGCAAGCTTAAGAGGAAACAACAGTACAGATTAAATAGAATTTTTAAGAGACCATAAGCAATTCCATGTGAAGCTTGAGGGATGGCTCAATGGTTAAGAACAGCCACTGTTCTTACAGAGGACCTGGGCTCAGTTCCCAGCATCTATGTCAAGTGTCTCACAATCACCTGGAACTCCAGCTCCAGGGAGATCTGCACCTTAGGCCTCCTTGGGACCTGCATTCATGTGCACATACTGACACAATACACGTAACTAAAAACAACAAAAACAAGATTTTACAAAAAGCTTACCCGTGAGATTATGCAAATAAGCTTGAAAACTTAGGACAGAATGAACAAGGCTATAATTATATGTGCACAGAGCTCAGGGAAGCCAGAAAAGAACATTTGATCTATTGGAATTGGAGTTACAGACAGTTCTCAACTGGCATGTGGGTGCTGGGGACCAAACCAGGGTCCTCTATGAGAGCAGCAATCTCTCCAGACTCCTAAAAATATTTAAGATAAACTATTCTCTAATTTACTCTATGGGGGATAGTAAAAGATAATATATTGTAAAAGAAAATCATAGTCCATTCTTATTCCCAACATGAAGGAGAAAATTACAAGCAAAGTGGTCTTAATCTTGTGATGTGACCAAGACCATACATGTGACTACATTGGCTTACTCTAGGAACATAAGTGTATCTTATTGTAGATTCTACAATACCACTAACCACAGTCACCGCATGATAATTTCGATCATCTCAATAGAAAGAAAAGGAAGGGAAATGATAAAAATCTATCATCTATTTGATATGGTTTGGATATAGTGTAAATGTGTCTCACAAAGGTTCATGCATTGGAAACCTGTCCCTATGTGGTATTATAAAGAAGTGATTGGACTTCTTAGGGGTAAGGCCTGTTGGGGGAGATGACTAGTCATTACTGAGAATTGCCCTTGAGGGGGAATTAACATAGGTTTCAAGAGAGGTAAGTAGCCCTGCAAGAATTGGTTGATAGAAAAAAATAACTACATAAAATAAAAACAAACCAACAAAAACTCACCAGGGCCAGGGAGGCAGCCCAGTTTGTGTCTTCCTTAGGGTTACCATTTCTGGGATGAGACACCATGACCAGAAGCAACTGTAGGAGGAAAGGGTTTTTTGGCTTACATATCCTAAATCATAGTCCACTGAGGGAAGCCAAGCCAAGGAACTCAAATCAGGCAGGCGCTGATGCAGAGGCCATGGAGGGGAGCTGCTTATTGGATTGCTCCCTGTGGCTTTGCTCAGCCTTCTTTCTTACAGAACCCAGGGCCACCTTCCCAGGGATGGAACCACCTACAATGGGCTGTGCCCTTCCCCATCAATCACTACTTATGAAAATGCCCTCAAGCATGCCTACAGCTGGTCTTAAAGAGGCAATGCCTCAGTTGAGGTTCACTCAGTGACTTCAGCTTGTGTCAAGTTGGCACCAACCTAGCAAGTGCAACTGGTGAAGTCCTCACCTTATAAGCACGAGGACCTGACTAGCCAGAAGCCCCCAACACGCACACCTTTTCTAAACAGCCAAGCATATTGGTGTGCATTTGTAATCTCTGATGAGACAGGCAGATTCCTGAGACCCCTGGCTGGGCAGCCTGGCCTATTGAGCAATTTCCGGATCAGTAAGAGACCTTGTCTCTAAAAACAGGGTGTATGACACCTGAGGTTATCCCCCAGCCTCCAAATGTACATGCATGTACTTGTTCTCAAACCATGTACACATGGGTCTGCACGCGCGCACACACACACACACACACACACCCCTGCACAGGAAAGAGCAGCTTCTCCCTCCCTGTTCTCTGTTCTCCAGTCCTCTGTCCCACATGAGATTCGCCTTCTGCACATGTCCCACAGTTGTGTTGTCTTCTACCAAAAAAGCTATCAAAACCAAATCCATGAAGCTGTCCAGTTGTGGACTTTCAGCCTCCAAAACTGTCAACAAAGCCTGTCTTCTTCCCAAATTACGGAACTTCATGTATTTTGTTACAGCAGCAGAAAACAAACTAATGAGAGAGAGGAGAGAATTTTATTAGAAAAAGAGTAACACAACAGATTTTTTTCCTTAACTCATTACAGATCATCTATAAATGTACAGAAATTTCATTCTAGAACTGAAATGTTGGTCACATTTACTTCAAAACCAAGAACAAGCGCTGCAGGTGCAGTTCAGTGGCCTGGCATTGGCCTAGCATGTTCAAAGCTCTGGATTCCATCTCCAGTGTTGGCCAAGATTTAATTATTAATTAATTAAAGAACAAGACAGTTGTTCCACATCACCACTCTATGTAAGACTGAATCTGTTGCAGAGATCTCAGCCAAGGCTTAAGGACCAAATGATTAAAGGGGCAAAGCCACATGCAACAGTGGAGATGCCCCTCTCGGAACTTTGAAATAACAGTCACTTGCACTGGAGACTCAGGAGAATGAATGTTCTCATAGCCACTCCGAGGCTTTGGCCAGCCTGCTTTTCATTAACATAAAGGGCTGAGAAGTGGCTCAGTCGGTAGGGAACTTGCCTAGCATGCACAAAGCCCTGGGTTCCTGAGTTCTATTCCCAGCATAGAACAAACCAGGGCTGGTGATTCAAACCCAGTACTCATGGAGAGAGGGGTGGAGGCATGAGGATCGTGTGTTCAGTGCCAGCTTCCACTGTTTAGGGAGTTTGAGGCTATACTGGGCTATGACATCCTCCCCCCCAAATGAACAGATGGGTAGATATGTAGGTAGATAGGTAAATAGACTGTTTTACCTCCAGGATCCTCTCTCAAGGAAATAAAAAATGGCCAGGTTGTGCATGCCTTTAATCTCAACACTTGGGAGGCAAAGGCAGGAAAACCTCTGAGTTTGAGGCCATTCTAGTCTACAGAGTGAGTTCCAGATAGTCAGGGCTACAAAACCAAATAAATAAATAAAAACAAACAAAACCAAAACCAAAAAACTGAATTCTCATATGCTAACAACAGTGTTTCAGAAAAAGAAAATTTTTAAATGGCTTTGACAATAACAACAACAATATAAGCTGTGTAGAATAAAATCTAATACATGTGGGGAAGAGCTGCAAATGAAATGACAGAATTGTATTGAAAGCATTATATATGATCTCGGGAAGGAAACCCCCATGTTAGAAATTCCAGTTTTCTCTAAATTTATCTAATATATCCATCGCGATCAAAGACCAATCACTTTTTGAAAAAGAAATTGTCCAGCTATTTTAGCAGGTTTCATTAGTACTTTGTTACGGTTTTGCCAACAGAGCATTCTTGTACTCACAAATCTGGTGAGAGAGATTCGTCATGCTACGATTGGCCACACGGGGGAGCACTGGGGTCAGTCGGGAAGGAGGGTGGGGCAATTGACCTCATCATGGTGTCCACCACAGGGAACTGACTTGTAGAGTATCAGTGGGCTCTGGGAATATGGGCCATCTCAAGGTGTTGAATGAGATGACTCTGTGGGTGCAGAGAAACCTAAAGTGTGAGACTCCAATACAGAAGTTACTGGAAGCACACAGTGAGGACTTTATTTTAAAAATATGTCCTGGAGAAATGGCTCAGTTGGTAAGAGTGCTTGCTAAGCAAGCAGTAGGACCCGAATTCAGACCCCAGCACCCACACCAAAAGACAGGCCTGGGGGCTGGAGAGATGGCTCAGCAGCAAAAAACATTGACTGCTCTTCCAGAGAACACAGGGTTCAATTTCTAGCACCTACATGGTGGCTCACAACTGTCTGTAATTCCAGTTCCAGGAGATCTGACACCCTCTTCTGGCAACCATGTGGTACACAGACATACAGGCAAAACACCCCCACACACAAAACAAAAGTAGGTAAAATTTAAAAATAGTAACACTAAAAAGCCAGGCTTGTCTGAGTGCTTCTGTAACCCAGTCCTACAGAGAGGAGGAAACAAGGACCACCGGGACTTGCTGGTAGCAGCTCACACCAGGTATAGTGAGGGATAGAATGGAATGCCCAGCATCTTCCTCTGGCCTCTGCATGCGTGTGTGCACATGTGCGTGTGCACACACACGCAAACACACACACCATATACAAACACAATGTGTACCCTAGAAGGAGGTGGGTGACACAGAAGCAAGGAGCCAAGGAAAAGTGACTTGATCATATTATCAGGTTGTCCAAAATAAGGTGTGCTTGGCAAACACAGGTAGGGTGCATGTGACAGCACAGGCTCCCCAGAAGCTGGAGCCACAGTCCGGAAGCTGGTGCCAGCATCTCTGCAGAGAAAACGAAAGCCCAAGTCAAGTTAAGGTACTCGTGATGAATCAGATGTGGAAACGCGCCCTACCAAATATCAAGATGTATTTTAAAGTTATCCTCATTAACACAGTGTGGTGGAAGCCCAGGAATAGATAGAACAGAAAACCTAAAAACAGACCCTCACGGATACGGAAACCTGATACACGTTTTATTGATTCAGAGACACATATTCTGCATATTTTAATTTCTTTGAAATTAGAACGTTCCTTGCAATTGATAGCCTCTACAGCACCACTGGCTAGCAGTTACTCAACTGTTACCACCCACCAGCACGATATATTTATTTAAATTATTATATCATTTATTTATTTGTGTGTGTGCAGATGTGTATATGTGCATGGATACACATATGTCACAGTGCACATGCCAGAGAACATGTAGGAGTTGCTCTCTCCCCTGACCATGTGGGGCCCGGACATCGAACTCAGGTCATCAGGGTTGGCAGCGAGCATCTCCACCTGCTAAGCCATCTTGCCAGCCCTCGCCCTACTTTTTGGCTCCCCTTCTTGTACTTGATCTTTCAGGCAGGAAGAGCTACCTGCTGGTAAACTCAGGAGAGTGACTTTGGAGGGGTTGGTGGTGCGAGCGTGGAATCCCAGCACTTGGAAGTCACGGCAGGAAAACCAGGAACTCCAGGTTCTCTGCTACACAGCAAGTCTGGGGTCAGCCTGGAGTACAGAAGACCCTGAAAAGCAAGAGAGAGAGAGGAGGAAAGGAAGGGAGGGAGGGAGGAAGGTGCCTTTGCTACAATTTACAGAATATTTATCCAGGTGTGTGGAGGAAAATTCCAGGAAAACAAAAAAAACTAGTTCATCAAACCAATTTTTGTCACTCTTCTGAAAGTCCTGCATCATAAAAAGAATAGAGCTATTGGTACATACAACTATTAGTTCACCAACAATGTCTTCACACTGAGCTAGAGGAAGCCAGACACAGAGGGACACAAAAAGGGCACACTCAGAATCCATTCATGCCTGAGGAGGGCAAAGTTGAGAGACGTGGAAAAGAATTCGATAGCCGGGTGTTGGTGGCACACGCCTTTAATCCCAGCAATCAGAAGGCAGAGGCAGGTGGATCTGAGTTCCAGGCCAGCCTGGTCTACAGAGTGAGTTCCAGGACAGCCTCCAAAACAATACAGAGAAACCTTGTCTCAAAAAACAAACAACAACAACAACAAAAAAGAATTCACTAACAAACAAGAAGAGAGGCCGCCAGACAAGGACATGAGCCCCTTTTGGGGATGGTGGACATATGCGGGTAATATCAGCAAGAGTAGGGTTATACGACATCTAGAGTTGTAGAGGATCAAGCTATGCATGAGATCCACATTTCAACAGTTTACTCATTATGCATCAAAACACAGGTTTTCAAAGAATGTATCAATGGTGCTTTACTGTTTCCTCTTTAGTGGAGAGTAAAATCCCTACCCCAACCCCCAGCTACACAAGGAGTTTGAGACCACTAGGGGCGATACAAGGCCATGGAGAAGTAGAAGCAAGGCTAGAAGAGAAGGGTGTGTAAAAAAAGAAAGATTAAAGAGGAAAGAAAAACCTGCCTCCAAATGGACAGAATCAACTTTTTCTGAACTCCGAAAATGAGTCAAACATTGACAGTCACCTGGAGTTAACACTGGAAACAGCCAACGGTGAGGAAGAGTGGGGCTCTGTGCTGTTTAATTTGCTGGCGTGTGTGTGTGTGTGTGTGTGTGTGTGTGTGTGTGTGTGTGTGTGTGTCTGCATGCTAGCATATTTGTCATATTTGTGTGTATGTAGCACACGTGTGCACGTGTGTATACATATAGAGGTCAAAGGACAACATCAGCTGTCAATCCTCAAGAGCCAATCACCTTGCCTTTTGATAAAGTTTATTTTACTGGGACCTGGACTTCACCAGCTCACCAAGGAGTCTCCTCTCTGCCTCCACCAGGTCCCACTTTAAAAATATTTTTTATTTATCCCTGGTGTACAAATAGACTTTCAGTGCCCATGCCACAATATGGGCTCTTCTTTCAGCCGGGACTCTTGTGGGAGGGCCTAGGTCCTGCCCTGGATGAATGACAGTCACTGGAGATCCAGCTTGGAGAGCCTCACCCTCCCTGGGGATCAGAGTGGAGATTGGGTGGGAGGCTGGGGGAGGGGGAGGGATCTGGGATTGACATGTGAAACAAGCTTGTTTCTAATTTAAATTAAAAAAATATTCAGACAAACTATTGAGTTATATAGCCAGGGTTTCTTTCAGAGCCAAATGATACAACTTACTCTAACTTTGTAAGCGGATATGAAATTTAATGGCACCTTGATACTAGAGCACATGGGTCCCAGTCAATCTGTTCAGAGGGACAAAAGATGTACTGGGAAGCAAAGGTTAATTATAGTATCATGATCAATTAGTCAAGCTTTCTCAGTACAGTTAAGGAGTGGGAGCTAGGTTATACAGCATACATAGTCTGCAGTCTGATGACTTTAAGACATAGCAAGCATTGGAAACATATGAAAATGTCTATCTCACAGTGTCAGCTTATGTTTGCATTCCATAATGACTCTTCTTCAAATAAGCTTTGTTAGAAATTGATAATTATTTTAATATTAATATGAAAGACATTTTCCAAATGCTCTGAACTCCTTATTTTTACATTCCCAATAAAACTTACATTAGACATTTATTTACAAAAATATTTTTAAAGAGTATCAGTGTTTTGCTTTTATGCATACCTATGTATGCTATGCATGAAGTACCCTAGGAGGTCAGAAAATGGTATCAGATCCCCTGGAATTAGATTCTGTTGATGACTGTAAGTCACCATGTGGGTGCTGGGAATCAAACCCGGATCCTCTGGAAGAACAGCCAGTTCTCTTAACTGCTAAGCCATCTCTCCAGTCCATGTCCAGCTTTTTTACTGGGCTCTGGAGGTCAAACTCAGGGCCTCATGTTTGCGAAGCAAGCAAACAATTGGTCTTTCTTGTTGAGGATTTCATTCTGTAGTCCAGGCTAGCCCTGAATCCTTGACAACCTTCCTGCCCCAGTTTCCCACATGCCGGGATTACAGGTGTGTATGCTACCATGCCTGGTGTGCTGTTTTGGATCTTAAGTTGCTCAAACTGGTCTTGAATTAAATTCTCCGAACTCACCTTTCCAAGTCACTGGGATTATAGGCACACACAACAGTGCTCAGCCAGAAACATTTGTGAAAGACACTAACGGACATTTCATTGTGCAGCTGCCTTGGGGGTTAGATAAGAGTCAGGGCAAACTGGATGAGCTATAGAGCAAGATGGGGGGGGGAGGGGAAAGAAGAGAGAGAGAAAAAACTGTGGGGAGGGTCTGAGAAGAGTTGGGGTAAATACGATGGAAATATATTGTACGAGTGTGTAGAATCTCAAGGAATTAATAAAAAGCACATTTTCTTTTGCCTACTCTCCAAGAAAGAGGGCATTCCTAACCTTCTTTTTGATGCAGTATCTAACATTCAAAAACCGAAAGGAAAAATATCTTATCTAGTCGTTAAAATAACTGTTCACACAGATGGCATTCAGCATAAACAAGACAAAGGTTAACGAGATAGAACAATGAACACCTCACACAGCCCATGGAAAAGGTACTGCTCAGCACCATAAACCTGGCCCTTCCTTTCCCAAATAGTGTTCCCTTTCCTACCCAGAGCAACCTCCCACCTTTGTGATAATGGGCTCTAATCTCTCCTTTGCAGCAGGGCCTCCCTGTCTAACCACCACAGTCCCTCTCTCCCTGTCCCTTCTCCCTGCTGCTGTCTGTTTAGACCTATTCTATCTGGTAGGGTCCTGTCATCTCTTCCTTCACTGTCCCTTGTCACTTTAGATATTGCTCCTAGTAGGTTGGTGAGACACTCAGCTGGGAAAGTCACTTGCTGCCAAGCCTGATGACTCAGATTCCATCCCTGGAACCCCTACAGTGGAAGGAGACAACTGACCCTCTTAGGTTGTCCTCTGCTCCCACACATGCACACATGCGCTCAAACACACACACACATACACACACACACACATGCACACATGTAAATAAATGTATTTTAAATGTACATAGCATTATTGAGCATAATTGCTCCAAACTGGAAAGCAACTCAAATTTAATCTACAGGAGCTTGCGTGGATAACTTATGGCATTCGGATGATGAACAACCTATAGCTGAGTGAAACTTAAAAACACAACATGGGGTAGGGGAACGGCAAGTAACAGAATACCATGTTGTGAGCTGCCGTTTACATAAACCACCTCAGAAGCTAAGCAAAAGCAGAATAATGTACTGTTGAGAGATGCATCATTGCATGACTTTTAAAGTTGTGTTTCAAGGAGGCATGATGGATTAAAAACAAATTTAGGATAGGCTATATCCTTTTTGGTATTATTTTTATAACCATTACACGCAGTCGCAAACATTTAGTAATGTGATTTAGTTTTTTAAATGACCTTTATTTGTTTCTTCTTTTTAAACTTATTTTATGCATATAATGTGTGCATACATGCCGCCGTGTTCATGGGTGGTGGTCAGAGAACAATTTGAGGAGCTGGTTCTCTCTCCAGGATGTGGGACTTGGGATCGAACGACGGTTACCAGCCTTGGCAGCAGGCGCCTTCATCCGTCAAGCCACCACATCAGCCCTAGACAGGTGATTCTTAAAACCGTTTTTAAAAAAGCAAAGAGGATGATGAAAAAAATCCAGGATAGTTTTTGCTGTTGTTTGGAGCGGGAGCCATTGAGGTCTGGCCCCAATGCCCCCTCAGGGTCCAGAGAGGATGCTTCAGCAAACGAGAGACTTAGAAATTCTTAGGGCAACTGAATTCTTCACACGTGCTTTTCTGAATCAGTTTCTTTATTCTTCTGCATTGTTCTACTTCTCCTGTCCTAATTTCTCCTAGCTTCCTCTTCTTCTGTTCTAAGAACTCTTCTCCTCCAGGAGCACTGAAGCACTAAAGAAGATTTATAAGAGTTACTTTCTCATTGGTCAAAAGCACATTCCTAGGGTAATCGATAGGGAGCTGAACCATTGCCATAGCAACACCAGGGTTTCAAGGTCATAGGTCATGACCAGACTGAGGGGTGGGGGGACAGCACAGTGCCCAGCGACAACTTTGTGACATAGATCCATTGTTAACAGACTTGGCAAGCAAAGAACCGGCATGCCCTGCCTAGGTGATCTGCACAGCAACCTGGCCAGATATCCATCTATGACTCTGACCTTGTGCAAGCTGTAAAGTTTTAGACTTAGGATCTATATACAAAAACCTTTAGTCTAGTTTGAACTTGCTCTGAGGTGAAAGTGAGCTAATTGTGTGCAGTTAGTCTGAGCAAAAGAGCAAAGATGGCTTTTCAGTGTTCACAGTCCTTGTGGGACACATAGATCTAGTTAAGAAGCATGGCCCAGAATATATTCCATATATCAAAATTATATGCCTAAGTGAAAAGTCATCTTCTAGGCCACCCACAGATATATGTGCTCCACAGTGGAATATTTTCATCAGATAAACACACAAGCAGTGGGAAAACACCCAAAGCTATTCTTAGGGAGGAAATTAAGTTCTTAGGGAAGAAATGAAGTGACTCATGAGAGAAATTACAGATAGGAGCAACTGGTTTCCAAAACCAGTAACTCCATGCCTTTCCAGGTAGGATTCCCTACCAGAGAATAGGTAGGTCTGTTGAACACCAGTGATCACCTACTGTATTTCTCATGGCCCCTGATAGTTTTATGTGTTTGAGGTAATGTCTTGTGTATCCCAGGCTGTTCTGGAACTTGCTGTGTTCCTGAGACCCTGAACTTCTGATGCTGCCTGCCTCTACCTCCCAAGCGCTAGGTTTTCAGGTATGTACACCATGCTTGGTTTATGCTGTGCTGGAGATCAAACACAGGGCTTCATGCATGCTGGTAACCTCTTTATCAGATGAGCTACAAGCCCAGCCCTGAGGCTGGTTTTCACTTCTAGGTAAGCAAAGAAGATGGGAGCTATTCAGTAAGTATCTAAAGCCATGTAGGTTCATGGCATGCTTTTTAAAATTGCATTTTGGGATGTACTTCGTTCTAAATGAAGAATATAGAGATCTGCACACCAAGAACAAAAATCCACTTTTATCTTTCAGCAGTCATCAACTCAATTAGTTACTCAAACACTCAAAAGACAGCTGATGTGTACCTGTAACATATCAGCCCACGTGCTCCAGGACACAGCAGTGAGTGCCACTGAACCAGTTCCTACCTCACAGCCTTCCAGGAATTAACCACACTGTCAGCAAGTAGTTTGGGGAAGGCCTCAGAAAGCAAGGCCCACGTCAGTCCAGAGTCATCAGCCTCAGAGTAATTCAGAGGTACCTTCTTGGTATCATTTGAAGGAGGTAACTAGGAAAGCAAAGCCAGTGAGATGGCTCACGGGTACAGTGCTTGTCACACAAGCCAGGTGACCCAGTGCAATTTTTGGGAGCCACGTGGCAGAAAGGAGAGAAACAACTCAGCTCCCACAATCGTCCTCTGACCTCCTCATGTGTTCCGTGTGCACATACACGGCCCATAACATATTTTAAATTAAGTTCTACATGTCTAGAAAGCCTACTGGAGAACACATGTCTTCTCTTTTATAAAATAAAATGGCTAGAAGGGGGCTGGAGGAGTCATGAGGAGATGTGACACAAGCTGAGACGGCCTCTTCCGTCAGTCAGAAGACCTGTGAGGGAACTCAGGGCAGCTTTCTCTTTGTTCTGTCACCCAAGATCACGCCCTGGACCACCAGCGTAACTGAGAGCAGGGCTTGAGTCCCAGCGGGCAGGCTCAGCGTGGGAACCCGTCCTCAAGAGGCTAGTTAAACAGGCAAAAGTGAAAAGCAGAAAAAAGAGATGGATTCACTGTGGTCACATGAAGAAAAGGGACAAAGAGGTGTCCTGTAAACCATCCTCAGCATCCTGACATGACATTCAGGGTTAAACAGAGGGCAAGAGGTACACAGCCAAACATTCCTGGTCCGGGTGTGGCCCTGCCCGTCCCTGACCCCTCATTGTCAGGCTCCAGTCTCTGTTGCAAAGTGGTGTGTCTAACAGGCTGTCAGCACTGTTTGAGTCTCTTCCTGGAGACAAACCCCCTCTGGCAGACATTTGCTCTAAGTCTTTTCCCTCCCCCAGCAGGAGGAAATTTTCCCCAGCCGGGGAAATTCTAATTTCTTGGGGTCCACTGATAACCAAAGTGACAGGCACAATGTCTCTTTAGAATATCTTCACTCTTTCCAGAATGGTTAGACATGGCTGTCCATGTCTCAGAAAGTTCTGGAAAGGCCATTAAGATGTAAAAGTTGAGGAAGCTGGAGGTGTCCCAAGTAACTAGCATAAATGAGACATGAAAGGAGGTGTCCTCTGTGGATGTCCTCAAGGCAATCACGCTTGAGCAGAGAGCAGGCTCTCACACCTGTTACCCCAATGCAACAGTCGGTTTTCACTTCTTTTTGAGGGTTTGCTGTCTGAGGCATAGCCAGAACAGGACTGTCACTCACCAGGCCTCCTCGCTGTCCTGGATTGTGGTGACGCAGCACTTCCCTGGAGGTGACTCCAGGTGACACCTTCACAGACAACTTTCTGTCTGTCTGCTTTGGCAGAGAGGCTGGTTTTGATTTCTATGCATTTATTCCCTTCCCAGTTGAGACAAAGGGCTACGGGGTGTTGCAGATTTGGGATCTTGGTGCCTCTGAGCCTCCGGCCTGGTGTGGCTCATGTGACAAGCCCATGTAAAGTGCCAGTCTCTAGGGTCTTGGGCAGGGGGAGCACCCGTGCACGGCTCTGTGAGAGGTTCAAGGGGATGGTTTGAAAGCAGGGCTCTGCCTCTGCCCCTGGAGAACAGGTGCCACCGAATCAACAACACGTGCGGCTCTGCATAATCAGTCCAACAGCAGAATAACAGAAACAGGGAAGAAGATTAAAAACTAATCCACGCTGTGCAGTGCTGAGGGCTATGAAGAAATGAGAATCGGATGCAGGTGTCATACCCCAGAACTGCCAGTATGTGCAGGTCAACACGCATCTGTGTGCACATGCGTGTGAGCACAACCCTAGATGCCGTTCCTTAGACACTGCCTAACTTAGTTTTTAATGTGTTTATTTTTGAGACAGGGTCTTTCACTGGCCTGGGACTGGACAACTAATTAGTTTAGGCTTGCTGCCTATCTCTTTAGTGCTGGGATTGCAAGCATGTGGCACCACACCTGTATTTCTGTGTACGGGTTTCTAGAATGGAGCACAGTGTCAAAGCATTCTACAAACTGGTCCATCTCCAACTGTTTTCACTCTCTTAACACACCAAGACTGAGGTAGCAAGAAATCTGCCTGCCCTTGGAGAATTCATCTAAGTTTCTCTTTAAGGAAGACTTCCATGTCTGACACTGTCTCTTTGAGGATGTGTACCGAAGAAACTGAAATTCCAGCTGCCTTGGAAGGGTGTCACAAATCGCTTGCTGGACCATTTACCAAGAGGCCCCTATATTAGTTACCTTTCTCCTTGCTGGCAAACTACCTAACTATTGTGTTCTAAACAAGAATGGCTCCCATATAGGTGCACATAACTGAATGCTTGGTCCCTAGTTGGTGGGACTGTTTGGGAAGGATTAGGAAGTGTGACTTTATTGGAGGAGGTGTGTCACTAGGGAAGGGCTTTGAGGTTTAAAAAAGTCGATGCCATTCCTAGCTAGCTCTCTTTCCTTCGTGCCTGTGGATTGAGAGGTTAAGTTCACAGTCACTGCTCCAGCACTATGCGGCCTGCCTGCTGCCATGCTCTCCACCATGATAGTCAGAGACTCTTAAACTCCTGGAACCATGATCCCCAAGTTAAATGCTTTCTTTCATAAGCTGCCATGGTCACAATGTTTCATCACAGAAGTAGAGTAACTGAGACACTAACTAAAGCTACTTAGGGATGGAAGGGTTTCTCCTGGCTCAGTTTGAGGGGACAGTCTGTCATGACAGAAAAGCCATGGCAACAGGTGCATGAGGCAGTGGCTCACATGGAATCCACAATCAGGAAGCAGAGAAGGAAGAATGCTGGTGCTCAGTTAGCCCTGTCATGTTTTAACTAGCCTGGGATCCCCAGCCCATGGGGTGGTGACACCCCTAAGGTGGATCTTCCTACCTCAACTAGAAACTCCCTCACAGACATGTCCAGAAGTCCCCCAAGTACTCTAGGCCCTGTCAAGTTGATGATCAGTGATAACCATCATGGGCCTCTTGGCTGCCTAGGGAGTCTCTTCCTGGATTCCTAGCTGCCTGAGAGATGCTGAGGGCACGTCTTTTGAGGCTCTGGCTGGATGCCCATGGTGGCTTTAGTGACTTGTAGTAGGGGAAACACAGGCGCTGAGCCAACAGCCTGGGTGGCCACCCCTGCCCTCCCATTCCGCGGGTTATGTAACATCTTGGCAGAGAAGCTCCACACCGCCCTCTATTGCTACAAGCTCCTCTCCCCACACACCTGGGAGCTCAGCCCAGCCTCTGCCAGGGTTCCAGCTTTCCCCTCCCTCCGTCATCCTTCTTGCTGTCTCTCCCCTCTTCCCTTCCTTCCAACCATCTCAATTTCACACCATTTAAGGATTCAAACTTGAGGATCTTTCTGTTGCAATACACCATCCCCAAACAGAAATTGGTATTTTGACAAATGGGACTGAAATTTGACACTGGGACTTCACAGAAAGTCCAGCCCTGGGTGGCCACATGTTGAAATGGCCTAGACCTTCATGAGCATGGTGAAGGCAATCCCTGCTGGATTCTTAGATGCCCTGCTATTCTAAGAGAAGAAAGCAGTTTTTAGACACCATATTCAGGGTATGTGAGATGGCTCAGTGGCTAAGGGCACCTGCTGCCAAACCTGACAACCTGAATTCAATCCCAGGGACCCACATGGTGCTAGAGAAACAATTCCCAAAAGTTGTCCTCTGACCTACACTGTGACCTCCACTCAAACACACACACACACACACACACACACACACACACACGCACGCATGCACGCACACATACACACACACTAAAAATGTAAACATCAGACTCACTTCACTCCTTAGAGCACATGGTTTCCTCCCTCCAAACATCAAGATTCCCAGCAGCCTCTGTAGTTAACCAAGACTGACTTCAGCTGCAAGTCTTCACCATTCTCAGGCAGGAATGTGCTCTGTGAACCATGCAGCCTTCACACCCCACCGATGGTAAGAGGTCCTGCCTCTGCATGCTCTCTCTCTCCCCCTCCCTCCTTCACTCCCTCTTACCCCCTCATAAAATAGTTCCACATTTTAAAATCTAAAATGAAAACAGCAAGACAGCTCAGGTAAAGATCTGCCACCAAGCCTGATGACCTGAATTTGGTCCCCAGGATTCACCTGGTGGAAGGGGAGAGCCAGCTCCCACATAGTAGCACAAGCATCCACACACACATGTGTACATAGACAAACACACACACATACACGCACACACATGCAAAATAAAGAAAACACGAAAATAGTAAATGAATGTAACTAAAATACAGCTTGGTCTCTAGCCAGCTATTGCTCTGACCACAGCAGTAGAGTCCACCACCCATCAAGAGAGTTCATACAGAGCAGAGAATTCTGTTTTAAGTCCATTGGTAGCACTGTGTGTGTGTGTGTGTGTGTGTGTATGTGTGTGTGTGTGTGTGTGTGTAGACTGAGCACCAAAGACAGCCACAAGACTGTTTCCATGACTTCCAACATCACAAAAAAAAGGGGAGAGACATGTCCACTGCTTCAGAGCTCTAACCTGTGGTCTTATTGCTTCATTTCATGAAGACATTCTATGGTTTGACATGTTTTCTTTAAATAACTAGCTTTATAGATTTATTTCTTTTTATTTTATGTGTATGAGTGTTTGCATGCATGTATGTGTGTGTACCACGTGCATGTTCTCTTCTTTAAGGTGTGTGTGTGTGTGTGTGCAGATGTTCATGTGAGTGCAGGTGCCCACAGTGAACAGAGGTATTAGAACTCTGGAAGTAGAGTTACAGGTGGTTGTAAGACACTAGACTTGGGCACTTGGAACTGAACTCATGTCTCCTGCAAGAGCAGCACTCTCCACTCAGCCACGGAGCCATCTCTCCAGGCCCTATTTACATGATCTTTCCAAATTCTTTAAAACTTGAGAATGGAGTCAAATCCAAACAATACATATGCATTTTCTAGAATTATCTGCAGTGCATTCTGAAAAGATGGAGTGACGTTTTATTTAATATGATGTAATGCCATGGTCTCTGCACAAAGTGACATTAACTGCTTCCAGACTCCTTCCTTATTTTTACATCAACAAATCACAGTGGTGAGACAAAACCTTGTTGGGGTCACACAGCTACCTGTGGATGAATGCAGGCATCTCTGGGTCAGGGAGGAAACTCTTATTAATTGACTTCAATGGCTGCTGCACACCCCATCCAGAAAATCCACCCTACCTCTTTTCTGTGTCAGGTCTTCAGTAGCTGGGACACCTCTCTGCCTCTTGTATTCCATCCCAGACCCCTATCCAGCTAAGTCTACAAATCAGTTACCACCAAGTATATATAACCCTAAAGGTAGCAGGGACTTTGCATGCACAAACTGTGGTCCGGGCATGAAGCACAGATAATCTTGCTGAGCAATTTGTGCAGTGGCTGATGTATCTGGAGATTATTGCTGGTATCTGAATCTCCTAATATAAGTTCTGCAAAGCCCAGCAAATTCCAGAAGAATATACAATATTAGATAGAGAGCCAATTGACTCATCCACACGCAGATAACCAGGTCCACACTTTCGTTAATTCCCAGTGTGTGCCCGGGAGTGGAGACGTAGAAAAAGCATAGCCCTGCAGCAGAGGCTTGACCACCATGCAGTAGGTCCTAAGACCCATCCCTGCCATGCAAAACAAAGCAAGTCACAGCATATTACCAGTGTCCCAGTAAACTGGCATGGTCACAGTTTTACTAAAGAGAATTCCTAGAAAGCTATGTCAGCAAAGGCTGGCTGATGTGCAGCGGTTGGGATGTTTCGAGCTCAGAGCCTAATCACAATTTATCTTGGGCCATCTCTAGCCTTCTAAATATCCATTCCTTGCCCGCTACTGTCAGACCTAACATCCCATGACTAATGGATTAAACCTTTCAGGATATATTAACAAAAGCCCATTCTCCAACATCAAAGGGCTAAGAATACTATCTGATGCCCACAGTTAATGTTTCTCTGCTGGGCTGCAACCCACCTCTGGATATTTGAAAAAAATACCCTGATTTATCACTGTTCTGTTACCATAAAAAACATCATGAAGTGACTTCCACATTGGAAGATGGAGTTCGGAGTGACCTAAATCTGTGTCCTTGAGCCATGGTCACTCATATTGAAAGACCCCTACCCAGGACCCCCTAGGAAAAGAAAAGCAAGGCCAGGCCGTTGCCTAATGAAAAAACCCAGACCAGGTGCCTCGCCCAGCTGGCAGGATGTCAAACAGGATCTGTGGTCACCAGAGCAGTCATGGGACCCATATAATAATTGCTGAAGCGTGCCGGGGTCTTTCATGAGGTAATACCAGGAAACTTAGTCCGTGGGAACTACCCCTGCTCCCAAGATGAGCCAATGAAATGCCTGTTGCTATGCTGATACTTATGTAACCATTAAAACTCCATAAATATTGTGCTCCCTACAAGCCCGGTATGCTCTGCACCCGAGTTACAGTAGCATCCGCAGGCGCCTGTGTACTCAATTAATCACCTCTTGCATTTGCAGCCAGTGGTCTGGCCCCGGTTCTTGGGCAGAGGGTTCGGTTCAGTGCCCGGCGCTTTGATGCCAAGGTCTTTCAATATGTGGTTCCAGAATAAACTAATTATTATGCCTGTTCAGGTAAGAACTTTTTGTGTTCATAGTTGATAGGGTCACAGCCATGTGGTCCTAACAAGCTAGCATCAGTCATCTTCCTTAACGGGCCAAATGAGGACACATGCGTCAGTGAAAGGTGGAGAGAGAGTAGCACTCAGTCTAATGATCAGAGATGGTAGTGGAGTAGTGGATGGTTGGGGGAGTTGGGTGGAGCAGTGGGTGGGAGCTGGGAGGGTTGGGTGGAGCAGTGGGTGGGGGTTGGGAGGGTTGGGTGGAGCAGAGGGTGGGGGTTGGGAGGAGTAGTGGGTGGGGGCTGGGAGGGTTGGGTGGAGCAGTGGGTGGGGTTGGGAGGGTTGGGTGGAGCAGAGGGTGGGGGCTGGGAGGGTTGGGGACAGGCAGTGGGACAGGCAAGGTCTTAGGGATGTGCTCCTGGGCAACAACTCACAAGACAGAAGGGGAGTCTGGGGAGCAGGGCATTCCAGAGAGCAGAGAGACTTCTGAGCAGTGTGGTGACCTGGTGTGTCCAGGGAGAGCAGTGGAGGGGATGGAGGGCTGCGTCAGACAAGGTGGGGAAAGCAGGTGGTGAGAGAGAGACGACATGGCAGAGTACACTTTATTAGGAGGGAACAGGGACCCGTCAGATGGAGATGGGGACACCAGGAGGGACAGAGGCTGGGGAGATGGCCCAGTCAATGAATTGCTTGCCAAACAAGCATGAGCATCTACTTGAGTTGGGTCCCAGAACACACATTTCTCTAAAAAAAGCAAGATATGGCAGTGTTTCTTTGTAATCTCAGCTCTGGGGAGGTAGAGACATGCAGATCCCTGGGGCTAACTGCTTGGCCAGCCCGTGTAGCCTATTTGGTCATCTGAGGAATGACACTTAGGTCTGGCCTCCATACACGTGCACCTGCATGCACACGAACACATATACACAAAAATTAAAATGTGTTTATTACGATGTGTGCAAATCAAAGGCAACTCTGGTACCATTTTATAGATGGCATTATAGCATCCTGGAAGCAGTCCTCCAATGTTATAGTGGACAGCTGTGCATGCAAGTGCTTTACCAAGACCTGGCACAATAAGCATTCTGGACACACTGTCTCTTAGTCTCCCCCGAGAGCTTGCTGACCCCTGTTGCTGGGCAAATCAAAATTGTGAAATGTGGCTTTTGTTGCTCATGAAAGGTCTACAGAAAAACAGTGAGCATCAGCCAGGAACCAGGAGTGACTGGCTCTCACCATGTTGTAACAGCAGTGCTTGTTCGCTGTTAGGTGTTGGATGTGGGGAGACAGGTGATTCAAGAGGACACAGACATCGATTATTAGAAGAGTTATTGATGCCATGGACAGACAGACAGAGGGGCAGCAGCATGGCAGAGGCTCCAGAAGAGTTCAGGCCCCAGCACCCAAGACAGACAGCACGGTGGGGTGATAGCTCACATGGCAGAAGTGTGGTCTTCTCTTACCTTCTGAGGGTGGGGGTGGAGGTTTACAGAGACAGCCTGCAGCCCAGCAGGAAAGGAGTGGAAAGCAGTAGGCTGCCACCAATCCCTGAACATCAGTACCCTTTGATGTGAGCTAGCAGGTGGGAAATCCGGTCAACAGCATCCCGGGAAGGTGCCTGTCAGTGTGTGTGACAGGGAGAGCAGCTGCAAAGCAGAAGCTAGATCCTAACCTTAGTATTTAAGGTTACAGCTATTTATTTGTTTGTTTACGGCAGAAGGGGGATGTGCACAGGCTTGTAGAAGTCAGTTCTCGCCTTCCACCATGTGGGTCCCAGAGATGCAATCGGGGTTGCCAGGCTAGGTGGCATCTCACTGGCCCTCTTCTCAGTACGTTTTTAAGTGGCATAAGGTCCTGTTGGTTATGAAGGAACCTGATTTTCTCAAACACCTTTCCAGAAAACAATAAACCTCACCGCACACCTGATTAATATAAATAATAGCCTAGTGGCTTTTAAAATGTATGCATGTGTGTACTTGTCTATATGTGTGCAGAGGTACATGTATATGTGTACTCCGGCATGTAGCAGTTGGAGGACAGCTCTGATGTCATCCTCAGGAATGCTCTCCAGTTCCTTTGAGACAGGATCTCTCATTTGCCTGAGCTCACCTACTTGTCAATGCTGCTGGGCAGAGAGCTGCAGGGATCCCCCAGCTCTGTCTGCCTCCCTGGTGCTGGGATTGCAAGCATGTGCCACCATGCCTTGCATTTTAATGTGAGTTCTGAAGACTGAACCCAGGTCCCTCTACTTGGAACTCAGGACCGAGAAAATGCTACCCAAGCACTCTAACCTGAACCATATCTTCAGCCTCTGTAGTTTTAAAGAGGCAACCAATTCTTAGTCCTTAAATAACAGTATCTTTTTAAAAAAGTTAAATTGTATACATGTGTGAGGGAGGGTTTATCTATCTAAGCGCAGCGCCCACAGAGGCCAGAAGAGGGTGTCAGATCTCCTGAAGCTGGCATTACAGGTAGCTGTGAGGTGCTGTAGGTGGGTGCTGAGAACTAAACTAAACTTGTTGTTTCTGCAACAACCGTATGAACTCTTACCTGCCGAGCCATCCCTCCTCCCCACTTCCCAGCATCTTCCAATAAAATTCATTCTTTTCTTTGTTTTGTTTTTTAAGACAGGGTTTCTCTGTGTAGCCCTGGCTGTCCTGGAACTCACCTTGTAGACCAGGCTGTCCTGGAACTCAAAGAGATCTGCCTGTCTTTGCCTCCCAAGTGCTGGGATTCTAGGCGTGTGCCCCCACTGCCTGGCAAGACTTGTTCTTATCTGGAAGCCTCTCCAGATGTGGCACCTGCTTTGAACATCTACAGAGTGGTAACAGAACTTGGACTGAACACGCTCAGGGAGTCACCAGACCTATAAGGAAAACCTGTCACCTGAGCTGGAGAGGGAGGGAGAAGATAGAAAGGGGAGTCTCATCTGGAGGCCTCTGGGGGGGAAGCGGGAGGAGGAAGTTGGGGTGCAGATGATCATGATACATTGTTTACTTGTATCAGATTGTCAAAGAATACAGAAAAACCAGCACCGCTTGCCTGCCTCTGCTTCTTGTTGGCCAGAGCATCTATCCTGTCATTGCTGCTGCTGCTGCGCCCACACACACACACACACACACACACACACACACACACACACACACACACACACACACACACACACACACCAGCAGAGGCACAATATGGAAGTGGTGCTGTGCCTTTATTCAGGTCCTGGCCTTTACTCTGAATCAAATCTTGGACACTAGCCACCCCACCACCACTTCTGAGCACTGCTACGGGCCACACCAGTCACATGTTAATGGCTTTGACTTTGAGCTAAAGAGCTCCAAAGCCAGCCACCCGCAGGGGGGCCATTCACCCACTCTAGGTGATGATTAAATGACTCACAGACACAGCCCCCAGCTTCCGGTCCTCGGCAGACTCTGCTGCCACCTGGTGGCTGGCAGAGGGGCAGCCAGACACCAACCACTGGGGGACTCTGTAAGGAATGCAGGCCAAAACCGGGTAAGATGTCTCACTGGAAGACCCGTGGGGGCAGTCATTGCTGGCCCTGAGCTTCATACCTAGAAAATTCAAACTGCAAAACCTGACTCTGCTAGACTATTTTACCCAGAAACCATGTTTGGCCTCTCTAAGTCCATTTGTTCTATACCTGCATTTGAAGTAAGTTGTGCCCAGAGAACAAAGGAAGTGTGACTGTTCCGCTGCTTTGATATGGAGCCTACTTTCCCTAACTGGAAAACAAAGCAGGCAGAAAAGGAGGACATAGGAAAGCAATGGGTCACGTGCTCTGGTTGTCTGTACCCAGGTATAAGGCATCTGGAAAAGGAGACAGGAAGGCAAGGGGTTCTGGGAAACCCAGAGTCCTTCCTGGAGGAGAACACAGCTGGGAAGTTTTGGGTTGAGTGGCAGACACTAGGTGGATGGGAACACAGCTGGGTTACTGCAGAGACCAGGGTTTGACCGGCAGACACTAGCAATCTGCCTGCCTTGTGGGAAGTCCAGTACCATGCTTACTTCATGTGGGATATAGCATCTTGTTCATCATCTACAGTTTCTTTTGTGAGTATACATGTGTGGTGTATGTATGTGTGTATTGTTCGTGCGTGTGCGTGTATGTGTGCCCGCCCATGTAGAGGACAGAGGTCAATGCCAAGTGTCTTTCTCAACCACTGTCTACCTGATTTCCGTTCTTTTTGAAAGATTCAATTTTTATAATGGTGTACATACGTGCACACGAGAGGCCAGAGGAGGGTATCAAATCCTCAGGAGCTAGAGTTACGGGCAGGTGTGAGCTACCTACCATGGGTGCTGGGAACTGAACTCAGTCCTCTGTGAGAGCAGGATACACTCTTAACTGCCACGCCATCTATCTCTCCAGATCCTCCACCTTGTTCTCTGACGCAGTGACTTTCACCGAGCCCAGGTCCCCCTGTTTGGACAGACTGGCTCGGCTGTGAGCTGTAGGGAGCTTTGTGCTTGCCTCCCTGGCCCTGGAATTGTAGACACACACCACCATGCCCCGCTTTTAAGCGGGTTGTTAGGGATGAGAGCTCAGGTCGCCATACTTGAGTGGCAAGCCCCTACCAACCGAACCATCTCCCTAGCCCCAGTGTTTACACATTCGGTGCAAAGCGATGAATGTTAAAGAAGCACAGATGTGCTATAAATAACATGTGTGCTGCACACCTTGCTAGGTCATTTTCCTGAGGCCCAAGGACAATCCTGTAAGGTCAGCACCCGCATCCCCATTGAATGGGACAGAAGACTGAGGCTTCCCTTTCACCAAGGTCACTCCTCTAGATCAGCGGTGGTGGGTGTAGGTTCTCCATGCTGCCACCGCCTGACTGCCAAGCGATGTTCCTTCCTCCTCCTCACGCTTGTCTAAAGCAAACACAGCAAGACAAATAACAACCCATGCAAGAGTGCACCATTTGCCTTTTGTAATCTGTATAATTTTAAATGTCACCACAAGTTCATTTCTAGGTCACTTCTAAACAAGCAACTTTGCTTTAAGGCAAGTGAGGGAAACTGCACAGTAATGTGTACAGTTTTAGAAGCCACCACTGAGCTCTCTTCAGCTTTCAAGGGACAGTTAAAAAAGAAACAGATGACAATCTAAGGCACTTATCTTTCCTATGGTGGATAATCAGAACAGTATTTTGTTTTCTGGCCAGCAAAAAAAAAAAAAAAAAAAAAAAAAAAGGGTCCTCACAAGCCTCTCAAGGCACAGAATTGCCTCTGGGCATACAAGGAACTTCCTTCTAGAGAAATTCACTTGACACACAGAGAGGCAGTGCGTGCCTATGGAAAGAGGTAGACACTAACTAATCCGTGTCTCCTGTCTCTCTCTTTTGGAGACAAAGTCTCATGTAGCCTAGGCTGACCTTGCCATATAGCCAAGGGTGACTTTGTCCTCTTGTCCTCTTGCCCTACATCTCTCAAATGCTGGGATTATAGGCATGCACCACCATGCCTAGTTTACATGGTACTAGGGATCACACCCCAGGCTTCGGGAATACATGGCAAGCAGCCTACCAACTCAGGCATCCCCAGGTCCTGTAACACAATTTTTAACCATGTTTCTCAACTCCTTTTTGAAATACATAAGCACTCAGCTCCACTGAGCACTTTTTCCAGAGCCCAGTCCATACAAGCTTATGAAGTTGATGACATAAAAGTGTTCCTTCTATATAGACCCACCAAATTAATTTTCTATGAGCGTCAGTGACAGCCAAGCTTTATTTTAAAACCCAAACACAATGTCCAACTCATTCATTCATGCAAGAAAGAGCTGAAATTAGAGAGTTGGTTGCAGAGAGGAGGCAAGGGTCACCTGCGACCTCTAAACCTTCTCAGGAAACTAGCTTTGACTGAGCGTGGCCTGCGTATCTGTGTCTGCGTGTGTCTCTCTGTGTACCCCACAGCATGCAGGAGAAGATCAGAGGACGATTTGCAGAAACCAACTCTCTCCTTCTACCATGGAGGTCCTGCTGATTTAACTCAGGTCATCCGGCTTGGCCACACACACCTTTATGCACTGAGCCATTTCCCTGGCCCACCTGCTTTTTTGCTTTTAGAAAGTATTTATTTTGTGTGTACGTATGTGTGTGCCTGAGTGTATGTGTGCACCACATGCATACAGGAGCCTACAGAGGTCAGAAGAGGGCGCTAAATCACCTGGAAGTAGAGTTGTGGGCAGTTAGTTGTGAGCCACCATATGGGTGCTGGGAACTCAACCCAGGTCCTCTGGAAGAACAGCTCATGCTCTTAGCCACTGAGCCACCTCTCCAGCCCATCACTCGTTTTTCTTAAGTGAGTTCTGGGGACCTGAACCCAGGTCCTCATGCCTGTGCCACAGGAACATTACCTACTGCATCCCACACTGTCTTTTCTTAGTTCAAGAGTCATACAGCATCATCTGGGTACAGCATCATCTGGGACCCAAAGCAGATTTCCTCCATCTTCAGTCTGGTGCCCATAATGTCGTTATTGTCTGAGTACTCACTCAGAGCCGTACAGAACAGATCGGGGCACAATTTACAAAACACAATTCAAGCAGTATGACACGCATCCTGGCTGCTTCTCTTAAGCCATTACACTGTATGATCTCTCACTGACTAATGACAAAAAAAAAAGAGATGAGTCACCAAAGGCCATTATCTAAACTCTTATGTTCGTGTTCTCACCCAAAAAGCACATTTGGGAACAGGAGGCTGACCTCAGGTCTGATTCACCAAATAAATGGGTCAGGCGGAAAGAAATGACAGAGTTGCACCTTTTCCTCCATACCTGCACTTCCCAGAGACGCTAGAGGTGTACACGGGAAGGGGAGAGGAAAGCTGGGGTCTCATACTGTGAGATATGGGGATGCTGAGCCTGCAGAGCCCTAAGACAGCCCTGACGGCAGAATTCAAGTCGCTATGAAATCAACCGAGAGAACATCTTCACATTGAGTTAACTTTCCTAATCCAAGTCATCAGGAGTTTCTGAGAATAACATGAGTGAGACAGCCAGTAAACAGCTGTCATGAGCCAAGCCTGTCCCCCAAATTATACACCATGGGAAATGGATAACAGAAGTCCAGTTGCTTGGGTTCAGGGAGATGGTCCAGCCAGTAAAGTCCTTGCTGCACAAGAAAGAGGATCCAGGTTTGAATCCCCAGGACCCATGTAAAGCCGGTGGCAGTAGATCCTGCCTACAATGCCAGCAATTATACAGTGGAATGCAATACGAAGAGGAGTATTTTCCAGAAGCCCAAAGGCTAGCTAGCTCAGCATTAGAAGGAACAAACAACAGAGACCCTGTCAAAACAAGGTAGCCGGTGAGGACTGACACTGGAGATTTTCCACTGACGTCCACACGTGCACACGCGCCCACACATATGAGTTCAATGCACAGAATCTGCATACAAGTCTTTAGGGGAGAGGAGGCAGGTGATCCCTGGGACAGGTGGATCCCTTGGGCTCCATGGCCAGCCAGCCTAGCCAGCCTAGCCTGTTCAGATAATTCCAGCCCAATGATGGAACCTATTTGTTGTTTGCTAGCCTCCCTGTGTATCTGCACATATGTGCATTCACACCCCACAATACACACGTGCGCTCACCCCTCACACGAACGTGCATGTGTGTGCACACACACATACAGAGAGAGAGAGAGAGACAGAGAGAGAGAGACAGAGAGACAGAGAGACAGAGACAGAGAGTGCTGTGCTTGGCTTCCTCTGCCCATTAGGAAGGCAATGCAGCAATCTCAGAGCCTGCCACAAACGACAAATGCATTACCAGAAATGGGCATGCCTCGTCCATCCTTTCTGGAATGTATACATGTGTGTCTATGTGCATATACACATGCCACAGCTATATGCCACAGCTGGAATGTATACATGCATGTCTATGTGCATATACACATGCCACAGCTGGAATGTATACATGTGTGTCTATGTGCATATACACATGCCACAGCTGGAATGTGTACATGCGTGTCTATGTGCATATACACATGCCACAGCTATATGCCACAGCTGGAATGTATACATGCGTGTCTATGTGCATATACACATGCCACAGCTGGAATGTATACATGCGTGTCTATGTGTATATACACATGCCACAGCAGGAATGTATACATGCATGTCTATGTGCATATACACATGCCACAGCTCGAATGTATACATGCATGTCTATGTGCATATACACATGCCACAGCTCGAATGTGGCAGTCGGAGGACTGGTTTTCTCCTTCCACCTTGTAGGTCCTGGGAATCAAACTCAGGAAATCAAGTTTGGCAGCAAGCACCTTTACTTGTTGAGCCTTCTTGCCAGCCCCAAATGTGCATATTCTATTGACCCAGAAGACTCGATTCTTGCGATCTAAAACAAAACAAACAACAAAACTCTAATAATGTTATGCCCTACTGAGTGGATTAACATCTGTGAGGGTCAGAGCTCCTTGTTCTAAAATGAAGTTGCCGCATCTGAGCCAGTTCACCGCAAGAACATGACACATGCGCTGAGAACTTACTTGGCGTCAGACTCTGCCTATTGAGGGCCCTACAGGCAGCATCTGATTTGACACTAATTTGTGCGCATGTGTGTTGCATAAGTTATGGGCTGTGCTACGGTGACAAGACTGCAATGTGGCCCCTGCTATCCTCTCCATGGGGAAAGCAAGCTCCCTTGGTGCCCTATGCCAGCTCTGCCATGGTGCTGAATGACCACATGGCATCTGACTGCCATGACTGAGACAAAAGGAGGCCTTTCAGCCTTACTTAAGACTACAACCCTTGGCGGCTCAGATGGCTCAATGGGTGTTCCCGGCCAAGCTTGAGGACCTGAGTTGGATCCCTCAGTCTCACATGGTGAAATAAGAGAACTCCCAAAAGTGTTCTCTGATTTACACACATGTACCATCACACACACACACACACATACACACACATACAGTGTACCAATATCATACATATATACTTAAACTACATGTGCAGGAAATGTCTTAAAATGTGTACAAGAAGGTGAGCAAAGGAGTAACCTTGGAATAAGGAGCTGAAGGGCCAGGGACGTGGTTCAGCTGGCCAAGTGCTTGCCTAGCAACCTTGAGGTCCTATACTCAATCCCCCTACACCAGAACTAAACTGGGTGTGACGACACATACCCAGAACCCCAGAACTTGGAAGTAAAGGCAGGAAGATCAGGAGTTCAAGTTCATCCTTGTCTACAAAACAAGTTTAAGGCTAGCCTAGGCTACAGTATATATTATATTTACTTATGATACCATAAATGCAAATATATAAAATCTTACATATTTTTCACCTCTATTACTTGTGAAACGTAAAACACACAAAATAAAATAAACACTAAAACATTAACAAAGAGAAAAACAATTCAGAGGGAAATACTATACCAAAATGTTCAGTATGCTCATGACACTTGAATAGTTTCTTCTTTTCCCTATTACTTGAAATTAGCTGTCTGTGTATCAGATTTGTTGTTACTGACTTTGAATGCAAGTATATTCTGATAAAGTTAAGCATTATAGATAAGACTTTCTGCGTCCCAACCCCAGCTTCCTTTTGTGTTCATGCATATTGCTTAAGCTACATGTCTTGTTCCTGTAACAAAATTCCCAACAAAACCAGCTTAAGGAAAGAAGAGCTTATTTTGCTCACAGTTTGAGGTCTCACAGTCCACCATGGTGGGAAGGCATGGCAGCAGGAGCAGGAGGCAGCTGGTCACGTGGCAGCCACAGTCAGGAAGCAGAGAGATGGGTGCGGTGCTCAGCCCCCTTTCTCCTTTTCACACAGCCCATGACCCAAACACAAGGAATACTGCTGCCCACAGTTAGTCTAGGACTTCTAACCATAATTAACCAATGTAGAAGCTCACAGACACGTTCAGAGGTGTGTCCCCCTGGTGATCCTAGATCCAGTCAAAGTGAAAAATCAATACTGATTTTCCCATAAGTCACAAGTATGTATGCAACTTGTGGGAGTCAGCTCTCTCCTTCCACCATGAAGTCCTGGGAATTGAACTCGGGTTATCAGTCTTGGCAGCAAGCTCCTTTACCCATCAAACCTTATCTCACTGGCCCACTGTGCTTTTGAAGACTTGCATCACATTTGTTTGAGACCCTCTATAATTTCATTCATCATTATATCTCAGACTCCATGTCATTAAATGACATGATGTCACCATCGTTGACTAACCAGGAATCTAGAACACGGAGACACATAGTTATACAAACTCTCTAATACCATCATTTAGGTTTGTTAGTTTCCTATTTTAACACTACAGCGAATTCCCTTCTTAGAGATTTCTTTGGAAAAGGACTCCAAGAATTGGACTTCTGGGTCCCTATAATTTAAAGCTATTTCAATAGATACTCCTCCAAATTTCCCATTTAGATGACTGTATAAGATTTACTATCCCATTAGCAGTACTGGCACACATCACTGTCAGGGTCTGCCAAACCCTTTCTTTTTTGTCAGTCTGTTAATAGAAAGTGGAATCCTATTATTTAACTTGATTTTCCCTGGAAAAAGGATGTGATCTTCATATGTGTCATACATACGAGAATTCCTTTTATTCTCTGTGTGTGTGTCTCTGTCTCTGTCTTTCTCTCTCTCTCTCTCTCTCTCTCTCTCTCTCTCTCTCCCCGTGTGTGTGTGTGTGTGTGTGTGTGTGTGTGTGTGTGTGTGTGTGTGAACACTGTTTGCAGTAATCAGTTTTCTTCTTCCACCATGTAGGTCTTGGGGATCAAACTCAGGGATTTAGGTTCAGCAGCAAGTCCTTTAGTTGATGACACCTTGTCTGCCCCCTGCATTCCTTCTATATAACTGTTTATAATCTTTTGTTATATGGTTATCTCCTTTTCATTGATTTGCAAGAGTCCTTTAAATAGTCTAGAAACTAATCTTTCATTTTCTATGTGCAAATAGACTCTTTCAGTCTTTGTGTTTTGACCTTCATGTGATTTTTTTTAAGATTCATTTTTTAATTATATGTATGTGTGTATGGTTGTGTGAGTTTGTGCATGTGAGTGCAGTGCCCACAGAGGCCAGAAGAGGGAGTGAGATCCCTTGGAGCTGGAGTTACAGGTAGCTGTGAGCCCTGGTGGTGGGTGCTGAGAACTGAACTCAGGTCCTCTGTACGAGTAGTATGCACTCTTAACTGCTGAGCTATCTCTGCAGCCACTGTGATCACTGACCTAGTTTCTCATACTTGTCAGATTTGATGACTGTCAGAAGCCACACTTTAAGGTCTCTATCCCAAGGTCATGCACATTATCCAAACTTTCTTTTAAAACGCTCATCATTCTTCCATGTTTATTTTCACTGTCTGAAATCACACACAGTCCCTGTCCCCAGCTCCTGAAACCTGCACTTCCTACCAAAGCCCGTGCTACCTGCCTACATGCTTGCTAGTGTCTTTTGAAAAGAAAGAAAATACCAAACAATAACAAGGACAAGACACTTTTAGGCTGGTGACACGGCTCGGTGAACAAAAGCACTTGCCGTACAAGTCTCAGGATTTGAGTTAAATCCTGACTTCTCATGGAAGCAGAGAGAACTGACACTGGCTCCACAGAGCTGTCCCCTGACTGCCTCATGCGTCACATGCCCAGCAGCAGCAGCAGCAACAGCAGCAGCAACAACAACATCAGCAGCAGCAACAACAACATCATCAGCAGCAGCAACAGCAGCAACAACAGTAACAGCAGTAGCAGCAATCCTTTCCCTCAGAAAAACTGTCTGTTCAGTTCTTAGAGACACAGCTCAACCAGGAGTTAGAAAAATAACAAAACAAAAATAACACCTCACAGAACTGATTGCCCCCTTGTCCGTGTTCCTGTGGCAGTTTGTCCTGCCATTCTTGTAAAAGCATATCTATCTTTCTCACTTACTGCAGCAAAAAAGTGTCTGAGGCCATCTGTGTATTCAGCACTTTGTTTAATGAACGAATGAATAAAACAAACAATCTCTGTTTTAAAAAAGGACTCTATTAAGCCTTTCAACAAAGCAGAGTGCTTCTGACCATGCTAATCAGACTCTTCGAGATGATTCCTTTAGAGAGAAAACATTAGCTGCCTCAGGCCTTCACCACCACAACGAAACCAGTTTGCCCTCTCTGCAAAGCAAGAGGCCAACAGCGGAAGTCCAGAGCCAGCTAGCCCTTCTAGACGATCTGAGTGGACACGTGCTAGCCAAAACCCCTCCAAAACACCCCCAGGAACCAAGAGAATTACATTACTCTGGAAGAATGTGGCTTCCAGGACACAGACTGTATCTCCTCAATTTTCTCCTGGAGGTACACATATTCAGCTATCTATTCTCTCCCAACAAATGAATTTGGTTTTATTATAGTTTGCTATAGTAAAAGTCAGGAAATGACCAGAAAAAGAAAAATGCTAGCAGCATTATTTGTGTAGACTGATGCAAAAAAAAAAAAAAAAAAAAAAAAAGCAAAAGCAAAGCAAAGCAAGACAGCCAACCCTCTTATACCAGGAAACTGTCCCTTAAGAGCCTCCTGCAATCTGTGCCCGTCACCCCTAGCACATGCAGAAGTCAGAAGAGGATGCTGGCTGTCCTGCTCTGTCACTGTCGGACTCACACTCCTGAGAAGGCTCTCTTACTGAACCTGGAGCTAGGCTGGCAGCTAGCACCCCCAGTGACATTCTTGTCTACCCCTCCACAACTCTGGGGTTATAAGAGCACCTGGCCACAACTTGCTTTCCACATGGGTGGTGGGGATTTGAACTCAGTCCCTCACGCTTGTACAGCAAGTGCTCTGACTTGTACATTTTTAAAGAGCCCAACACATTCAGTCACAAAATACTTCCTAATTTCAGAAAAAAATGTATTTTTGATATAGGTCTCATGTAGCCAAGGCTGGCTCTGAACTTTCTATACAGAAAGGATGACAGAAAAGATGAGCTCCCAATTTACCTCTCAGGTGCTGGGGTCACAGGCATATGCTCCCACACAGGGTTCATTCATCACTGGGGATGGAATTCAAGGCTTGGTGTGAGCTCGGCAAACGAGCACTCTACCCACTGAGCACACTCCCTTACCCCAAGATGTGATTTTTTTAAACAAACATTTATTCCATTTTTCATTCATTTTATAACAAGAAAGGAAAGAAGGAAGCAATGGAGAGAGGGGAGGAGGGAGGAGGAAAAGGAAGAAAAGAGAAAGGCAGAAAGAGACCTCCATAAAGAAAAATCAAGCCAAGGATTAATTTTTTTTAAAGATTTATTTGACAATTTGAAAAACTCACTTGTGGAACAAAGAAAGGCAAAGGTGTCCCCTGGGCACCTTCACCAGGATGAGGTGGGATTAGCTTTGTATCTCTTATAATCTTCTTCGCAGAAGAATGCAATTTCAGTTTCACTGGCTGAAAAGAAGAAACACAGAAAAGGAGAGAAACAGAATTTTAATGCAAAACTAGATTTTATGCAAGTATGGAAATCTGTATTACATTGGGTGCTTAAAATGAAAAGACCAGTTGTCGTTTGGACTGTACAATAACTTTTTGCCAAATCAACCAGAAGTTTCAGTGTGGTTATGGGAGACTAAATCTCAAATAATTCAAAAATAAAAGGAAGAAGAATTCATGCTAGTGAGATGATAAAGGAGCATTCTCCGAGCCTGGCAGCCCGAATTCAATCCTCAGAGCTAAGGTGGTGAGAGAGTACCAACCCTACCAAGCTGTGCTCTGACTTACACATGCACACACACACATACACACACACACACACACACACACATGCCTGCTCATGCACACACACACACACACACACACACACACACACACACGGGAGCATGCACACACACACACACACACACTCAAAAATAAACGTAACTTAAAAATCTGAAAGCAATAACTCCTAAAATTAAAATCAAGAGTTAACACAAGAGTGAAGATTTTCAAGAGGTACCTACATTGCTCATTTATATCCCTAGAAAAAGAAAAGAAAAGAAAAAAAAAAACAAGGAAAAACCCACCTTGATCTCTTTCAAATAGACTAGTCAGTTCCAGAAGGGAAGGGACTCCCCCCGCCCCACGAAATTAGCCTGTAGGTATAATAATTTAATACTTAGAGGATCAGTAGAATATTTTACAGATCACTTTACATTCTCCCTCATGACCCATCAAAATATGTGTCTGAAGAAGTTAATTTTTGGCCCTGCTTATGATTAATTCATGAGGCTTCAGCAATATGCAAAGTGAAAGACACAAATTGGCTTCTATGCAATACCTTCAAATGCCTCTAATTATTCACGGGGGAATGGCGCAGCTAAAGGACCCACAGAGGTTCAGGGCGGCCAGGAAGCTTTCAACCTAGTGGGTCAAGGACTCCGTCTTCTAAAACAATAAGTCAGCATCATTATTAATTCAGATCTGATGGAGAGCCTTCCCATTATTAAACATGTGGTCCTTCAAGGTGTTGGCACCCACAAGTTCCACACTGGTTTTTTAAAATTAAACCAGGAGTTAATACAGTCTGCTCGGCTTTCACAGAAGGCAAAAGGGCCTTCCAAAGCTCAACAAGAAAACAGACATGATTATTCGTAATGAATACTGAGTACTCAATTAACATAGGCGCTCCAAAGAGACAAGTAAAACTCTTCAACCCAAATAAACAGGATGGGAAGTGCAGAGGATTAGCGTTGGTCTGCAGCGTAAGGCTCTAATCTCATCATTAGATTCTATCACAAAAGAACGAAATTCAAGAGATTAGTGTGACATTTCATTAAGAATGGTTCTGCTGTTTGCAAGAATATCACATGTAGTGTCTCTCTACCATAAGCTATCCTGTGTTCTAGAGAAAATAAACAAACACTGAGAGAAGAAAATGATATGGCCATATTCCCAGATCCTTGGTCCAGATGCATTTCGTCCTCGGGATTAAATTTAATACAAGTGGTTGATAATTTGATTGGGAACTCTCATTGCATTGAGTCTTGGGGGGGGGAGGGCACCACAGGGAGAAACTGAGAATCAGAGAGGGGATGGAGACGAGATTCCCTCAGCAAACAGTGGGTTAGTGTGCAGTGCAGTTCAGCAGCTTGGCCAGCAGTCACATTTCAAAGAATCGGCTGACTGTAAAAAGGGGGCTGCAGGGGCTGGGAGATGGCTCATTGGATAAGAGCACTTGCTCTGCAAGCATGAGGACCTGAGTTCAAATCCCCAGAAACCCAGATAAAAGCTGAACATGGCTGTGTGAGCCTGTTACCCCAGCACCGTGGGGTGGAGACAGGAGGATCCTGAGAGCAGCCAGCCTAGCTAAAAGTTTAAACAGCGAAACAGCTAGCTGGTTCTGGGTCAGTGAAAGACTCTGTCTCAAGGTAATAAGGCACAGAGTAATAGAGGAAGACACCAGATGCCCTTCTCTGGCCTCCACACACATGCAGTAAACACACGAGTGCATGCACTCATTCCAAGAGAAGGTATTTGGAGCACTACCCTTTGAAGAACAACAGAAAGTTCCTTTCCGAGGAGAAACATAACTACGGGATTGCTACATGATTGAGTCCTCCCTCTCTTCTTTTCTTTTTGACAGGGTTTCTAGCCCAGGGTGGCTTTGAACTCCCTAGACGTCAAAGATGACCATGAACCTCTGATCCTCCTGCGTCTACCTCCCCAGCCCTGGAATACAGGTGTGTACATCTGCCCAGCGTATGCAGCACTGGGGCTGGAACTCAGGGAGCAGTGCACACTAGGCGGGGCTCATCCCCAGCCCCAGAGCTGTGTTTGTAGCGGAGAAAGCAAGCTGCATCTCTAACCGCAGGGCAGGCTCTGCTGTCATGTGCCATTACATGCAGAACTCTACAGTCTTTGCCCACCTGGCACTTTGCTAAAGTCACTGCATCGTAATCACACTTGTCACCGCCTGCCTTCAACACTCACCTGCCACCTCTCAGGATAACTGGAGAGCAGGCAAATACGGAACAGGTAGCTTGATTCTGAGGAGACGCGGAGAACAACTCAGTATTTACGGCTTGGCTTCTGCATACCTGTTTGTTTTGAGACAGGGTCTGGCTGACCTGGAACTCACTATGTGGACCAGGCTGACCTCATGTCACAAAGACTACACTACTCAAGTTTGGAATCTACTTTTTTGTTGGTTTAGTTTGGGTCTTTGAGACAAGGCTGAACCATATACAGTGCAGGCCGATGACTGGGAGCTCAGGACCCCTCCTGCCTGTGTGTGCCACCACCTCTAGCTGTGACATGGTCTCTATACAGCATGGACAGATACAAAGGCGCAGAATAAAAGCACTGAAGGTGGAGATGTTATTCTCAGTTAACCCCCAGTCTCTCTGGAAAACTGGGCCAACAAATGGGCTAAATTTAATGTTTCAAATTACATGTATATTTAAAGTGTGTCTGTAACAAATCAGAAAACACAAACTATAACTATTCAAAGGTAAGACCTGAGCACTGGGAAGGCGGCTCAGGGGTCAAGGGCACTTTCTGTCTAAGCAGGAGGGGCTGAATTTGAATCCCAGGAACCACGTAAAAACTTGGTGTGGTCACACAAGCCTATAACCCCAGTTCTGTGGGAGCTAGAGACAGGAGGCTCCCCAGTACTTGGTGGCCACCTGGTGGCTCCAGGTCTTAAAGAAATGAGGTGGAGAGAGACAGAACAGACACCTGATGTCCTCCTCTGGCCTCTGTGAATGCATATATATATGTATATATATATGCATATAATACATATGCAGACATACAAAGAAAAGCATAAGGCAGTTCTAATCTTGGCATAGTGACATGCATGAAATTCCAGCACTTGGGAGTCTGAGGCAGGAGGGTCATGAGTTTCAGGCCACCAGCATGGATTACACGGGGATAACTTGCCTCAAAAAAAAAAAAAGCCAGCTAAACTAACAAACAAACAAAAAATAGATTTCAGACTTTAACACATAGTTCCCAAGTGAAAGGAATGGAATGATAGTTTTTTTAAAAAACTGGATATCTTTTGGAAATATTTGAGAGAATAGGTTCATGTATTTAAATTTTTTAACATTTTAAACAGCAAATACAACTGATTTTCTTTTTGAGACAAAGTTTCCAGCAGACCAAGTCTTTCCTACATAGATGAGGATGTCTCTGACCTTCTTATCCTGCCTCCAGCTCCCAAATGCTGGGCTGACAGGTGTGGACCACCACGCGCAATGCTGGGGCTAACGCTGGGGGCTTTGTGGTGACCTGCAAGACTCTCCCAAATGGGCTGCATCCCCTCCCACACATGGTAATGACCACTATATAATCACTCTCTCCACTCATACCCCAACAACTCTTACTCCCCAAGTTCTATTTAAAATAGCTCTTTAAGCACAGCAGAGAAGAGCCTGCAGGAAGAGGGCACCTGGCTTTAAATCCAATGTGCTTTGAGCACAGTACAGTCAGTTAGGGGTCTTGGTGTGGGAATCTGAAGATCGTGTGAGATCTAAAACCAGGTGTCTTTATGTCACCATCAAATAAAACCAAGGAGCGCTCCCCAAATACATTGTGGAGCCCCTTAATACTGGCATGCCATTGTAACATGAGCCAGGACATCTAGACTTTAGGTATAACATTAAGAATCTGATAACTCTTCTAAACAGCTTACACACACACACACACACACACACACACACACACACACCTCTTTAATGGGAAACTGATTACTTGAATTAAGAGAAAAAGAATAAATTATTCTAGCTCTGAAATCTCAAGAGAAATTAAATACAGTTTAATTAATCTTCTGACCTATTGAAATAAACTTACCGGCTATCAACAAAGACACAGCACAAGCTCTCTATCTATATCCCTGACCTCACGCTGTGACTTGCAGGGCCTGAGAAAAACTGGCATGTGAGTGTTGGCTTTGTGGGACATCCAGGACAGATTGTCAAGTGAAGATAATAGCATTTTAAAAAAATTAGTTCTCAGAGCAAACCGAGGTCCAAATAGAAAGTTTCACTCTCTCTTCAGCTCCAGGAAAACATTTTATCCTTCCTTTTGTATGTATGTGAATGTATGTGTGTGTACATGTATGCATGCATGTGCATGTAGAGGCCAGAAGTCAACCATAGGTGTCATTTCTCAAGCACCACACACCTGCTTTTTGAGATTTGTTTCTGTTTATGTGTATAGGTTTTTGCCTTACATATATGTCTGTGCATCACATGTACACAGTGCCTGTGGAGGTCAGAAGAGGGAGTCAGATCCCCGCACCCTGGAGTTACAGATGGCCGTGAGCCACTATGTGAATGTTGGAAATTGAACCTAGGTCCTCTGGAAGAGTACTCAGGGTCCTTAACTGCTGAGCCATCTCTCCGTCCTCCACCTGGTTGTTTTGAGGTAGGGTTTCTCACTGGGTAAAGTACTTGATGTAGTGTGTTGAATCTCTAGCACCCATGTAAAAAGCTGGGCATGGAGGTCCATGACTACACCCCAGTACTTGGGGACAGGAGGCAGAGACGGCAGGGTCTCTGGAACTCATAGCCAGTCAGTTTAGAAGAGTTCCAAGGTCAGCGAGACCCTGTCTCAAAACCTAAGGTGAAGAACACTGAGGAAGATATTTGGTACTGACCTCTGGCCTTCACGCAAACATGCACACATATGAACTTATACCCCACCGTGGTGGACTGAATACAAATGGCCCCCATGGGCTCATAGGGAGTGGCACTATTAGGAGGCGTGGCCTTGTTGAAGGAAGTGTGTCACTGGGGGTGGGCTTTGAGGTCTGAGGGTCACTAGGTCCGGTGGCTCCCTCTCATTCCTGCTGCTGGCCTGCCATGACTGCCTGAGTGCCGCCATGCTTCCTGCCACGCTGACAGTGGACTAAGCCTCTGAAACTGTAAGCCAGCCCCAGTTACATGCTTCCTGCCACGCTGACAATGGACTAAGCTTCTGAAACTGTAAGCCAGTCCCAGTTACATGCTTCCTGCCACGCTGACAATGGACTAAGCTTCTGAAACTGTAAGCCAGTCCCAGTTAAATGCTTTCCTTTGGGGAGCTGATGTGGTCATGGTGTCTCTTCATAGCAATAGAAACCCTAACTAAGACACCCACATACACAAACACATACATAATCTACACACATTTTCATAGGATTAGAAGGCTTGCAAGGGTCAGGATATGTTGTATTTCAAAATGGCTAGAAGGACAGGTTTGGCATGTTCCCAACAAAAACAAGTAATAAATGTCTAAAGTGACAGACTTGATCATTATATATGTATATTTATATATATATGTAATATATATATGTGTGTGTGTGTGTGTGAAAATATGGCACCCTCCTCTACAGAGTGCACAAATACCTTTACTTATAAATACATAAAATTGTTACAAACACATAAAATCATTCTGTGTCAAAAAGTGATACTTTAACAAAAACCACAGCAGGGGTAGAGTAGTACAGTGCTTGCCAGTGTGTGCAAGGCCCCCGAGTTTAAGTCCTAGCATTGCCGGAGAAAAGGACATAAACAAAAACCTTCAGAGACAAATACTAACAGGAATACAGGAGGATGGGCTGAGGAGCCGGCTCAGCTGGTAAAGTGACCCCTGCAAGCTCGAGGATCTGCTTTTTTACTCCATTCCAGCGGGGGAGGGAGGGCAGCATGGTGGCATGTGCTTGCAATCCCAGTGATGTGACAGCAGGAGCAGGTGGCCCCCTGAGGCTCACTGGCCAGCCAGCCTAGCCTACTTGATGGTTTTCAGGCTAGTGAGAGACCCTGTCTCAAAAAACCAAAGTGGACAGCACCTAAAGAATGATAGCTGACGCTATCCTCAGGTCTCTACACTCACACGCACACATGTGCACACCTACCTGAACACACATACACACACACACACACACCACAAATAAAGGAATGTCTGTAGGGGTGCATTCTGAATCCATGTGGAAGCCCAGTCAGCATTAATTACTGAGTCTAGACTGTCACTGTTACAATGTTAATGTGAAGACTAGATTGTCACTGTTACAATGTTAATGTGAAGACTAGATTGTCACTGTTACAATGTTAATGTGAAGACAGCCATTGTGACACTGTTAAGAAAGAAAACATGCCTGGCCCAAGAAAAGACTAGGAAAGGGCCTGGAACCTGAAGGAAATTCGAATCCACACTGTGAAGCAGTGGGAGCAGAGACCTGTACAGTGCTTCTCGATGTAGGACACAGGATGGGGGGGGGGCGGTGTCTGGATGGAGGCAGAGGGCAGGGAAGCTGAGAGAAGAAGTGACCCATAAAATGAAAACCAACCCCAGGGGAATGGTGGATTATTACAGAACCAAGGTTGGCAAGAGGCGTTCCTTCAGATAAGCAGAGCTGGCATGGTTCACTGTCACCAGCCTTAATGTCTTTACAGTAAAACACAGCCTAGTCTACGACAGTCGCTAAGCCATGAATCCTTTCTCAAAGCAAAAGAGATTCAAAGAGAACAACAGGAACACAAAGAAGAATGAAACAGACAAAATAGCACTTTTCTTTCTGAGGTGAATTAGCCCATGAAAGTTTACTAAGAACACCCTTTAAGTCGCATTAGTTAAATGTCTTGGTGAAAGACATTTCCCTTCCCTTCTTCTTCCCAGAAGTAAGTCGTATTTTCCTTTTTGATGTGCGTTGTGTAGGTGTGTGCAATATTTGCATACATGTGCACTTAGAGGCCAGAGGAGGATGTCAGTATTCCGTTCCATCACCCCCCACCTTGTTTCTTCCAGAGGGTGGCAGCCAGGAAGCCCCAGCGATCTCCTATCTTAGCTCTGGGGTTATAGGTGAATGTGTGTGGCCACGCCCAGCTTTTATATGGATGCTGGGGATCTGAACTCAGGTCCTCATGCTTGAGCAACAAATGCTCTTAACCACTGACATCTTCCCAGGCCTAAAGCAAATGATTTTATTTATACAAGCCCACCAACAAAAATGGTCGGTAATGTCAGGAACATACCGTGGGGTAACACATGCTGTATACTACTGCGTGGAATATACACGGGGTCCCCATAAAGAGAGAAGGCTGCAGAGGAATGGATCTTGCTCTCTTCTCCCAGTTTCCCTGCCAGCCTTTCTTTTCCTAGTCCTGCAGAAAGTCAGGATGACACGTTCTGCACGCTGGCATTATTCCCATGACAACTGGCTGTGATAGCAGACTGACAGCTCTTCAGTGAGATCAAGGAGTAGAAAGGGAACGAGTGCTGCCTTTGAGTTTGTCTCTTAAACCTCCCTGAAGCCTGACCAGACGCAGGCGGGAAGGAAAATTCCCTAGAAACATCACACTTGACAACTCGACTCCCACTTGTAATTTCCTGCCATTCTCTGGGGGACCTTGCGTCCTCCCTGGATATAACCAAAGCTTGCTCCCCGGAGGACAGAACACAGCTCTCGGAAGCAGAGGAAATTGTTTCTAGGAAGGACCCACGTGCTGCCTGCCAGGTCTAGAGGGCATTTTGGGGATCCCTGGATCACTCTAAGCTCAGAGGTGAGCCCACAAAAAGGATCCGATTTGAATCAAAGTCTGATCAAACCCTTAAAACAAGAATGGGTAAAGCGCTTGCTTTGCAAGCATCAGGGCCTGCATGCCATCCTCAAAATCCACATTTAAAAAAACGCCAGAGTAGTGTGCACACTTGTAACCCCCGCACCTGGAGAGTAGACACAGGCAGGTTTCCAGGGCTCACTGGCTGGCTGGCATGTGATCCTTCCTTTATATACACCTACAAGCATGGGTTACAACCTTTTATTATTGAGAACTATTTAAGTATGGTTATGTATGTGTGCATGTGTATCTGAGTGGGCATATACACTGTGTATTGGGGCATTCGATTCCCTGGAGCTGGAGTTACAGGCAGTTGTGAGTGCTAGGGTGCAGGCTCTGGTCTTCTGGAAGAACATCAAGTGCACAGAACTGCTGAGCCATCTCTTCCGCCCATGTGTATGTTTTAAATGATGGCAACAGCACACAATATATTCTTCTTCCATGGGGTAAATACCCACATCAGTGATTCAGACAGGGAACACGAGAGGGAATCCTAACCCTTCAGAAGGTGGACCTAAGGGGGCAAGGTCCCTTAGACCTAAAAGATATAAGGAAAGCAGTCCTTGACCCCGGAGCCCCAGAGGAAGAACACACTCTCAGCAGAAGCGAGTGAGAAAGCCCTTTCCCTCACTGTAACCTCGCTGGGGCTCACCGGTTTATTTACGACTGCCAGTCTTGTACTAATGGCTGGTTGTCCAAGGTCACCCAGATGGACATAATAGACATAAATGGGTTCTGAGGCCAAGCCTTGGGGGCTAGGCTGTAACTCTCACCTTCTTGGCTCTGCTATGCAGACAGCATCTATTTCAGCATGCATTTGCCCTAACAAATGTGTGGAAGTACTTTTGACATGCTGTTCCTTCAATCTGAATAGTTTTTCATTTACCTTTCCTATACTAATTACAATGTTGTTTGCCTGCATGTCTATGTTGTATGTATATATACACATGTGTGTTCAGGTGCATGTGTGTGTGTGCGCGTGTGTGCACGCGCGTGCACATGCGCACATGTGCTCATGCTCAGTAGTCATGAAGGTAAGAAGAGGGTATAAGAATTGAGTTATAGGAAGTTATAAGCTGCCCAATAAGGGTGCTAGGAACTGATCTTGGCTCCTCCACACCAGCAGTGGATATTCTTAGCCACTGAGTCATCTCTCCAGATCTCACCTTATTCGTTTGAGACAGGATCTCCCTGGACCTGGAGCTCACTGACTGTTAAGCCTGGCTGGCCAGTGAGCCCCAGGGATCCTCCTGTGTACACCTCCCCAGCACTGAGATAACCAAAGTGGGCTACCACACCTTGCTGTCTTCCTTCCTTCCTTCCTTCCTTCCTTCCTTCCTTCCTTCCTTCCTTCCTTCCTTCCTTCCCTCCCTCCCTCCCTCCCTCCCTTCTCTCCCTTCCCTCCCTTCCTCCCTCCTTCCCTTTATTTTAATGTGAGTGGTAGGGATTGAACTTGGGTTTTTACCCAGTAAACACTTTACTCTTCACCTCTCCAAGTCCTGAAGAGTTCCTCAGTCAGGCTGGCCACTTTTTATGTGTCATCTAGCAAACTTAACATACGTATTCATAGTTTGTTATTCTTCCTTTGGGTCTGAGTCTTATTTAGGGTTTACAGTGCTGGGATGAAGACCATGGCCATGAACAAAGTGGGGGAGAAGGGGGTTATGTCAGCTTATAGTTTCACATCACAGTCCATTGTTGAGGGAAATCAGGGCAGGAGCCTAGGCAGAAGCGGAAGCAGAGACCAAGGAGCAGTGTTGCTTATGGCCTTGCTCCTCATGGCTTGCTAGTTTGCTTTCTTCTTGCACCCAGGACCACCAGCCTAGGGGTGACACCATTCACAGTGAGCTGGGCCCTCCCACAGTAATTATCAATTAAGAAAATGACCACAGGCATGCCCACAGGCCAATCTGCTGGGGGCATTCTCTCACTTGAGGCTCTTGCTTCCCTGAATGACTTTAATTTATATCAAGTGGACATAAAACTAGCCAACACAGTCTCTACCATTTTTAAGGTCATATTATACCTTTTCCCCTCTATAGCCTCTCCTCTGAGGTCATGAACCTATGCTTTTATTAGACGACAATATGATTCAACTGGTAGAGGCACTTGCTGCCAAGCCTGAAGTCCTGAGTTCCATTCCTTAGGAGCCACATGATGGGATGGGAGAATCTAGTTCCACAGGTTGTCCTCTGACCTCCATTCACTTACCAAGGTACATACCACGGCATGCCTGGCCATCCACACGCATGCACAGATGTGTACAAAAAACAAGTATACATTTTGTTTTTGAAACAGGGTCTCTCACTGTGTAACTCTGGCTGTCCTGAAAGTCACTCTGTAGACCAGGCTATCTTCAAACTCACAGAGATTCACTTGCCTCTGCCTCCTGAGTTCCTGGATTAAAGGCATGTGCCACTACACCCAGCAAGAAAAAAAAATATGTTTTTTTAAATTTACTTTTGTTGTTTTGTTTTGTTTTGATTTGTTTTTCAAGACAGGGTTTTTTGTGGCTTTGGAGGCTGTCCTGGAACTAGCTCTTGTAAACCAGGTTGGTCTTGAACTCACAGAGATCCGTCTGCCTCTGCCTCCTGAGTGCTGGGAATAAAGGTGTGTGCCACCACCACCCAGTCTTTAAAATTATTTTTACATTGTAACATTAATTCACCTAGAATTTCTTTCTTAAAGAAATTTAAGATTTAAATTAAAATCTTAATTTTAATTAAGTTAAAGATTTGAGTTTAATTAAATTAAGGATTTAATTGAGTTTTGAAATTTGTTTCCTAGAAACACAGTTTTTCATTTCTTCCCTGTCTATTTGTAAGATGTCAACTTTATTATCTCAGTCTTTTTACAGTTTGCATTGGATTTTATATTGCTTTTCACTGAGCTACCTATCAATTCCATTATCAAAAACAGTCTATAATGTTCATTTTGGTGTAGGCTTTTAAAGCAAGCCAGGCTTCATCTAGGCTTGAGAAGTCTTAATTAGACAAGTGCCACTAGCTATAAAAGCTGCTTTTGATACACCAAGTGTCAAGTTAAAAATCATTTCTCACTGACACAAAATAAACATTCAATACCTACTTGGAGGATGACTTTTTCCAAATAGAAAAAACATTAATTGATTATTTATTTATAAGCAGGATCTCAAAAGATAGTCTAGATTGGTCTTGTACTTGCTATGTAACCCAGGATGACCTAAAACTCATGATCCTCAGGCCTCCACCTCTCCTGTGCCATGATTAAAGGCATGGACCCCCATGCCAAGAAAGAAGTCCTTATAAATAGTCTCAAATTTGATTTACTTCCAGGGAAGTTGATCCTGGAGGAAGTTACAGAAAATGCTACAAGCATTAGAGAAAATAATTCCTGTGCACAATTCATAATACTGTTATTTCAATAACAATAAATGTACTGTATTAATAATATAAACAGGCACTAATTGTAGAAAATTATGTAGACTTAATACAGAGATCAGGTTTATGATTTCATAACCCAACATTTATTTATTTACGTGTGTGTGTGTGTGTGTGTGTGTGTGTGTGTGTGTGTGTGTATGTGAAAGTACCCAAACAGCTGCAAGAGTTTATGTGCAGAGGACAAAAGAGGACATCAGTTGTCCTGCTCGCCATCTTATTCCCTTGAGGCAGGGTCTCTCACCGAATCTGTAGCAGCTGGCAGCCAGCAAGCCTTAGTCAGAGACCCTCCTATCGCCACCTCCCACCCTGCTGAGGTTACAGGTGCACACATGGCCACAGGGGTGCTGGGGATCAAATCCAGGTTCTCCTGCTTGCACAGCAAACTCACTGAGCCATCTCCCAGCCCCCCTGACCTGTTATTTTAAATCCTGTTTCAATGGAAAGATCACTGTCAGGAATTCACATAAACCAAGTGAATCCTTCAAAAGTGAACTCCTGACATGTGGCAAAAGTTACTCAACAGAACATCTATCCAAAACAACAACAACCAAACCATAAGGCTTCCCAGTGCACTGGGAACTCACTGATTAGCTGGCAAGAACTCTGGGACTTAAGGAAGAAGTGTGCACTGTCATACTATCTTGTGTCACAGGCAGCATGTGCCTTCTTCTCAGAACTCCTGCTCATATTCACACACATTTTGAAGGCATAAGTAGAATAACACTGACATCTAATGGCTAGGAGATGGGCCACACAGCATTTATTTAAAATAGAACTGAACGTACACTCTAGGATGAAAGACTAAATCAGGTCATTTCCCCACTGTACATACCAGGCTTATAGTTTAAATTCCACAGCTTGGCTGGCCCTGAGAGTCCTGAGTGACTATCAGAAGTTACGCTTCGTGTTGTACAAACAACATCTCATTTCATTATTCTACATTAGTTCCACTAGGTCCAATTCTCTCCAATGGTGCTGATGACAGTTGCCAGTTACTGTACTAATAGTCTGTCAGTCATTTGAAATGACCCTCACCAGATTTCTGAATAAACTGGAAAAGTGTTTGCATTCTGCACATATGCAGAGCAAATTCCAGTGCCCTCGGTCAAATGATCGGAATGCAGAGCGGTCTCAGCACAGGGGCTTTGCTTTGGGAGATTTTCCAGATACTGTCATCCAGTGCTCCTCCATCCACCCCAGCCCTTCTCACCTATTCCTGATTCCTTCAGCGTTCTGTCTTCCTTCAGCAGGAGTGTGTCGTCATCCTCCAAACCCAACACAAGCTCATTTGTCTAGAAGGAAAGAATCCCCACTTGGTCAGTACGCTTGGTCAAGATGTCCTGGGGACCTGAGAGTGGTACTTGGAGGGGATGGGGAAACAGCTGAATCAGGAAAGTGTTCACCCTGCAAGTACAAGGACCTGCATTTGGAACCCCATGCTATGCAATTCCAGTGCTGGGGAGGTGGAGACAGGAAGGATCCCTGACACTCACTGGCTGGTCAGCCTAATCAAACAGCAAGTCCCAGACCCAATGAGAGACCCGTCTCAAAAAGTAATGTGGATGGGGCTGAAGAGATGGCTCAGAGGTTAGAGCTCGCTGCTCTACCATGAAGATTGGAGTTTAGATCCATGTCAGACAGCTCACAACAGCAGTAACTCTAGCTCCAAAGGACCCAAGACTCTTTTCTAGACCTACAGGCATCCTCACACACTCACATGGCCACACACAAATAACAAACAAAGAAAGAAAAATTTTATTTATTTATTTTGGTTTTTCGAGACAGGGTTTCTCTGTATTGTTTTGGAGGCTGTCCTGGAACTCACTCTGTAGATCATGCTGGCCTCGAACTCACAGAGATCTGCCTGCCTCTGCCTCTCGAGTGCTGGGATTAAAGGTGTGCGCCACCACCGTCCGGCATAAAGAAATATTTTAAAAAGTAAAGTGAACAACAATAGAGGGAGATACCTAACACCAACTTCTGGCTTCTATACACATGCATCCAGCATGTACCTGTGTACACACTCATGAACACACACACACACACACACACACACAGAGTTGTTACATGGAGCCTCAGCAATAATCTAAGTCATGTTAAATTCTACTAAGGAGATAACAGAAAAGATGCAGAATGTAGACCTACTAAGTGCCAATACTTTAAGCTACACTGTAGACAGTGCTACAAACAGGCTTTGGAATTTAACCAGGGTTCCAAGGCAGGTTCTCTTGGTGCCCAGCTTTGTGAACTCAACCCTATAAACTTCTACAAGCTTTAGTTACCTTGCAGCCACAGAAGGGGAAGTGAGCGCAGCATCCTCTTTCCCCAGTACTGATTAAGGAGGAGGCGCCACATCCAACTGGACCCTCACTCAGTGCTGCTGTCTGCTGTCACCATGTTGCATCATCAATGCAAGAACCAGGGAGGAAAGCAAAAATGCAGGCCCAGGGATGGAACTGAAGGCACACTCTTGACAATGTGACTTCTGAGAGAAGCAACTGGGCCTTAGTGGTCCCAAGAGCACATATCCAAGCAGACAAGGATTTCAGTCTTATTAACTGTCATATTTCCACCTGATTTGGAGTGGTGGTGGATGTTTGTTCTCCAGTGATATTTGTAAGTCTAGCTGGGTGTCTTGGGAGACAATTTGGGAGTTGCTCTGTCCCCCCTGAATAACACCTGGAAGTTACTGTGGATTGGGCACATAGTACCACCTGCCAATGAGAATTGACTGTTTAGTAGTATATTCTAGTTCCATGCACGTGTGTGCATGTGAGTGCATGGGTACGTGTGTAATAGAGGCCAGGAGTCAACAATTTTGGGTGACTTGCTCCATCTCTACTCCACTGTATTCTTTTGTGACAGCGTCTTTGTTGGTTTGAAAGACAATGGCCCCCAAAGGGAGTGTGACTACTATGAGGTGTGGCTTTGTTGGAGTGGGTGTGACCTTGTTGGAGGAAGTGTGTCACTATGGAGGAGGGCTTTGAAGTTCTCATATATGCTCAAGCCACACCCAGTGTTTCAGTTCACTGCCTGTTGCCTGTAAGATACTGAACTCTCGGCTACCTCCCCAGCACCATGTCTGCCTGCATGCTGCCATGTTCCACCATGAGGAGAATGGGCTGAACCTCTGAACCATAAGCAAACCACCGCAATTAAATGCTTTCTTTTGTAAGAGTTGCTGTGGCCATGGTATCTCTTCACAGCAGTAGAAGCCCTAAGATAGGGTCTTTCACTGAACCTAGAACTCACTGATTAGCTGGCAAGAACTCTGAGGAGCTGCCTGTCCTGCCTCCCCAGTGCTGACTTCAGCGCTTGCAGTCACGCCTGGATTTTCCTGCAAATACTTTACTGATGGAACTATTCCTCATTCCAGTCTACTTCTAGAATATATCTGAGACAGACTCAACAGAAAGATCTCTCCACGGCCAAACAGAAGCCCCATAAGTCAGAGGCCATGTTCCATAAATCATGAATTTCACTAAGTACAGAGGGCCTTGAACTCCAGAGTATATTCACCAAAAAAAGAAAGAAAGAAAAAGGAAAAAAAAATTCAGTGCTTAATTAAAAAGTTCTTTTAGAGCACAGAATCTAAATACAAAATTCTCCAAGAACACAGAGAATGAAAACTGCAAAGTCGCCTACCCCCATGCCCCAGCTACTGAGCTGTCCTCTGCAGAAACTGTACCTGGCCATGTGCGCTGCCTAACATGTGTCTTACATGTGTCCACATGTGTCTTACATGTGGAAATGTGCCTGCAAACTTTGCTGTGCAAACACAAATGCACCATGTTCTATCTTCTAAAGTATTTTTTCTTTTTCTCTTAAAAATATGTCTGTATGGCAGGAGAGATTGCTCACTAAGTAAGAGTATTTTCTGTGCAAGCATGAGTTCAAATCCCCAGTACCCTCAAAAAGCTGGGGGTGCCTGTGACTTCAGTACTTTCTTGAGTGTAGACAGGAGTAGCTGCCAGTCTAATTCTAGGCTCTGTGAGAGATCCTGTCTCAAGGGTGTGTGGTAGAGAGTGACAGAGCAGGACACCCAACACCCTCCGCTGGCCACTGCACATACACACAAGGCAGGGTGCTGAGTCCAGCATTGGGGGCTGCCTCTGCTTCTTATTGTAAATGCCATGCTTTCTCCTCCACGGTGGACTACAGGATATAAAATGGTAAGTAAATTACTCTTTCTTTTCAGTCACTTTTGTGAGGTATTCTGCCCCAGAAGAGAGAAAAGTAACTAATAAAACGTAAAGCAAAACAAAACCACACCTTGTCTTCCCCCACTGTTTAGAAATCAGTGAAAACACTCCATGGATGAAGCCTGTGGTCAGACTGTGGTAGAACGTTCTGGTAGCCATAAAAGGAGCAGATCCCACATGTAGCCTCAGGCGTGTGAGAGCCCAGTATCTTGAGACACTGTCAAATTTTCATATGCAATAAATGTCACTATGTCCCTAACCTGAAACCAACTGACACTCTTAGCCACTTGCCCTGTGTCATCTGTCACACACATCTATCTGAAAGCTTGAGTTTACAACTGCGCCAATGACTTGAAACAAGAATAAAATGAAACCAATTCATCAATGAATACCTCACTCAAAACGTGTTAGGGAGAGCCAGTGAGATGGCCCAGAGGGGAAGACACCCGAGGGCAAGCCTTAAAACCTTGATCCTTTAACCCACAGGGCAGAAGGGGAGAACAGAAGCCTGAAAGTTGCCCTCTGACCTTCCCCAGGCACATGCCCAGATATGCACATAACAGATAAGTAAATAAAAATGAAATAAGGATTTTAAAAATCATAAAAATTCTCCTGACGCAGGCATTTCACTAGGTGCTAGAGATATGAAGAGGCATGAATAACGAGATATAGTCCCTCAGGACTGGGACGTGGTACAGCCAGCAAAGTGTTTGCCACAAAAGTGAGGACCTGAGTTCAAAAGCTGGGCATGGTGCAATCCCAGTGTTGGCACTGTGGAGAAAGAATGATCCTGGGGATAGGCAAGCCAATGTAGCCAAATCATGAGCCCCAGGTTCAGTGAGAGATCCCATCTAAAAGATAAGGTGGGGGCTGGAGAAACGGCTCAGAGGCTAAGAGCAATGGCTACTCTTCCAAAGGTCCTGAGTTCAATTTCCAGAAACCACATGGTGGCTCACAACCATCTATGATGAGATCTGGTATCCTCTTCTGTCCTGCAGGCAAACACGTAGGCAGAACACTATATACATAATAACTAAATAAAAGCTTTTAAAAAAAAAAGGTAAGGTGGAAGCCAGGCATGCTGGCATATGCCTTAAATCCCAGCATTCTCAAGGCACAGGCAGATCTCAGTGAGTTTGAAGCCAGCCTGGTCTACGTAGTGAGTTCTAGGCCATGCAGACCTACATAGTGAGACCCTGTCTCAAAAAAATAAACAGTGGGGAGCAAACGAGGAAGATATTCAATGTTGACTTTTGGTCTTCACATGCATGTGCTCACCTGTCTCCATACACACATGCGCAGATGCACAGTACACACCAACATACACATACCCACACAAAGGTGCATCCCTTTTCCTTGAGCAGTTAACGTAAGAATGAGCTGACATTTTTAATGACGGGGCTCAAGAGAAAAGATGTTCCCATCCTGTGTGAGAAGCGCACCTTTGGTGGCAACTTCACCAAAACCTTACATGAATATTCAAGAACATATGAATGAAAGCACAAAACACAAACACCCAGCTCTCTTCAGGTAAGAGACACCCTGGAAGGGTGGACTGCGCCTCTGTGACAGCACCCACCATGGTTCTTGTGGCCTGCACCCATACACAGGGTACCAGTGTTTGCTTCCCGACCTTTCTTTCTGGTACAGAATTAGGAAGAGATTAGGCTGCCACAAGACAAGCAGGTTCTTTACACAAGCTGGGTTTATACATATTTTGTATAAATTTGTGGTGGTCATATTTTTACACAGACATCCCCTCCCCCCACTCCATTTTTTGTTTGTTTGTTTTTTTTTTGTTGTTTTGTTTTTTGAGACCAGATCTCTCTATGTAATCCAAACTGATTTAGAATTCGCTGGTGTTGAGGGATAATCTTTGTGTACACTGTAAAGATGTGTCTTTGCCTAAGGTGCCTTCTGATTGGTTTAATAAAGAGCTGAATGGAGATAGCTAGGCAGGAGAGAATAGGCGGGACTTCCAGGGAGAGAGAGGAACTCGTGATTAATTTAGGTGCATAAGAAATGCCAGTGAGACACAGAGAGTCAGACATACAGAATGGAAGAGAGGTAAGCAGCCATGTGGCAGATTAATAGAAACAGGGTAATTTAAGTTGCAAGAGCTGGTTGGGAACAGGCCTAAGCTAAAGGTCAAGCTTTCATAATTAATAATAAGTCTCCATGTCATTACTGGGGAGCTGGCAGTCCCAAAACAAGTCTAACAAGAAAACTTGCTACAGGCTGGCCTTGAACTCACTGAGATTCCCCTGCTTCTGCCTCCCAAGTGCTGGGATTAAAGGCATGTGCCACTATGCCCGACTATTTTACACTTTATTTTAAAAATCTACTAGTAACAAGTACACATAACTTAGCTTTTTAAATCTTTAAATTTCATGTTATTCGTTAATTGTGTGTATGATGTATGGGTGTGTACATCCCATAACAGAGATCAAAGGACAACTGTCACATGTAGGTCCCAGGGATTGAATTCCAGTTGTCAGGCTTGGCAACAGGTGCCTTATCCATGGAACAATCCCACTGGCCCTGACTTGGCTTTTATATGCATGTAGGGTACATGCACGCATACATGTTTGTAAATGTGCATGTAAATGCCAGATGCCCATACCAGCTACTTTCTTCAATTGCTCTATGCTATTTTTATTGTTGTTCTTTCTTTCTTTTTTAAAGTCATTACTTTGAGACATCATGGAGAATCCTTGGGTGCATATAAAAAAGACAGACCTAGTTGGCGGGCGAAGACAATCTAATCAGAAAACACCCATGCCAGAAGCTACAGTTGGAGCTGAAGTTGGGGAGTATGGCCTGCAACAGTGTGAGAGAAATGGAGATGTGGAGTTCCTGTTCTCACCTTTACCCACTTCTTAGCGGAATCCACAAGCCTTCTCTAGAGCTGCCATGTCCTCATGGACCTCACAAGAGTCTCCTTCCACCACGCCCTCGCTCACACACTGGTGACCAGAGCACACTCAGCATCCATAATGTCAAGCCTGCAATCCAGGCCAGTTGGGCCTCAGCAATATACGTGGTGCTGCTCAGCACGTACATAGATCACTGTACCTAGGCCAGGTTTCCATCAGCTACCACGGTGGCAGCTTGGTAACTAAAGCCAGCCTTCAAGACAGCAGGTGACAGACCACACACTGTTTCCTCACCTTTGTCTCAGACACAGTGTCTTTCTGAACCTGGAATTCACCAGTTCAGCTAGGCTGACCTGGCTCAAGGAAGCCTCCTGTCTCCACCTTCCCAGTGCTGAAATCACACGTATGCACCACTGCACCTCACTTTCCCCTGGGAGCTGGGGGCCCAAACTCAAGTCCCAACGCCTGTAAGGTAAATGCTACTGACTGAGCCCAGCCCCTACTTTTTTCCTTGAATGGGGAAGGAAGGCTGTAGAAAGCAATCCCCCCACAAATAATTCCTAAAATAGGAGAGATTTTAGACACACATGCCTGTTTGCTTACTCCAATTCCAGCAACACTGTGCATCGGAAACCCCACCCACCAGATACCCCACCCACAGACACACCTTTGCTTTGTGAGCTTGATGAAGAATCTTTAGTGTATCTGAAAGAAAAACAAAACAAGTTCTTTGTTCACAGATTCATCTAAAACCTCTGTTGTGATTATTAAATGAAGAAACTGGAAAAACTGAAATTCTTTCTTTATAAGCATACCTATTTAAAACCTGTCCTACTATAAAAGGAAATGCACTTTAGCAAATTATTCAAGGTATAGGAGGCCAGAGGTGAGCTCAGTGGTGGACTGCTCGCCTGGATATGGGGGTCCTGGCAGGAGGAAGGAGAGGAGGGAAAGGAAGAGAGAGGAACAGAGAGGGAGGAAGGTACACAAAGATACTTTAAATTGATAGGGGCACAACCATTTCACATTGAGTGACACAAAATTGTCATCGACAAAGTTCATAACCAGGAACCACTGAATTACCAAAAGCAGATCACAGAAAACTTTGCAACATTTTAAGTAAGTGTTACTTTTGTACTGGGCTTCATGAGGCCTGTGGGTCAGGCCTGACCATGTGGATTCAAAGCTTAGGCCTTTGGCATGTAACAGTGGGGTGGCGGAACTGGAAGCCTAAGCAGCAAACACACAACTCCATTTTATCTTCTGGAGCCACTAAAAGCTAAGAGTGAACTTTAAAAATATCCAGATGCAAATCGTAAATTAAGACTTAAGTGACAGTTAGGCACAGTAGTATACATCCTTAATCCCTACATTCAGGAGACAGAGGCAGGCAGATCTCTATGAGTTCCAGGCCAGCTTGATCTACAAAGCAACTTCTGGCCAAGGCTGCATGGTGAGACCCCGTCTTAAAAAAAAAAAAAAAAAAAGACACAAATGAAGAAAAGTAGCTTAAAAAATCCCTAATCCCTTGGGGCAGTTACAAGGCCTGCAGGTCAAATAATTGGACTGAAAAAGTGCATTCCTAGGGGGCCATCCACCCTACTATTTATTTATTTATTATGTATTTACTTACTTATGTACTTACTCATTTATTTTTGAGAAAGACTTTCTCACTGGCTAGAGCTCATTAGTTACATTAGGCTGGCCTGACCAGCAAGCCCCACGAACACACCTGTCTCTACCTCCCCAGCTCTGGGACTACAAACATGTGCCACTGTGCCCAGCATGTTTTAAGGGCTTGGAGGACTGAACTTGTCCAGCAAGCACTTTACCAAATGAGCCACTGACATCTCCCCAGCTATGTTTTCATTGTTCTAAAACTTACCTTTTAAAAGACCTGACCTTACACACATTTGCCTACACACACATACACAAACAAAATATGCAAAAGGAAAACTATATGTAATTTGCAGGTGGATTCAAACTTAAGATTTTGAGGTACTATTTGAGGCATTCTCCTTCAAAAACTGTGAAAGCCACAACTGAGAAGTTTCATATTTACCTCAATCATGCTTTTTATCCCTTTCTCTGCTTCAATATTGAGTATGTAAATGCTTGAGGTCTCATAAATCAAAGTACTTTCCACTCAGTGCCTCTGCCTCCTGCCTGACCGCCTCTGCAACCTCAATTAGATGCTGGGTATTAAAATGCAGGCACACGCAGACTGTGATTTCAAAAGATTGTAGGTCATTGGTTGTCCTATCAGATGAGAATGGAATGAAAAGCCACTCTGGAAAATGACTTAAGGTAATAAAAAATTTACACTTTCAAATGTCTGTGCTAATTAGCAGAAATATTTATTAGATGCACTGTAACTTTCAAGTAGGCTTTTCTCAGTGCCCCTCGGAAGATGAGGGACTAGGTGGTCTTTATAACATATAACGACACATAGCCTCTGGCTTTATTACTGTATTTTTACTTTTTATTGCATTTTATTTATTTTGTATTTATGTATGTGCATGCATGTGTGCCAAAGCAGAGGATAACTTGTGAATTTTAGTTCTCTCTCTCTCCATTATTTGTTTGAATCCACCTGAAAATTACATATAGTTTCCCTTTTTGCATATTTTGTGGATTGGTAGCAGATGCCTTTACCTGCTGAGCCATCACACCAGCCCTTATCTATCTATCTATCTATCTATCTATCTATCTATCTATCTATCTACCTGTCTGTCTGTCTATCTATCTACCTATCATCTATCTATCTATCTATCTATCTATCTATCTATCTATCTATCTGTCTATCTTCTATCTATCTGTGAGGCAGGTGTCATGTATCCCCGCTCGCCTTTATAGCTGGCTTTATACCTAAGGATGATTTTGCACTTCGGATGCTCCTGTCTCCACCTCCCAGGGTGCTATGGGACTACTTACTTTATGCAGTAGTAGGCATCTCACCGAGAACTCTATGCATACAAGGTAAACATTCAAACAACTAAACCCCACCCTCACTAATCGCAGCACATAAAGTGAGAATGTTCAAGTTATTGGCATTTAAAATGCTAAACCACTTCTTCTGAGACAGGGTCAGATGTATCCCAGGTTGGCCTTAAGCTCCATTTGTAGCTGAGAATGATCTTCAACTTCAGATTCTCCTGTCTCACCTCCTGACTGCTGGATTACAAGCGTGCACCAGCACACTGGCACCAACACTCACGGTTTTCTTCATGTCTGGGATGAAACCCCAGGGATTCCTGCAATTGTGCAATCTCCTGAAGGAGCCACATCCACAACCCTAAATTAATTCTCTTCATTCTTAGGCCCCTTCCATTTTTTTCTTCTCTGATTATCTGGCAAAGAAACCTCATTTATAAACAGTTTTGCCAAGCATGCTATTCCTCACAAGCATACTACTTCTCTACAAAATGACAACTGACATTCATACATACTAAGAGTCCTACATTCCTTACCAAACTTCCAGACTCTGTGTGTGTATATGCCAAAGACCCTCAAAAGCATCTCTTATTCATATGCTAAGCAACATCAATTATATAAAAATAATGGCTCATACATGCATAATAGATCATGAGTGCATGTAGATACCCTTGTATTATATATATATATGCATATGTTGTGTGTGTGCTGGGAACAAACTGGGGTCTTGACCATGATAAACACACATTCTTCACTAAGCTATGCCTCCTGCCCTTCAAAGGTGACTTTATAGTAAATTAATATTTGAACACAACATTTGGACTCACACCAACAAAAATAAAACAAAATTATGTATCTTTTAAAACAGAAGAAAAATTAGTTACCATATTTGTAATTTCTGAGTGGCGGTGGCAAGCTGCTTCTCAAAGGGACATCTGCAAGAGAGAATGATGATTTCTCATTACAAAATATTCAAACAGGATGCCGAGTCTTTCATTACTGCTCTCTAAGACCCACAGGCCAGATTCTTTCCCCCTTTTCCTTTCCTTAAGCAGGGCCTCAAGTAGCTCAGGCTGTCCTTGAACTCCATATGTAGCCAATTATGACCTTGAACTTCTGATACTCCTGAGTGCTGGGATTACAGGTGCTTTAGCATGCCTGGTTTACATGGTACTAGTATGGAACTCGGGGCTTTGTGCATGCCAGGCAGGCACACTCCCAGCTGAACCACATCTCCAATTACAGACTAAGTTAATTTTCAAAATGGGACAAAATGAAGCTAACGCAGCATCAAAGTCCAGGGCCATCTACTGTAACGAAACCATCACTGTTATACTGTAACAAATCATCACTGCCATGTGATGCTGAGCTAGTAGCCGCTGAACTGAGAATTCATGAAACTATTGAAAGAATGATGATTACTGGGAATGGTGAGAAGGCTCCGGCAGAAAAAGAAGCCGCTTTGTAATCATGAGGGTCTGGATTTGGAGCCCAGAACCCACAAAAAAAGTCAGAGAATGGTGGTATACTTTAGCAACCCTAGTCCTGGGGGAGGGAGAGGTCCAGAAGGACCCCTGGAGACCAGCAGCCATCCTAGCCCAATAAATGAGCTTCAGCTTTAGTGACAGACCTTTCTCAAAAAATGAAGGTGGAGAATGATCAAGGAAAGGCATTAGACATTGACCTCAGGCCTCCATAAAATGTGTGCTCACCTAAGTGTGCACTTGAACACACTTGTGCAAACATGAGGCCCTGGGTTTCCAATCCAGCACCGCATGAACTGGGAATGGTGACATATCTATAATCCTAGTACTTGTTGAAGTTGAGGCAGGGGGATTAGAAGTTCAAGGTCATCTTTGGCTACACAGAAAATTTTGAGTCTATCCTGAGCTACATGAGATCCTGTGTCATAAAAATAAATCAACATTATTTTTCTTAAGATTTCTTTTTATTAATGTTAGTTATGTGTGGGGGCAGGAGCCTGCAGAGGCAGGGGGTGGGGGTTGGATCCCCTGGAGCTGGAGTTTTAGGCAGTTATAAGCTGTCCAACATAGATACTAGGAGCAAACTTGTGTCCTTTGGAAGAACAAGAAGAGAGCTTAGCCTGTGAGCTGTCTCTTCAGCAGTTTTAAAAAACAAATAGTAAAAAATTAGCTGGGCAGTGGTAGCACACATGCCTTTAATCCCAGTACTTACTAGGGAGGCAGAGGCAGGTGGATCTCTGTGAGTTCAAGGCCAGCATGGTCTACAAACCAAGTTCCAGAACAACCGCCAAAGATAAACAAAACATACAAACAAACAAAAACAAAACAACAAGAAAAAATCATATAGTATACAGGCTGGAAGGAACGGAGATGGGGAAAGGGTGGGAAGAGAAGAGAAGGAAAGGGAATCCATGAAATGTTTTGCCACTGGTGGCAAATCAGGTGGTGTGCCTTGAGCCAGACAATGGGCTCCCTGAAAGGGACCAGGTGAAGAACAGGCTCTGATGCTACTGTCATGTAGAGATGACAGGAGGGGGGGACATGACCAACACACGTTTTGTGGCATGTCAGCTCCACCGACAGCCCCATGGGCACTAGCTCCTTGGATGTTGCTATAGCCACACTGGTTTACCTAAAATGTCTCCATTCTCTGCTAATTCATAAATCCCTGAAGATTAAGACACTATGGGCTGTCTTTTCAAATCCTGGGCAGAGACCATAACTTGCTTTTCTTACTGTGTAGTTACTATCTAAAAATCGTCCCTGGCAAGTGGCAGGCACTCATAAACCCTGAAGAAGGAAGAAACACTGTCTACCTTTCCCCTGGCAGTTGTGAGCATCAAGGCTCCAGGGAGGTAATTAGTGGCCGTGGGCTAGAACATCTTGTACCAAAAATTAAATACTTAACGCACATGCATATGCACACATGCACCCATGCCAGGAATAACAACTGAAAACCAAACACCAGGGCTACAACAATGCAAGCAAGTTAATATAGATATAACTTAGATATGAATAAGCTCATTATAAATACAAATGACACAGAAAGCCCACCCTCTGGAGTGAGGAATAACTCCCTGATCTTCAACTGCAGACTGTGCACAGAAGTAGCTTCCAAAGAAGGGCCCCGGGGGCTGGGCCTGGGCTCAGGTGCTGGAGAGCTTGCCTGACAGGAGTGAAGCTCTTGGTTTGATGTCTAGTGCAGCCCAGATCAAGAGAAGTGATCTCCGCCTGTAATTCAAAAACTCAGGAGGGAGAGGCAGGAGGATGAGACATTGAAGGTCGTTCTCAGTTACACAGCCAATTTGAGAACAGACCCTGTCTCAAGAAGAAACCAAAAGTAGAGCCTGAAAAGAGGGGGAAGGGACAATTTCACAGTGACATGTCCCACTGCGGGGTCCCCGCCTGCAAGCACAGAGCACGTGGAAAGCACGTGGCCTCAACAGGATGTGGGGAGGGTGCCTGGGTCTCCAGGATCTTCCTTCCACGAAGTTAAGCTGAAGCCCCACAACCATGTGGAGACTTCCCAGCAAACTCGAGCCAAAGGGAATCCTCCCATAAACCAATCAGTCCTCGGGGCTGCAAAGTCTCAGTCACAACCAAGAGGAGCTAAGGACACCAGGCAGCCATGGACCCGGTAAGAGGCCACACCATCCAGATGACCTGAGTTTGGCCCCCAGAATCCCTGTACAGGCGAAAGAAGAGAAATGACTCCACATAAGCAAGTGCACAGACACGTCATACCACTCTGTACGCAACAATAATAAAATAAAATTAGAAACCAAAACCATCATAATGAAGTGTAAAGTGGGATCCTGACTGGAAACTTTGAGCAAGAAAAAAAAAGTTAGAATAAACTTTAGTCAATGGTGATGTGTTCATCAATTCATTAACTGTAACCAATGTAGTGTTCTATGTATGATGTTAAGAGAGGAAACTGGGGGTTGTAAATGCAAAGAAATACAGATAAAAAGGAAATGTTGGGGCTAGAGAGAGGGCTCAGTCAGTGAAGTTCCTGCCACATAAGCGTGATCACCCAAGCTCAATGACTGGCATCATGTAGAGAGGGGTGTGTATCTGTGCATGCGTGTGACCCAGCACTGGGGACGTGGGAGGACCCAGGGCAGCTGGCCTAGCCAGTGAGCTCCACACCAACCAAGGACAGCCCTATCTCAAACAAACAAACAAAAAGAGGGCAGGAAGCTGGAGAGATGGCTCAGTGGCTAAATGTGCACACTGCTCTTGTAGAGGTCCGGGAGTCCGTTCCCAGGACCCACATCAGGTGGCTCATAACTGCCTGTAACCCCAGTTGCAGGGGGTCCAACACTCTCCGTCCTCCACAGACAATTGCGCACACGTGGTGCATACAAACTCACATCAGGGCACGTGTGCACACGCGCGCGCGCGCACACACACACACACACACACACCAGCATGGACACGCACACACATGCACTGAAAGGAAAAAGAAAAGAAGACGATAAAGGAAAAAACTCTTAAAGAAGTGAGGCTGTAGTGTAGCCTCGGGAGAGCAGGCTGCTTCACAAGAACCCAAAAGCTGGACAAAGCCATCAATCACAGCTCATCACAGGAGTAGGATTTGAAGTCTTAGAAAATACTGAAAGGTTTCTAAATCAAAGAATACCTGGAATCTCCTCTCACCTACATGATTGGTGTCTGCGCTCTTCTGATTCTGCTTTGGGAAACTGGCCATTTGCATAAGGAATCATGGTATTTCTATAATCAAAACACATAACTAAGTGCTTAAGAGGCTGAGGCAGGAGGACCACCTGGTCAAGGGCAGCCCTGGCTATGAAGTGAGATCCTGCCATGGCCTGAATATACTGGAACACTTGGTTCCCCAGTCGGTGGTGCTGACTGGGGAGGTTATAGGACCTTCAGGTGTGGAGTCTCGTAGAGCAGACAGCAAGCACTAATCTGCTGAGCCATCTTGCTGGCCTAACTGGTTTTGAGTCAGGTCTTTCATTAGTCTGGAATTCATTAAGTAGGCTATGCTGGCTGGCTAGTGGGTCCTGGAATCCCCCTGCCTCTGTCCCCTGAATACTGAGATTACAAGTGTGTGCTCACCATGCTCAGCTTCTTTCCTGAGTGCTGGGGATTGAACTCAGGTCCTCGTCCTTGCACAGCAAGCCCCGTAGCAACTGAGCCACGGCTGCTACTTACTTTCTTTGTTCCCATACTTACTTTCAGCCCTGTACTTCTTGATTTCCTTGTTCCTCCTTTCTTTACTTTTAAAATGGGGATGCCACCAATTTCTGCTCTAAAGGGAGGCTAAACGGAAGAAATGAGACAATCTGGCTAAGATTCTTGGCCCAGTCCCTGATCTAGAAGTGAGTCTAGCCCTCACTATTACTATTCTAAATTCTTCAGTATCAAACTGTACGACCTCTGTTATGCATACAATTCACAAAATGCAAATTTGAGGCTTACCAACTTTTCGGAGTTCTCTAGGTCCTCAAATCAGATGTCAGGCTGGGACACACAGTCCACAAGCTCAAAAGAGTCCATACCGTAAAGGGTTTGGGTTTTTGTTGTTGTTTGTTTGTTTGTTTTTATACCGAGTCTCCTGTGTCACAAGCTAGCCTCAAACTCCCTAAGTAGCTGAGAATGACCTTGAACTCCTGATCCTCCCCCTCCTCCTCTGAGTGCTAGGATTACAGGTGTGTACCCTCATGTCCAGTTTGTGCGGTGTTTAGGATGGAACTGAGCATGCCACATCAGCACTCTATCAACTACGTAATGTCCCAGCCACGCCTGGTTTACTTTCACGGCTACACTTCCCCACACACTCAACAGAAACCGGCAGGAGGTATGTCCCTATGTGGTGGGTGAAAGGCCAAGCAGGCAGGTCTGAACACCTAGCTATAGAATAGTGACAGGCACCACTATTCTGTTGGGGACAGTGATAGCCAACAGTTACGGTGAATGAATCGTTCTGTGGTACCTGGGAGGCAAAGAACAGAGTAACCCAGAGAAACCACTACTTCCTGTGCCACCATAGCAACTTGAAAATCACATCTTATTCCCGAGGACTTCAAGAGGATCCTATTGTACCTGACCAAGAACATCACGCTCTTGCTGCACTGATGCCAAGAAACACTAGAGCCCTCCACACCTGTGAAGACTTGAACACATGGCAATGGCTCAGCAGCAGGCATAAGTACCTGAAACCAAGCTTGACAACCTGTGTTTAATCCCTGGTACCCGTAATGACTTCCTCCTACACACACACACACACACACACACACACACACACACACACACACACACACACACTGTGGTACATATATGTGTACACACAAACACAAGAAGGTGGCCTGTGTGGTGATACATTACTTATGATTTATTCAGAAAGCAAAGTCAGCCCCAAGCTACAGAGATTGGGCGGTGGTGGTACACACCTTTAATCCCACGACTCAGGAGAAAGGCAGATGGATCTCTGAGTCTAAGACCACCCTGGGCTACCGGAGAGTGAAATCAGAGCTCTCGCCTTTAACCCCAGGATTTGAGGGGTATAAAAAGTCGAGGCATTCAGCCTGAAAGTTAGTCTCTAGCCACACTGAGGAGAACATAGCAGTCTGAGTGAATCTGAGGAGCAGTGAAGTTGGGGGCAGTCTGAGGATCGCCCCTTTGATCTGAGCCTTGGTAGAGCTATGAGCTAGTGGCCAGCTGCTTTGCTTTTCTGATCTTCAGTTTGAAGCTTGACCCCCAATATCTGTCCTTGGGTCTTTTATTAATCATGCTACAGGCATGCACATGAACACATGCACATACAGAGAGAAAATAAATAAAATGTTAAAAATAATTTGAAAATAACTGTGGAAATCTGTTTGTAATTCAAACTTCAAATATGCTGAGGGATGACTTCCCAAAAGCGGGCCACTCTGTAATTGGCACTGGGGGTGACCAGAACATGCCACCCCAACATATGCCTACCTTACACAAGGATTGCTGGGAGCTAAGAGCCAGTGCCTAATGTTCTCTGCCCTCCCTGTTTGCATAAGACAAAGTCTACACACCCTTTCTCCTAGAGCAACCTTAGAAGGCTGTCGTGACCCTCAACAGCCTGCAGGGGGCATCAGAGTGTGCCACACGGCAAAGCTTCAGCAACCAGGCCTCTCTACTCCCTTGTCCACAAGATTCCACCCCTAAGAACCTCTTCCTCGTCTGGGCAATTCTCTGGGAATTTTCACTCCTAAGGAATCCCACACATATGGCGTGCACTTAGCTATAAACTCCTGCTGGTTTTTCTTTTGTTCACCTGCTATTTTCAAATGAGAACTTAAGAGGCTGGAGCTGGGGAGATGGCTCAGAGGGTAAAGCATTTGCCTGCCCTTGCCATGCAAGTGGGAAGACTTGACTGAGTCCCTAGAGTTCACAGAAAGCCTGGCATGGTAGCACACGTCTGTAAAACCAGAGCCACAGGCAAATGAGAGGCAGAGAGTGGTCAGAAGCAGATAACACAAAACATCCTGTTTCAAATGAGATGGAAGGTGAGGACTGACAGGGAGCTGTCCCCTGACCTCCATATGTGCTCTGTGACACATGAATGTATGTGTAGGTATGTGCATACACATAAGCACACATCACACTATCACAGATTTCTAAAAAGAACGTTAAGAGTGAAGAAAAGTTATTTTCTCCCCTATAACATTATCTTTTAGTATGAAATATCAGTATCCCCTAATAATAAAGAAAAGCAAACAGCTGAGTCTGGTGGCTCACGCCTTTAATCGCAGCACTTGGGAGGCAGAGACAGGCAGATTTCTGAGTTCAAGGCCAGCCTGGTCTACAGAGTGAGCTCTAGGACAGCCAAGGAAATGAAGAGCTGTCTTGAAAGCAAAAAAAGAATATGGCAACATAACTTTATATTCTAAGTGTAACTCAGAAGTTACTTCATGAAATGCCTTAAACAACCCCAGCAAAGGAAACCCGTCACCAAACCAAGCCCATTTATTCATCTCTCAAAAAGAGAGCAGGGAAACAGTGTACTCATGGATGGAGAGAAGGCTCAGCAGCTAAGAGTCCTTGATGCTCTTGCAGAAAACCAAGGTTCAGTTCCCAGAACCTGCAGAACAGCCTAACCAAGTTGAAAAAAAGGAGTAGGAAAAAAATCACAATGATTTTAGTAAGTTTTTTTTACAATTATTAGTGTGTATCTATGGTACTTCCTTGTCTGTGTGTGTACCACAGAGGCCAAAAGAGAGCCTCCGATCTCCTGGAACTGTAGTGATGAGAATCAAGCCCAGGCCTCTATAAGAACAGCAAGCACTCATAGCCACTGAGCCATTTATCCAGCTCCCTGAGTAACTTTATGATTTTCTGTTGGGTTCATTCCTTTGGGCCACAGGTTAGATACACCTGCTTAAAACCAGGAAAATATCTTACCCACTCCTATCTTGACACCTTTTTGGTTTAAAGAGAGAAGAGAGATTTGATGAGTTTAGTGCAAGCCATTACTTACCACCTCCCAAGTACACATTAAGTGACTGACATGTCTACAATCTGACCCAAAAGTTAGGGTAGCAGAGGGACAGACACAACACAAATGCAGAAGCACCCAGCTTTGTCACCTTGCTTTAGTTACCCAACAGACACCTACACAGACCCAAGGGAAAAGTGAGGGCTCTAAACAAAGCGGCTTTCAAGTCCCTGAAAAGTAACCCTGGCAACCTTCATTTTCATGACACACAGCCTGCATACACATGCGCACACACAGGCTGGGGAGATGACTTAGCGGTTAAAACACTTGTCACATAAATATGGCAACTAGAGTTCAGATCCCAAGAGCCCAGTGGGTGGATTTGAATAGGTATGGCCCCCATGGACTCATGGCTGAATGGTTGGCCATTAGGGAATGGCACTATTAGGAGGTGTGGCCTTGTTGGAGGAAGTGTGTCACTGTGGGGGTGGGCTTTAAGGTCTCATATGCTCAAGCTATGCCCAGTGTGAGAGACAGTTTACTTCCTGATGTCTGTGGATCAAAATATAGAACTCTCAGCAACCACTCCAGCACTATGTCTGCCTACATGCTGCCATGCTCCTCAATAATGGACTAGACCTCTGAAATGGTAAGCCAGCCCCAATTAAATGTTTTCCTATATAAAAGTTGCTGTGGTCATGGTGTCTCTTCACAGCAATAGAAACCCTAACTAAGACAGTGGGCATGTCATAATCCCAACCTCAGGAGGCAGATACCCCATGGTATCCACACTGAGCTGGCTAATAAAACCAGCCTTGTCAGGGAACTCTGGATTTGACTGAGAGGCTCTGTACCTCCAAGAATAAGGCGAGAGAGCAACAGATGATGATTCCTGACATCAGCCTTAGGTTTCCTCATGCATGCATGCATGTGTGTTCACGTGCGTGCACTCACACACTCACACACACACATGCGTGCAAAAGCAAAAATGGAAAAACGCAACAGTAAAAATATAAAGACATAGTTTTCAATTCATGGGACTAAATATCAATTTTACTTCACTTAAAAGAACAAAAGCACATGCCAGAGGCTGTATCAGACGACTCTGGAATGCTTCAGTAGTGAAGAGTAATAAGGCTGTCTCAGGGTGAGGACTGCATTTCCACCCTCTGCATGTTTAGAACAATAAACCAGAAGACTTCCATTTCCCAGCCTGTGAGATGGCTCGGCTGGTAAAAGCACCTGAAGCCAGAGTGAGCCAAGTCCCGAGTAAATGTGTATTGTGACATAAGCAAGGCCTGCCTGTTAAAACCAATTGGTCCATGGTAAATCGCAAAACCATTATCCATATGGGGCAGGCTCAAGAGGGATGGCCAAGCTTGGGCATTCCAATATGAGAGATTATGGATCAATGCATGCAAAGATTAGCAAGTGCGTTTTCCTCCTCCCAGAAGCTTATAGCCTAGGACTGCTTGCCTACAGAGACCTCCTAACAAGACTAGCCAACTCCCACCCCATCCCATGCTGGAATGAATAAACTCACTGAGGTTCCAGACAGCAGTGGTGTCAGAAAATCCCACCAAATCTTATTATCTGTGTGGCCATCCTCCCTTCACTCCCTTGCCATCTCCAGCCAGGGCTCTGGGACCCAAGTTATACGGGATGAGGCAGGCAGGCTAGAGAGTGAGCCCCAGGGATAATCTGTCCCTACTTCTCCAGTGGGATTATAGGTACACACCTCCATTCCTTTATTACGTAGTTCTGGAGGGTCAAACACTTGTCCTCCTCACACTTGTGTGGCAGGCATGTGACAGTCACCTCCCCTGCAAACACACATCCTCCTCACGCTTGTGGGGTAAGCACTTGACAGTCGTTACCTCTCATCTTGGACCTTGGTTTGAGTATAAACATGATGGTTACAATTCCTGGTGAGTATGTTTACACTATTCACTAAAAGCCTGTGGCAGTTAGTGACAGGGCCCAGGACACAAGCCAGCCTGGCTCCTGCTAACACCAGCTTCCAAACTACTGTGGGCTGGGGAACAGCTGCTTCAGTGCTTTTCTTGGTTGATTCTTTTAATTTAAGTATAAATATTGCTATGTAGTCCAGGCTAGCCTAAAAATCACTGTATGGCCTAGGCTGGCCTAAAACTTGCTAGGTAGCCCAAGCTAGCTCTGAAATCATGATTGTCTTGGCTGTCCTGAGTTCTGGGATCACAGGTGTGCAGCATTAGGCCCAGTCTAATTTTGTACTTTTCAGTTTATTATTAACATCATAGCCAGACTTTTTCATTGTCAAAATACAAATATGGAATAAAATAACTCTATTTATCATACCTTGCTTTAGAAATACTATAAATTCCTTCACAGTTTGGTCCAAATTAACTCTATGATACACTACAGGCTTGAAATTTCGATGCTCAAATGAACGGATGAGTCGAACTGTGATGGTTGCTTCCTCGGCCGCCATGTGGAGAGATACCTGTGTTAAGACACATGGATAAAGGGCATAAAGACATTGCTGCAAAAGAGTGAGCAATCTGAGTTGCTCAGATCCACAAAAGCTGGGCACATATGGCAGCCTTCCACAATCCCAGCGCTCGGGAGTCAGAGACAGCAGAGTCCTGGGGCAATCTGGCTGGCAAGACTAGCCACAACTGGCAGCTCTGCCTCAATAAATAAAGCAGATTCTGACTGAGAAAGACATTTATTGCCAACCCCGGGGCTCCTCCATATACATACACGTGCACCCAAACACACGTGCACACACTACACATACATACACACATTAAAATAAATAAAATTCAAATAAAAGTTATTTCTTATCCAGTAGCAGGGGGTTTAATAATGGGCAACATTCTATATCTTAAGCAAGATATTAAATACAGGGACAGTGTGTTATTTTTATGTCTTTCAATTTGCCTGAAATAAGTCCATAGCACACCAGTAAGTCACATAAACTTGGCTTTTAAAGTCTCTCTGAATAACTGAGCTCTTGTCCAATTGTTTTACTAAGTTTGGGAAAAAATGCAGCACATTAAGCATGAAAAGCCAGGGAGTTTGCTGTTTGAATGCATCAAATAATTTATAATTAAAATTAGCATATAGCTATAATGAAACAGCTTCTATATACCCTGAAATAGATTTTCCCCATAAAATAAAGTAAGGGTTCATCTAATCTGTCTCATGGCTAATAAGCCTAATAAATCTTTTGATAATTCCAATATTGGTTATTATAGCATTTCTCATTACCTCCTTCATAATTCTCCTCAGAAAAACATGATCCTAAAAGCTACCAAACAATAGTTCAACAAACATCTACAAAATAAAAAATTTCAACATACTGAGGCACTTCTATTATAGGCACAATTCATGGTTTCAGGGATCTTGTGATCAAATATTCTAAATTTCCTTTGCATGCTGGGGCACAGTCTCGGAGCCTGACATATCCTCTGCCAGCATTCTTCCATGGAGCTGTTCCCACCCAGCCCTGAATGTCCTGTTTGTGTTAGTACATGTGTGAAAGCACAGGTGCATGTATGTTGTATGACAGGTGGAGGTCAGAAGACAATGGCACGTGTTATTCCTTGGGTGCTGTGGTGGTTTGAATAGGAATAGCCTCCATAGGCTCACATATCTGAATGCTTGGTCTTTAGGAAGTGGCACCGTTAGGAGGTGTGGCCTTGTTGGAAGTGTGTCACTACCGGTGGGCTTCAGGGTTCCAAATGTTCGAGAGGCCCAGTGTCTCTCTTCCTGCTGCCTGAGGATCCCAACGTAGAACTCTCAAGCTGCTTCTCCAGAACCATGTCTGCCTGTGAGCCACCATACTTTGCACAGTGATGACAAAAGACTAAACCTCTGAACTGTAAGCCAACCCCAGTTAAATGCTTTTCTTTATAAGAGTAGCCACAGTTGTGGTCTCTTCACAGAAGATGATTCCGACTAAGACAGATACCTTCTACTTTTTTTGTATAGGGCAAACAAAACTTATGTCCCAAACTCATGTCCTCATGTTTTACTGACTGAGCCACCTCTCCAGCCCAGGTTTCCATTCTTATCACATTTATTTATCTATGTATTTATGGCGCATTTGGGTGTACTGTGCATGGAACATGTGGAGGTCAGAGGACACCTGGTGGGAGTCACTTCTCTCTCTCCACCAGGTAGATCAAACTCAGCTTTTGCAGCAAGCACCTTCACCCATTTAGCAGCCCCTTCAGCCCATGCTCTGGATCTTGACTGAGATCTTATTCATATTTATCTATACATGATAAACTGCATAAAATAAATGCATGCACACATAGACACGCCTAGACACACACTAGTGCATGTAAAACTAATGAAATCTAAACTGAAACTATGGATTGTGCCAACAGACACAGACTACAGACACAAAAACAGACTACATGCAAGCCAGGTACCACCACCAGGGGGGACACTGGGCGAGAGGTATAGGGACTCTTATCTGTACTATTTATGATTTAATATAAAATTACAACTATCTCAAAGTAACAAGTTTCTAAGAATTGTCATTCAGTGTGGCGGTTTGAAAGAAAATGGTCCATAGGGAGTAGCACTGCTAGGAGGTTGGCCTTGTAGAAGTAGGTGTGGCCTTGTTGGAGGAAGTGTGTTACTGTGAGAGTGGGCTATGAGGTTCTTTTGTTCAAGCTTCGATCAGTGTAATACTGAGACCACTTCCTGCTGCCTGTAAGTCAAGATGTAGGACACCCAGCTACCTCTCCAGTACCATGTCCACCTGTGTCCCACCATGATGATAATGGACTGCACCTCTGAAAATGTAAGTCACCCCAATTAAATGTTTTTCTTTTACAAGAGTTGCTGTGGTCACGGTGTCTTTTCACAGCAATAGAAACCCTAACTAAGACATTCAGAAAAGTCCGATGAAATTATGAATGGAGGGAATGCACTGGATAACAGAGTACTAAAACCATTAGGTAAGAGACTAGCAGAGACCTTAGAATGGAGACACCAAAGCGGCCATTGGCTGACAGCACCTAAATGTACCAGTCTTAGTGGGTACATCAAGCCCAGAGCTTCCAGCATAACTGCTGTGACACAGTGTGAAGCCAAGTTCACAGTGTGACACCAGAGGTACCAGCCAAGGTCAGAGGCTAAGAGAACCTACCGCAAGCATGGCCTGGTTTCTCCAGCAAACTCACAAGAAATAAAGAAGGCAGTCTAGGGTAAAATGTGGGTAAATTGCTTACTGTCCAAGTGTGAGAACTGAGTTCACCTCCTCAGAACACATAGAAAGATAGACTTGGTAGTGAGCATCTGTAATTCCAGTGTTTCTGTGAAGGGATGGAAAGCAGAGACATGAGAATTCCAGAAGCTTGCAAGCCAGCTGGCCTGTCATTCAGAGAGGGAACTCTGGATCAGTAACATGGTGGGAGGGGCTGGAGAGATGGCTCAGCAGCTAGGAGCACTTTCAATACTTCCAAAAGACCAGAGTTCCATTCCTAATACCTACATCAGATGGCTCACAAACACCTGTAACTCCAGCTTCATGGGATCCAGTACCCTCTTCTGTCCTACTTGGGCACCTGTACACATGTGGCATACACAGACACAGGCATATAAGTAAATACTTAAGAATAAATAAATTAATTTCCAAAATGTGGAAGGTGAGGACCAACCCCTGAAGTTGTCCTCTGCCGTCCACATGCATACCATGGCATGTATGCAACTTCATTCACACACACGACGACATACACACACATACACATATCATACACCCTGAGAGTGGCAGTCATGTTTCTGGACTGGTATGGTTAGCTGTAGGTTGGCCCCCAGTGTAGTGGTATGGAGGAGTGGTAGACCCTTCAAAAGGTGGGAACCTCATCTGGAGATGGGGCTCAGTGGTACAGCATATTCTCAGAATGAAGGGGGACCCTGGGTTCAATTCCCAGCATCACATGTTTATATTCCAGCTACATACTGAACCACAGCAATAAATCCAAACAGCATGCAGAGGTTGGGGCACCCAGTCACATGCCTGGAAGGAGTCTGAACCTGTCCGTACGGCACTGAAAGCCTCCCACACTTAGCCCAGCCTGGGAGTACTCACCATCACAATCCACTTCCAGCTACAACGGCAGCTCATGGCTTCCCACACAGTCACCGAGTTTGTGCCACACTCTCCCACAGTCAATCTCCTCACCCTCCAACAATGGGGACCCTTCAGGAAGCAGGCCTGAGATTCCCAAAGCAGTACAGATTCAATCTCAGTGCCTGCCCACCCAGGCTGGGCTCCGGCCTGTCAGTCCCGCTGCAGGGTTCCTTACAGGAAAACAGACCACAGGCTTGCTTTCTTTTGGGCTAACATGAGGTGTGGCAGAGGCTCCAGGAATGCTTGCCGGCTGATAAGCAGGGCTGAGGACAACACGCAGTCCCCAGGAGATACGAGCAGAGCTGTCCTGCAACAGCAGAGGGCCACAGGAGAGGTATACTAGCTGAGAGTGGTACAGAGCCTGCCTGGCATATATGGGGCTGGACCCCAGCATACCAAAAAGCATCTGGGAGGGGAGAGGGAAGGAGTAAAGAAGGGAGGGAGAGGTGAAGAAAGGACATACAGGAGGGAAGGGAGGATAGGAGATAGAGGAGAAAGGAGGAGAGGAAGGAGATGGGCAGAGGATAAGAGGAAAACAGACAAGATAAAGAAAACCTGGCCGGGCGTTGGTGGCGCACGCCTTTAATCCCAGCACTCGGGAGGCAGAGGCAGGCGGATCTCTGTGAGTTCGAGGCCAGCCTGGTCTACAAGAGATAGTTCCAGGACAGCCTCCAAAGCCACAGAGAAACCCTGTCTCGAAAAACCAAAAAAAAAAAAAAAAAAAAAAAAAAGATAAAGAAAACCTTATTGTTTCCCCACAACAACAACAAAAATTTAAAACCAAGATTAATATTTGAATGTCTATAAACAGGAACTCAATATCTCTGTATTACAGGCTAAACTCAGACTGGGTACACCCTAATGTACAGGCTTGGGCTAGGCTTTGAAAAGTGAGAGTGCCTAGGGCTGAGGAAGGTCTTTAAATCTACAAAACCTGTTCTGGCTGGTGCCTGCTGGAGCACCCAATTCCCTGGTGGCCACATCACTGCAGCCCAGATACTCAGCAACTCCTCCAAAGCCCTCCCTTGGAACCGAGGGCCACACTGGCCCAGGCTTAGGGGGTTAGTGTCACCAGAGCCCCAAGGCTTCCAGACTCCAGTCCTCTGAGCAATAGAAGTTCGGGAACCAAGGAAAGCAGTAACAGGCTGCTATAACATTCTAGGACTTTGCAACTTCCCAAGCTGGCACCTCTCCACCTGGCAGCAAGGCTGGCTCCTGAGGCAAGAAAAGCAGCATAGCACATGAAACGTCAAAGCCTGACATCCCCACAAACATGGAAAACACATGTTCACATCACACTGGGTTATGGGCTCTTTATACTGATCTATATCAGCTCAAGGAAAACATGTAACTACAGTTGATTTTGGCTACTTGTGTAGTTTGTGTCAATTACAACCCATGAACCCCTGCTAAGACAAACACAGGGTCAGGTTCCTAGGAACCATGTTCTGAGCGCGTCTGTTAGTCAACACTGAATTCACAGATGATGACACTGGTCGTGTGTAGCAAAAAGCTGCCTACCACACCTGTTCACTCTGTAAGGTATGCGTGGCCTTCTCACATTTATGAACACTCAGTGATTCAGATCTACACCTGGGGGTACTACCTACAGCAAAAGATGGGGGCCATCGAGATGATTTTGCCAGTTAAAGATGCTTGCTGTGAAAGCGTGAAGACCCAAGTTCAATCCCAGAACCCAAGTGAAGATAAAAGGGGAAAGGAGTCTAGGACAACCAGGGCTAGGCAGAGAAACCCTGTCTCAAAAAAAAAAAAAAAAAGGGTGGGGGGGGTGATTCCACACAGCTGCTCTCGAGGCCTCTGTATGCACACGGAGACACATTTATGACCCTCATACACAATAGAACTAACTTTTTAAAAATTAAAAACAAAACGAAAAAGTAAAAGATGGGGGCAGGAGATGGTTCAGTTGGCAAAGCGATTGCCTTATCAGCGTAAGAACCAGAGTTTGGACCACTAGAATCTACACAAAAAGCCAGCACAGGGGCTGGGGAGGTGGCTTAGCCAACTAAACTCCCTTACCAGTGAGCGTGACAACCTCAGTTTGAGTCCATGATCTCACACAGTGGAAGGAAAAGCTGAATCCTGCAAGTTGTCTTCCAACCTCCAGTGTGTACCCCCATGACATACAGAGATAATTTAATTAAAAAAATATACATACATACATACATACATACATACATACATACATATATATAGTTGGGGCTGGGGAGGTGGCTCAAGGGACTCTCATAGTGAAGGCAGAGAACCAACCCCTCAAGCTGTCCTTGGACCTCCACATATGTGCTATGACATATGCACGCACACACAGACATAATTTTTAAAAATTAATGAGTCAGCTTAGAAGTGATTCTTGGAAGGAAGGAAAGAAGGGAGGAAGGACGGACAGACGGAAGGAGGGAGGGAGGGAGGGAGGGAGGGAGGGAGGGAGGGAGGAAAGGTAGTATAGTGGTACATGCCTATAACTCCAGTGGCAATATGGTAGGAAATGCAAATCAAACTCCACAGAGAGTACATCTTTCCCCAGTCAGAATGGCTGTCATCATACACATGGGAACACACACACACACACACACACACATACACACACACACACACACACGTTGGTGAGGATGTGGAACCATTACAGTCCAGACACTATGAAAATAAGAATGGAGGGTTCCCAACCCCAAACACCCTAGGAGTAGCATTGCCATATGACCCAGTGCCCCAGTGCTAGTAACAACCTGAGAGAAGCAAGGTCACCATATAAACCAGATATTCACACACCATGCTCACTGCATCACCATCCACAACAGGGAATTACAGAACCAGTGGTGTGTGTGTGTGATGGGTTTATGTCTTGTGAGGGTGTGTAGTGTGTGGTGTACAGTGTGTGTTATGTAGTGTGGCGTGCTGTGTGTGGTGTGTAGTGTGATGTGTGTGATCTGTGGTGTGTAGTGGTATGTGTGTGTCTGTGTGTGATGCGTACTGTATGTGTCTGTGTGAGGGTGTGATGTGTGGTGTGTAGTGTGTGTGACTCAGTCACAAAAGAGTGACAGCATGTCTTTTGCAGACCTGTGGATGCAATGGGAGATACTGTGTTAGGCACTATCTCTGTGGATGGTGATTTAGAACTGTGTTTCCCACCTTGTGGGTAGCAACCCCTTTGAGAGAAATAAATGGCCCTTTCACAGGGGTCACCTAAGACAATTAGGAAACACAGATATTTACATTATAATTCATAACAGGAGCAAAAGTACAGTTATGAAGTAACAACAAAAATATTGTTATGAGGACCTGTATTAAAGGGTCGCGGCATGAGGAAGGTTGAGAACCACTGGTCTAGAGTCTTTGGTGTGCACATTCCCACTGGTTTAGCTGGATGATCGCTGTTTTTAATTGAGAGACCTCCATACTGATAGCCGCAGTGGCTGCACAAGCTCACATTCCCACTGGGGGCAAATAATGGTTGTCTTTTCCCCACAGGCTCATCAGCATCGGTTGCCAGTTATCCTGTTGACTAAAGTGAGGTGGGATCTCAGGGTTCTTTCTACCACATGATTCCTGGGCATTGAACTTGTGTCATCAGGCTTGGCAGCAAGTGCCTTGGCCTGCTGAGCCATCTCAGTGCCCCTGTGAGACACAATATCAATGCAGCTTTAATTACATTTCCCTGATGGCTAAGGTTATTGGCTATTTTTTCCAAATATGTATTGGCCTCATGTTTCTATTCTTCTGAGCACCATTTCAGTTCTGTAGGACATGTGTTCATCAGGTGATTTGATTTTCCTGGTACTTTCTCCAGTCATTCGTGTGTTCTACAGGTCAGCCCCCTGTCTGGTATTGGTAAGGATCTTTGGTTTTTTTCCCAGTTCTGAAGCCTTTGCCATTTCCTCTGCTGCCCTTCTAAATTTATCTCATTTTACCTGTCAATTCTTAGGACTATTTCCTGTGCTCCCAGAGTCCTTTTCGGATGCCTACATCTATATCATTTTTAAGTGCAATGGTAGAGGAGGTCAGAGGTATCAGATCTCCTGGAACTGCAGTTACAGGCTTTTATGTGCTGCCAGACACGGGTACTGGGACCTGAGCTCAGGTCCTCTGTAAGAGGGGTAAACACCCTTCACTGACCATCTCCCAAGCCCCTGCTTGTATCTCAAAGAAGTTTCTCCTCCAGCATTCTCTAAGTTTCAGGCTGTACACCAAGGTTTGTGCAGGGTGAGAGCTGTGTGTTTGGTTTTATTGTCTTCCTGTAGAGATCCAGCTGTCCAGAATGTTTGTCTTCAACCAATGCATGCTTTTGACACCTCTGTCAGAAATAAGTGGCTGTAGCTATGTGGGTTTATTTCTGGGTCCTCTGTCCTATTCCATTTGTTTGTGTGCCTGATTTTGTGTATGGCTGGAATTTGAATAGGCACTTGGATGGAATTATTTTACAAGCCTGGATCATTTTGGAGTTACATTTATTCCATCAATTTGAGAATTATAAAACTCAGAATTCCCATTGGCTTAAAGGTGATAACTATAGGGGACAGTGCAGCTTTCCAAAAAGAATGGCTTAACTACAACAAACAGTCACACTCATATCACCTTAAATGCTGTTTCCTCTATGGTAGAGATTAGTAATGCAAGTGTAAAAGCTTACTGATTTAAGTTTTTAAACTCTATTTATTTGAGGGGGTATGTGTGGAGGTCAGAGGACAGCCTACAAGAGCCCATTCTCTCTTCCATGAGTCAGGGAGGGAATTAAAGTCACCAGGCTTAGCAGGAAGTGCTTTTACTTGTAAAGCCATCTCACTGGCCCTGTTTTCTTTAAAATGAATTTGCCTTGTATGTGCAATCCTGTGACAGCTTCTTGTTTATTTATTCATTAGTGCATGCATGGCGGGAGGGGGCAGGTCACACTGCACAAGTCAGAGTCAGAAGACAATTATGGGATGGGCCTCAGGGATGGAGTTCACAAAGTCAGGTTTGCACAGCGAATGCTTTAGCAGGCTGAGTCATTCAGCCACCAGGTTAATGTTGGTTGTTAGTTTGTTAAGAAACACCCAGGAGACTGGCACACACCTCTGAGTATGTCTAGGAGGCCGGGGGATAGACCATTAGATCACAAGGACTCTGGTCTAAGGAAAGGATTAGAAGAACTCAAGACAATGGCACAGTGGGAGGCAATGGAAGGTGGGTGGTGAGGCCTGGGTGGGAGAAGAAGATCACCAGGAGCTTGTCCTGTGAGGTTACATTTGCCTTGGCCTCTTCCTTCCCCCCCTTTCCTCCACGTCCCTCCCCATGTGACATGAGCCACTCAACTATATCCTCCTTGCCATGATGGGCTGAGCCCTCTGCCGTACCCTCCCCGTATGAATGGGCTGAGTCCTCTGCCGTACCCTCCCCGTATGAATGGACTGAGTCCTCTGCCGTACCTCCCTGTATGAATGGGCTGAGCCCTCTGCCGTACCCTCTCTGTATGAATGGGCTGAGTCCTCTGCCGTACCCTCCCCGTATGAATGGACTGAGTCCTCTGCCGTACCTCCCTGTATGAATGGGCTGAGTCCTCTGCCGTACCTCCCTGTATGAATGGGCTGAGTCCTCTGCCGTACCCTCCCCGTATGAATGGACTGAGTCCTCTGCCGTACCTCCCTGTATGAATGGGCTGAGTCCTCTGCCGTACCTCCCTGTATGAATGGGCTGAGTCCTCTGCCGTACCTCCCTGTATGAATGGGCTGAGTCCTCTGCCGTACCTCCCTGTATGAATGGGCTGAGCCCTCTGAAACTGAGAGCCACAATAAACCTTTACCCTTGAACTTGTTTTCTTGGGTATTTTAGTCACAACAAAAAGACATTAACTAAGAGTAATAAAACTAACACCGATGACCAAGTATAAAAAATGAGAAACGGACTGGAGAGATGGCTGTTGGAAACGTGCCTGCCCCACAAGCACGAAGTCTTGAGTTTAGTCCCTGGCCCCACACACTAGAAGCAGGGACCTAACTCCTCAAAGTTGTGCTCTGACCTCCACACACACTACGGTACATGTGTCCTTCCACACACATACACACACACACACACACACACACACACACACACACACACACATATATACATAATAAAAACATAGAATCTAAAACCAATAATAATAATATAAAACCAAGGACTTAAGAAACTAGGAGCATGTGACAATCAAATGAACATTTGAGAACTTCCTGCCTCCTTTCTTTAGTTTGCTTACATACCACAAACCCAAGTACCATTATTCTAGAAAGACTGGTGTGATCACATTTCACTGACAAAACCCTTAAGGAAGACACTTCTAACATTAATTCAAGAATGATTGTAGCTGGAAAGATGGTGTCTCCGTCACTATTCTATTACTGTGAAGAGACATCATGACCATGTCGACTCTTATAAAGGAAAGAATTTCCCTGGGGGCTTGCTTAAAGCTCCAGGGGATGGACAGTCCATGACCATCATGGCAGAGAGCATGGCAGCAGAGAGCATGACAGCAGGCAGGTGTGGAGCTGGAGTAGCTAAGAACTACATCCTGATCTGTAGGCCAAGAGATGGGGTGTGTGTGACTGGACCAGGCCCGGGCTTTTGAAACCTCGAATCCCACCTCCGGTGATATGCTCCCTCCAGCAGGAGCATTTCTGATCTCTGCCACTCCCTGGTAACTACACCTTCAAATAGATGAGCCTATGGGGGCCATTCTTATGGAAACCACCACAGATGGCTTACTAGTTAAGAACATGTTGCACTTGCAGGGAACTGAGTTCAGATCCTAACACTCATGTTGGACAGCTTACAGCTCCAGCTTCAAGGAATCCAATGCCCTCTTCTGAATTCCATGGGCAATGGCACTCATATGCACAACACCCCACCACCACCACCACACACAGAGACACAGACACAAACACACCTAAAATAAAAGAATGCTTTTAAAGTTTGGATTTTTAGATAAGTAAAAAAAAATAAATAAAACCTATCAGTGTTTGGGAGCCAGGCTCCCCTGGAGTTGCCTCAGTCCAGACTGTGCCCCTAAAAAGCCCACCATTGGCAGCTCCATTCCAGAGGGCATTAAAAGCCCCCACCTCTGGATTCACCTGGTGGTTCCTGCTTTTCTCCTACCCCTGGGCCTCCCTGGAGCGCTGTGCTCACATTAACCTAGGTTTACTAATTTGGTTTGATGGGCTATTGCGACAGTGGTGGGCTTTCAGTCACTGGGTATATTTTTAAACTTATCAGTCAGAGCTAAAGTTAACATGGTAGGTTCAAAATAAATCTGAGATAATCTAATAACTCCCACGCGTTTCCCATGTTGCTGAAGCTAATCACATGATGAGCGTAGCAGCTGAGGATGGGTCATTGTCAATGCCAAATAAGTAAATAAGCAGAAGATCCCCGTTCGCTCCCCGAGCCTGTGACCGGCTGGCATCAGCACCTACAGCTCCACAAACTTGCCTTAGCCAGGACCTTTCATCTTGAACAAATGTGCAAAACGATCACTTGTTGTCTTTGCTGAAGAATGAGACATTTAGGGAATAATTCAAGGCAGCCAAGCTTTCCAGATTTGGGAGAAAGACTTTCACGCACATCAGTCTCTCTCTTACGTCTCTCTGTCTCTTCCTCGTGTCTGTCCATTTATGTGTCTCTCACTGAACTGAGACCTCACTGATTTGGCTTGGCTGGGCTGGCAAGTGAGCTCCAGGGATCTTCCTGTCTCCACCTCCTCAGTGTCGGGATTACAAACTGAGGCCACTGTGTTTAGGTTTTTTGGCCTCACTCTGTATCTCTAACTGGCTTAGAACTCACTATATAGATCAAGCTAGCGTCAACTTTACAGCGATCTACCTACCTCTACCTCTGCCTCTGCCTCTGCCTCTGCCTCTGGAATGCTGGGATTAAAAGCATGTACCACTATGCCCAGAGTGTGTCCAGCATTTTATGTAGGTCCTGGGGGGATCTGAACTCGGGTCCCCATGCTTGTAAAGTAATCCCTATATCCACTGAGCCACTGTCTAGCCCTTGCACTTCCCTTCTTAAACAAGGCACACGAACATGAACCTATTTCCCTCGCTCACGATCCTCAGGGAGAAGGTTCGCCCCTGCGTGCTGGGTGTCTTACGGATTCTGCATGCAGTATGAGCAGAGGTAGTGGCTACTGCTGTTTTAAGCCAACTTTCAAGGCTGTGCGGCCTCTAGCAGTTCAGCAAAACAGACAGGATCTCCACCAGCACAGTGGCAGGTCTGGTTACTGACTGGTAAAACAAGACAGGATCTCCCTCGGAGGGGGCTTGGGGTAAGACTACAACACAGTTGCTTGGGGTCCTAATGTAAAGGTTCGGATTGCCTAAAATTAGGGTTCAACAGCTGTGACATAAACACATGGATGTGTACCAATTCTGAGCCACACAGCTCTGACCCCTGGGACTTTGGGGCAAGAGGAACGGATATCAACGATAAGAGCTGTTGGCTGTGTGGTGAACAACAGAGTGCTTTGTCTCTGACCTGAGTCTCATGCCTTCCATCAACGTCAACAGTTAGGTCACCTGGCAGCAGGTGTGGCTTGGTTGGTAGAGTACTTATGCAGCATGCACCAGGCCAGGGTTTGAGCAAGCCAGGCCTGGCGGCGCACACCGGCAATCCCAGCAATCCGAGGGTGGAAGCAGGGCAATGAGAGATTCAATGTACAGTGAGTCTGAGAACACCCCAGGGTGCAGGAGACTCTGTGGGGTGTGGGGGACTGGTGAGACAGCTGCATGGTTGGTTCTAATTGTCAACTCCTCACAATCTAGAATCACCTGGGAAGACAGTCTCAGTGAAGCACTGTCTATACTGGGTTGGTCTCTGTATGTCTGTGTGTGTGTGTGGGGGGGTATCTTGATTATGTTCATTGAAGTGGGAAGACACTGAGGGACCAAAAATTAAAGTTAATAAAAGTTTAAAAACTTGGGCCCTAAATCTATACAGAGAAAGGGAACTTTTAACGGTAAGGGAAAGTTTGATTCCTTAAATCAGGAGTGCCATGTCTGGCACCTGAGGCCTTGCGCTCAGAGAAGGGGAGGTGACTGTCCACCACTCCTGTTAACATTCCTTTGCTGATTGCTGGTCACAAAGGTCCCCTGCCAGTTGTAAAGATCCCTGACCTGGGGGGATAATTGACAGACCCTATGACCCTGTAACCCTGCAAGTCCATGCCCTGTCTTATCTCACTCAAACGCATCTTGCTTACAATATATAGTTACTGCTTGACTCTGTACTTTGTCTGACCTGAAGTAACCATGGAAACCCTGAAATTTGTGCCCTTCAACCTTATGGTCTGCCTCTTTAAAAGCTTTTTTTTTTTTTCTGGCTGGTTGGGATCTCATTTCCTCCACCATGGAAAGAGATCCAAGCTGGCCAGCTTGAACAATAAAAGAAACCTTTTGCTTTTGCATCAGAGTGTCAACTCCTTGGGTTAGTCTCTGTGAACCTTACACAACACCACCGTTCCCTAGGCAGGGGATCCCGTGTCTAAGAGTGGAGAAAGTGAGCTGGGCGCTAGCATGCACGTGTTAAGTCACTGTTCTTTGCTCTTGATTATGTTATGTATACAGCTGCTTCAAGTTTCTGCCATATTGACCTCCCCACAATGATGTACTATAACCTGGAACTGTGATCTAAACCCTTTCTCCCACAAGATGTTTTTAGCAAAGAATTTTATCACAGCAACAAGACACAAAACTAACTAAGGCAATGTCTCAGTCGCTTGGTAAAGTACTTGCCTTGCAAGCATGAGGACATGAGTTCGAGCCCCAGAACGCATGTGAAAAAGCCTAGTGTAGTGGTGTGTCTTTATATGAGCAGAGCTGGGGAGGTGGAAACAGGCAGATCCTGGGGCTTGCTGGCCAGTCTACAGGCAAGTTTCAGGGTAGTGAGAGACCCTGTCTCAAAAAAGAAGTGCAAATGACCTAAGAAGCAATGCCCAAGGTTGTCCTCTGACTTACACAAGCATGCACATATAGGCAGACACACCCAGAGGCACATGTACCCATATATACACAAACACACACATGAGACAATTCAGATGACCTAAATGTGAGGTTCGCCATTCTTACAGAAACCTATTTCATGGGAGGCACCCACGGAGGCCGCTATCTGGGACTACAGAGCTCAAGGAACTGGAAGAGTGAAGCCATTATCCTGAAGTGGCCTCCATAACCAGAGTTCTCAGGTAAGCAACTGGGAAATTGACCTGGCAATATTTCAAGTAACAAAACAAAAAGATAGCCCTCAACCCATTGAGACAATAAATAAGCAAATGGCCCACTCCCTATACCCCTAATAAGGCAAAAACCTCTCTGCTTGTATCTAGGTTGTAAAAACACAGGCTGTTTGTAGAGTGTTTGTCTAGCATGCACAGAGCCCTGAGTTTTACTCCCAGCATAACATTAACCAGTACTCAGAAAGTGGAGGCCCAAGGATGAGAAATTCATATTCATTCTTCACTATATAACAATGGCTAGCCTGGGCTACATGAGGCCCTGTCCTAAATAAACAATTTTTTAAAAAGTCAAAAGAACTATTTTTGCGATTTGTGAAACAGAGTCCTCTGTCAAGGTACCACAACATTTTCTGCCTGGTAGATCATGTATCTCTTCCTCCTGGGCCAGGAAGGTAGCTTAGGACTTGCGTGGATTGAGCAGTTAAGTTCTCACTCCTAACTTCTGCAGAAGGATTGGTCTTGGGTAAGAGATACAAGCCTACTGTGACCCACCCTTAGGTCATTTTTCTTCTTGCTATGTATGCCAGTATGGACTGGGCTCTAGAGCAGTGGTTCTCTCTCTCTTTCTCTCTTAAGTCGAACTTTCCAGCGAACTCACTTTGGCAGTCATGATTCCCTCTGTTACACCCACTCACACCTGCTTTTACTCTGACCTCCACATGAATTCCTCAGCCATTCCCAACCTCCCTAATGCTACGACCCTTTAATGCAGTTCCTCATGTTGTAGTGACCCCAACCATCACATTATTTTCATTGCTACTTTCATAACTGTAATTTTGCTACCGTTATGAATTGTAATGTATCTGTGTTTTCCTGTAGTCTCGGGTGACCCCATGAAAGGGTCATTTGACCCCCCAAAGGGGTTGTGACCCACAGGTTGAGAAATGCTGCTCTAGATCCTCCTGCTTCAGACCTTGAACCACTGACTTCCCAAGAACTGAGATTGTAGGTATATGCCACCATGCCTAGCAAAATGTTATTGCTAGATCATATTCACGGATTCCATGAGCCAAGAGTACAGTACAGGCCCAGCAGAGATGGCTGGTATCTACTCAGTGCTGCCTAAACCTTTCTCTAGTTCTGACCTAGGAATGCATTGTCTGATGCCTGCTGACCTGGGGCACAGCACACACTGGCCACTGCCTCCCATCCTCACGCTGATTCACCTTTGGGGTTCAGCCCTATGAGATATTCAGATTCTACTAGCAGGGTTTAAGTAGGATTCACAACTTGTCAGCTTCCCATGACTAACAAATATCTGAGATGATCAACTTACAAGTGTGCTGGCTTGAATAGGAATGGCCCCATAGATTCTTACATTTGAATGATTGGTCATTAGGGAGTGGTGCTACTTGAGAGGGATCAGGAGGCGTGGCTTTGCTGGAGGAAGTGTGACATCAGAGGTGAGCTCTAGGGCTTCAAAAGCTCAAGCCAGGCCCAGTGGCTCTCCTTGCTGCCTGAGGGTCTGTATACAAAGCTCTCACCTGGCACGTCTGCCTGCATGCCACCATGCTTCCTGTCATGATGACAATGGACTAAAGCTCTGAAACTGTAAGCCAGCCCCAGTTAAATGTTTTCCTTTATAAGAGTTGCCTTGGTCACGGAGTCTCTTCACATCAATAGAACACTGACTCAGACACCACAAAAAGAAGAAAAGGTTTACTTTGGCTCACAGACCAAAAGTTCTCAATCACTTCCCCATTTTGGCCTGTGCTTCAGGCCTATGGCAGTACCAGACGGTACAAAAACGTGGCAGAGTAGAACCTCTCACCTCAAGGTTAGGGGCAAAAGACCAAGGGGCTTACACCCAGTGATCCAAAGGCGTCCTACTAGGCCCCATTTCTCAGAGAGTTCTTCCACCTTCCAGAAGCACTAGCTGGAGGACCATGCCTCTAACATGTGGGCTTCAAGAGATGCTCAAAGGGGCTGATGAGATGAGCTCAGTGGCTAAGAGAGCTGCTGTTCTTTCAGAGGACCAGAGTTCAGTTCCCACGCTCACAATCACTTATGAATACAGCTCCAGGTGAACCAATGCCCCTCCTCCATGGCCTCTCTCTCTCCCTCCATCCCTGTCTCTCTCTCTCTCTCTCTCTCTCTCTCTCTCTCTCTCTCTCTCTCTCTCTCTCTCTCTCTCTAAGTTTTAAATCTAAAAAATTCAAACCCACTAGGATAGTCATCAGTGCCATTTCAACACGCTGTTGACTCCCACAGCTGGGTGTGCTATACAAAGGGGCATCCACAGATGCTAGCAAGGCAAGCTCCCTGCCATCTGTCATCAGTGGGTGGCCAGGATTTAAAACAAATGACCTAGCTCTGGATGTCCCAAGAGTCTACTGCATAAAAGAGCAAGCTGTTGGCTGCTGAGTCACAAGTAATAATTCTGCATCCCTGACTGTGCTGGGATCTCATCTCTGTCAGCAAAACTTGGGGTTCTCTTCACTGCTCTGGGGATGGTTAATATTGATAGCCAGCTAGATAGGACCTAGACTCACCCAGGAGACAAACCTTTGGACAGTCTATGACAGAGTCTCTGGAAGTAGGAAGACCCACCCTGGATGTGAGCAGCAACATCCTATGGGCTGGAGTCCTGGGCTGAATGAAAAGGAGAAAGTGGGCTGAACACCAGCCTTCATCTCTCTGCTTCCTGACTGTGGATGCCATGTGACCCCCCATGCCTGTTGCCATGCCTTCCCCACCATGATGGACTGTACCCTCAAACTGTGCGTCAAATCAATCCTTCCTTCCTTAAATTGCTTTTGTCAGCTATTCCATCATGGTGACAAAGGAAGTAAGGTAAGGCACATCATTTGCATTCCTTAGGACTAGACAGGCAGCTTCATACTGCCCAGCCCCTTTGACCATCAAGGGACAATGGCTGGCTCTTCAGCCTCTCACCACCAAAAAGAAACCCTGGCACACTGCTGCGCTTTTGTTGCTGTTCGGCTTTCTGATTTTGTTTTGAGATGGTACCTTACTGTATCCCCAACTAGTCTTGAACTTGAAGTTCAGCCTCTTGAGTACTGGAATTACAGGTATACAAAAACAGAGACACATATATTTCCTTGGCCCAGGGGGAGGAACACCCCCAAAATTTGCATTTTGAAACATAACCGCCAATGTGACAGTATTGAGAGGGAAGGCCAGGGAAGTGACTGGGCCATGGGGCAGTTTCATGAAGGAGATGAGAACATCTTAAAAGAGGCTCCCCGGGCTGGAAAGAAGGCTCAGTGGGTAAAGCACTCGACATGGAAGAGTGAGAACTGGAGTTTAGGCCCCGTAAACCACACGAATGAGTGGCAGGCGAGCTGTCAGCTGTCATTTCAGCATTTGGAAGGCAGAAACAAGGGATCCCTAAAGCAAGATGGGTGGCCTTACTAGGCCAACTGTGCTTGATTGAGAGATCCTACCTCAACAAATAGGGGAGAGAGAGAACCAAGGAAGGTACCCACTGTCAACCGTAGGCCTCCAGGTGCACAAACACACACATACATACATGTACACACACATATATACAGGAGGGGGTGGGGGGAGAGCGATCGACACCTTCAAGAGCTGCCTTGTTCCTTCTGGCATGTCAGGACATAGAGGTATGCATGAAACAGAAAGCCAGGACTCATCAGACTCCTGACCCGACCTCTAAAATTTTGTCATAGTAACCGGGCTCTAATCCAACAAGACTGGAACTCTCACAGGGAAAGTTCTGTAAAAACAGACACTTGAGAACACCATAAAGATAGAGGATTTGAATAGTTCACCTGTGAACCAAATGCCAGGGGCCACAAGAAGTGAGGAGACAAACACAAGCACATTCTCCCCGCCAAAGGCCTCAATGATGCTTGTCCTGTTAGCTCTTCCTGTCAGTCTGACAGCCTACAGACCCCTGAGAAGGGAATCTCAATTGAGGGCTGTCTAGATCAGTGGGCATTACGGGAGGGACTGTCTTGAGAGCCCAGCCTGCTGGGCAGCGCCATTCCCTGGGCAGGTGATGAAGCCAGCAAGCAGTGTTCCTCCATGGATTCTGCTTCCCGCTCCTGCTTGAGCTCCTGGCTTCACTAAGTAAGCTGTGACCCACGTGCTGAAATAAGCCCTTTCCTGGGACCCCTCAGTTGCTTTTAGTCAGTGCCATTTTGTTTTCTATTGGTTTTGGTTTTTCAGAGACAGGGTTTCTCTGTGTGACAGCCCTGGTTGTCCTGAGACTTGCTTTATAGACCAGGCTGGCCTCCAATTCCCAAGTGCTGGGGTTAAAGGTGTGCGCCACCACCGCCACCAGGCTTGGTCAGTGTTTGTGTAGCATCACAGAAAGAAAACTAGACCACTGCTGACGCCGTTTCACAGTGTGTGGGCCTCCAGAGCCCGGAGGCAGCAGATTTCTGTTGTTGTAACCATTCTACCTGTAGCACTTTGTGTTTAAGAAACAGATAAAATGTCAAGTAGTAAACAGAAGGGGACTCTTGAGACTAGAACAAGCAGCACAGTGGGCATGGATCGCAGGCAGGGCCCTCAACACGTGTGTGCACGTACCTGCACATGGGTGCAGAGGCTGGAGGACAACCCCGGGTGCCATGCTCAGGATTGGTGTCCACCTGCTAAGGGACAGGCAGGGTCTCCCACTGGCCTGGAGCTCACTGAGTTGACTAAGGCTGGCTGGCCAGAAGAGCCCCAGGGGTCAATCTCTGCCTCCCCACTACTAGAATTCAGTGCTTGCCACCACGCCTGTGATTCTCACATAGGTGCTGGGGATCCAACTCATATCTTCCCCATCCCTGACTAGCAGCTTTCACATTATGTATCTTTGTTTAAACTACAGTTTCCTCTTTTTTTTTTTTTTTTTTTTTTTTTTTTGAGACAGGGTTTCTCTGTGTAGCTTTGCAGACCAGGCTGACCTGGAACTCAGAGATCCGCCTGCCTCTGCCTCCTGAGTGCTGTGATTAAAGGCATGTGCCACCACCACCCGGCACAGTTTTCATTTTTTAAAGTAACCCAATTATTCAAATACAGACTACCATTAAAATGGGGCCTCACCAAGCTCCTGGAGTACAAAGTGAGGGAGTAGCAATAATATGAACAAAGGAGTCAAGACCATGATGACAAAACCCACAGAATCAGCTGACCCGAGCTAGTGAGAGATCACTGACTCAGGTCTGACAAACAGAGAACCTGCATAAGACTCAACTAGACTCCCTGAATATAGGTGACAATGGTGAGACTGGGACAATACATGAGGCACCAGCAGTGGGTCCAAGATCTACCATTAATGCACAAATGGACTTAGTGGAGACCATTCTATATGGAGAGATACCTTGTTCAGCCTAGACACAGGGGTGTGGGGGTAGAGAGGTGCCTTGGTCCTGCCTCAACAAGACGATGGGACTTAGTAGACTTCCTAGGGGAGGCCTTACCATCTCCAAAGAGCAGATGGGAGGAGGGGGGAAGTGAGGGGAGTGGGAGGAAAGGACAGACGGGGAACTAGGATCGGAATGTAAAAAATAAATTAATAAAAAAACTTGGTGCTTCACTACAGGATCTACCCCCAAATCGTGCAAGTAGAACAAAGTAATTGTTTACTAATTACAACAGTGTCAATAAAGAAAGGTCACTTGGGAGCCACCCAGGTGGTTGTCAAACCCAAAGACCTGAGTTTTAACGCCAGGACCCACGTGGTGGAAAGAGAGAACTGACTACAACTTGTCTTCTGTCCTCCACATCCACACTACGGACATACGCATTCTCCCACACCTATCCCTACACACACACACACACACACACACACACACACACACTAGGGACATACGCATTCTCCCACACCTATCCCTACACACACACACACACACACACACACACACACACACACTAGGGATATACGCATTCTCACACACCTATCCCTACACACACAGACAGACACAGATAGGCAGACAAGACACATACACACACACACACACACACACACACACACACACTCTCTCTCTCTAAAATAAATGTTCAAAGAAATGGCGTCTGAGCCGGGGAGATGGCTCAGTAGGAAAGTATCTAAGCACAAGTGTGAGAACCTGAGTTTGATCCCCACTCCACATAAAAGCTGGCTATTGTAGCAGATGCTGGCAACCCCAGCACTTGGGGACTGGGGAGCAGAAGCAAGATGATCCCTGGGGCCTATTGGCCAGCTAATCTAGCCAAAGAAGGTGAGCTCCCAGTTGAGACATACACACAAATATTTTTAATGTATGTGTGCATGTACGTGTGCGTGTGAATCCACATGTGGAGGTCAGAGGACATCTGTCCACTTCTGGTTCTCTCCCTCCACCATGTGGGCCACAGGGATAAAATTTGGGCTGCTGGCCTTGTCAGCAAGGACCTTGGCTCACTCACTGACCTACCTCTCTTCATTCAATTCTGACATCATAGAAACACGAGCACAAGATTTGGCCTCTGCCCTTATCATGTGCCTGTTCAGCTTTCACACTACGAAACTACCCATGTGACAGTGACCCAGGGTGCCAGCCACAAGCAAAGCTTCAGGTACTCACTCTGTACTGACCCTCACTCTACAGATGAGGAGATGTTTGGAGGAGTTAAGAGTCATTCGTAAACGTTTGACTTCCATCCAGAGCATATGCTAGAAGGAACAGCTAGAAAGAACAGCTAGCGTCCTGGGGCGTCAGGGAGAACATAGAGGAGAAGTAAATTCCATCATTTGACCATGCTCATGCCAGGAGGGGTGCTTTGTAAGATAGACTATTTCTGCAGAATGCTCAAAAGTGTAAAAAGTGTGTGTGTCTGGCCTCAGGTTTAGAGGACAAATCAGTGAGCAGCAATCATTTTCTTCTTTTCTTTTTTAAATACCTTGTGTGTTGGGGGTGGATGTGGTCATGCTGTGCACATAACTGAGTCAGGACAGACAACCTAAGTCTGTCCTTCCACCCTGTTTGAGACAGCTTCCTGTTGCTTGCCTGCTGTATAATCAGGCTAACTGGCCCATGAGCTTCTAACAATTTTGCTGTTTCCTCCTCCCATCTCCAGCAGGAGCGCTAGGATTACAGGTATAACATTACCATATCCAACTTTTATATGGACTCTGGAGACTTGAGCTCAAGTCTTCACCCTTGCAAGGCAAGTAAACTCTTTACCCACCGAGCCACCTCCGCAGCCTACGTCCTGGATGCTTAAGACACGATGATGTTCTACCTTGTACCCAACTTTCCAGTAACCTCATTAGCACTAATGCCTCGCTGGAAACCTCAAGAGTCTTCACTGGACTTTTAAGATTCACATGAGGGCGGTGTGGGGCTGGCAATATATCTCAGTGGGTGGATGCATTTGCAGCCTGATGAGCCCATGACCAAGGTCAATCTCCAGGACTCGCACAGTAGAAGGAGACAGGCCACTCTTGCAAGCTGTCCTCTGACCTCCACACACATGCCCACTCACACGCACAAGCACAAAAAGTAAATTAATAGAACAAAAACCTCAGAAGGGGCTGGAAAGGTGGTTCAGTGGTAAGAGCACTTGTTGCTCTGGCAGAGGACCGGTTTTGGTTTCCAGCACCCACATTGGACAGCTCAGAACAGCCTGTTACCCCAGCTCCAGAAAGTCTGACACCCTCTTTTGGCCTTCACGAGTGTCCCCATGCATGTGCATACCCACACAAAGACACACATAGATACACATAAAAATCAGTGTTAATAATGAGCTTCAAGTGATGTTGTCCTATTCGAAGAAGATGGAGACATGCTTTTCCCTATAATTCAACTCCAAATCCTGATGTTCTATAAAAACAAAGCTAAATCTCTGAAACCTGGAGGGAGGAGGGCAACCAAGCTAGAGACGTCAGGATCTGGGGCATAAGGTGGTGGTGGGCTAGTTTCCTGGGGTTCTTGGGTCTCAGACTCATCGCTTAGCAACTGTACAACCTCAGAAATACCAACAATGAAGAAACAGTCTTTCACTGCCGAGCCCTCTTGGTGTTCAGTCCTATCTCCACTGGACACCACCACACAAGCTGCCTGGGTACAGAAGAGGGGAGGAGGGGCGTGATAACAGACGTGTGCCACACACACTCGCCTCTCACACCTGCCCTGACGCAGTCCTCTTAACATAAGCATCTGCAGAAGGAACGGCAAAGGGGAGGATCGTCCAGCACTCTACTGACAAGCCTCTCCTACTGCTGCAGTCGTGAAAATGTCAAGCTCACCTTCCCACCCCACTCTCTGGGGTCTTTCCCCGGCCTCCTCCTTTCTCTCTCCACTCCGCTCCCAGAAGTACTTCCCAATCCCTTTAAAACACACTATTCTCCTCGCAGCTCTGCTGGAGCCTGGCCAGAGGAGTCAGTCCAAGAGAATGGGAACCAAGCAGCATGTTAACTGCCCTGGTGACACTGCCCCTTGCCTTCCATGAAAGCTCTCTTTCAGGCAGTAGTTTGTTCTTAACTCTTTTCTTAACAATTGGGTTACTTTTAGAAATTATGGGTTTCCTTTAGAGCAAGAAACTTAATCTTAAACCACTCTTGACACTCACTGGGTGGGAACAATTTTCGCCTGTTCATGTGTCTTGTCCAACTGGCTTAAACTAAGAGTAAGAAACAGAAATCGGCCTCAAAGTGACTGAGAAACTCTCCCTGATGGCTGGCTTATGCAGTGCCAGGAGGTGTAACGCAAGCCGCTGCATGAGAAAAGACCTTAGCAGTCTGTCTCAGCCAGTGTTGGATCCTGCATGCTACAATACCGACCTGCCTGGCAAAATATGTCCATTGGTCAAATAGTGGCGTGGCAGTTATAGGGGTAACCAACTGCTTTCTCATGTGCCATGAGGCCTGCCTCACTGTAGGAAGGTCATACCTGGCAAACCTGGTTAATCTAACTAAGCTGAGAGCAAGGGAAGCCTGTGGACAGACAGAATGACACCTCACAGATTCACACCCACAAGAACAAGCTGCAACGTTGACAGCTGCTATTGACTGGCTGACAAGGTGGCTGGGTCAGGTTCCCCATCCTCCCTAAGCCCTCTGCTTCCAAAGCTGGGAGTGCTACCAAAAGATTGCACAGGCCCTGGGCTAGAGTTCATCTACTTTGTTCCAGCCCATGGTCTCGTAATTAATCAGCTCTAACAAATTCAGTTGTATTCCAAGTTGGCCGCTAATTAAAAAGAACGTTGTTTGTTTTGTTTTGTTGCTATTTTTTGTTGGTGAGAGAGAGAGAGAGAGAGAGAGAGAGAGAGAGAGAGAGAGAGAGAGAGAGAGGAGAGAGATACCTTTGTATGTAGGAGCATACTTGTGTACATGAGTGCCTCTCTCTCTCTCTCTCTCTCTCTCTCTCTCTCTGTGTGTGTGTGTGTGTGTGTGTGTGTGTGTGTGTGTGTGTGTTTGTAGGCCAGAGGCTGACACTGAATAACTTCCATAGTCATTGTCCACCTTATTTTTTGAGACAGGATCTCTCACTGAACCCAGAGCTCACCAATTGGCTACAATGGCCACCTAGCAAGTTCCCAGGATCTGCATGTATCACCTTCCTCAGTTTGGAAAATAAACTTTAACCATTATGTGGGGGCTGTAAATCTTAATTCAGGTCTCTGTGTTTTCAAAGCAGACACTTTACCAACTGAACCACTCCCCCAAGTCCTTTGGTTTGCTTTCTGAGACAAGGTTTTAGTGTGGGGCCCAGGCTGTCATCGAACTCTCACGATGCTCCTGTTTCAGCCTCCCTAGTCCTAGGATCACAGTGTGTGCCAGTAAGTCTAGCCAGAAGGAGCACAGCCTACAGAGAATAGGCTTTACTCAGTTAATAAGAATTTGTTGAGTTCCTAGGAAGAGTAAGCATCAAGAGATGAGGCAGTGGCTGGTGCATGGTGACTCTACTCTCCTTAGCTTATGTATGGGAGAGAGCAGACTGCAGAAAGTAAAATCATAACTTGAGAGTTGTTCATGAGGGCAGAACAGAGCTGAGGACTCCATGATTTCTCAGCATTATTAAAAGCAATGGCTTTTTCTAGTTTTGTAGACATATGTAATTGTTAAGAATTCATATGACTAACCCCAATATGCTGAGCAGTTTATTTTTAACATATTTATTATTGTATATGTGTGCAAGAACCATGGGTATGAGTGCAGATTCACGTATGCCACAGCATGTATGTGGCAGTCAGAGGACAATTTGGTGGACTTGGTTCTCTCCCCCCACCTTTATACAGGTTCTGAGGGCTGGAGTCAGGTTGTCAGGGTTGCATGGTAAGTACCTCTCCCTGCTGGGTCACCTTGCCAGCTCCATAAGCTTATTTTTAAAAATTAAATTCCAAGGGCTGAGAAGCCTCAGTCAGGAAAGCATGGGAACAATTTCCATAAACCGTGCAAAACATGCAGGCATGGTGGCATATGCTTATAATCCCTGTGCTGGGGAGACAGAACAAAAGGACCCCCTAGGGCTCACTGGCCCAGTCAGTCTAGCCTACTTGGTGAGTTCCAGGACAAGGAGAGATGTGGTCTCTCAAACCAAATGGAAGGTACCTGAGGAATTACTGCCAAAGTTTTTCTATGGCCTCCAAATGCCATCCAACTGGCTGGGGTAGGAGCACTAAGGGCAGGGCTTTAGATGACACTTCCAATAGATAACACCAACAAGGAGTCACTGAGCAGCAAGGGAAGGGACAGGAAGTGTGCAGAGAAGCATGCCCTCACTTACTCTGAAACTCAGTCCAGGGGAGATCCCAAAACAAGGAGTGCTCTTCAACTCTGGCTCTAGACGACTCAGCACCCACCACCCTTCAGCATGTCTGTCACCCACTTGAAATAATCGTTGTGCCCTCATCTGGAACCACTACATGGAATTAAGACAGTGAATCATATTGCTAACAAGCACCCAACAGATCAGTCTTGAACTACACACTGACTGTCAAGGTAACGGCAGCACTTGCACTGATCTCCTGCCTGCATCACCATGGGTGCCATGATCTTTCAAAAGTGACAAGGAAATTACAGAACGGAATACAAGTCTACCATGGCTATTCATCCGACCCTTGAGGAGACAGGGTCCCCTAAATCACCGCCACGGAAGAAATCCACACTCTTTATACTTCACATGCAATTTCTCCAAACTGAACTCCAAAATTTTTTGTTACTCTTGCTTTCTGAGCAAAGTGGTTCACAAACTGCAATTTGTGAACCTTCCCTGAAATTAAAATTTCTCCTTCTCAAACATCCCACAAGACCTGACCGACACTGCTGGTGACATCTAAAAGCTTGGGCTTAAGTTTTTTATTTTGCAGAGCTAGGAATCCAACTCACAACCTCAGATATATTAGGCAGACATTATCCAGCACCGAGCTGTAACAGGCCCGGCCCTCCCTTTGTAAATGATTACAGTTATGATGAGGTGGAGGGTAGAAACGGTACCGATCTGTGGCCCAGGCCTCTTGCCACACATTAGGAGACTGAAAAGGAACAATCTCTCTTTTTAAATAACCTCCAGAGAACTTTCTATCACCCTTCTCTTCCACCTTGGCATCCAATGGCAGAAAATTCTCCTTTTGGCCCACTACACTCTTCCATCTCCTTGTGATGCCTCCCCTCCTCCCCCTCCCATGGAGCTAAGCTTCCCATACATGCTTACATAAGACAGGTGTGCATGTCATCATCTCTGCTGCAAATCAGGATGGCTTCCATCTCCATCAGAAGGAATGCCTGCATCCCCAGAATGACTAACCTCTGCCATCACCTAGCCAGCCTACCTCTTAGTCCTCCAGCCTCATTCCCTTTTACTCCCTCATTCCCTGCATTTCCCTTCTTAATAAACTATGTCTAAACTGGGCATTGGTGGCGCACGCCTTTAATCCCAGCACTCGGGAGGCAGAGGCAGGCGGATCTCTGTGAGTTCAAGGCCATCCTGATCTACAGAGCGAGTTCCAGGACAGTCTCCAAAGCAATACAGAGAAACCCTGTCTCAAAAAAACAACAAACAAACAAAAAAGGCTATCTCTATTTCTATGTCTAAACGCATACCTCTGGTGCAATCCTTTGCTATGAGACAGGATGCTTGGAATTCAATGCCCTCTGAACCCAACGCCCTACTGGGGGCTTTCTAACTCACTGTTTATTCTCAGGCCTAGCTTAAAAGGCATGACTTTTCCTCCATTTCCTTTCTTACTAGTGGGTATCAGTATTTTCAGCTCGTATGCCCGGTTGCCTTTCACCTCAAACTTCAATGAAATTGTCCTCAGGCTTCCTTCTGAGTCAGTTTTAGATTTCTTTGTTAACGAGACTTAGAACTCAAAGATTATCAATTTCCACAGTAACCGTTGCTCACCCCTGCTCTCTGCTAGAATGCTCCTTCCCTGACTTGCAGGAATTACTCAAACTGTATCTTCTCTCCACACACACACCCCCACACACACACCAGCTAAAACTTCCAACTCTTTAAAAAAAAAAGTTTGTATTTAGTATGCCAACTATTAACTATAAGAAGCTCTAAGGCTGCAGAGATTCATCTGTCCACTGCTGCGTGCCCAAGGTCTAGAAGCCTGCACTCATCGGGCTAAGTTTTTAAAAAAGCTTTGAGAAGAAAGGTTATTCACGTAACAAGGGTTTGTGCAACACATATCACACTGCCCCGGCTTTTATAAAGCGCTAGTGGAACACTGGACCGCGTTAGGGGAGCAGGACTGAAAACTAAGGGCAATATACACCGGTCAAAAAAGTGCTTGGGCATGGGCTTGGTCCAAAGAACGGGTCACCGTCGAGCAGGGCACCGAGGGTTCTTTCCTAGATTCCCTAAAAGGTGGCGCAGCATCCCATTTTCCAGACTGAGAAGTTACTAGACCAGAGATACAACTTCCGGCTTCTTCTCAACCAGCATGGCATTAAAGGGAAAGAACCGTACTGAGTTCCACCCCGGAGCAGCACCCTATTCCACGCGACCTCAGTTCCCGCCCAGCTCCTGTTCAGTCGCCCTGAACGCGAGTTCACCCCCCATACACCCTCCCCAAACCCCATAGGGCTGCCCACCTGCTCCCGGCGTGCCCCGCGGCTCCTCCCTACGCGTGCGCAATAAGCTCTCTATTAGGTCAGGGAGGGGCTGGAGCTCCAGCCTAGGTGGACACGCCCCTGAGAGCAGATCCGACTTCTGATTGGCTGCAGGCGCTCGCCCGAGCTCTGTTGGAACGCAAGGGCAGGGCTTTTAAAGGAGCTGCCTTGTGCACTCTAGAACTGGAGTGCTCTCTGCCTGCACTTGCTCCCGCGCTTTCGAGATCCAGGTCACCTCGCCAGAATGTCTCAGGTACTGCGCGTGCCCTGCCGGGCTGCGAAGATTCAATGGGTTTGGGACTATCAATCTGCAGGAATCCCGCAGGGTGTCTTCTCCCGGATGCTAGGCTTCTTTCTGCTCTGGGATCCGAGCCCAGCTCATAGCCTGGGGAGCGGAACTTTTTTTCTTGCAGGTTTCTGAAACTGCCACCCACGCCGGAACTGCTGGAGAGTTGTGGGTGGGCTGGGCTCCTGGGTGAAGCATGCCTAGGGTCCTCCAAAGAAGGATGGAATAAGAGGATGAAAGGCAGAGAAGATTGAATCCCATTCTGGGAAGGACCGGAATGGAACTGTGGGGGACTCGTGGGGGCCCTTTCTGGCTGGGGAGCCTGGAGGTCGGGGGAAGTAATCAGTCTTGTGCCTGGCGTGCCCCTGTACAAAAGAGATGTGACTATGTGAGATGGCCCAGAAACCTTTTCCTTCCCTCCAGTGGAGACCCCGGTCCGGGACCGAGAGGGTGATCCCTGGCTCCTCCCACTTGTCTCTCCCTAATCTGGGCACTGGGACAGAGGTCAACGCTGAACTCCAGGCCCCTGTAGGAAGGGACCAGTGAGCTACTGACCCTGTATTCCTCTGCATTCGTGCCTGATCCCTGATCGACTGTTTTGATCACGCCATGTTTTCCCTCACTGCCCCGTCAATTCCCGCTGATCAGAGGTCGGGGCTTTGCTGGAACCCCAGCAATTGCTGGATTTGGGCCAGCGGTGGTCAGGCCCTTGGGCAGGAAAATTTTGAAGGGCATGTAGATCCACTGTGTGCCAAATCTATTCCCAGCACTTGACACAGGACTGTAATTGCATGAGTGGACAGGTGGGCCTTTATCGAATCTTGGTGAGAGGAGAGAGTTGAAGGAGTGCCGCTATTTCCCATCCTTCCCTGGTCCTCTCCCTCCCACTTAGGCTGAATTTGACAAAGCTGCTGAGGAGGTGAAGCGCCTCAAGACGCAGCCAAGCGACGAAGAGATGCTCTTCATCTACAGCCACTACAAACAAGCTACCGTGGGTGACGTAAATACGGGTAAGTATACCCGACTTCTCATCAGAGCAGACCGAGTTGGCTCGGCAGCCCAGGAGTCTTGAGAACCTCACTTTCCAACTGCCTGAGGCCCTAAGGTTCAGTGGGGTGCGGTTGACAGATCCCTGGTGGGAGGTTTTTCAACTGTAAAGACCATCTTCCTAAATTCTTTGTGTGACTCTGGGAGCAGATTCAATCTTGGTTTTAGAAGGCCTTACCGATTATCTCAGTGTCTACAGTGAAGGAAGCAAAGGCTATCCTTGCTCTAAAACCTGTTGCTCAGTAGCAGCCTTGTTGAGCCTCCTGTTCCCATCAGATGAACAGGGTCATCGAGCACTTGGCAGCCACCCCAAGCCTAATAGATGAGCAGGGCCGCGTCTGGTTCCCTGGGGGAAGATGGAAGTGATACCAGCCAAAGTCTGCACCGTTCAGATGACTTTTTCCCTCTCTGAAAATCTTGGTGCAGACATTTTTGTACGGGCCAGAGCATTTGCACGTGGAGGCCAGAGAACAGTCTTGAGTGTTGTCTCCACGGGCACCATCCACCTTTGGTGTTTTGCTTTTCATTTTTATTTTTTGGGACAGGGTCTCCCCCCTGGCTTGGGGCTTGCCAGGTAGTCTAGGTTGGTGGGCCAGCAAGCCCCAGTGATCTGCCTGTCTCTACCTCTCCAGCACGGGGATTATAAACACAGACTGCCCTGTGTGCCCCCCCCCCAAACACACGCACACATCTTTTTCCTCATGAGTTCTAGGAAGAGAACTCAGGTCCTTATACTTCAAGGTAAGCACTGTATTGGCTGAGGTATCTCTCCAGCCCCTTGGCACAGATTTTGAAACCATGCTGTAGATTACCTTGGTCTATAAGACTGTCTTTTCTGCCGCCTCAGGCAGTGGCTATATACTGAGGTAGCAGCACAGTGCCTTCTAGCAAGGTCTCATGACAGCATAGAAGAAAATGTCTCTCTCAGCCACCCACCAAGTGTGGCTTCCAATTCCACTGGAGCTGGGGTGGCAGGCCAAGCAGGTCAGAGCAGAGGGCTTATAAACATCCAGGAAGAAGAAGGAAGTGGGGAAGGGAGCAGGGAGGCTGGGATGCTTTGCTGCCAGATAGTATTTTGTCAGAGCCTGGCCTCTAGCCAGGGTAGAGATACTTCTGGCATTTGAGCATCAGGAGATTGGCTTGGAATCTATCACGCCCCAATCAGGAAACAGTTGTCTGGTTTTTTTGCTTGGAATCTATCACGCCCCTATCAGGAAACGGTTGTCTGGTTTTTTCGGCTGTACTATTCAGTATGACAAAGACTAGCCACATGTGGCTAAATGGATTTTAGCTGAAAATGGTTAACCATAAGCAATGCACAAAGGTCAGTCTGTAGCTGCATGAGCTGTGTCTCAAAGGCTCAGTAGCCGCATGGGGCAGGTGGCTGCTGAATTAAATGTTGCAAGAACCAGTGAAATGGCTAGCGGGTAAATGCTCTTGCTGCCGTGCCTGGCTGCCTAACGGACCCACTTGGTGAACGAACTGACTCCCAAAGTCGTCCTCTGGCATCCACACGTGCACAGTGGCATGTACAGTATACCCTAATATATTCACACACACACACACACATATAACTGAGTGTTGTGAACATGCATTTCCATCTAGGGAGAACACATTGACAGGGAATCTTCCTCTGGGGCTCTGAGGGTTCCTTTGTAGAACCTTCCTGGGTTCCTGTAAGGTTCCCAGGACTTTTCCCTCAGACTCCGTTCCCAAGCTGTACGCTCTGCAGTTTCTGCCATTAGCAATGAAATTTTTCCCTAGGAAGGACAGGTGCTCTGAAAGAAGCTTGGCCTTCAATTAAAAATAAAAAACCAGCTGGGCATTGGTGGCACATGCCTTTAATCCCAGCACTCGGGAGGCAGAGGCAGGCGGATCTCTGTGAGTTCGAGGCCAGCCTGGTCTACAAGAGTGAGTTCCCAGGACAGCCTCCAAAGCCACAGAGAAACCCTGTCTCAAAAAACCAAAAAAAAAAAAAAAAAAAAACCTACAAATCAACAAGGAGTTGAGCGATGTGTTGGGAAAACAGGGCCGGGTTATAAAGACAAGTCACCCGCAAGGACACGGGAACACTGATGACAATAGAGAGAAACCGGGCCACTGAGAAAGGGGGTGGGGGGAACCTAATAGTATTTCTTCTCAGAATTGTCTGCGGGATTTGTTGTTTTAATGTCGTGTCCACTGGTGCATTACCTGCATGTGTGTCTGTGAGGGTGCCAGCTCCCCTGGAACTGAAGTTACAGACAGTTGTGAGCCGCCATGTGGGAGCTGGGAACTGAACCTGGGTCCTCTGGAAGAGCAGCCAGTGCTCTCTAACTGCTGAACCACCTCTCCAGACCCATTATTTTTTCAGAGTTTTTGGGTTCTGAACCATGTGAATGGATGTTTGTTTAATTTAATTAACATTTTAGTTTGGTTTGGTTTGATAATTTTTGGTCTTTTTTCACTCTTTTTTCTCCTCCTCTGTTTTGTTTAAAACAGAGTCGAATGTAGCCTAGATTGACGCAAATCCACTATGTAGCCAAAAAAAAGACCTTGAACTTCTGATCTGCCTGCACCTTGCAGACGTGGATCACCAGGCCTGGTTTATCTCTATCTGGTGCTGGGGATGGGACCAGGGTTTGGGGCATGCTAGGCAAGCACTCTGCCACCTGAGCCACACCCCCAGGCCTTTCATTATTTAATATTTTTCTGATTTTGAAGCAAATCTAACTAAGTCACCTAATCTGGCTTTAAGTTCTCTCTGTAGGCCAGGCAGGCCTTGAACTTCCAATCCTCCTGCCTCAGTCTGTGGAGTGGCTGGTGTCACGGGTATATGGTATTTTATTTTTTGAGACAAGTTCTCAAGCAGCCAGGACTGCTTAAAACTCACTGTGTAGCTGAGATGACCTTGAACTCCTGATCCTCCTGCCTCTACTTCCTGGGTGTTGGGATTATAGCAGTATGCCACCACTCCCTATTTATACTGTGCTGAAGATCACCCAGGCTTTGTACATGCTGGGGAAGGGCAACCAGCTAACCCTCATCCCCAGTCCCAAAGAATAGTGTTTTGAAGTGATACTTTGGGTTTTAAACATTTAACTTACAAAAAAGCCCTAAGAACGTTTTTTTATCCTGTTTTTTTCTGTTTTAAATTTGGGTTGCTATAAATTCATCTGTGTTTCTTACGATAGAACCCTCCGTGCGAGACACTGGGAGCCTGTGCATTGAACAAAGTCTTGGTTCTGTGCGGCGGTGGCATGCACCTTTAATCCTAGCATGGTAGATCTCTGAGTTCAAGGTCAGCCTAGCCTACAGAGTGAGTTTCAGGATAACCAGGGCTACACAGAGAACACCTGTTTTGGGAGGGGAAATGCCTTGCTTTTCATGGAAGAAAAGTTGATAAAGTTCTCCATCAGAACTTGTAACAAATCTACTGTCTACCCTTCCATTGTTGCAGATCGGCCCGGGCTTTTGGACCTCAAAGGCAAGGCCAAGTGGGATTCCTGGAATAAACTTAAAGGTAACTTCCCTCCCTTGTGAGACTGGGCATTGAAGATTCTCCATTCTGGAGTGGAGAGGACAAAGGTCAGGAGGTGCACACTGGGAGCCAGGCCTAGCATGGGGCAAACTAAGCCACCTCCTTTCCCTCCCAGTGTTGCCGATGTCTTTCCTAAGAGCTCCTCTCTGGGCAGAGGTGTTGTCTGGAGGGAAGGAATGTGGAGACCAGCCACTGAGAAATAGGCTAGGGAGCGACATTGTTGCCATGTCTTCAGAGTAAAGAGAGTTTTCTCATCCACATCTCTATCTCCCCAACAAGGCCAGGCAGTGACCCCTTAGCCAAGTGGCCATTCCCCAGTTCCCTTTCAGCCAGAAGAGCACATGAAAAATGGGGTGAGGTAATGCATGGCCAGTGAATGGCACTATTATTTGCTAAACACAAGCACCCAAGAAGTGTCCAGGCTCCACTAAATCACGTGTTCCCGTGGCAGCAAGCCCTGAAAGCTGGTGCCAAAGCTGTTGGCAGCTTTCGTACCCTCGCCAGCCAGTTGCTGAATAGGCCTCTGTCCTCACAAGGGAAAGGCATGAACTCGGGAAGGGCCCAGCACACTAGAATGCGCTTCCGGAGGGCCGTGTGGGTCTAGCTGTCCGTCTTCCACACCATTCTCAGGCCCTGATTCTCTAGTGCTTCACAACAAGCCTCCTCAGTCCCCAAGGACTTCTCATTACCCTGGGGGAGTCTAGGAAAGCCAGTACGGCTGTCCCTCAGGGTGCATTCTTTGTCCCTTGTGCCATGACCAAGAGACAAAAGATTTACCTCCTCCTTTCCAAGATGGAGCTGTTTTTCTCGTCTTCACCTCTTCTCCCAGCTTCTCTCTGGGTGGGTAGAGGGTGCCTGGCTTGGCTTTTTCACAGCCAACAGCAAAGCTCTGGGAGATAAGAATCCAAAATAGAAGCCTGGCGGCGGCGGTGGCGCACACCTTTAATCCCAGCACCCAGGAACAGGGGCAGGTGGATCTCTATGAGTTCAAGGCCAGCCTGGTCTACAGAGTTAGTTCCAGGTCAGCCTACAAAGCCACAGAGAAACCCTGTCTCGAAACCCCCCCCAAAAAAAAATCCAAAATAGTCCATAAGGCTGAAGGCAAACACGAAATCAGCAACAGGAAATCACTACAGGGATACTTCCTTGCCTGTCTAGAAGGCTGAGATCCACGCTGCCCCACTTTCAGGGGTCACCCATGTAAGAGTTTGATGTGTTGTGAAGCAGAACTCATGCCATGCCCTGGAGTGCTGTGAGCCCATTCCTCAGCCCATCCCTGAGATATAAGAGAGCTGTGCTGTATGTGTAAGAAACAGCCTCCAAATAGTACCTGGGATCATAGCAAATATGTCCAGCCTGTGGCCCAACATGTGTATAGATCCTAACATCATGTCATATGTTAAAAGCTTAAATGTCTGGAGCTAGGGAGATTGTTCAGTCAGCAAGTTGCCTGCCGTGCAAGCTCAAGAACCTGAGTTCAGATCCTCAGGGCCTGTGTAAATAAGCCAGACATAGCAATATGCATTTGTAACCCTAATGCTGGAAGGGGCAGAGACAGGCAGATTGATCCTCGAGCTCACTGGCCAATCCAGAAGCTCCAGGTTCTGTGAGAAACCTTGTCTCATAAACTAAAGTGGGGGGTCTGGTGTGACTAAGTGGGTAAGGGTGCTCGCCACCAAGCCTGACAACTTCCCCAGAGCTTACATGATGGGAATCAGTTCCCACAAGTCACCCTGTAACCTCTACCCTTGCTGTAGTAGGTATATGTACCCTCCCCTGTCTTAATTACTGTTCCACTGCTTAGAGACACCATGACCAAGGCAACTCTGCCTGCTTACAGTTTTACAGGGTTAGTGTGTGATCACCATGGCAGGAAGCAGACAGGCCTGATGGCGGAGCAGCAGTCAAGATCTTTACACACTGAACCACAGGCAATAGAGAGGAAGACAGGGCCCGGCACGGGCTTTTGAAACCCTAAAGCCCACCCCCAGTGGCGCACCTCCTCCTACAACACCACACCTCCTAATCCTTCTCAAATACTTCCACTAACTGAGGACCAAGCATTCACATTTATGAGCCTGTGGGGGCTTTCCCCATTCAGACCACCACACACCTCCCTTGCAAAATTAAATACATAATTTTTTTTAAGTAGCTGAGGTAGAGCTACTTAATTGACCAAGAGCACATGTTGCTCTTACTACAGAGGACTTGGATTTGGTTCCCAGAACCTACAACAAGTGGCTCACGACTGCCTGTGACTCCAGTTCCAAGAGATCTGACACCCTCATCTCACGCCTTCAGACGCCTGCATGCATTTGCTTCACATGCCTATAGTCAGGCGCATATGCATGCTAATTGACAAGTCAATAATGAAAGTCTTTTTTTTTAAGTAAGTAGAGAACAATGGAGAAGACACTTGACGTGGAACTCTGACCTCATTGCACGCATGTGCACATTTGCTGGCAAACACGCAGACACAAACATACATATTACATCCACGGTGCAAATACGCACATACAAGTTTTTAAAAAGCTAAGGCCAGACACCCCCCTACCAGACGGATGCCTCTGTATCAGACCACCTCCCTAATGTGTGCTCCCACCAATTCTTCCCAGGAACGTCCAAGGAAAGTGCCATGAAAATCTACGTGGAAAAGGTGGACGAGCTAAAGAAGAAATACGGAATATAAAAGACCAGATTTGGTGGCCAGCCACACGTGTCCGCCTGTGAGGACATAATGCCTTGGGTTTTTTTCTAATGTAGGTGTTATGGCTCTGATAAATTAGAGCCAGAATTAATTGCTGATCCTCCCCCCTGTGTAGTTTTTACCTGAAAATCAATTAAAAGTACATTTGTTACTTTATATGTTTACTTATCTTTTGTAATTTTTTTATTTATTTAAATGTATTTGTTTTTTGTGTGTGTGGGTGGGTGTGAGTGCAACAGCACATGTGTGTAAGTAAGAGGAAAACTCACCGGAGTCCGTTATCTTCTAACCATGTAGGTCGCAGGGATCAATCTCAGGTTATCAGGTGTTTCTACCGCTGAGTCATCTCAACAGCCCATTATCCAGGTCCAGTCTCTCATCCCATGCACTTTGGAGCTGGGGTGTAGCTCAGTTTGGTAAGGTGCTGCCTAGCATCCACGGATCCATGGGTTCAGTCCCCCAACACTGCACAAAGAAATCAGACGTGCTTGTGAACACCTGCAATCCCAGCACTCAGGAGGTAGAGTCAGGCATCTCAGAAGTTCAAGGCCATCTCTTGGTGGCAGCAAATTTGAGACCAGTCTGGGCTCCACGAAACCCTGGGTCATAAAAATCAAATAAATGGAGGCAGGAGACAGGCGGGCGTTGGTGGCGCACGCCTTTAATCCCATCACTCAGGAGGCAGAGGCAGGCAGATCTCTGTGATTTCGAGACCAGCTTGGTCTACAAGAGCGAGTGCCAAGACAGGCTGCAAAGCCACAGAGAAACCCTGTCTCGGAAAAAAAAAACCAAAAATCAAATAAAAGTAAAACTAAATGAAGATAATGAAGATGTGTTCCTGAAGCACCTCCGCTGGCTTCTCTGTACCTGAATGGAGCGTGAGGGGTGGCCACACGTGTGTGTGCAGGGGTGAGGGGAGGCTTGTAGAAGTGGCGTTTCTTCCTTCCTCCTGCCTCCAGCCCCCTCAGATCAGGTGATCTGGCTGGGACCTGAGCCTACCCCCATCGAGTTCTAAGGAGGCAGAATGGTGTTTGATCTTTGTCTGGGTCCAGCCTCTCTCTGCATCCAAAGCAATTGAGCAAGAGTGGGAGCAGCTTGGGAACATTATGCGCCTGGCCTGAGGTCTCCCAAGGTTCCCGGGCCACAATGGAGGCAGGAAGGTTGGTCAGCAATGAGCCAAGGACTACCTCGGTGGGAAGAAGGGAGAGCAGGGCTTGGAGAGGCCACAGAAAAGCCAGGCTGGACTTTCACAGAAGGATTGCTGTTTTCAAAAGAAGAAAAAGAGACAACAGCCAAAGGCATGCTGCAGGTGGGTCCCTTCTGCAGCCCTGAAAATGGGCTACTGCAGTGCTTTTCCCATTTCATGGGTTTAGGAGATTGAGACTGAAGTACTCTTAGGGCAAGTAGTTCTCTCTTTCCTCTTCCAAAGTCCAGGTCCGTAGCCACAGTTCAGCCTCATTCCCAGAACAATGGAAGGTCTGAGAATAACTCACGCCAGCTCCCTCCACTGATAAATGGAGAATCAGCTTCTGAATGCATGCCATTACCCTGGTTCCAAAGCCAAAGCCAGCAGAGAGGTGGGAAGGAGTCTAGCAGCCTTCATTGTTTGGGTGTGGTACCCTCTGTGCCACAGGACAGGAGAGAGCAGGAGTAAATGTGTGTAACTCTCTGCTAGGCAGTAGGAGCTCAAAGAAGATACCTGAAGATGCCATTGGAGGGCTGGGTGCTGTCTATAGGACCTGATTTCAGTCCCCAGAACTCATAAAAAGCTGGGTGTGGTAGCATGCACTTGTAAGCCCATCACCAGAGAGACAGAAGCAGGCAAATCCCTAGGGCTCTCCGGGAAACCAGCCCAGCCTACCTGGCGAGTTTTAGGCCAGTAAGAACCTGTCTCCTAAACAAGATGGACAAGGAAGGTAGCTCCATAATTAAGAACACTTGCGGCTCCTGCAGAGGACCCAAGATGGCTCACAACTGCCTGTAACTCCAGTTCCATGGGATCCAGCACACTCATATAAAAATAAATCATTTTAAAAGGTAGACAGTGCCTGAGCAATGACACTTAGGGCTGCTGTCTTACCTACACACACACACACACACACACACACACACACACGAGTGAGTAGGAGATTGCTTTAGTGTAGCAAGAGGCCAAGATTACAAGCCTACCCATGTATCCAGAGGATGTGGTTTCCTAAGTGGCAGGGTCATTCTTGAGGAAGTGTTGGGGTGTTGTTTGTTGCTTTTCTGGTTGTTTCTGTAATAAGGTGTTTGAGGCACATACTGTCTTATTCTGCCCTTCCGAGCTCCATTCCACCGAAGCCGTCAGGGCCACTGGACTCAGTCATCTGCTTGCTCTGTTATGACTCCCAAGGTGAACAGGCCTGAAACCCCGCCAGAGATGGGGTGCACCACAAGTCAGGCATGGACTGCTGCACACCTGGAGTCCTGTTTATTACCTCAGAGGTTGACACCAGCCTGGGCTGGTTTTAGACTCTTGGAGTTTGAACCAACACTGGCTCCTGAGTCGTGTTGAACCAGACTTCTAGCCTCTCTCAGATTGATACTGTGTTTGCCATGGTGTTTGCAGAGACCCCTCCCCAACAAGACCATCTCAAAAAGTCAACAACGAAATACACTGAGGATAAGCCACAATAATAGTAATAATAATAATATAATAATAACAACAACAATAATAATAATGCTTAACATGGAAAGAGGGAGAGACAGACAGAGAAAATGAAGAGGGAAATATCCTTAAATGATGTCCAAGATGTCCCTCTCCATTCTGACTTGACTCAAGGCTCAGCAAGCTCCCCCGGAAGGCAGTGGTGAACTTCATGCAACTGTGAGAGGCTTCCATCATGGGGCTGGTGAGGCTGACGACATGGAGCTGTCACCATCAGGACTCGTTAGGACTGCCTTCTGACCATGTTGGGGAAGTCTTTTGTCAATAAAGCACTGTTGAGCCAATAGGAATCTAGATGGGTGGGACTAGGAGTCCAGGAGGATTCTGGGAAGGAGAAACACAAGAGAGTTCGAGATGTGACGCCATGGGGTAGGAAGCCCGGAACTATTCTCCGGTAAGAGACATACTTAGATTAACAATTATGGGGTAATTACTTAAAGCAGAGCTAGCCAGTAAGAAACAAGCAAGGCCAACAGCTTCATAACTAATATAGCCTCCTGTGTGTTTATTTGGGACTGATGCGGCTCTAGAACCAGATTGGCGGGAAGGCCCATCTCAAAGAAAAAAGCTTCTCTTAACATGACCACTTGACAGTGCTTCTCCAGGGATAGCAAGGAACCATCCCATGGAAATGAAAAGTTGGTGGCCTTAGGCCTTTGGCGTCACCATCTCCATGGCCTCCTATCAGTGGCCTTTGTTTACTAGGGACCCGGTAGGGTTATCATTCGCAGTCTTCACTTTGGATTTTGCATCCTTGGGTGTGGGGAGTGCACCCCATTACAGTGAACTTGTTCTGGGGAACACATTCCAAAATGCTATAGATATAACTGTGGCCACCAAGTACCAAACTGCATGCACACCATTTTTTCCTTTGTATGCATATCTGGTTGATTTATAGATTGTACACATCAAAGGACAATAACTAATGAGATAGAAAAGTATAAACATACACTAGTTAACCTAAAAATTATGAGTTGCTTGCTTGTGGAGTTTCCTACCCCCAGCCTAGGCAGTGGTGGGCGTGGTGTGGTGGGGTTGCTCTCCTCTATCTCTACCTCAGCGAACCTGGAATTTACCTTTCCCCGCTAAACTAGCTGGTCACTGGTTCCCAGGATCCAGCCATCTCTGCTTCCCAGCTCTCCTACACAGGACTTCTGATGTGAATTCTCAGGCTGGCTCAGCAGACATTTCACTCACCGAGCCTTCTCTTAAAAGTGTTTGAAAACTTTGGCTTATTTATTGTGTGTGCATTCAGGCACACGTAGGAGGCAGAAGAAACTCTTGTGGCCATCACCACCTCTCACTTTGTTCGGGACAGTGTCTCTTTTGATCTTCCTCTACTGTCTACCAGACTAGGTAGCCCTCAGGCTTCTGGGGATCCTCTGGTTCTGTGAGTGTTGTGATTACAGACATGCTACCCAGGCTTTTGTGTCGTTCTAAGATCAGACTCCAGTTTTCACACCTGCACAGTTCGTGTTTTTAGCTCCTCCTCATCTCCCCATAACCTACATCTTCCCCTCTGTCATGGCCCCACTCGTGACCGCCAGCCACACCTCAGAGCTGTGTCTCCACTGATTGTCCGAGGACAAGAAGGACAACTTCGCAGGGCGCTGGTAGCACAAGCCTTTAATCCCAGCACTCGGGAGGCAGAGGCAGGTGGATCTCTGTGAGTTCCAGGCCAGCCTGATCTACAGAGTGAATTCCAGGACAGACTCTAAAGCAATACAGAGAAACCCTGTCTCAAAAAAAAAAAAAAAAAAAAAAAAAAGGACAACTTCTTGTGCTTCCAGAAGCTAAAAGTCCTGGAATCCATTCCTGAAAACACGCTTGCAAAAGCAGTTCCCCATGAGTTCCATGGAGGAGGCCCAGGTGAGCGAGCTTTTTAAACTTGCTTTTTAAGGTGATTCCAAGGCTCAGCAGGTGTGTCAGCCATCGCCTCCCCTCCCTACCCCCCCACCACCCCAATATACACACTAGAGAGCAGTCCTACTGGTATTACCTGGCATTCTGAGGTGTCAGCAATAGCTTCCCCTCAGGGGTTCTTCTGGGCTTCTGCAGTAACACAGATCCTGGCCTGGCGCCACAGTGCTGTGCCTCACCTTAGCAGAGCTCCATAACAAGCAAATGTGGGTTGATCAAAGATGTCCTCCTTACACCAAAGTGGTTCCAAGATCCAGAAGTCTGGAGACAAGCATCTCCAAGGAACATGGATATGTCACTGGGCTGAAAGTCAGGGATCTTCAGTTCAGCAATCATCCAAGTTAATGAGTTATGGGGCAAATTGTGTCACCTCAGGGAGTCTTGGGTTCTTCAACAAGATGGAGTTGAGGGCTGGGAGGAGGGGAGAGCTCAGTAGGTAAGCATTGGCTGTGCAAGCAAGAGAACCCGTGTTCAGCTCCCTAGAACCCACAGAAAGCCAGGGCTGTAACACACTACTGCAATCGCAGTGCCCATACAGGGAGCAGAGACAGGAGGATCCCTGGGAGCTCTCAGTCCGGCCAGCCTAGGGTATGCCGTAAAAACAAGAGGCTTTGTCCCAAACAAGGTGAAAGGTTACCACCCACCTACAGTTGTCCTCTGACCTCAGAATGTGCGCCGTGGCACCTACACACACACACACACACACACACACACACACACACACACACACTTTTAAATAATAGAAACAAATATTTTTTAAACTATGCCAAGGAGGTTAGTGTCCCATGAAAGCCCCAGAAGGGCAAAGAGAAGCCCCGAGGGGTGGCTGGGTTACTAAGGTCAGGTTGGAATATTGTAAATAGATGTCTTAAACAGTCAGATGATTATAGGTTCTTAAATTATGGGTATTGAAGTTGAGGATGGGACCAGAGAGGTCACCAGCAAGGCAGGCTTTTCTAGAGCTTTGCCTTTGGGCTCTGGATCATATCCGAAGGGGACTGTGTGTGGCTTTGCCATGCTACCCAGGCTAGTGCACACTTTAAGTGATTTCTATGATTTTTCCTTTGACATTTTGGGACTGCAATTGTGTGCAGATAACCGAACTAACAGAAATGAGGCACGGATGAGGAAGGGATTGCTCTGGGGTCTTTGCAAGTATAAAGGGACAGGTATTGAGGTAAGATCAACCTAGATTCAAGGTGGGGCCCAGCTCCACAGCCAGAGAACCTATGGGGAGAGAGACAGGAATACAAAGACCACATGAAAATGGGGCCAGATTAGAGTCGCGCAGCTCAGGGCATCCACAGTGAGAGTGTGTACCAGCAGTTGCTGCTACTGCTGGGTACATGAGAGAGAATGCACTGGAAACTAAGCTGCAGTGTAGAGTCAACTCCAGCTGATCCCAGGCGAGCCTGACACAGCCACCAGCAGCTGGAGACGGATGGACCAGTGCATCCTAAATGTGTGTGTCTCCCCAGGCGCATAGCATCACTCTGATGGTTTGTCAGTGCCTCACGTTCTAGAATCACAGGGAAGAGAGTCGCAAAGGAGGATGTCTAGACTGGGCCTGTCTGGGGAGGTGCGTCTTCACTGTGTTAAGATTTGCCCACTGTAGAGGCATCACACTGTGGGCGGGGAGACTGGATTGTCTAGAGAAGTGAGCTGAGCGCAGGCGTCCATTCCCCATCGCCGCCTGCTCTTTACTGTGGAGGCAATGCGGCCATCTGCTCCAAGTCCCCGCTGACTCGACTTCCCCTAGTGATGGCACGGAACCTGGAACGGTGAGCCAAGTAAACCCTCCTCCCTTGAGGCTTCTGCCAGCCAGGTGTTTGTTAGGGTTTTTGTTTTGTTTTTTCAATTTTATCTTTTTATTGATTCTTTGTGGATTTCACATCGTGCCTCTCTCTACGCCGCTCATCTCCCTGTCCGTTTACATCCGCCCTCTACCCTTGCGGCCCCACCCCCAGGACTAAACAAGATAAAACTCAGGAAAAGAAGAAAAATCTCCTCATGGAAGCTGCAGGGTGACACAGTGGGTCACGCAGTCCTTTAGCCCAAGCATTTGCAAGGGTCATCGAGTCGTCGGTCTGCTTTGAGGCCTCTGCTGTATCATCAGTGCGGGGCCCTCCCTGGGGCTCCTCGTTGTTGTCATGGAGATCCCGTCATCTGTGTCTGCGGGACCAGCCCCCTTTCTCACGCTGCAGCGGATCATAGATGGGGTGGATGATGGGATGGGTCAGATCATAGTTCTTGTTCTGGGGTTGGGTGGTTGCTGGGTTGGTCAGCCCGCCAGCTCTCCTTCATCGGCAGCACAAGGGTGAGCTCTCCAGGGCTGCCCCCCACCGCCCAATAGCTTATCCATTATAGTAAGCTGCAGGGGGTGGGCTAATTAAGAGAGAGCTAGCCAGTAAGAAGCTCTTACCATTAGCCAACAGTTTATAAATTAAGTCTTTGTATGTTTATTTAGGGCTAAAGGGCGGAGGAACCAGTCAGGACTGAGGGGCAGGTGAGGGGCAGGGTTAGCTCTCTTGTCCACCTCAGGTGTGCCGAGTGTTTTTATCACAGCATCAGGAAAAGGAAAACAAGCATGGTTGCCCCACGTGCTTGGTGCAGTCGCTCCACATTCCTGAAGTCTGCATCCCTTCCTGCACTTCACCCATAGCAACTCATCTTTTCTTTTCTTTACATTTCTTTTTTTTTTTACTTTTTTGTATGTGTACCAAATATCTATACATCTTCTGCAAATATAAATATTTTGTGTTTGTTTCATGTGGGTGTTCATGTGTGTACACGGGTGTGCATATAGAGGCCAAGGGTCAGCCTCTGGCATCTTTCTCAGCCACTCTCCACCTTCTGGGAATCAAGGAAGGTCTCTCACAGATTCAGCCAGACTAGTAACCAGTGAGCCCTGAGGTCTTGGGATTAAAAGTTCTTATCACCATAACTAGCTTTTCAAATGCAGATTTGGCCAGTACAGCTGAGGTCATCGTACTTGGCATGGTCCTGCCAGAGGGAGTGCCGGGAAGCTGCCCCTCGCCAGAGCTAAGGACAGGCATGGGGACACCACAAGTCCTCTGAAGGAGGAAGAAAGGAGGGAGAAAAAACAAACAGGAGGTCCTTTTCAAAGTCCACGGTCGGCAAAATAACGGTGTCCCTAAAGATGTTTCAAAATAGTCTAGAATGTAATCACAAGGCATGGAGGTGGCAGGCAAAGAAAAACAAATCAGTGTCCAAGCGAGAACCTCTGGCTTTGAAGACAGAAGTCGGGATGAGGCACAGGGAAGCTCCTGGAGGCTAGAGCAGTCAAGGAGACAGTTCCCCCTGGAGATACCAGAAGGAAAATGGTCCTGTTATACCTGGACATTCACCCACCGGCACCCATGCCAAACTCCCACACTGCAGACATGATGGTGTGTTTGTGTGACCCCAACATGGTGCAGGCAGAGGCAGGAGGAACAGAACTTCACAGTTGTCCTTGGCTACATAGTGAGTTCAGGGCCAACCTGAGCTACATGAGACCCTGTCTCAAAAAGATGGAGGGTCTCAGTTGTCTACTCCTATGTGATTAAACTCCCTTAAAATTAGTATCTTCAAATGCTAACATTGTCTTGTCTACATGGACCTGGGGTTGGCCCTGTCTCAGCACGTGTTGCTGTGGTTAGAGGATGGCCCGGGCTTGAACCACGTCAGTTTCTCTGCTGATCAGGCCGCTGCCTGCCTCTGGCAGTAGTCAGACAACCACCCATGTCCCTTCATGTGACTTGAGCTTCCTCACAGCATGGTGGCTGAGTTCCCATGCAGTGTCCCCAGAGATCCAGGCATCACCTTTGTGTGGATGCATGTGTACATGAATTTCACGTCCACATGTGTTTACATGTATGTGGGGGCCAGAAGCCAGCTTCAGGTGTCATTCTTCAGGACACACTTTGTATTTTGAGACAGGGTCTCTCACTGGCCTGGAATGCAATCATTTGCCCAGTGATTCAGCTAGGCCAGCTGGATAGAGAGACCCAGTCACCTGCCCATCTCTGCCCTGCCCCCAACTTTCTTAGTTTGGGTTTCTGTTTCTGTCATAAAACACTGTGGCCAAAAGCAGCGCAGGGGGGGGACGGACGACTTACTTGGCTTAGGTGTCCATCACTGAAGGGAGTCAGGACAGGAACTCAGGCAAGGCTGGAACCTGGAGGCAGGAACTGATGCCGAGGCTGTGGAGAAGTGCTGCTTACGGGCTTGCTCCTGTTGGCTTGCTCAGCCTGCCTTCTTATTGCACCCAGGACCACCAGCCCAGGGGCAGCACCACCCACACTGAGTTGGACACTCCTACATCAATCATCAATCAAGAAAATGTACACATAGGCTTGACCACAGGCCAATCTGGTGGACACATTTTCCCAATGAGCCTCCCTCTTCCAAAATGACAGTAGCTTGTACCAAGTAGACATAAAACCAGCACACCAACACTAGGGTTACAAGCTTGTGCCACCATTTCTAGCATATATATATATATATATATATATATATATACATATATATATGTGTGTGTGTGTCTGTATGTGTGTGTATGTATATACATACATACATACATATATTTATACATATATATAGACACACACACACACACACACATATATATATATATATATATATATATATACACTTTTGCTATGTTTTGGCTGCCTGTATGTGTACAACGTCTTCTCTCTCTTCCGGTGACCCTTCAACTATGGATGGTGGAAATTTACTGCTCTTTCCATCTGTGTTGCAATAGAGCAGTAGCAGCAACCTTTGCCACTTGGGACAGTCCATAGCCTTGCAATGATACTCTGTTGTTTTATGATGTGTTTGCTCCAGTCTGGTGTGGACAGAATTCTGCTCCTCCATCCTGCAAGCCTTTAGCGTTTCCATCAGTACGATTCTAAACTAGGACTTGTTTGCCGTTGCTGTCGTTTCTGATAAGCAAAAGGACTTGCAAATGGATTTGTTATTTGTTTGGAGTTTGAGACAAAAGTCTGATGTAGCCCAGGCTGGCCTCCAGACTACTATGTAGCTGAGGATGACTTGGAATTTTTGATCCTGCTCTTACCTTCCGAGTGCTGGGAGTATGGACATGCACCACAATGCTTAGTTTATTCAGTGCTGGGGACTAAACCCAGGTTCCTTGCATGCTGGGCAAGAGCTCTACCAACTGAGCCACACCCCCCAGTCCCACTTTAATGTATTAAAATGTTAGCGTGTCTTTGCTAACTTGAGTTATCATTTTAGAATGATTTTATCTTCATGGCTTAGCAGACAAGGATGGTATTTTGCTGCTTCAGGCTTCCTTGAAAATGAAGTTTGACAGTTGGCTTCTTCATGGGGCTCACTTTCACTTCCCCTCCCTCCCCTCACTGCTGAACGCCTCCCTCCTGACCCTTCCCTGCAGACTCTTTGGTTTAGCCCTGCCCTCAGGTCTAACTGTGCCCTGAAACAGCAAGTCAGATGCTTCCCAGACTGTTTTCTGGTCACCAAGGTCCCGTGTGTGTGTGTGTGTGTGTGTGTGTGTGTGTGTGTGTGTGTGTGTGTGTGGTGGGTGGGTGGGGTGGGGGAGGTGGGATGGTGTTACCAAGCACCCCCAAGGGCCAGAGAGAGTGTGGACTGGACCTTTCTACCCGCATCCCCTATCCCCTACCTCCCCTTCTTTCCCGTGGGTGAATGCTGCAGCCAGTGAACCAAAAAAAAGGAACCGGAAGGGCTCCTGTGGCCAGACTGTGAGTCAGTCATCTGGGACCGTATTCAGAACTCGGAGGGGAGAAAGCACGCTCCAGCAGAGAGCCACAAGGGGTTTGAGGAGCTGCCAAAGATGAGGGACTTAGCAGGGCAAGAAAACGGAAAAGCCTTACTTTAACTGCTCTGTTTCTGGTCAGTGGGATCCTCCTGTCTCTACCTCCATCGGGCTGGGATTTCTAATGCGCACCACCACACAGGGCTTTTAACATGGGCTCCGGAGGATCAAACTCGGGTCTTCTGGCTTGCACAGCACTTTACCAGCAGAGCTGTCTCCCTGGCCCTATTTGGGACCATTTTATTATACAGTATTTCAAACACTCTGCTGTGAGCAGCCGTGTGCCCACGCAGTAGACTCTTATCTTGGTGTTCATCCCGGGCTCTTTATCACACATCAAACCCTTTATCTGTCTCACTACTCTTCCAGCAAGCTGAGTGCACTGTCATGCATTTCAAAGTAATGTATGGACATCAGTACATTTCCCCATAATCTTAAGCATGTACGTTATCAATTAGTGCTTGTATTTACGTACATGTCTATTGTTTCTTTGGGACAAAATTGGCGTACAACATAAAGAAGGCTTGGTCGACACATGCGCTATTAGGAACCAGTAGAGCCTTAGGGATGTGGGACCTCATGGAAGAATACAGGCCATTTGGGGATGCGCCTCTGAAGAGGCTATTGAGATCCCAGCTCCTCCTCTCTGCCCTCCCCTTCTCTCCTGCTCTCTCTCCTCCTCTCTTTCCTCTCCTTCATTACCATATGTCCAAAAAGCCACAGAACCAAACAAACACCAATGGAAGTGTCTGAAACTGTGAACCAAAGTCCCTCTGGTTGTACCAGCCACAGGAAGGGAGAAAACAAGAACCAGAGAGGAGATAACCAGCAAAACGTCACTTTCAAGGGGGTCTGAAATGACTTTTATCCGCTTGTATAAAAAACAAAAACCTTTAACAGGAGCGTTGGAGAGCCCTCTGGAGGTCAAGGAAAGAACAACACTGCCATCTAAAGATTCCAGCCCAGAACCAGCTTCTTCAAATTCCTGCGGCCAGGCTAAATGACAGAACCTCTTCTTTCGCTAGCTGGAAAGGGTGCTGTAAAAACATTCCTGCTGAGTCCTGAGCTCTCCAGGCAGATCTTAATCTGAGACTCCACTACCTGCCTGATGAGACACACAAGGGCACTGCTTCTCTGGTTCACCTCTTCCTGCTCCACCGAAATCCTGCATTCTTGAGGACTGTCCTACGGACACTTTTCTGTCGTAGAGCTCTAAATACCAAGTGCAATTAACACAGAGGACTGCACATGCTTAAAGAATGGGCCAGCTTGAGGCCCTTGAAGACAAGACCTACCTCCCTTAGTTCTGCATCGGTCCTTACTTAGACACCAGCTACATAAATCCCTAAGATGGCGGATGGACATACAGATGGATGGATGGATGGATGTTGAAATCCCGTCTCCTTCTTAACTTCCTCAGTTCTGCACCCTTCAAAGGACACACACTCCTGACTTAAGAACCCCGGCATGAATGGATGACACTAGAAGAAACCATCCTGAGTGAGGTAACCCAGTCACAAAAAGAGAAACATGGCATGTACTCTCTCATATATGGATTTTAAACATAGATCTGGGAAGTGCCAGCCTACAATCCTATGGCCAGAGAGTCTGGGAAACAGAAACTTCATTTAGTGGCTGATCGAAGAAGAGGCAGACTCCCTCGGTTAAGTACTGAGCTGAACTCAAGAAAGCCAGTAACAGAGAGGGAGGACTGATGATCAAAGGGATTAAGACTGGGCTGGTTTAACCCCCAGAAACAGCTGACCAGACAAAGGTTAACTCTTGAATCCCAGGCATCAGCCTGGGAACCCAGCATGGGACTGATCAAGACCCCCTGAATCTGGGTGTCAGTGAGGAGGCCTAGGTAATCTATTGAGCCTTGGGCAGCAGATCAGTACCCATCCCAAGTATACACACGGACTTTGGACTCCCATAGAACAATGTGAGGTGCACTCTCACCCTGAACTCTTGGGGAAGGGTCTAGGCCCTGCCCTATATGAAATGACAGACTATGGACACCCCCATGGAGGGCCTCACCCTCCCTGGGGGAATGAGGGGATAACGGGGGGGGGTTGGGGGGAGGGCACGGGAAGAGGGGAGGGAATGGGAGAGGGACCTGAAACTGACTTGTGAAGCAACCTTGTTTCTTATCTAAATTTAAACTGGAAAAAAAATGGACTTTGGCAGAGTTTGAGTACGTACAAAGCACATCTCAAATGTTTTATGATAGCTGTGCACATTAAGTGAACACAAAGGCATTTGTGTTGTGGCATATTGGAAATTCAACTAATGGTTGTAAATCATACAGTTGTAAACTTGGGAGGAATTTAAGAATTGTTTAGCTCAAGTGTAACAATGCCTTTCCAAACTAAGAATTTTTACAAGAGCACATCTCAGTGACGCCGAGACACATTAGATAATTTTTGCTTGAATTGTATAACATGATGCCAAGTTTAAAAATCACTAAAAAGCAACAATCACAGAGAATATTCGATTGTGTAAAATACTTCAGGAATTAATATTTTAGAACTCTATTAGGACACTAGTTTTATGATCCCACTAGACAATAACATAGCTCTGTGAAGCCATAAATTGGTGAGAATGCAGAGTTTGAGGGGAGCAGACACTACAAGGGGTGCATATGGGTGGAAGAGTGGAGGGAGGAATGGATAAAATTAAAATATACTGTATAAAATTTAAAATTAAAAGAAAGCCTTAAGGAGATTTGAAAAAAATTGTTTTCTGTGTTTAAGGTCTTAAACAGTTGAACTGTAAACTATCTGAAGTGGGCTTGCATAATTACAACCAGTAACCACAAAAAAGTAAATGATAAAATAGAATTAAACACACAAAAAACTTAGTGTGACCTACATGGAGTGTCCCTAAATAAAAATACAAATTTGACCTGTGTGAAAAAAAAAAAAAGAACCCCGGCATGTTGTTGGGGCTCAGTAGAATGCTTGTCTGTCATTCACAAAGCCCCAAGTTCAGTCCCTAGAACTATATAAACCACACTTAGCAGCACACACCAGCGTTCCCAGGACCTGAGAAATGAAGGCAGAAGGATCAAAAGCTCAGCATCATCCTCATTTACACGGTGAGTCTGAGATCATGGCCCCCATCAAAAGATGAAAGTACCATGTCGAAATGGACTGGCTATATCTTATCAAACACCACAGCTAAGCATCTAGCACACTGGGAAGTGTCTGGTCTGCATTTACAATGACGACTATGTGGTTGATTGGAGGGTTACAGTGCCCCACTCTTAAGAATGAAGATCATGGTATACAGCCAGGTAAAGATCAAATTCCAAAAGTGAAAGTGTGGGTTCTACTGAATAATTCCCTGAAACTTCAGTGTGCTAGTCCAGGAGCCAGAAACCAGAGCTCACTGCCTGCTTTTATAAATAAAGTTTTATTAACACACAGGCACACTCTCACATACAACCTATGACTGCTCTGTTGCCACAACAACAGTGATACGCAGTTAGAGCAGAGATCTAAAAAGGAAGCTTGAGGGCTGGAGGTGCAGCTGGGGTGGTAGAGTGTTGACCTAGCGTGCATGAATCTCCGGGGCCCACCCATAGCACCACATAAACTGGATATGGTGCCGTGTGATACCTATATTCCCAGAGCTATCGAGGTGGAGGCAGGAGGGTCAAAAGTCTCAAAACAAGACAACCAGGTTTAGAGCATAGCTCGTTGGTAGAACACTTGTATCTAGTCCTGAGGTACCATCAGCAGCACTGAGGAAAGAAGAAAGAATGGAAACTCAGAAAACTAAAGACAAAGCATCATTGCACACCAGAAACCGTATAAAGAGAATGCAGTTAGGGGGCAGGTAGGGGGTTCAGTGCCTAAAGGCACCTGCTGCCAAGCCTGACTCCTGCCAATCAATCCTTCAGACCCACGTGGCAGAAGGCGGGAACTGACTCCTGCAAACGGTCCTCTGACTTCCACATGTGTGGGTACGCGCGCGCGCACACACACACACACACACACACGAAACAAAAGTGTAATCACATTTTAATTTAGAGGATAACATATTTACAGTCTGCTCTAAGGAGTATTTTCAGGCCATAGCAGGAAGGAGTGTGTAGGGAGACTCAGAGGGAATCAGATAGGGTGGGGATGAGGCCAGAGACAAACACGAGCATCTTAGGGTGATTAAGTCTCAGGAGAGCAAACCATTAGGCTAACCAGGTTGTCCCTTCTCCTGCTTCGGAACACCTGAATGAACCTTGGGGTGGTGTTGAAGAGCATAGAGGGTTGAAGAGGCATAGAGGATGAAGAGGATTCTAGGGTTCAGGCTTTACCAAGATCCAATATGGTGGATATAGAACTACCTTAGAGCTACCTTAGGAGCCAACCTAGTCTGATAAAGAAGCTGAAGACGGCCCCCAGGAGAAGCAGCTGCAGGAATGCAAAGCCAGGGCTATGCAAAGCACAATGCTACCAAGGGGACATTCAGCGAGAGCAGAGGTGAGACGAGCTGCTTCCTCAGTTTCCCCTTCTCTTCAGCCCGTTCTCCCACCCTCTAATGCTTGGCGCTTAGTGTTGACTCCGGAGAAGGCTTAACAGGTCAAAACCCTGAAGCCACCCAAATATCAGTAAGGGATTTCTGGTGAGCAGAAGAGCTCACCCTCTGCCACTCCCAGTCACCCCCACCCCCTGCTAAGGTGAAGTGAGAGAAAGAAGTTCTGAAAAGAAGTCTTGACTGCAAAGATTACGTCTTTATAGAAATCTCTCGTAAACCAAACGATACCATTGTGCTATTATCGGTCTAGTCCTCCACCCTTCATCATTAGTACCTACCGCCTGAGCCGCCCACACCCCCACACCCCAAACCCCCGAGCCAGCATGGCCCGCGCTGCACTTTGGGATCCTGGACGCTAGAGGGCGCGCGTTCGCTTTGGTTACCCAGTCGCTGGAGCCTAGTCCTACAGTCAGCACCTCCTATCAGACTTTTGCAATCTGCGCTGCACTTCAGGGGGTTGTCCTTTTTCTAAATGCAAATTCTGTAATTTGATCTGAATTGTGAACACGTATGCCCCACCAGGAAAGTCAGAGATAGTCATTCCTTAATGCGCTGTACAGAGTGCAGATGACCCCTGAGCTTCTGAACTCTGGTTACTAAGGGTGAGAGGCCTTAGTTATTCTGTTAGAGTGTTTCATTCCACGGTGACCAGACACGGAGAAAAACAAGTGAGGAAGACTTCATTTTGGCTCGTAATATCAGAGGTCTCAGTTCGTCAGGACACAGACAGAGTGGCAGAACAGAACAGTTCATGTTATGGCAGACAGACAGACAGACAGAAGAAAACAAGGAAATAAGGAAGGAGCCAGAGCAAGATGTAGTCTCCAAAGGCATGCCTGCAGTGGCCTATGTCCTCCAACAGGACCCTGCTTCCTGTCTCACCATTCACCAATAGTGCCCTGATACAATGATCCTATCACAGTATCAACCCATTTAGATCAGAGCCCTCAGAGGCAATGACTTCCCCAAAGACTATCCGTGGGCTACCAAGCCCCAACAGAAGCCTGTGAGGGACATTCCATATCAAACCATAGCAACTGTCTCCATGGTCCTCAGTGTTTACATGGACACAGCAGATGAACATCACATGTCAGGTGAGGTTTGCTTAGGGCTCTCCCGGTGTTAGCGGTGTAAGTCATTTGTCTGTGAAATGCTCAATCCAGGACGAGCGGGCCCCTCAGGTCTGCCTGGCGGCATGACTTCCATTCTTTTTACATGAAATTGTGAGTTTTCCAAGTCGGTAAATAGAGTGGTCTGGTTTGTGAGCTGTGATAGTTAATAGCAATTGTTAAGTTGATACGCTGGGACTTGGGCCTCTTGATTAGATCGACTGAGGTAGGAGGGCTTGCCTGCTGTGAGGGGTCACAATTCCCTGGGCTGAAGCCTGGGGTGGGGTAAAAATTAGGAAACAGGCGGAGCTTTAACCTCTTTGCTTTGTGACATCTGACACAATGTGAGGGGCTGCCTCAAGCTCCTCCCACCAGGACTGTAGGCCAGCTACTACTGTGACAAGTGCGACACACACACACACACACACACACACACACACACACCACACACTCGTCCAATTCTTTCTTTTTTGTTCTTGTTTCTCCAGACAGTTTCTCAAGGTAGCTCTGACTGTCCTGGAACTCACTCTATAGACCAGGCTGGCCTGGAACTCACAGAGATCCCTCTGGTCCTGAGTGTGCCAACACCACCCGACACGTGTCCAGTTCTTATTATGGCCACACTCATACCGAGGCAGAAAGAGCATGCGGGTGTCCGGGGTCACACAGGGACTTCAGAGCGGAAGAGCAGCTTCCCTGCTCTTGGTCCATTGTTCTACACCAGAGAGACTGTCAGTGTGACCCAAACCCAGGCTCAGCTTCTCCTGGGAAATTTTTAAAACGTAACATGTTTGTTGATTTGGGGGGGGGAATTCCACATAATGCACACTGATCACACTTGATCCCCATTCCAGCCCCTCCCCCTCCAGGTCTGCTCCCTACACTTGTGCATTCCCCAAGTAAAAGATGAAAAAACCCAAGTCCAATTTGTGTTGTTCATGCAGTCATTGGTGCATGGTCAAACTCCCAGTGCGTGTTCAGACCTTTAAAGAAAAATGAGTCCTTCCCCCCCTCCCCATCCCCTGGCCACCTATTCACCTGGGAATTGATCAAAGGCATATTCTCGAGTCTCAACCCAGACCTTTGGAACCCAGGAATGGGTCCGGTGGTGTGGGGTTTTGTTGTTGTTTGTTTCTAAGATTTACTTTTATTATTGTTGTTATTGTTTGGTATTTGGGTTTTTTGAGACAGGGTTTCTCTGTATAACAGCTCTAGCTGTCCTGGAACTCGATTTGTAGACCAGACTGGCCTCAAACTCAGAGAGATTTGCCTGTCTCTGCCTCCCAAGTGCTGGGACTAAAGGCATGAGTCGCCACGCCCGGCCTACTTTTATTATTTTTAATTATATGTGTGTGAATATGGGTTTGTACACTTGTGTGCTGGTGACTGGAACTGGAATTACACGTGGTTGTGAGCTATCCGACATGGGTGCTGGGAACTGAAGTCAGGTCCTCTGCAAGAGCAGCGAGGGCTCTTAATCGCTGAGCCTGGGTCTGGGTTTGAACCATCCCCTGGGGTTTTGACGCTCACCGAAGTTTGAGGACCTGTGATCTGCATTCTGCCTCTTGTCTGGGTCTCCAGCCCACAGCCACTGTCAGCACTAACAAGGGTGGAGGCTTAACCTGCACCGCTCTCAGCAGCCTGGGAGGCAATTTTTTAAGGACCTCCCCCCAGATGAAGCCAGGGCCCTGGCTCCAGCGCAGAAAGGGATCTCAGAATGAGCCAGCATAAAGAGGAGGTGAAGTTTGTTAGACGCAGATAGACAGATGACAGCAGAGACTGCTCAGCCGGTACAGTGTTCGCTGCACATCCCAGGACCTGAGTTTGGAGCTCTGGCACCGACATAAAAAGCCAGGGCTGCTCATGTACTGGGGAAGAGACAGGAGACTCTTCAGAAAATGAAGGTTGAAATTTAATTAAAGAAGATACCTGCCATCCACCTTTGGCCTCCCTATCCACAAGTGCACACGAACCACACATATGCGTGTGTGCACACAAATACACACACGGCAGACAGGTAGGCAGGCAGGCAGGCAGACAGACGGACAGACAGACAAAAGAAAAGCCAAGGCACTGAGGCAGGGACTAAGGCACTCCGGGAGTATGGGTGTAGACTTCTCAGAGTCACATTTAAGTGTCTTAGTGATGACAGTATGCTGGGGGTTTGGAAACTTAGAATTCCATTGCTTATTGGGATTCTAAGAGACCCTCCTCTCCTCTGTCTCTATTCCTGTTTTGTTTTGTTTTGTTTTGATAGCCAAGACTCCAGGGTGGCTCGGTAACCCAGGAGTGACGAGCTTGCACACGAGGCGTAGGAGCCCCAGTGAGTGTCCTGGAGCTTCACATCTGGGGAAAGGCCTGAAGCAGATGGCACTCGTGTTGGCCTCCTTCCCAGATGAGGAGAGGTTTCGAGCAGACTCCTTGTGAGGGTTCCTGTCCTTCCCATGTCCCCATGGCTTGGCATGGTTTCTGTCCGCACAACTACACTGTGGGAAGAAGTCTAGCACTTTGGAGCTACAGCTCCCCAGGCTCAGGGGCAGAGAGAGGGCAGGAGAGATGACAGTGACAGTGTGCTTGGAACTGAGACAGAACCCACAGGGCAGGGTCAAAGGTCTTCTGTTTATGAACCCTCCGGCTGTACTCTGCTCAGTACAAGGCTGAGGACTTTCCCTCAGCATATGAAAGAGGGACCCAGGGACTAAACCTGAGAACAGATGAGGTATTTTCCCCCTCTTTCCAGGTATTTTTATGCTCATCACTCATTCATTCATTCATTCATTCACTTTCATTCGTTGATTCATGGAGCCCTTACTGAACACTGGGTACCAGTCCAGTACGGGAACACAAGGATTAACAGTGAGATTCAGCTGCTTCCAGCAAAGTGCCCTCATCCCTCTAGGCATCCCCTGAAACCCCTCTTGTAGGGGTCCCCAGCCTCCAGCTACAAAGGATGAAGGCTAAAGTAAGACAACAAGAAGCAGGACCCGAGGTTGTCAGTTGGAAAGGAAGGAGCAGCAGATAGACCATACGATCCAAGGGCAAGGTTAGCCCACAGAGGAGGCCACCGGACCAGAGTCTGAGAGTCTAAGAGTTCACAGTGTCCACAGTTCATCAAGCCGTAGATGCCGTGGTCTACACCAGCAGGAGGGAGCACGGTGAAGCAACACTTCCGATATGGTTCCTAAGGAGTCTGACAGAATGTGGCCATCCTGGTGGAGAGCCAGGAGTTATCTGTGTGGTGGCTACTGGATATGATGCTTGAAAACCCCGCCTTCTTAAATCTGGGGGTCATACCTCCATATGGGGTCACTCGCCTGATTATGAAGGTAACAAAAAATTCACAATAGTAAAATGTTTCTGAACAGCTACCAAAAAAATAATTCAAAAGCAAATATATACCAGATCCAAGGTGCTTTAGCAGTCTCTCTCATGTCTCACTTTGTGACTTCACTACAGCCTTGGTTCTGAACACATACGCACATACACACGCCTCTTCACACACACACACACACACACACACACACACACACACGCACTCATGCACCCACACATGCAAGCCCACAAAGGTTAACATTGGATGGTCAAGCAGGAGAATTCATTTCAACATTGACTCAACCTCTGTAATCTAATAAATGATATTTTTTGCTTGGGGAAATTCTTAACTGTTTCCTCAGTGACCACCCCCAAACCCAGACTTCTCTAAAAGGCGAATTTTACAGCCATCCCTAGGACACAGGGCCGTTGTACTGGGTGTGGAACCGAGGGCCTCCCAGTTCCCAGCAAGTGTCCGCCCACTGAGCCTCGGTCCAGTGTCCAGCTGCCTCTCTCTGCTGATCTTTCTGACTCTACCTTCCCTGGAGAGGGAACGATGGCCCGATCACTGTCCTTTGTCCCCCTCTACATGGGGACAGTGTCACCACAGACAGGGCCTATGGCAAGATGGTGTGCTCCTACTGTGTGACCTTCAGCTTGTCACACGGCCTGATGGCTTTCCAATCTTAAATTGGGGGACCAGGACCAGGTGACATGATACTTTGTGTCTGTACAGGCGAATGAGGGACTCAGCTGTGGACTTGAGGACAAAAGAGCACGGACAGGGAGTGGCTGGAGACCCTGGAATCTATCTCTGGGTGGCGATGCAGCCTCTGCGGGCCAGCCCAGGGACTCCTGGGAAGGCAGGTTCACCCTCAAATAACAGAACTCCCACCTCTAATTCATCCCTTCAAGAGACCACTTGGTCCAGCAGGGTCTCCCATCTTTCAGAGTCGGAAAGGCACAACGGTTTCTCTTTCTTGTCCTTCCCTCTGGGTGCTGGCCAGAGTCTACAGATTCTTTTAAACTCCCTGGTCCTTTGGACTTCCTGACTCTTTCCCCAAAGCTGCTTCCCTGTGTGACTGCCTGCCACCAGGTGACGACCTCTATGCTGGCTTTCTGTCTCTCTTCTCTGGGAAACTGAGGCTTGTAGCTTACCTACCCTGTGTCTTTTCCTTAAACTCCACCAAATTGCCCTGGAGCTGCCATTTGAATCTGTTCTTAATTTTTTTTGAGACTAAGAACCCCAAGAGGAGACCCCAATTTCCCCTGTGTCATATGGTGATTCCACCACAATCCTCAAGATTCTGTTAACACTTACTTTATGTTTTTCAATTCTTTAATCCGTCGGTAGTAATGAACCGCCCCAGCACCCTTTGACAGCATCGGAAAGGCTCAGTGCCTCCCTGTGCACACAGTGAGGATGGGAGGTGCGTGGCAGTAATTACATGGTAGTCATGACAGCAACAGAGAGCTAACTAAGACACGTGCTGTCCGGGCCTGCTCTGCACTGCTGGGATAAGCCTTGACTACCACCAGCCTGGGAAGGAAAGGGTTTGCTTATTTGACTCCCAGCTTACAGTCTGTCCTTTAGGGAAGTCAGGACAGGCAGGGCGGGAGCCTGAAGGCAGGGACCGTGGAGGAGCACTCTTTACAGCCTTGCTCTCTCTGGCCTCCTCCGTTTGCTCTCTTCCACACTCCGGGACCACCTGCCCAGGAGTGACGGTGTCCACAGTGTGCTGGGCCCTCCCCCATCAGTCGCCAATCAGGAAAATGTCCCTCATGCAACAAGGACATCTCTTCCACTATGTTCATAGCAGCATTATTTGTAATAGCCAGAACCTGGAAGCAACCTAGATGCCCCTCAACTGAGGAGTGGATAGAGAAAATGTGGTACATTTATACAATGGAGTAACTATTCAGTGGAGAAAACAATGGAATCTTGAAATTTGCAGGCAAATGGATGGCACTAGAAGAAACCATCCTGAGTGAGGTAACCCAGGCACAAAAAGACAAACATGGTATGTACTCACTCATTTATGGATTTTAGACATGAATCAGGGGAGTGCCAGTCTACACTCCCACTGCCAGAGAGTCTGGGAAACAGAATCTTCATCCAGCGACTGATGAAAGCAGAGATAGATACCCACAGATAAACACTGAACTGAACTCCTGAAATCCAGTCACAGAAAGGGAGAACTGATGGGCAAAGGGGTTAAGACTGGGCTGGTTTAACCCACAGAAACAGTTGACCTGAACAAGGGGGAGCTCTTGGACCCCAGATTGATGGCTGTGTGGAAAGCATGGGACTGACCCAGACCCCCTGAATGTGGGTGTCAGTGAGGAGGCCTAGGTAATCTATGGGGCCTTGGGTAGTATTTATACCTGGCATACAAATAGACTTTGAGTGCCCATCCCACAATGAGGGATGCTCTCTCAGCCTGGACTCTTGAAGGAGGGCCTAGACCTTGACCTGAATGGCATGACAGACTCTAGAGATCCACCATGGAGGACCTCACCCTCCCTGGGGATCAGAGTGGAGATTGGGTGGGGGACTGGGGGGGGGTCTGGTGGGGAGAGATGGGGAAGAGGGGAGGGAGCTGCGACTGACATGTGAAATAAGCTTGTTTCTAACTTAAATTTTAAAAAAGGGAAAAAATGTCCCTCAGGTTCCCTCTTTTCAGATGTCTCTAGCTTGCAGGGAGTTGACAAACAACTATGCAACACAGGTTTTCACGGAGAATGACGCATGGTCCTGGAAGAACAAAAGAGGACATGGGCCAGGTGGCTTCACTCTATTGGTTATTGACTTTTGTATGTGGGGGGGGGGGGAGTACCTCTACACACCTGTGGGCGACTGTTTAGAGGGTGACGTTTGGTGCATCAGCGTCTTCCACAGGTGCTATAGACCTTACTTTTTAAGACAAGGTCTCTCACTGACCATGGAGTTCCCTGATTGAGGAGGGGCGGCTGTGAGCCCCAAGGATCCTCCCATCTCTGCTTCCTCGTCTCTCAGATTAGAGGCACAGACCTCAAGCCTGGCTCTTTTATATGGGTGTTGGGGACTGAACTCGGGTTCTCATGCTTGTGAGGCAAGTACTTCATAGCCCGAACCACCCACCACCTCACCGCCCGATCCCCATCCCCAAGGCACTTAAAATCACATTGGACTGTCAGCTAAGTGTTTGCCTGACTTCCTGGAGAGTGTATTGACTGCAGTCTCAGGGAGGGAACAACAGAGGGAGATGTTGGCATTTGCGGAGATGTGCCCGGTCTTTTGCCACACACAACTTTGCTCCCAGCTGGCACCATTCCGTAGGGAGCAGTCGGAGGAGGGGGACATGCTGAGGGAAGAGTGGCCCAGCCCTGACATCCTGCCTAGGACCTGGGGCCAGGAGGCTGAGAGGTCAGGAGCACAGGATTGTCCAGTCTGTTCTGTCCACCGGGATTTCCCCACAGTGCGCATTTCCTGGTCCTCTGCTCACCTACAGAGATAGACAAACATTCTGAAACTTCTTTCATAGGCACTGACACCAACACAGTCCTTTCCTGACACCCAGACGGGTAAGAGAAGAATGTGGGTGTCAGGCAGGGGACCCTCCCTGCAGAGAAGCCTGGACTGGTCCTCCTTCCACAGAGGGTGCTGGGATGTTGTGTGACCATTCATAGAGACTGGATCTCCCAATCAGACCCAGAGCTGACTGATGGGCCAGTCTCCCTAGCTTGCCAGCTTGCTCTGGGGATCACCTCTCTTTGTCTTGCAAGGCTGGAATTATAGGAGGGCTGACACACCCACTGGCATTTACATGGTTCTGGGCATGGAAACTCCTGCCCTAACTCTTGTGCAGTGTGTGTTTTAACCACTGAATCATGTCCCTAGCTCACTCAGCAGGGTTTTACACATTAGCTGTTTCCTTCCTGGTCTGGGGGTATAATGCAGCAGTACAAAAGTGTGTTGTTTTCGTGTGTGAGGCCCTAGGTTCAACTGGGGGTGGGGGGAGCAAACTCTTGCTCAATAGAAGGCTTAACTTGGCCGCTAATAACTTAATGGTCAATGAGTTTTACACCCAGATGAGTTTCAGGCCAGTGGAAGAAAGAAAGTTGGAGAATGTTGGGTAGGGCAGGGTTCTGGGGCTTGCTGTGCCCCAACTCTACTGAGCCCCAGGCAGTGACTAAACCTCTGCAGTGGCTTCAGGATTTCTTGCTTTAAAAAGAACTCCAGGGGTGGGGGTGGGAGGGAAGAGGGGAGGAGGGAATCGGAGTGGGGAAAAGTGTAAAGGACTCCAGGGTATTTCATGGACTGCAAGCTGTAGGTCAGAGAAGAAAGTCATCCGGAAACAGAATGCTGACATGGGAAAGAGAATGGGAAACTACAGTTTACCATTGGCAAGGAAGTATTTCCTCAGCCCTTTCAGCTACTGGGGAATCTGTGGATTAAAATGACAGAAAGACTGGTGGACGAGAGAAAGTTTGATTTCATCATATACCTGTGGATTCACACACACACACACACACACACACACACACACACACACTCACACACACACTCACAAACGTGAGCACATACAGCAACTCACAAAGTGGCTAGGATTTGGAATTTATATGCTAGTTTCCAGGGAAAGGAGCTATGATGGTTAACCTTGTCACCAGCTTGATGGGATTTAACTCGCTACAGGAGCAAACCTCTGGACATGTCTGTGAAGGAGTTTCCAGACTTCCTTCATGGGTGAGGGAAGACCCACCTAACTGTGGGCAGTGCCATCCATGAGCCAGTATCCTGGGTTTAATGGAAAGGAGAGCGTGAGTTGAGCACAGCATGCATCTCTCCTTCCAATGCAGTAAGCTGCCTCTTTGAGCTCCTACTTCCTCCGTTTCCCACCATGAGAGACTCTACCCTCCGACTATCTTCACAGATACACCCAGGGCTCAAAGGTTTGTTTCCAAAGGGATTCTCGATCCTGCCCTGTTGACAGTCACTATTCGCCATCACAGGTGTTGAGTCCTGACCTCTGGATCCACCTGCCTGGGTGGTATACTTGGCAGCTTGTCGCAAGTCCCCATGAGACAGACACAGATGAAGGCGTTTGCTGGGGCTGGCAAGACAATTCAGCAGGCAAACGCTCTGATCGTGAAGGCCTCACCACTGAGTGCAATGCCCATGCTGTCCCCAGACTACCTGTCCTACAGAGAAGGACCTTGACCTTCTGGCTTTCCACCTCCAATGTCCATAGCATTAGGAACACATGAGAGTGGCGGTGAGGTGGGGACAGAAAGATGGGGAGACGTGGCAGAACACGAGGGGAGAGAGGAGGCTGTCACCCAGGCACCGGTTAGAAGGCTCTCACCAGCAACAGGGCCAAAATTCTAGCAAAATTAACAACTGCTTTGACTCTCTCCCTTCCCAGACATAACCATAAAGTTTCCCAGAAAGTGTACTGGAGCCCCCAGTTACAGAGAAAGGACACGGCTAACCATCTGTGTGGCTGCTGTTTTTATCGGCTCATCAACCCATCCATTTCTGAAGCCACCTACCACATCATCCTTAACAAGAGTGGGGTGTTTCTTAGAAAATCCTTTTAGATATAACATGAGAGTCTATAACAAATATGATACCATGTGGCTCACATCAACACAATCACTTATTCAGACTTGGAGAAACCCCAAGGAATCGGCACCCTGAAGTGAAGGGTGCCTGCCAGCACGGTAAGGACAGTTATAGGAAATGTGGGAGGCAGAGCTGGGGAGGGTTGGGGATGGGAGGGCTACAGACCAGTTACTAGGAACAGAAACTACAGCCCAGCAGGGGAAGCAGCTAGCAGCAGGATGGGAAGGGGTGACACCTGAAATAAGGGGGACAAGCTGGACCGTCTTACACCCTCCTTATCTCTCAACTGGGCTTACACACTATTTTTGAGCCAGGCATGCCAGAGCATACATGTAAACCTAGCATGCCTGAAGCAGAGGCAGGAAGATTCTGAGAGGAAAAAGCAAACAACAAAAACCAGCCTGGTAATTTAGTGGGATCCTATCGAGAAGAGAAACATGGACGGGCTGAAGATTTAGTACAGTGGTCAGATCCCTAGTACTTCTGGGAGATACACAATGTATCACTTAGCACCAGGCCAGCAACAGGGGAGTAGACAGAGCCCGAGATGAGACTGGTGGCCTCTCAAGGCAGGGTTTGTCTAAAATAGAGACGTGATCCTCAAGCTCCGCAGTGCTCTTGTTTTTTAAGAGAAGTTTAAAATGCAGGGGGCAGTGTCAAATCCTCAAAGTTTTCACAATTGTATTAAGTACTCTGTGGTCAGGCACAGTGGTACACACTCATAGTCCTAGCTACTGGGGGGGGGGTACTATGATATTTGAGCCAGGAGTTTAAGGCAAACATGAGCAACATTAAATCAATTAATTCCACTACTATGTTAACTTACACACACCCACAGAGAGACAGAGAGGCAGAGACAGACAGAGAGAGCATGCAGAGAGCCTACAGGCACCCTGGGAGCTAAGGATATGGGTCAGTAGGGAGAGTGCTTGCCTAATATTCATGAAGACATGGATTTAATCTCAAGCACTGCATAAAAGCAGAAGAGCCTCAGAGGCAGGAGGATCTTTGTGAGAATTTACTGGTCTACACAGTAAATTCTAGGACAGCCAGGGCTACACATCGAGACCCTGTTTCAAAAAATATTTTCTGGGCTATACATCGAGACCCTGTTTCAAAAAATAATTTCTGTATGCAGGAGTTGGAGAGATGGCTCAGTGATTAAAAGCACTTGGTGCCCTTGCAGACAAGACACAGGGCTCATGGTATCTCACAACCAAACTTAACTCTAGTTCCAAGGCATTCAAAGTCTTCTAACTGCCTCAGGCACCAGGCACACATGTGGTGCCACCACAGACTTAAATACAGGCAGAACTCATATATATATATATATATATATATATATATATATATATATATTTATATATATACACATACACATAATAAATCTGATTTGTAAAAGCACACACACACACACACACACACACACACACACACAATGCCTGCATCCATCTATCCATCCATCCTTACATAAAGTAAAATAAAAAGGTCTGAGACTGTATCTCAGTTGTGGAACACTTGCCTAGCATGCACAAAGCTAATCAAACAAGGGTTTGATCCCCAGTCCCAGAGGGAAAAAACTTAGAAGAGGATAGGCAACCAGCACCAGGAATCAAAACACCCAGTCCAAGGTCCAGAGGCTGCCCCACCCTTCCAAGAGCGCCTCCCCAAACCTCTCCAGATGAAGGGCCTGGAAAGCCCTTGTCTCTTCCTCTTAGGTTGTTGGACCTGGCCTGCTTCCCTTGTAAAGTGCAGTTGTAACACATTGGGTGGGAGTATGTCCCAGGCTTCCTCGGGACCCAGACAAAGCCCTGCCCAGGCTTCCCCACCAGGCCAACTCTTGGAGCCTGGTTTTGCTTCCTGGGCTCTTTGACCTTTGACCTTTCGGGGCTCCTGGTAAGGGAAGAATGCTGACACATTCCTGGAAGTGATGAGCTGGCAGTATGATCTATAGGATAACCCTGGGGCATTCGTTTATTGCCCTCCCCACCCCATCCCCAACACACAGGGTATTTCAGAATGTACTGACAAGGTAGGTGTTACAAGTTTTCATTAAAAAAAAAAAAGTGATAGGACCCGGGGCGGGGCGGGGAATGTGTCAGTCTGTAAAGTGCTTGCTATGCATGAGCACTGGAGTTTGAGCCCAGACCCTGTGTTAAAGAGCTGAGTTTGTTGGTATGCACTTGTGACAGCTAGGTCGGGGAGTTGGGGACAGGTCCAGCCTAATCTAACTAAAGAGCTGAAGGCCAATGAGAGACACTGTCTCAAAGGAGGTGGACAGTGTTTCCTGAGGATGACATCCAACATTGTCTTCCAGCCTCCTTCCAAGTGCATGCACGATGCATACCCCCTGCCCCTCACACATACATTCACAGGGCCAACATCACACCCATGGCCCCACCCACTACTGCCTACTGCTCAGGAAGGAAGGCTCTGGCAGGGTGGGGAGCCTGGGGCTCCCAGCAGCCCTAGAATGCAGTGAAAAGTGTCTGTGTTGCAATCAGGTACCTGCGGGTAGGTTGAGATCAGAATGCAGAGCTGGAGCTCAAAGTAGCAGAGGCAAAGGGCGCCAGGAGGAGGGGAAGGAACCCACCTACAGGGGTCAGGGGTTGGGAGAGGGCAACAACCTGGAGCAGAGGGGGAGGGGGAGAGGCAAGAAGTTGTTCGCAACTCTCTACCGGGCCATACACCATAGAGACCTGGGCAGAGGCCAGGAGCCCAAGGCCAGTGAGTATGGCTTAGTAAGCCAGATACCCACAGCTCTCCAAACGCCCTTGTGAGTGAATTCCTAGAAGATTCTGTGCCCTGGGCCTTTGACCTACCTTGCCTTGATGCCTTTGGCTCCCCTCCCCACCTCCATCCACACAAAACAGCAAGTCAGCTGTTAGGTCTCGGCAAGTGGTGTGTGCCTATAACCAAGCACTCTGGGTGTTCACCACACAGTTTATGCAGTGCTGGGACCCTGTGCCCTGGCTCTGTGTGTGCAAGGCAAACGTGCGGCCGGCCACGCCCCTTGTCAGCCCAGTAAGTGGCTACTGAAAGGCACTAAAGAGATTCTAACATGGGAATCTCCCGTCTCTTCCCTTCCCTCCTGTCTCTTTTTTCTCCCCCTACATCTCTGAGATGGTCTCCTCCAACTATTCATCCTCCTGCCTCAGACTCCCAAGTGCTTGCATTAATGTCCCTCACCCCTGGCTGACCTGGGCTCCAGTCATGATACTCCACTCCACCAAGGCCAGGCAGAGAAACTTCTTCAGACAACTTCAGTTCATGCACCCCACTTTTTGAGGGGAAGTCTCCAGATGGCCTCTCCAGACTGATGTTAGGCACAGATGGGCCCAACTCTCTCATCTGAGGTTCCTGGGGAACAAGACCATCAGACACTGAACATTCTGGCCAGGGGATAACCAAGATCGTAAGTCTCCTATACATGTAAGGGACTGCTGACAGTTCTTATGCACTGTCTCCTGGGGTCCTCACAATGGCAAGAAAGTCACATATCACCCTGCAGTAGTAGCACATGCCTTTACTCCCAGTGCTTGGGAGGCAGAGGCTGGTGGATCTCTTAGTTTGAGGCCAGCCTGGTCTACAGAACGAGTTCTAGGCCAGGGCTACACAGAGAAACCCCATCTTGAAAAACAAAACAAGTCACAAACCACTGGATGGAAAACTGAGGCCCCAGAGGAAAGTACTTGTTCAGAACACATTTGCTGTTTGGTCCATCACAAACCTTGTTTATGGGCTCTTCTCCAGTGGCCTGACATAGAACAGTGACCAGAGAGGTAGAGTTCCATCACTCAGGGATCTCTGTATTTAGAGAGGGCAAGAGGAAGTATTGTGGTGCACTCCTGTAATCCCAGCTAGTTGGGAAGCTGAGGCAGGAAGACAGAGAATTTGTGGCCAGTCTGGGCTGCATAGGGATGGGAGGAGAGTGGGGAGAAGAAAGATGGAAGAGAATGGAAAGGAAGGGGAGGAAAGGGAAGGGGAAGGAAGGGGAAGAAAATAAAAGGAAGCTACCGAGGAAGGGAATGGGAGAAGGGAAGGAAACAAATGGGGGGGGGGGAAGGGATGGGAAGGGAAAGAATGGGAAAAGGAGAATAGGAAACATTCAGTATTCAACTTGTGATAGTGACAACAGAGGAGACTGTGGGTGTAGCTCAGTGGTAGAGTGTAATGCGCATTCTTCCCGCCAGCCTGGTCCCTGAGCCATGTCAGTCCCAAACGAACATGTATGAAGCTGTTGGCCATTTGCTATGGTTTCTTGTAGGCTAGTTTTTACTGCTAATCTGAGTATTTCCATATGGTCTTTTCTCACCAGAGAAAGGGTCTGGACCTCTTACTCCTCTGGCGCCCTACATAGTGACTGACTGTGCCTCCGTTTCCCAGAATCCTCCACCTCTCCTAGTCCCACCTATCTTGCTTCCCTATTGGCTAACAGTGCTTTATTTGCCAACCAATAAGACAAACATATACACAGAAGGACTTCCCCCACCATCTCCTTTTTTCTGTCTAAATAAAAAGAAAGGTTTTAACTTTAACATAGATTATATATAACAGAACAGTTATCAAGAACTATAGTTACAATATTGAGTTCATTAACATTTAGTAAGAATTAAAGAAAGTATTTTATCATCTATGTGTGTGAGTCTAAAGTCTTATATGTAGCTTATCTTTTATCATAACTAAGGAGAACTATAATTATAACTATCTCTCTTCAACTCCATCAAAGACCACAGAAGATAATATATAATTGATACTAGAATTGACAGAGACATCTTTCTACCTGGGACAGTCACCCAAAGTTCCTCTGTAACACTGGGGCATCATCTTCAGCCCATAGGACACAGTGTGTCTGGCAGACTTCTCAGAAAAGCAGGAAATTTTAAACTGTCCACCTGCATTGGCAGTTTGAAGATCATTTTTCTGTGTCCTGCGGAATGTCTGAATGTCTGGCAGGCTCCTCCATGAAACAGGAACCCTTTAGGAATGTCCATCTTGTTTTGTAAGTTTAGGAGTCACTTTCCTGTGGGTCCTGTATGTCCAGTTTATACAGCAACATTCAAACAGTTCAGGCAAGAGCAGTTCTTGCCCAAATGGCTAATCTTGTCATGTTGAAAGCAAACTCCATAAGGAGTTTCTTCAATGCCCATCTTCCTCTCAGATGTAATTGGTATGCCAGGAGTAGTAGTGTCTCACTATCATGAAAAACCCTAAACCATTTAAATGCAATTTTCTGAAGGTCTTTGAAAGGTTTGAAGAACATCTATCCATCTCAAATACATCTCTGTGTATCTAGAAAACCTAATTAACCTAACTATAAGTTTTGACTATTTTAGGTAACTATCTAATTATACATTAATTTTTAGAAGAGCTGTATAAACACAATATCTAAACAAGAGAAGAAATATATATATATTATATCTCACAAAATTGACCTTAAATTTGTATCAATAAATGAAAATCCATACCAATACAAAGTATTCATTTCTATACCATAATCTCCCTTTTACCTTTAAAAAAAGAGATTGGTTGTGATCATTAACATTTATAACCAACCCCCATTTAAATGAAAACAAAAATTTATAAACAATATTTGGGAATTTGGACATTGTTCATTCCAAACTGCTTCCTACTGGTTGGGGGCACTGTCCATACCAAGGGGATCATGACAAAACACAGGAACCTGGCTAAGTCCTTATTTTTTGTAATCTACAAGGCTGCATCATCTTAACTATTTTAGATGTTGGATCACCTGGGCCACTGCTTCAGGGGATCTAGCTTCATCAAACTGTAGAAGTCTGGAAAGAATCCACAGCTTTTCATTTTCTGTGGAAACACAAGCAAAAATTCTTTTCCCAGGTAACCTGTCCGTATATTTAAATTTAGAAGTCAAAGCATTTTTAAAATGTATAAGTTGGATTAATTTAGCAGCATTTATAATCAGGTGTATTTTAGCAGTTGTTCCTTTCTTAGCAATTGAACAACTGAATGACAACACAATAGCATACACTACCCCTCTATGCGCATTTTCCATCTTTACGTGGCTTTTTTTATTACTCTACATCTTTTAATTTTACTTTTTTGAGGCAGGGTTTCTCTGTGTACTATGGCTGCCCTTGAACTCCCTCTGTGCATGAGGCTGGCCTTGAAATCACAGAGATCCGCCTGCCTCTGCCTCCCGAGTGCTGGGATTAAAGGTGTACACCACCACAGCCCAGTTTCTCTACTTCTTTTACCACTATCCTGTTTCTTTTTCTCTCCCAAGCCTACGTATATTTTTAAGCACACTGTAAACCTTTTAGTTTTACTTCCTTTGAATCTGACTTTACTGTAAATCTTTATGTTTTTCTGGCCATGTGTCTGTTATCTGCTAAACAACACTGCTAAAGTTAAAGCTGCAGCTGTTTTAACCGCCATAAAAGATGGCGGGCGTAAGTTTACCACCAGCTCTGGCCACACACGTCTCTGCTTGTCTCTAGCCAAACAGAGCCCACAAGAGAAAATGCTGCTACCAAGAAGCCATGCTTCTCTCTGTTCTTCTGTTTTTAAAAATCCTTTTTTAAGCTTTTGTTAAGTGGAAATTTATGACGCACATAGAGGGCGCCAGTACAGTACTTCTTTAGTATGTACAAGGTCCTAGGTTTGAGCCCCAAAAACACACACACACACACACACATACATACACACACAAAATACACACACACACACACACATACACACACACACACACACACACAAAAGCAGTAGAGTAACAGATTTGGGCGTGGGGAGGGACTATTCTGGCTGGAGAAGTTAAGAAGTCCCCGTAGACACCCCCGGAGGTCTATTACACAAAGAGCAGTCACTCTAGAGCCACCGAGAGCAAGCAGAGAACCCTGTCCAGGTCTGAGCAGACAGGTGGAGTTGGAGTCTTGAGCACGAGGAACTGGGAGAAGATATGGGGCAGATGGCTAAGGGAAATGTCCCTCCAGCCTCATGGGCCTTGGGAAAGGAAAATGAAGATGCCCAAAGGGTACAAAATAGAAGGTGCTACACAGGAATGTTAGAGAGACGAGGGTCCTGCAGTGGGCAGAGGCTGCCAAAGAGGAGAGGGTAAGAGAAAGACAGAGGGAAAATATGGGGCTAGACTGGTGTCTTAGTTCGGGTTACTATTGACCATGGCCAAAGTCAACTTGGGGAGGAAAGTGTTTATTTCATTCATGGTTTTATATAACAGTTCATCATCAAAAGCCGTGAGGGCAGGAGCTCACACAGAGCAGGAACATGGAGGCAGGAGCTGATGCAGAGGCTGTGGAGGGGAGCTGCTTACTGCCTTGTTCTGCCTGACTTGCTCAACCTACTTTCTTAGAGAACCCAGGATAGCGCCATCCACCCACCATGACCTGGACTCTCTCACACCAATCACTAGTTAAGAAAGTGCCCTACAGGCTTGCTGTAGGAGGATCCAATGGGGGCATTTTCTCAATTGAGGCTCCCTCCTCCCTGATGATTCTAGCTTGCATCAAGTTGACATAAAACTAGTCAGCACAACTGGGGAAGCAGGGACAGGAAGATAAATGAAAGGGAGAAGATACTTTCAAGCATCATTTCTATAGTTCAGGAAATGGTGTGTGTGTGTATATATAGATATAGATATAGATATAGATACAGATATAGATATATAGATATAGGTATATAGATGGGGTCTCATCCCTGGGGAAGACTGTTTCTCCTACTCTCAGCATTCCTTGGTTGCCTGTGTGGGACCCCATGAGATCTCCCTCTTCCATGTTAGCGTGTCTGTTGGCGTCATACTTCATCAGGTCTTGTTTAGGCTGCCATGCTGTTGAAGTATCATGGGTGTAGTTTCCCTGTCATTTCTAGGAGACAGTCTCACAGTAGACTTCCTGGTGCTCTGGCTCTTACATCCTTCCACACCCTTTCCCATGACGTTCCTCATGCCTTGGGAGCAGGAATTGTGTGGTAGAGGGATGGATTGAGGCTGAGCAACCTCTGGCCACATGTTCTCTGCATTTTGACCGGTTGTGGCTTTCTATTTTGATCCCTGTTGTAAAGAGGGATCTGAACCCGGGTCCTCATCTCACACAGGAAGTATCTTTACACACTGAACCATCTCCCCAGCCCTGGGAGAATTTATCCCTAGACCCAAAACACCTTTCCCATGCAGACTGAATTTTTCTTCCCTCCCATGCTGTTTACTTGGAGTGTGTGTCCCTGGCCAGCACAATGTGATCAACCCACTTACTCAATTAATGTTTGTTTGTTAGGGTATTCACTGTGTGTCTGGCTCTGTTACAGCCTAACAAAGTCCTTGTCCTCTCTGAGCTGCTCCAGGTTGAGTGGCACGAAGCTGTCCTTCCCAGCCACGTAGAAGACTGAGGCAGAATGATAAGTCGATGGACCCCAGCTCCAGACAAACTGGGCAATGCAATGAGATCCAGTACCTAAAGTATAATTAATTAATCTTGCCTGTGTGTGTTCATGTGACTGTGTGCATATATGCAGAGAACTCAAATCTTGTTCCTCAGGAGATATTCACTTTGTTGTTGTTGTTGTTGGTGGTGGTGGTGTGTGTGTGTGTGTGTGTGTGTGTGTGTGTGTGTTGGGAGTGCATTTATGCAACAGTGTGCATATGAACAGGTTCACAAAGGCTGATTGTTCCTTTAACCTTCACATGGGTTCTGGGAATTGAACTCAGACTTGCAAGGCAAGTAAATGCTTTATCCAGTGAGCCATCTGGCCATGTGCCACCCCCCCCACCCTCACCCCTGTCTTTTTTTTTTTTAAGAATCTTTCACTGGTCTGAAGATCACTGAGTAGGTTAGACTGAATGGCCAGCAATCCCCAGGATCCTTCTTCCTTGGGATTACACAAACAAACTCGGATCTTCATGCCTACAATAAGGCGTTGGTTCAGACATTATTGACTGAGGCATCTCCCAGCCTTAACAGTTAATTAATTGTCCAAGTTGCAGGTCACCTGCCTGCAATGACTCCATTATCTGCATTCTGAGAAATAAGGATTAGAGAAACAACCCAACTCCCAAATCCCAAAGCAGGCCAGATAATGAAGCTTCTCCCTGCAGTAATCCTTTTGCTCAAAAGGTAGCCTGGAGTAATCTGACGCTAAATTGATGCTAGTGTTTTTCTACTGCTCCCACCTTACAAGGAAGAGAAACTTGGAAATGACCAATCTGCCTTTTTGTTTTAAGTTTCAGTTTTTTCCAGGCCCCCTTAGGTCTATAAAACCAACCTCCTTTCTCAGTTTAGTGGAGAGCGTGTCCTCTCTTAAGGAGTGCCTGGTTTACATGCTTTTGTGTGTATTTGTGGACAGAGCTGACACTATGAAGGAAGGGGGAGTATGGAAAGGAAGGAAAAAGGGAGATGGGGGAGCTTTTGTAGATGTGATCTTGTCCTTTCTCAGGGGGCACCTGAGCCCAGAAACCAAAAGGGTGAGTGGCATCTTAGATAATAAAAGTTTTTATTTCTTTTCTTTTTTCTTCCTTCCTTCCTGTTACATTTTATTTTGTGTGTTTGTGTGTGCACACATGAACATTTGCATCTGTGTATGTGTGCATGCTTGCTTTATCCAGAACAGAGGACAAGTTGTAGGAGTTGGCTCTTTCCTTCCATCATGTGGGTCTGGGAACTGAACCCAGGCCATGAGACTTGGCAGTCAGTGTCTTAGCCTGATAAGCCATCTTACTGACTCCCTCCCCTCCTCCCTCCCTTGCTGTCTCTCTTCTTCTGTTTGCCTGTGTATGTAGTATATGGGTTGGTGTGTTTGTGTCAGAGACATACAAACACACTCACACACACACAGTGGGGGAGGAGAGAGGACTATCTGAGCTGTCACCCCCATCTTGTCCTTTGATACAAGGTCTTTCACTGTCCTGGGGCTCACCAAGTGGGCTAGGCTGGATACCTGTCTCTGCCTCCCTAATGCTGGGATTACAAGCATGTCATAGTATCTAGTTTGCCTTATGAGGGTTCTGGGTGTTGAACTCATGTTCCTGTGCTTGCAAAGCAAGCCTGTTGCCCATATAGAACCATCTCTCCAGCCCTCTGTTTCTTTTTATTTGTGGTGCTGGCAATTGAACTTTGGGACTTGCACTCATGTGTGTCCGCGATAGGCAAGCCCTCTCCCATTAGCTGTTCTCCTTGCTCAGGCGTGATGTCTTAGAGAAGAGTGTTCTGGGCAGAGGGGGGAACGTGTGGAAGAGCTGAGGGACAGCCTTGTGGCCCCACCAATGAAGTTAGTGCTTGTTGATTCACCAGTAAACATGCGTCCACTCGGGAACTTTAGGGACCCGTACCTGGGTCTTATCAGATGTAAGTGGTGGGACAGGAAAGCAGGGATTCCCCTTTTTATGCCTTTCCTTTTTCTGGAAATGCCACCAGGTTTATGACTATGAGGAGGAGGAGGAGGCAGAGGCTCAACCTGTCAGACAATCTGGAGAAGAGGCAGAGAGTGTCAAGGCTCCATGCTGTCTGGAAGGCCACCATGCACGTCCTCGCTGCCTCTGTCTCTAACACCTGGGACCCTGCCCTGCCATCCCTGTCCACCATGGACTCCATTACGTGGACACTCCCGCTGTTACTGCATCTATGAGGGTCACAGCCTGGACCCTGGCTACCTGACAAGCCTGCCTCTGCCACTGGTCCTCAAGTGGCCAGTTAGACAAGTGGGGGTGAAAGAAACAAGAGCAAATAAACATGTCCAGTGACCCCCGAGTCCAGGGTCCTGACTAGGTATAAACAGAGAGCAAGAGATGTGCATAACTAAGCTGTCCTGGTCAAGGTGTGGTCCCGCCCACCACTGACCCACTGTTGTCTCGGCTACAGTCTCTCCTGCAAGGCAGTCTAACAAGTTACCAGAGTTGTGCAAAATCTCTTCCTGGAGACAAATCTCTACCCTCCCTGGTGCCTGGCATCAGCCTTTCCTTCCCCTGCCCAGAGCTTCTGGGGAATTCCAAGTCCTTGGGTTCATGTCTGACAGCCAAAGGGTAAAAGGCATGAGGCTCCCCCCACCTCAGTTTTTGAGACTGGGCCTAACAATGCAGCCCTGGCTAGCTAGACCTCACTGTGTAGACCTCAGAAAACAGCCTGCCTCTGCCTTGAGGGCACAGGGGCTCAGAGGTGTGTGCCACTCACACGCGCAGGGCCTCTCTTTAAAATATCTTTGTTTCTGCTAGGACAGTGTCTGCCTCTGCTGTGCCACTGGGAAGAGGGTGTTCTGAGTGTTGTGGGTGCCGCAAGCCGAGGGTGTCAGATCTTGGCACAAGCCCCGCCCAGATTCCAGGCCTCTGTCCCATGCTCCTTTTGGGAACTGGACAGATACTTCCTCATTTCTGCTTCTTAGACCTTCTTGCTGACAAGGCATGCTACCCTAAATTCAACTGATTCTAGACTTTTTCTATTCTCATAAGCAGCAGCCGACAGGCACCCTACCCACAGACATGCGCAGCCTAGCTAGCAGTCTCAGAAGGCACGAGATGAGAGCAGATTACGAAACTGGACAACTCCTTTCTTTTTTCCTTTTTTGAGACAAGGTCTCATGTGGCCCAGGCTGGCCTTAAGCTTTTCATGTAGTCAAGAAAGACTAAGCTCCCGATCCTCCTGCCTCCACCTCCCAAGTGCTGCGATTATAGGTATCTATAGCATCACGCCCATCATGCAGGGCTGGGGATGGGACCCAGGGCCTGGGTACATGCTAGGCAAGCGCCCTGCAACCTGAGCCACAGTATCACCTTCTGGTGCTCACTCCAGACACCCACCAACCTCAGGTCAGCCGAAAAACAGTAACCCAGGTCCCTCTGGCACAATATTCTAGAGCTGCTTGAAAGAATTGCCAGCTCCCTATCAGCCCATTTCCCCACCCCCATGCCCCCATCTCCCCAGATTGGAGGAGGGCTAGGTCCTGCTTCTTTCTCTGTGAGCTCTTCCACTGGAGTTCACAGCTTCAGAGAAATGAATGCCAGGCTTCTAGAACCCTGGGCTGGGGAGAGAAGGACTAAGCGTGAAGAAAAGCCAGTGGCTGGACTTGGCCACCTGCCTTGGCCTTAGCTCAGGTCTCTAGCCCCAGAGCTGGCAGCACCAATGTCACCCACTACAGGTCTCACCCAGTCCCACTGGTCAGAAGTTCTGGGGAGGGGTCCGCGTGCTTGCCAGTCTCCCCGCGTGGTGCTCACTCAGAACAGGAAGGCAAGGGCAGGCCGATGCCGTGTAGAGGCCTCGGCCCTGAACTGGCCAGGGTTTTCTCTGATGGTGAAGGAACCAGATGAGCATGGAAGCAGAAGATGCATGCGTGACCGAGTCTTCCTGTTTGTCCCCAGGGCTCTTCCAGGGAGATGTATGTGTAGTGTTTCCAATGTCCAGTGTCTTCAGATAAACCAGAGAGAGCTGCCTGCTGGCCAGAAAAAGCTACATGACTTAATCCATGTAATCTATCCCTTAGCCAGCATCTTGTTTTACCTCAGTCAGGACCCCACCACCTCCTTCCCCGTGTTGGATGAAGGAGGAAGGTAGTGCTAGCTGAGAGACCTGTGCCTTCAGACCATCCTTTTGAAACGGAAGCGTTGTAGTATACCATTCCCCCCTCCTATTTACTGATGCTTTTGGGAAATGGACCCGGGGCCTTGAGCATGCTGTACAAAGCTCTACACCTCCCTCCTCTTCTTCCTCCGGGTTTCTTCCTCTCCTCTTCCTTCTTCCCATCCCCCTCCTCCCTCTGGAGCTGCTCTGCAACTAACCGCAGAACCCAGACTGGCCTCCAACTCGAGGCAATCCCTCTGCCTCAGCCCTTCAAATGCTGGGATTACAGGAGTCTGCCATCACATCCCACTTGATATTTGCTGACAGTCCCTGAGGGGATCAGGAGACAAGGGCGCTGTGAATCCTCCTTAAAGATAAACCAAGGCAAGTGGTAGCCCCAGAAGGTCCCACTCACACGTCACAAAGGCCTTGCAAGAGCCCAGCCAATCACACTTTATCTCACTTATTAACCAAGGCTCAGCGACATTAAACTAGCAGTCCAAGGTCACACAGCGGGGGTAGAAGCCAGAATCGTGGCGGGATCCTCCTCCACCTTTTGCACCCAGGTGCGCCTTCGGGACACGCGGCCCTTCAAGCTTGGACTGGAACCAAATTTCCCAGCCCTCGAAGAATCTGCATCCAGGCGAGGATCGCGAGCCGGGTCACCGGGTACCCCGTCTCTGGGACCCAGGGCGCTGAGTCAGCGTCACCCGAGCAGCCTAGCGAACGCGAAGCCCCCGCCCCCTGACTTGTGCCCCGCCCCGGGAGAGGGCCAGCCCCGCGGCGGAGCGCAGCCGGAGTGCGACAACTAGGCCAGGCAACAGCGCGGCTGCCCAGGGCGCAGCATGACCGCCATCGGCGCGCAGGTAGCCCGAGGGGCCCGCGGGGCGCAGAGCCGGGGTACAGCCTACCACGGGGGAGGACTGGGGACCCTCGGTGACTGAAGTCTTGGGTCAGGGTGACAACTCCCCAAAGTGCCCAGTTCTTGCGGGGACACCCCCCCCACGAAGGTTTCTCTGAGAGCGATCTGGGGGTACCTGCTACCCCAGTGCAGCTCGCTCTCTGCGGTCTTCTAGGCCCCTGAGAGCACCAGCGGTCACCAAACTTTTCTTCGGGGTCACCAGTGAGTGACCTGTCAGTTAGGCTTTTCTCCCGGTGATCGTTGGGAATTTTTTAAAACTGGTCGTCTGGAGTGGAGGATGGACTTGCAAAATACTAGGCTTGGTTTATGTAACGGTGGACTAGTTGCTTGTAAAGTCAGAACTTTCTGGGGGTGGGCACTGTAAAGATCATCTTCCTCTAAAACGGGTTTGGGGAGCTAGGTTGAGCTGAGGTGGGAGTGTACTCCCTGGGGACCAGACACCCCAGGAAAAAGGCTCCTGGGACAGGAGCCTCCACTTCCCCTAAGATCTGGCTTCTTTTGGAGCTGAGTGTTTGTGTTGGCTGAGAATCTCCACATTCCTAGTCCCTTCAAAGGGCAGTTGGGAAGTGTCCACTACCCCGCGGGCTTGCTTCCTGCTCACCCAGGCATCTTGGTGGCTGGCTGTCCTCCAGGCTGTCCGCTGTTCTGTCTTGTCCTGAGGAGTACAGAGGTCAGTTAACTCTGCCTTCAGATGCTCAGGCCCCATGACACTGATATTAGGTAGCATCCCACCCATTAATCGCCATTGTTGTTTTTATCATTATCGATACTGCTTGAGACAGACAGGATCTTGCTTTCTTGTTCAGATCATCTGTATAGCTGGTATTATAGGTGTAGGCCACTCCTACAGTTCTACCCGTTTTACAGAGTGGTAACTGAGGCTCAGAAGTGACCTGCCCGGAGTGAATAGCCAAGTGACAGAATGTAGACAATTCAGGTCTTCCTGCCTCCAAATTTTACTCACCCATTTGGTGACAAGGAAAAGGCTCTGTACAGATCACCCCAGGTGATGGGATGATGGGACCTTTTTAACCAGAACTCAGTTGCTGAATGTGGCAGGGACTTTGATTCAGTGGTCTCTTTTTCTTTGTTACTGGGAATATTCCAGACCATCTCTAGGCAAAGGCCTTGGGAGGAAGGCACAGGGAGAAAGGAAGATAAGAGTAGGTGTGGGGACACCCAAAACAACATACTTAGAGCCGGGTGGTGGTGGCACACACCTTTAATCCCAGCACTCGGAGGCAGAGGCAGGTGGATCTTTGTGAGTTCGAGGCCAGCCTGGTCTACAGAGCGAGTTCCAGGACAGGCTCCAAAGCCACAGAGAAACCCTGTCTGGGGGGAGGGGAGGGGAGATACTTAGAAATCAGTGTGGATATGGGAGGAGCTAGGCTAGGGGTACAAAAAAAAACATATGTAGGGGCCCTTTTTGAGGGAAGGAGGAGAAGGGAGGAGGAAGAGGGAGGAGGGGAGGGGAGGAGGTGGGGGAAAGCAAGGGGAGGAAGAGAAGTAATGGGAGGGGAGGAGGGATGAGGAGGAAGGAGGAGGAAGAGGAAGAGGAGAGGAGGAGGGGTGGGGAAAGGAGAGAAAGGAAGGGAGGAGAGAGGGGTAAGAGGAAATAGAGCGGGGTGGGTGGGAGGAGGGAGGGGGAGGGAAGAGAGGGGAGACAGCACAGGCATATTTGCTCCAGGCCCAGCTGTGCGAGGCAATGAGGAAGATGAGCTACACCAACGTCAGCGCAGGATGCAGACGTTGTCCCTACTCTAAGAAGAGCTTGGCCATTCCCATAGCAACCTTAGGGGCTACGTGCTGTTATCACCCTTCGGTGGAGAGGAGGTGATAGGGGAAATGAGTGACAGCTAAGAGGCAGAGCCTGTTAGTGCAGGTCTCCATTCCTGCTTCTTGAGAGGCTGGGGCAGGAAGTTTGCAGGTTCAAGGCCTGCCTGGACTAGGGTAAGGCAACTTAGTAAACTCTGTCACAGAATAAAAGATTAAAAAGTGAGTGTGTGTGTGGTGGGGGGGTAGAGCACTTGCCTAGCATGCACGAGGGTCTATACCCGGTAGCAAGAGTGGGCACAAGGTCTGGATCATAGAAGTACAGGTGGAGCTGAAACAGTTAGGCTGGCTCCTTAGCAGGCAACAGAATAAAAGCCATTGTGTTTGGGTGGTCAATGCTTGGACGGTGACCTGGCCCAGGCCTGGGCCACGTGACATTGCAGAGTAGTGGGTACAGGAATCTGAGGAATGAGTGTGCATACTTAGGGTGCTATTGGTCTGGGGGAACAGAGGACGATGTGACATGACATTGGGGATGGCCTCAGTAGCCCTTGATCTAAGGCAGCAGGTCCGCTGGAACTATTCGGGGTCACAGGGTCAAACAGGGACCATCGGGAATAAAGAGGAATGAGCGGTGTTATTTAGTGGAGGATGTCAAGGCTCTGACTGAGGGATGGCTTAAGGTTCAGAGAAGAAACTGATGGGGCAGGCTGGCTGCCCACTTCCCCTTTCCTGGCCCTTCCAGTCGGCTGCACGTCCCTCCATGCCCCCCTCCACGCCTCCAGGAGAGGATCTCAGCCCCCAGGCTCACTGGAGGTTGGTGGAGGCGGCAGCAGTATGGGGTGAGATACACGGTTGTTCAAGATGAAGGCCGAATATACATAATTCTTGCTGGTGTTACTGGCTTCTCACAAGAATCAGGAGCCGCCTATGGACACACATTTTGTATGTGGGGGCTGGGGGGATGGGACATCCTGAAGTGTGGTTCTTCCTCCTGCTCTGCCTGCCTTGTTTTCTGAGACAGGATCTCACACTGGCCTAGAACTCATCAGCTGGATTAAACTGGAGGACGAGCAACTTCTAGTGACCGGCCTATGCTGAGATTCCTGGCATGCATTTGCTTTCTCCTTCCTTCCTTCCTTCCTTCCTTCCTTCCTTCCTTCCTTCCTTCCTTCCTTCCTTCCTTCCTTCCCTCCTTCCTTCCTTTCTGTCTTTCTTTCTTTATTCAGGGATGGAATTCAGGTCTGTGTGCTTGCAAGGCAGTCATTTCACTGACTACCCTTTTGATGTGGCCTAGAACTCAGTCTCCCCAAGTAGGGGAACCTGGCTGGCCAATGAGCCCCAGTGAGCCCCCCATCTCTCTCTCCCTGGTGCTGGGATTATAATTGTGCACCAACATACACAGTGTTTTCCATGGGTCCTGGGGAATCGAACTGAGGTCCTCATGCTTGCAAGCACTTTACAGACTGAGCTGTCTTCCCAGCACCACACATCTTCATCTACATGAGCCTTTAATTCTTGCAGTTTAACTGGTGGTCAGAGTTTAGATGAAGCCTGCTTCAAGTCAACAGAAGGAAAGGTGACACCAGATCTCTCTGTCACTTCTGTCTGATCCCAGTGCGGGCGTCTTAGGGACCTGAAGATTAAAGTCCAGTCTGGGCCTGGGACAGGTGGGGCTGAGGAAGGGACTGGATGTGCCTGTTTTCCAGACAGCGTGTGGCCGAGGGTCAAAAGGTGTCCGAGCTGGCCTGCGTGTCTTGTGATTTGCTCTCTGCATCTGCGGCTGCCCCATCCTGTGACCGTATTAGTCTCTAGGGATTTCATAACCTTGCCAGGTGCTTTCCTGCGGGGATCGCCAGCCTCACTGGGCAGATGAGAAAACAAGAGCACTGACTGGAGAAGACTCAGTTGATGAAATGCTTGCTTAGTGTGTGAAACCCGGGTTTCACACCCTAGAATCAAACAAACAAATGTGGAGATGCTCTCTGTCATCCCAGGAGGCAGGAAGGTTAGAAGTCCAGCATCACTCTTGGCTATACAGTGAATCATAGCTAAACTCGGGTGTATAAAACTGTCTCAAAATAAAGGGGGTGGAGGAGAGTGAGAGAGAGAGAGAGAGAGAGAATATGAGGCCAACCTCAGCTATTGTTATTTAGGCACCATCTGTGTGCATGTCTCTCTGTCTCTCTTAGTCTCTGTCTCTCTTAGTCTCTGTCTCTGTCTCTGTCTCTCTCTCTCTGGAGCTGACCAATTAGGCTAGGCTGGCTGACCAGCAAGCCCCAGAGATCTGCCTTTCTCCGCCTTCCCAGCACTGGAATTACACGCACTTACCACCATTCTTGTCCTTTTTAAGTGTGGGTCCTTGAGCTTGTCAAGCAAGCTCCTTACCAACAAGTCCATCTTCCCCAGCTCCAATTTGGGCTTTTCATTCTGGGTAGAGATCCTGAGAGGAAGAGCAGTAAGGGATCAGTTTGCAACTGGTAACCACCTGGCCAGGCTCTGGCAGAGGAGAGAGAACAGGTAGAGGAAGGAAGGGCCCCCAGAGGAAGGAGGTCCAATGGGAAGCTGGGGAGGTCAGTTCAAGGTTTCCCATGATATCAGAGCAGAAACCAGGGCTGGAGGAAGTGAGGTTGCCTGCTGGGAGTTACCCAGGTGCCACAGGCCCTTGCCAGCTCACTAATTCCCATGCTGTCTTCCAGGCCCAGAGGCTGTTGAGCCCTAAGAGGCCCCACCGGTCCTTCTTTGAGTCCTTCATCCGGACGCTCATCATCGTGTGCACTGCCCTGGCTGTGGTCCTCTCTTCGGTCTCCATCTGCGATGGCCACTGGCTCCTGGTGGAAGACCGTCTATTTGGGCTGTGGTACTTCTGCACCGTCAGCAACCACAGTGAACCAGACTGCATGAGAGACCTGAGCCAGGCTCACGTGCCGGGGCTGGCTGTGGGCATGGGCCTGGCACGCAGTGTGGCCGCCTTGGCTGTGGTGGCTGCCATCTTTGGCTTGGAGCTGCTCATGGTGTCCCAGGTGTGTGAGGATGTCCGCTCACGACGCAAGTGGGCCATCGGTTCTTACCTCCTGTTGGTAGCCTTCATCCTCTCCTCCGGGGGGCTCGTCACCTTCATGATCCTCCTCAAGAGTCAGGTCACCCTCATGGGCTTCACCCTGATGTTTTGGTGCGAGTTCACGGCATCCTTCCTCTTCTTCCTCAATGCCACCAGCGGCCTTCACATTAACAGCCTCACTCAGCCCTGGGACCAGCTAAGAAAAGTCTAAGGCCCCTCCAGGGGGTGCCTTGGCTTCTATAAGAAAGTGTGGCCATGAACGGATGTCTCGGACAGGACCTCTGGCTGGGATTGAGTGGGACGATGGTCTTGAAGTTGCCTCCTAGACACTGAGCTCTAGAAGTGGCCCTGGAGGGAGTGGGGGGGGGGCTCTTCAGCTGCCCTCCAGGCCAGCGGCCAGAGGATCGCCTCAGAACCATAGCACAGCAAGCTGTAGAGGTCAGCCAAGCTATTAAGATGTCAATTCTAAAATAAGAAGAATGTTCTAAAACTTCCTCCTTGGGTGTTTCCTTCCCTGGACTGGAATAGACTTTGAAAGACACCAGCTGTCTGTCTGTTCCAGGCTGGCTGCCCGGCTAAGTAGGGTTCACACCTGTTTCATTGATATCACTGGGATGTGTGTATGCTGGAGGGGCCCTGGGACACTTTTTATTTTTCTTGTGTATATGTATGTGCCGTGTGCGTGCGTGCGTGCATGCGTGCGTGTGTGTGTGTGTGTGTGTGTGTGTGCATCTTCACATGCATATGTGCGTGTGTGTGTGTGTGTGTGTGTGTGTGTGTGTGTGCATCTTCACATGCATATGGGATCATGTATGTGTGGATGCCCATGCAAATGTGTACATATGGAGATCTGAGGTTGATGTCTGCACTTATCCTCAGTTGCTTCTCCACCTTATTCATTGAGGCAGGGTCTCTCAATCAAACCCAGAGCTCACCTGCAAGGCTAGTCTCACTAACCAGCTTGCTCTGGAGACGTCCTGTCTCGGCTTCCCAGGCTGGAATTACAGGTGAGCCACCACACCATCCAACATTTATATGGGTTCAGGGATCCAGACTCTGGTCTTCTTGCTTGCATGGCAAGCACTTTAACCACAATCTCCCCAACCCAGCCCTTGGGACCCTTGAGGTTTCTAGAATGACTCAGTCCTCTATCTAAGAGAGCAGTCAGTGGCTAGGACCTTCTCCCATCTGCTCACTCAGGGGGCTTTGCACACGTTGCCCTGGCTTTAGCAGGATTCCCCCAGGAAGCCTTTTGAATAGTAGATTTTCAGTCTGTTGATTTACAGTCCTCTGTGTGGGCCCACAGGTTCTGGAACACCCCAGTTTCTAGAAGCTGGCCGTCCTCCCTGTGGCTCAGTTTGAAGTCTTCCTTGAGCAACATCCCTGAAAGAGTGCTCAGGTAATTTCTAACATAGTCTTCCCTGAGGCCAGTTTACACTCAGGACTGTTTGTGAGACTGACTTTTGTAAGGGTCAGGTGACCTCAGAGTCCGTTTCTGATCCTGGAACACATTTCAAAGAACACATGCTTGCACTGCCCAACTGCCCAGCGGGTGAGGGGACAAACAGATGTTGAGTAATAATTAACAGCTTGCAGGGGATAGGTGGAGGTGAAAGGAGTCAAGAACCAGTGATTTCCATACTCATTGGAAAAAACTGTGCTCCCCCTCCCCACTGTGTGTGTGCACATATGTGTATGTGTGTGCATGTGCATGCATGTGTGTACAGGTGCGCGTGTGTGCATGTGTGTACAGGTGCACGCGTGTGTATGTGCATGCCTGTGTGTGCAGGTTGCATGTGTGTATGGGTGCATGTGTGAGCACCAATGTGTGGAGGCCAGAGGCTGTGTTGTTTCTCAGATGCTATCCACTTTTTTTTTTAATTTTTGTGTTCGGATGTGGGCATGCACACACCCTGGCACACAGGTGGTTTAGAGGTCAATATTCCCTATTGATTTTCACCTTTCATTTTGTTTGAGACAGGGTCTGTTTGTTGTTCTCAGCTGCACATGCTAGGCTATCCAGCCTGCGAGCTTCCAGGGATTCCCTGCCTCTCTTTTTCCACCCTATGAGGACGGTGATTGCAGATGGGACCACTACTGTGTCCAGCTTTATGTGTGTGCTGGGAATCCAAACCTGGGTGGTCAGGTTTGTGTAGCAAACATCCGCCTGGCCCCATTTTATTTTTCGAGATGGTCTCTCTCTGGTCTGGAATCTGCCAGCTAGTCTAGATTGGCTAGCCAGTGGACTCCAGAGACCTCTGGGTCTCATCTCTCCAGAGCTGGGATTACAAGGACATGCCACCATGCCCACCCTTTATTACACTAGTTCTGGAGATTGAACTCAGGTCCATGTGCTAGCAAGGCAATTGATCGACCAGCTGAGCCTTCCCCTTGGCCCCATATCTGATTGCTCATTCTGTTGCCCCATTTCTAGTTTTACCACCCAGAAATAAGTGCTTTCTTATATATTCTGTGAGGTCCATTTCTCCTCCAGCCACTGAGTGGGTTTTTAGACTTTGCTCTGATCTTGTCACAAGGGTCCCCTCCAGGGCTAGGTGTATACACCTGTGATGATTTCTTTTCTGCTGCTGGGAACCAGACCTAGGTCCTTCTACACTAATCAAATATTTCACCACCGAGGGCCCATTTTACTTTAAGACAGATATTGCCCAGGCTGATCTCTGTTTTATGGGCTCATGTGATCCTTCTGCCCCAAGTAGCTTCTATTGTGATGTTGTACACGTACGTATACATATTCACATGTGTACAAATATCTGTGTGAGGGTGCACAGGCATGTGAAGCTCAGAGAGCAACCTTATGTGTCATCCTCCAGGAAACCATATACCTTGTTTTTGAGACAATGCCCCTCACTGGCCTTGAACTCACCAAGTGTGCTTTCCTGGCTGGCCAGTGAGTCCCAGGAACCTCCTGCCTCTGTCTACCACCCAGAACTGGGATTGTAGGCCTGCATAGCCACACCAGGCTTTTACACAGGTTCCAGGAACTGAACTTGAATTGTCATCCACTTTGCCCACCAAGCCATCCCTCTAGCCCCTTCTATAGTGATTTTAAATATCTTTATTTTACTTATGGTTATGTACACATCATGCGCGCATGTGGGGGTTGGAGAACAACTTTGTGGCATTGGTTTTCTTTCCACCTTTCCATGGGTTCCAAGGATCCAGTTGAAGCCATCATGCTTGCTCTCACTGGCCCGAGCCACTTCTCTAGCCCCGATTTTTAGGCATCTTTATTCCAGTTGAGAGTCACGAGACTACACATGCTAAAGCTGAACCACCACTCTTCAGAGACGTTGGAGAGCCCCAGAACCAGATGTTTGGTTGGTTGGTTTGCTTGCTAGCTTGTTTATTTATTTTGCAATGCTAGGGATCACTCATATCCAAGGCCTGGTACTCTCCAACTGACTCATATTGCCATCTCTACCTGAGGCGTTTGTGGGGGGCTGTTTGGTTTTTACCAAAATCAGAGTCCATTGACCACCCATGCTGGGTCTCAGCCTGGAAAGGGGTTCTGCAGCAGCCTGCAAGATGCAAACGGGAGGCCGTATCTCCATTTCTGCTTAGGTTTCCCTGTTGGGTTTTGTTTTGGAAGAAGGTTCAAACATTTCATCCATCAATGGAGTCAAGGAGCGCAAATATTGAGGCGTGGAGAGCCAGTGTTACAGAGGCTCAAAGTACAGGGCTTTTGTCCTTCCCTGTTTGAGAGCTAGAAAATCACCACCTGCCTTGAAGCTCAGGCATTCAGATTAAAAGACAATGCACTAGGGTTCCATGGGACGTAGCTCAACTGGTAAAGTGCTTGTCTTTTATGCATGAAACCATGAGTTTGACTTCCAGGACCACATAAACCAGGCTTGGTGGTGCACACCTGTAATTCTAGCTCTTGGAAAGCGAAGGCAGAAGGATCAGAAGTTCAAGGCCGTCTTCAGCTACCTAGGGAATAGCAGACCAGTCTGGGTTACATGAGACAGTCTCAAAATAAGACATCCATACGATTGCCAAGTAGCTTGGGAAAGCCTTGGGCCTTCGAGGAGCTGTCTCCCATCCACAGAGAGCATGGCTTTCTTTCTGATGTAGCTGCTTTCCATGGACTCCTTACCCCATATCAGGGACAATGAAAGGGAGGCTTCAGATGCCCCGTGATGTCATCAGCTTAATTTGGCTGCTGTCCTGAATGCTGTGTGACAGTTCTAGGGCAGATGAGTTGCAGTAGGGGACAGACAAGATCTGTCTAAGGCCAAGGGTCTTGATTCCTCCTATTTTATGAGCTTCTAAGCTTGTTCTTAAAAGTCAGCTGGGATTTGGGGGCAGGGGATCTCCCTCCTCCTGCAGGGAGAAATTGGGAAGTGGTCTAGAACATACTACCTCCCCAGGTGACAAAAGATCAACACACAGAGACTAGGGTTTTCTAGCTGTCACTTATTCCCCGGCCCCTTCTGGAGCCCCTGAGTTGCTCAACTCAGAACAACAAAGACCAAATCACAGGCCTGTTTCCTGCTCCATGTTGACCCAGTCCTGCTTCATTCTGAGGAAGCTCAGACCTGGAGGAAGGCTCTGTCAGCTACTCGAACACAAAATGGCTGTTAGGCAGATAACCGTCCTACTGAATGTCCAACCTTTGTCCTGTGCCAGCCATGCTGCAGCCTCAGATGACGCTGGCCCTGTGGGTGCTCCGGCTCTGCTCCGAGGTGCTGGCCTTGCTGCTGTGGGTGGGACCACTGGTGGCATTGCTGAAGGAGTTGCTGAGGGCCACAGGACGCAGAGGGAACTCTTGGAGGTGCCACTGGCGCCATTTTTTCTGAACTTCCAGCTGCACCTGCCAGAGATCGGCCATCAGCTGCAGCAGTCCCTTAAGAGGGAAGGGACAGGCCTGTGCCTAGAACCTGACTCACTAGTCTAGCTGCTCTCGTGGCCCTGCTGTGACCCCTTGCCTACAGGTCTCTGACTGAGCATTCCCTGACCTATGTATAGACGGTACTGAGGTTCCTTTCTACCCTGGGCACTTGTACATGCCATCTTTATTTATTTAGAGAGAGAGAGTGAGGTGTGAACACACGTGCAAGCCATGACATTCTTGTGAGGGTCAGGGGACTGCTGAAGCGCTCCTTCCACATCAGTTCTGGGGACCAAAGTCAGGCTTAGGAACAACCAGGTTCACCCGCTGAGCCATTGCACCTTCTAACACTGCGTTCCTCACAAGAGGTGTGAGAGTTGCTCCATAAACTACAGAGCCAAGTGTCCAAACCTGCGTGCTTGTTCCCAGAGCCCCCTCGCCCCAGGGGATCTGGGGGTTTGCTCTGTAGACATTTCCTCTATGGTTCCCAATGGAACATTCCACCTCTGAATTCAGGTTTGATGCATGATTTTTGGGAAACATCTGAGGTCATTCCCATTCAAGCGTGTGAACCAGACGGATTGGCCAATAGCCACGGAGACACTTGGCTTGAGTGCAGTACCTATTTAGCCAGGGTCAGTGACTGTGGCCTCAAATCCTGAAACCTTAGGCCCTGCCCAAGGCCGGGGCAGTTCTGAGTGACCCACTTCACTCATGGGATGACCAATCTCCGGGTGGGAAGTGACCCAGGTCACCCACAGAGCCAGCGGCACAATGGCCAGGAACTTGGCTTCTGAGTGGGCCCTGGTCTCTTCTGGGTTTGCTGAGCTTGCTTGCCCATGGATAAGAAGCACCTAGAGAGTCTGGTAAGGAACACTTCACAGGGCCAGCTCACACCCACAGAATCCATTTCTGGTGGCTCTAGCCTGGGGGCATTGCCCAAGATGTGATTTAGCACATCCCCAGGTGACTCTGCCAGGCAAGCAGACCTGCCCCAGCCCCCTTCCCATGCCCCTCCCACTGCTCTCTCCAGGGAGCCCCTGCATTGGAATTCCAGGGTTCCCCAGGACACTCACCTCACCATTGAGGAAGCAGTAAAGGATGGCTACCACCAACCCCTAAAGAAGGAACTGCGAGTTAGTCCATGGGTTGTAGACTTGGCTTAATCCTTCCACTTGCTCCTGCATGCACACACACACACACACACACACACACACACACACACACACACACACACACACACACAAGCACGCACTGCCCACCCCATCTCTGTCTCTCTGTCTCTGTCTCTCTCTCTCTCTCATACCTTTCATTCAGCCTTGGGGAATTTCCTACTTTGGGGCCCATAGTACCCTGATGTGTCTGCCTTGTTCAACACAGAAGGAGTCATTTTTAGCTACAGACCCTGAGGCCTAGCACATGGCCTCCAACTCCTGTGTCAGTGGCAGCGATGAGAGAAGAAGAGCTTCTGACTCAGGCCCTGTTCAGATCTCTGGAACTGATAAAGAGAGCCATGCAGGATAGCAGAGACAGGAGGTCCCTGAAGTATCACTCCCACCCCATCCGATAGTGAGGGGCAAGGTCACTCTAGTGGGAGATTCTGGGCTCACAAGGAAGGTGACCTGATTCCTACTGAAGAACAGACGTGTGGTCAGGGCAAGGTATGCGCAGGTCTGTTAGCAGGTGGGTGCAGCCCTGGGGTCCAGGCTGTGTCTCCTGACTTAGAGGGCGGGGTTTATCTGGACCTTCTCTCAGAGCTCCTGTTTTCCGGATGGTGTACCCAGGGTTCCAGCATGCACCTGGGCCAGGTGAGGGATGTCAGTCTGCAATGCCTGCAAAGCCGTGGGTAATGTGTGATGGCCTCTACTGACTGACAACTTGATGGAGGCCAGCATCTCCTGGGAGGAGAACCTTCGAGCATGCCTATGAGGGGTTTTCTAGATGAGTCAAGGTAGGAAGACTCTCCCCACATATAGGAGGCACCACTCTGTCCATTGCAGAGTAAGTCAGCTGAGCACCACAACGCCACCAGCTGCCTCAGGTCCTGTGCCAAGATTTCTCCACCACCATGGGCTGTACCCTTATAACTCCGAGGCAAAATAAAGGCTCCTCCTTCCCTACACTTTTCCTGTCATGCTGGCTGCTTTATCACAGCAACAGGAAGTAACCAATCCACGGAGAGCCTGTTCCTTTCCTCCCTTAGAGCCCACCTCCCCATTCCACCTTCCTTACAGGCCAGCCCTCCAGCTCCCCAATAACCTTCCTCTCCCAAAGGCTTCCATATTCAGCTTAAAACTTCAGCTGGCCTAGCCCCCTGCTTTGGCTTTTAGCTACTTACCGTACTGAAGGACCCCAGAGGGTAATGGACCTGCCCATCCGTGGTGGTCTTAATACAAACAAGTGCTCAGGAATATTGGCTTTGTGAGGTGTGTGTGTGTGTGTGTGTGTGTGTGTGTGTACATGTGTGTAAGTGCACATGTGTTGACTGGTAAAGGCCTCCAGTCAACAAGTCAACACTGGTCCTTACTCAGGTCTCCTCATGCTTTTTTTGAGACAGAATTTCTCACTGAAACAAAGACTCTGAATGACCAGACAGTCTGGTTAATGAGCTCCTGGGGTTCACCTGTGTCTGTCCCCTCAATGCTTGGATTACTGGCACCCCCACCCCAGCTTTTTACAGGGATTCTGGGGATTCTAACTCAGACCCTCTGCTTGTGCAGTGAGCACTTTGCCCACTGAGTAATCTCCCATGGCTGTTTTTGAAGGGGGCAGAACTTGAACACATGGCCCATGCATGCTAAGCACATGTTCTACCATGGAGATACAAAGCCAGAACAATCTGGTGTGTTTTTTTCTTTTGTTGTTGTTGTTGGTAGTGGTGGTGGTAGTGTATATGTTTTTTCTTGTTTTTTTTTTTTGAAATAGGGTTTCTCTGTATAGCTTTGGAGCCTATCTTGGCACTTGGCACTTGGCACTTGCTCTGTATACCAGGCTGACCTTGAAATCACAGAGATCTGCCTGCCTCTGCTTCCCAGTTGCTGGGATTAGAAGTGTGCACCACCAACACTGGCTGTGTTTCTTTTTTAGAGTTTTATTCCTATGTGCAGTTATGTATACTTTTGTATATGTGTGTATGCTACCTGTGCTCAGGTATCTGTGGGAGACAGAAGAGAGCATCAAATTCCCTAGAACTAGTTACCCAGCGATTGGGAGCAGCCTAATAAGGATGCTGGGAACCAAACTCAGGTCCTCTGCAAGAGCAATAAGAATTATTAACCACTGAGCCATCTTTCCAGCCCATGGCCCCATCTCTTGCTACATTTTCTAGGATGGTTGATAGACGCAGGTTCATTCTGTTATTCTCTTCCCTTTGGTATGTGAAAGAAACTTTGATATGTTTATATTTGAATACACATGTATATATGGAAACATATACATGTTTCATTTAGTGTATTTGTACGCATAAGAGCAAACACACACATTTTGAGGGACAGAAACTCATAAGTCACTGGCTGACTTGTAACTTTCAGTATAGCCCAGGTTGACCTAGAATGTGAAGTTATCTTCCTGCCCCTGCCTCCCAAGGGGCATGTGTACCAAGCCCAGATATTTACATGTTTTTAATGACCTCATTTATAAGCAAGTCCATGGGACATTAAGAAAGCATTTTTGTTTGTTTGGTTTGGTTTTGGCTTTATCTTGTCTTTCTGGTTCTGGGGACAGGAAGTCCCTACCTACATGGAGAAGCAGCTCTGGGGACCCCAAGCTTTCTGAATGCTCACTACCCACTTTCATGGTCAAGTCAAGTCCTTCCAAAGCCCCCAACATGATGGGTCCTGGTGAGCCCATTGTTTCATGTGCAATATGATCAGGGGACTGGCAGGGGCTCTGCTCAGGGAGCTTCTCAGAAGAGAGGACAGGAATAACCTGGAGTTGGGTTTGAAATAGGAGAGTCAAGATCTGACTCACTGTGTCCCTAATCAAGAGCAGTGGCAATAGCTTAGTCTACACCAAGTAGAATCCGAGGGATGAAGGGAGAGTGGAGGCCTCACTTTGAGGCTAAGACCTCCCCATTGGGTTTGCTCTGCTAAAGTTGTACTCCCTATGGGAATACTACCAGGGAAAACTTAGCAGGGGTGGGGATGGTGGGGTGGGGATGAACATCCTCAAGCCCTATATAGCATGATCACCAGGCTTCTTTGGGCAATGGGCTTGCTTTCATTGGTGTATGTGTGTGTGTGTGTGTGTGTGTGTGTGTGTGTGTGTCTGTCTGTCTGTCTGTCTGTCTGTCTATGTGTGTGCTGGATGGAGCCCTGGGTCTCAGGGATGCAGGGTAAATGCTCTACCAGTAAGCCACAGGCCAAATCCACTGGTTCTCATCTAATGGATACTGTAAGTCTTGAAACAAATTGTTCTTTCCTTGGCTTCTGGAAAGCTCCAAACCCAGGCTGACCTCAAACTTGCTATGTAGTGAAGAATGACCTTGACTCCTACCTCCTTCTCCCAAGTACTTGGATTACAAAGTACACTACCTCACCAGGTTTATATTTTTTTCCACTGATAAGTCATCTACATATTTTTTCTCCATCTGTTGTTGCTGAAAGTGAATTCATGTTATTTTTGGAAAGAAATGGCTACAAGCAAATAGATTAAGCAACAATATGAGCCTTGAGATTCCATTTAGAATTTCTTCTTACCCAATTGTGTTATTGTTGTCTTAACTTCACAACATCTTGGTAATTAGAGGTAGGTGAATTCCCCCACCTCCTGTCAAAAGATTCTGGTTAAAACCCTTACAGCTGCGGGCTGAGAAGATGGCTGGGTGGATAAAGTGCTTGCATTGTGAGCTCCAGGCCCGAATTTCCATCCCATAACCCATCTGAAATATTCACCGTGTGACACACCGGGAGACAGAGATTGCCAGGTCCCTGGGCTAACTGGCCAGGTAGCATGGTGTAGCCTACTTGGTGAGTACCAGGCTACAGAGAGATCCTATCTAAAAACCAAAAACCAAAACAACAACCACAAAAAGGTGGCCATTACCTGAAGAATGTTGTTCCTTGGCGCATGCGCATGTGGGTGCGCGTGTGTGCGCACACACACACACATACACACACACACACACACACACACACACACACACACCACAAGTCCAGCATTCCCTTGCCACCCACCCCCACTTCCTACTCCTTAGGGGTAACGAGTCCAGCCTGAACTCTCTTAACTGATTTCAAATAACACGCTGATGTTTTGAGTTTCCAATTTCTCAGCTTTAGGCATTTCCTCTGGACTTTATGGTAAGAAAAGGAGGACTCATCTGCCTGCGGTTTTACTCACTGTGTGTCTCATTGTTGTGAATGTGCTGCCTGCTATGGTTGTGTAACATACATGGTACATCATGCTTGACTGATTTTCCCCTTCTTTCTCCCAGGAGTCAACCTCTCCCATCTCCATTATGTTCTAACTATCAGATATTCAAAATCAGTTAGCATCCACTTTGGAAATCAATATGGCGATTTTTCAGAAAATTAGAAATCAACCTACCACAAGATACTGCAATACCACTTTTGGGCATATACCTAAAAGAGGCATACTCATACCACTAGGACATTTGTTCACCTATGTTCATAGCAACATTATTTGCAACAGCCAGAACCTGGAAACAGCCTAGATGCTCCTCAACTGAAGAATGCATAAAGAAAATGTGGTACATTTACACAATGGAGTACTACTCAGTGGTAAGAAACAATGACATCCTAAAATCTTCAGGCGAATGGACAGAACTAGAAAAACCCATCCTGAGTGAGGTGACCCAGACCAGAAAGACAAATACAGTATGTACTCACTCATAAGTGGATACCAGACATAAAGCAAAAGATACCCAGCCTACAATCCACAACCCTAGGGAAGCTAGAACCCTCTTCCAGAAACAGATGGAAAATGGTGCAGCTGGGGCAATATACGAGGCAGTGGGTCCAAGACCTAACACTAATGCACAAACTGACTTAGTGGAGCCCATTCTATATGGAGAGATTATCTTGCTCAGCCTAGACACAGGGGCAGGGAGTGGCAGAGAGGCTTGGGCCTTCCACAATAAGATGATGGGACAGACTTAGCAGACTTCCTGGGGAGGCCTTACCTCTCTGAGGAGCAGATGGGAAGTGGGGGGGAAGCAGGGAGGGGGAGTGGGGATATAGGGGGGAGGAGGAACTGGGGTTGAAATGTAAAAAATAAATTAATAGGTTAAAAAATTAGTTGACATCTTAAGGTCCTCTCCTGTGGCTCTTGGGTCATCACTGTGTGAGACGGACTTCAAGCTTGCTGTCTCTGCACTCTGAAGTCTCATCTCTAAGGAAATTGAAAGTGTGTGTGTGTGTGTGTATAGGTGAATGCATGTACTTAGATGTGGAGGTCTCGGGTGTTCTTTGACTTTTTGTGTGTCCTAGGGTCTCTCATTGGCCTGGGACTTCTCCAAGTAGGCTAGGCTAGCTCAGTGGTGATCTCCAGGGATCCCTTTGTCTTGCCTCCCATGTCATCGTCTATGGAACTATAAGCACACACTACCACATGGCGATTTTCTGAAGGATACGGGGATTGAACTCAGGTCCCCATGCTTACAATGCCAGTCGGTGCTTCACTGACAGAGCCCTCTTTCAAGTCACAGTCCCCAAAACTTACCTGGAAGGAACCCAGGGCCAGTTCAAAGAAGAGCTGGACCTCCATGGCGTCTTCCGGGGAGAAGGCGAAGACGATGTAATGGATGCCGAAGAGGGGGATCAGCAGGAGGGTGGACTTGGCCAGGCGCCTGGGGACACAGGGACATGCTGCCACTCCTGATCTGCTTCAGGCCCTCCTCACACAGGCTTCAACCCATCTAGGGCCTGATGGCTTTAAGATTTGCTGCAATGTCTCCAGATATTTCTTTTCAGTGTAGGTGCTTTGTTTTTCTGGATCTGTCTGTCTGTCTGTCTAACTATATCTGTCATCTATTTGTGTATCTGCCAACAATTTATCAATCATTTATCAATTATCTTTGTATGCACCTGCTTATCCATCATGTATCAGTCATCTACTTATCTATCACCTATCTGTCATCTTTGAATGTTTGTATCTATATCTATCATTTATCTATAAACTATCTATGTGTCATCTACCTAGCTACCCACTTTTCTATGATCTATGATCTGTGTATTTTACAGTGGTAGGTGCTGAACCCGGGCCCTCACTCATGCCAGGCAAGTATTCTGTTATACAACAACACACCCAACATGTTTTCATTTATTTGACAAAAATCTCCAAAGTCCCACATGCTCACCACCCAGATGCGACACTCATCAGAGTGTCAAGCCTTAGTGCTTCTGGTCACCCCCACCTCTATCGGTAACATACAGATAAACACCCACTCAACGACTTCACCAGTGTATAAACCAGATGCCTGTGCCTGTGCTATCGCTGCTGTGCTTAACAACCGAGGGGAGCCAGCTTTCTGCCTTGCCGGGCCCTTTCTGCCCGACCTCATGTGCACACCTCTTACCCACTTCCTCATCCTCACAGCCTTGCAGTGGTTAGCTCTCTGCTTGTAGGCTTCCTGTCTGATTGAATAGTGTCCTCTCCCCACAGCGTCGGAGGCTTCATATTCAAGCATACTTGCACCCACCCCAGTCACACCATAGGTGTGCCCCTCTGGATGCACCCACCCCAGTCACACCATAGGTGTGCCCCTCTGGATGCCTGTCTTCATACTCAGCACTAGTGAACAGCAGGTGCTCAGTCAATGTTTGCTGACTGCCCCAGCATGCCAAGCCTTTTGCCTTATACTTACTTATACTGGTTCATTTCATTTCCTCTTGTTTCCTGGGTTCTAAGTTTTCTCAGCAGGATTCTTAGAATGTTTATAAAAAAGATGAAATTGATCTGCAAAGCACAAGGCAGAGGTCAGGCTAAAGGGGTCTTGCTTCCTTGGTCCTCTGTCCCGTCCCTGACTCCTAGAGGTATGCACAGGAAAGACATAACAACCAGGATGGTTGTTCATCCCTGCACCCAGAGTCCCAGTGACACATACATCCAGAGACCACAGCTGGAAGTGACACACCCTGCTGTCCAGTGGCTCTTGGGTCTACGAAATTGACAGCCAGATAACTCTTGGGGCTTGGAATCCCCTGTAAATCTTGATGAATGCAGGTTTGGTTGAGCCTTGGAGTTCACTTATTTATTTATAGTTTGCTATTTTATTATTACATCTGTGTTTGCACACACATGCGCACACCTGCGTACTCGGTAAAGACTAACTTGCAGTAGTCACGACTCTCTTCTACTGCAGGTTCTGGTGACGGAAGTCCAGGGGTGAGGTCTGCACAGCACTGAGCCATCATACCAGCCCACACCTCTCTCTTTGATGCAGCATACCACAACGGATTTCAGACAAGTCTTGGACTCGGTTCTCCTGCCTCAGTCTCCTAAGTGATGAAACTAACCTCTCTTGGGAAGGATTCGGTTTCTGTTTGTTTTGCTGATAGTGGTTGTTTTTCTTTCGGGGAAGGGGGAAAGATTTGGGAGTTGTTTATTTGTTTATCTTAAATTTCTGAGCTCTAGGTCCTAGTGAAAGACCATGTCCCAAAAGATAAAGTGAATGACTCCCACCCTCTTACCCACTCCCTCCTGCCTCTCCTCAGGGAAGAGCGTGCCTGCCAACCTCTGGGATCCTGCAGTTTCTACCCTCCTAGCACCTGCTGGGGCCTCAAGCTCCAGGCTCTCCCACCCTCTGTGGCTCACTGGTCCAGTGTTCCCCTGCTTGTCCCCAGCCAGTGAGTGGATGCCACTCACCAGGATGGACAGAATCACAGGCCCTCGAATGAGCCACCAGATGGAAGTGTTGGAGTTGATGTCCCAGCATCTAGGGAAGAAAGTGTTGGGTATCGTTAGGAGTGGGGAACTAGGCTACCTGGCGGGCATGTTTCCCAGTGCCAGCCTTGGAAGGAAGACTGTGCTTATGTCTTTAGTCACCACAGCGTGTGCCCACCACCATCAAGATCTTCTTTTCTCAGGGTTCGAAAGATGGTTCAGTGGCTAAGAACCCATACTATTCTTGCAAACAACCTGAGTTCAATTCCCAGCATCCATGTAGGACAGCTCACAGCCACCTGTAATTCCAGATCCAGGGCATTCGATGCCCTCTTGGGCTTCCGTGGTCATCTGCACTCATATGTACATACATACACATATATACAAAGTCTTTAATCTTAAAGAGTATCCCTCTCTGCTACATCCAGTTAATGCAGTGCTGGAATCAAGCTCCAGCCCTCCTCGTGCATGTAGGCAAGTATTCCATCTCTTGAACCAGCAGTGTGAGGTTGGCTGGATTCCTAGCTGCAAAGCCAGCTGCTACAGAGGCTGCCTGTAAAATGTTGTGCCACGTTCTTGCCTCTCTCTATCTCTCTTTTTTATTAATTTACTTTTTACATTCCAATCCCAGTTCCTCCTCTCTCCTCCCGCTCTCCCCTCTTCCCCCTCCTCCCATCTGCTCCGCAGAGAGGGTAAGGCCTCTCCTAGGAAGTCTACTAAGTCTGTCCCATCATCTCATTGAGGCAGGACCAAGGCACCTCTGCACCTCCCCCCGCATTCCCTGTGTCTAGGCTGAGCAAGGTATCTCTCCATATAGAATGGGCTCCACTAAGTCAGTTTGTGCATTAGTGTTAGGTCTTAGGTTCACTGTCAGCAGCCTCATATGTCATCCTAGTCACATGACTGTCTCTTTTATTAAGGGAATCTAGTTTGGTCTTATGCGGGTTCCCCGTTTGTCAGAACAGAGTCAGTGTGTTATTGCTTCTCTTCTTCCTACCAGCTTACCCAATGTCTTCCAGAAAGTGCCTGGTGACAGCCCATGAAGCAACAAAAATGGCTGGAGAACCTGAAGGTCAAAACAAATAGTATGATGTTTAATGTTGACTGTCAGCTTGACAGACTTTAGGATGACTGAACAGATAAGTCTCTGGGTGTGCCTTCAAGGGACTGTCTGGGTGAGGTTAACTGCGGTAGGACGTCCCACCCCAGATGTGGGCAATACTATCCCATGGGCTGGGGTCCTGGGCTGAATAACAAGGAGAAAGTGAGCTGAGCCCTCACTCTCTGCTTCCAGACTGTGGATATAATGTGAGCAGTTGCTTCCGGTTCCTGCTTCCATGGATACACTGCCATGACGGACTGTCCCTTCAAACTGTGACACAAACAAACCCTTTCTTAAGATGCCTCTGCCAGGACATTTTCCCACAGCGATGAGACAAGCAACTAATAGGTAGGGGAGCGAGAACTCATGCTTCAATACAGGCACAGTGAATGGACATTTATCCTTGTCCAGGTACTAGGCTGATGACAAGATTTGACTGCCATGGAAACCCCCTTTCCATCTGTATCAGTATGAAGCCACATGCTTCCAGGCTTCTGTTAATACCCTAAGAGCTGCAGTCGGTTCATATGGAACCTGAAAGCCACTTGGGATTAGGATACTCCCAGGAGCCTGGGCCAGACTCCTGAGGACTTCTGGAAGGGAGAGAAGGCACATGGATGCAATTTGGTTTGAAATGGGATATAGCTGGAGGAATGAGATGGACAGAGGATCCAGTTGGTGGGGAACTCATTAGATTTGTTAAAGTATTGACGTATAAAATCCTTGTCTATTGGGGCTGGGAGACGGCTCAGTGGGTGAGAATGCTTACTGTGCAATCAAGAATACCTGAATCTGAGTTCCCAAAAGCCACGTAAAAAGCTGGCACCAGGGGCCCACACCGCCAGGTCTGGCTATTTGCTTTGCTTTACTTTTTCTTTGAGACAACCTCATTTAGCCCAGACTGGCAAGGAACTCAATACGTAACTGAGGATGGCCTTGAAATCCTGATTTTCCTGCCTCTACTTCTCGAGTGCTTGGATGACAGGTATGCGCCACCATGCGGGGTGCTGGAGACTGAACCTAGGACTTCGTGTGTGCTAGGCAAGCACTCTGCTGTCTTATTGTTCTAAGAGATGAGGTTTCACTGCGTTATCCAGTGGCCTCCAGCTCCTGCACTCAAGCCACCCTCCTGCTGCAGCCTTGCAGGTGGCCGAGGCACCATTGTGCTGGCCCAGCTTGTGTAGTTTTCCACTTCAGCTCTGCAGTGACTCTAACAGACTTTCTGGTGTATACAGTGGGTGGAGAGAGGTCAGGTGCCCAGGCTACTCAATTTATAGATCTCTAGTAGGCAAATCTCTACCTCACTCTGCTCCCCTGAGTCAAACCGAAGGCATTACAGGATGCTTTTCTGAATAAACTGAATGACCCATGACAAAAGTCCTAGAAATAGGGCTGCTGAGATGTCTTGTTGGGTAAGAGCACATGCCACTAAGCCTCACCACCTGAGTTTGACCCCCATACTCAAGAACTAACTCCCACAAACTGTTCTCTCGCCTTTACATGTGTATGGACACGCACAACACACACACCTGTACATAATAAACAAATAAATGCAACTTTTTAAAAAGCCTAGAAATAGCTGAGGACCCCCAATCCAGTAGTCACTTCCAGGCCAGTTTCCCTGGGGAAACGGAGCTTTCCATCAATGTTGGCCTGACTCATTCTTAACTATGAACAGAGAGCCAAGGTCACAGACATCAGATTACATCTAAAGCTAGAAACAAAACAACCAGAGAAAAGGAACTGACAGGAAACAGACTAAGCAGGGAGCAGAAGGAACTTAAGCAAAACAACCCCAGGGAGATCACAGAGAGACAGGAAAGATTACATCTACAAAAGACACAGGATGCTGCCAACCGGGAGCATTCAGAGAACAAGATGAATGTATGACTTCCAAAATAAACATTCAGTAGAAGAGTTGGAAGATAAAGACAAGAATCTCCCTCCCCCGGAGATCAGAAGAAACTGATGGAACAGCGCAGTGGGGTGAATCAGTGACTAGAAAGAGTTTCGGCAAAGAGTGAACCAGGGCAGAGGATAGGATCTAAGAGATAGCATAAGAACATTTTCCAAAACCAAGAATGGTGTCTAGTAAGATGGCTCAGTGAGTTACACCCAGGGACCCAAATGGTGGAAGGAGAGAGCCAGCTCCCACCAGTTGCCCTTTGTCTCTCCATACGTATGGCACACAACACACAATCATGCGTGCGCTCACACACTCACACACACTAAATGCATCAACACTGAATATAAAAAAGAAAGAGGAAGGGAGGGAGGGTGGGAGGGAGGGAGGGAGGGAGGGAGGGAAAGAAGAATAATAAAAAGAGAGAAACAAGGCCTCAAGCCACAGCCTGTAATTGCAGCCCTGAGGAGACTGAGGCATGAGGCTTGCATGTTCAAGGTCAAGAAAAAGAAATGGAGACATACATCTGTAGAAGAAAAAGCAACCAAATGTCAGGAAGGGCAGGGGAGGGCAGGGGAGGGCAGGGAAGGGAGGCTGTATCGTAGTACATCCTTATGACAGCTGAAAACACAGAAACATCTCTCATTTGTACTTAATGTTTTTTGTGGTGTGGGAACCAAACTCAGGGCCTCCAGCATGCTGGACAGGGCCTTACCATTGAGATACTTCTCTAACCCTGGCATTTTTGAAACCAGTCTTTAGGTAACATTTCTCTCTGACTAATTGCTTTTCAGAAAATCTTAGGTACATGGCTTGAGAGAGGGACTCAGTCAATAAAACGACTCCTATACAAGCAGGTGAGCCTTAGTTTGTATTCCCAGCACCACAGGGAGCTGGAGGGGTGGCTCAGCAGCTAAGAGCATTCACTGCTCTTACAGACCACCTGGGTTCAGTTCCCAGTGCCCACGTGTGACTCACAATGGTTTGTAACTCCAGTTCCAGGGACCTGATGCCCAATTCTGGCCTCAGTGGGCACCAGGTACACACATTCATAAAATAAAAGTAAACGCATCTTTAAAAAAAGGCTGGGCATGGTAATAGCATGGGAGAGAGGGGAAGCAGATAATCAGTCCACTGTTTCAGGAAGAGACCCCATCTCAAAAGATAAGATGGACAGTGGTAGTGTAAGACACTTGACATAAACCTTTGACTTTACATACATGCGCTGTTGTGCCCAGACTCTGAACCTCCAAAACCACCAAGAGATCAGATCCAATGCAAAAGCAGAGTCTTTTTAACTTTCAAGTTAATTCAGACCCTCCGTACATCCAACACAGTGGGTGGAGTAGGAGGGACCCCGAGCAGCAGTGGGACAGGGCACATATTGGGGTAGAGCAAGGGGAGTGTCTGGGGGTCTGCTAGTTTCATAGCAACAGTCTCAGGATGGGTGCACCTCCTGGTCAGCTACAGCTGCAGAAAGGTTGCTGTACCTAGAGGCCCTCCCAGGGCAGTTGCTATGTCTGCATTCCACTATTATCAGTAAAGCACATCCAGAGCCCACCAACTAACTTCTGATTGGTTCCTTGTCACATGGAGGGTATCTGGCAGTTGCTTCCTAGTAATTAGGGCAAGGTTGGTCAAGGTTGGGGGCTCAGCACATGCTGCTGAGTCAGGGGCCTATGTCTTGTTGGGTCTTTTCCACAGCCTGTCATGGCTGCCAAACAGGGACTGGGTGAGGGTCTGGGCCCTTCAGTGCACACAGGCACACACCACACTCATAACACATACATGCTACACATACCAGCCATACACTCACAGACACATACACATATACACCCCATACCACACACACATATACACTTCACATATATGCACACAAAATTCAGGTTGGTAAAACACCTAAGAACTTAGAGATTTCCTATTGTATTTAATGATTTGGAAAATAAGACGGAAGGGTTTCCAGAGGATTTGGAAGAATTAATAAAAATAGTCTGCTCGGTCACCTTCCTTCTGGTCTAATAGAGAGTTGAGATGCTAGTATGAGGAGATTTAGACAAGCAGAAGAGTCAGACGAGGGCATTCCTAGAAAGGACTCTTACTAATTAAGTGCATGGAGGAGGGAAAGGAACTGGAGAGATAGATGACTTAGTGGTTAAGAGTACTAGCGGCTCTGTTAGAGGACCCAGTTCAGTTCCCAGCACCCAGCCACAAAGGCAGCCACGGAGTAAGAAGGAAAGAAAGATATCTACAATAAAGAAAGGTAAAAGCCCAAAGGCAAGATGTACTTAAAGAGAAACAGAATAATTTAAGTTAGAAAACTGGCTAGAAACAGGCCAAGCTAAAGCCGCCAGGCATTCATAAGCAAGAATAAGTAAGTCTCTGCATTTATTTGGGAGCTGGGTGGCGAGCTCCCAAAGAATAAAAACAAAAGAACAGCTACATCTGTCTGAACTGTGTCTCCTGAGTCCAGACTATCAAGGATCCCCATAAAGAGGACAAAGAATGAATCATCTGTGGAAGATGAAGCAAGTGTTGGGCAGAATAAAATTAGAAATAGCTCAGGATGCCCAACATTCAGTTGAAGCTAAATTACAACTCTTATTCACATTTGAAAGGCAGAGAACCTGGGGTCAGAGGGTTAACCATTCAGCAACTTGTCAAAGATTACCCAAGTTAGTTCATTGTGGATCTGGTTTCTTTCTCTTTATACTGTACAGGTTGGATGGATGGGTAAATGGATGGATGAGAAAATAAATGGGTTGGTGGATGGATGGATGAATGGATGGATGGATGGGTAGATAAATGATTGGGCAGGTGGCTGTGTGGGTGGTTGGGTAGGTGCATAGTAGATGGTTTGGTGAATGGATTGATGGGTGGATGGATGGAGCTGCAACTAGAGTTGGAATTCTCCCAACTCTTAACTCCTTTCCTGCAAACCACACCCGCATAATACCCTGGACACACATACCCCATCCGAGGAGCACAAACACCTGCAGGCACTTCCTTTCTGAGAAGAAGGAGACGGCGAGGAGTGTGTGAAGGTAGAGGCCCTCTACCAGCAGCCACGCATAGTTGGCCATGATGCAGTACTGGAAGAAGATCATGACCAGCTTGCAGCCCACCTGGAAGAGATAGGCATGTGAGCCTGGGCTGGGTCACTGAGCTGCCGTTGGGTAACTGCTCCCAAAGAAAATAATACTACACTGTAGGAGGCAGGAGGCAGGCCCAGGGTGAAACTTGAGACGTACAACTACCTCTCCAGGACTATAGAGATAGCTCAGTGGGTAAAATGTTTCTGGGCAAGCATGAGGACCTCAGTTTGATTCCCAGAACCCACATTTTAAAAGCCAGATACAGCAAGGCATGCCTGCAATCCCAGCACTAGGGAGGTAGACAAGCAGATCCCTTAGGCTTGCTGGCCAGTCAACCTAACATACTTAGGGAGTTCCAGGCCAATAACAGACCCTGCCTCAAAAAATAAAAGAGGTAGAGTCTGAGGAAGGATATCTGAGCTTGATCTCTTATCTCCACGTGTACGTACACTCATGCACAAGCATATAAACATGTAGTGATATCTTGTTTATACTTTAACAAATAAAGTTTGCCTGAAGATCAGAGGGCAGAGCTAAACCATAGAGGTTTGGAGGTCTATACAGACAGACAGGAAGTGATGTGGCTGGGCAGAGAGAGGAAGTGATTAGGCAGGAGGAGAGAGGAGCTCGGCCTCTTTTCGGCTAGGAAGTTAGCAGGGTAAGGTGTGGCTTGCTTCTTCGTCTCTCTGACCTTTCAGCATTTACCCTATATCTACTCAGGGCTTTTTATTATTAAGACCTATTAGAACTCATGCTACATATACACACAGGAATGAACACAGTCAAGAGTTCTTCTGAAGCCTTCCCTGGTCAGGAGACCAGGCTCACAGTGTTCTCTAGACTGCACGTCCCCAGGCCCAGGGAAGATGACCTAGGGACTGCCAGAACAGGACGTGGGTTCCAATTGTGAATTGGCCCTGAGCCTTGCATTCCTTAGAGAAAACACCCAGTACTGACCACACCTTCATTTTCCAAGGAGGATGCTATAGCCTAGGGAGAGAATAGGGTACGAGTCAAAGTTAACAAAACGGTCTTTCCTCTTCTGAGTATGTGTGTGTCCGTGTGTGCTTGTGTGTGCCTGTATGTGTGTGCGTTTGTGTGTGTGTCTGTGTGTGTTTATATGTGTGTGTGTATCTGTGTGTGTGTTTGTGTGTAGTTTCTGGGAGATAAATGAAAAAGCCAAGTCTCCCATAACGAAAATAAAATGTTTAACATACAATCTTCTTCCTAGATCAGAATGTGGGTGTGAAACTTGGAGTTGCAGTGTCCATATCGAAACCCTGAGGTGAAAGCCTGAGGTCAAAGGCTCACACTGGGGGCAGGATGGACCAGAGAGAGAGAGAGAGAGAGAGAGAGAGAGAGAGAGAGAGAGAGAGAGAGAGAGAGAGAGAGAGAGAGAGAGAGAGAGAGACTGTAGATCACTTAGATCACTAGGGACTCTTCATCAGTTAGCTGCTTATGGTGAGCAGTCAGGGACCCCAGGTGACACACAGAGTGAGTGCAATGACTTTAGTGGCATCTAGACAGTGAGAGGGAGAAAATGGGTCAGACTTGGCCATGCAGACATTTGGTCATGAGCCCACTTTCTCCCTCCAATAACCAGGCAGTTTTTACCCCAGATTTCTCCATTTGTCTATAGGAGTTGTCATGAGAGAAGTCTAACCACATTTCTAATTCCCAGAGTGGCTGGTCCACTCCAGGGCACTGGGAATTAAAGGCAGCCTCCACCAAATCCCATACACATGACTTACATCATGCCTCCATGGCTGCAGAACCTTATGGAACCTCCTGGAACTTCCATGTCCTGCCAAACACCACCTTTTACCTGGAGCGTCTGCATAATCTTAATGGATGCTTTCGAGGAGGACAGTGAGCTACGGGGCTTGATCCTCTCCAAGGTCAGTCTAGGACACTTAGGCATGTTACCCTATGGGCATCACAGTAGGTGGCGTCATCTGAGGGGAAGAGTACAGCATCCTTGATGAAGTTGGACAGGGCGCGCAGGATGAAGGACAGGAACAGGTGCATGTGGATGTAGTTGCGGGTGCAGTGCAGCCTCCTGTCAGAGAGAAGTTGGGGCTGAAGGCCATGGAAGGCATGTCCACCTGCCCCGCCCCTCCCATTGCATGGGGAAATCAAAGCCCTGCCACTGCTCCCATGTTCCATCTCTTGGTATTAATGGACCTGTATGAGGGCATAGGACCCTGGGTTCCCGGTGCACCCTGGGCTGTATTGAAGTTACAAAAGAAAAGAGAGCCAGGCATAGCGGTACATGCCTGTAATTCCAGCACTTTGGCAGTGGAAGCAGAAGGATCATCTCAAGTTCTAGTCTAGTAGGGACTACAACATGGTGATACCACGACTCAGACTAGAATAGACCAGAACAGAACAGAGTAACGCAATCACTAGTTTTTTAACAGCAACGTGTCTTCGGCCCTGACCAGCCACCACCTCCAGCTCCCAAATTTTCTCCTGTGTTCTAAGGACTGGAAGTTTGTTGCTGGTCCTCCCTACCATTATTTTATTTTGAGATAGGATCTTTATGCGGCCAGTCTGGCTTCCAGTTGTCTCTATAGTCAAGGATGACTACGAACTTCTGATCCTCCCACCTCCACCTGGGAGTGGCCACAGGCATGTGTCACCATGGCCAGTTTATGTAGAGCAGGAGATTGCACCCAGGGCCTTGAGCTTGCTGGTCCGGCACTCTACCAACTGAGCCACACCCCTAGTCCTTCTGGAAGCTTAAATAGGGGGTGTCCAACCTTTTAGCTTCTCTGGACTGCGCTGGACAAAGAATTGTCTTGCAACACACATTAAATCCAGGGCTGTCCAACTACAGCCCTTTGGAGTGGAGGGCATGCATATGCTTCCATACATTGCTTTTGTATGGCATTGTAACAGCACATTGTCATCTGCAGAATTTACTATTCTTTTGTTTTAAGTCTCAGACTTTGTGTTGAACCACATAGCTTCACAAGATGGCCAGGCAGCCCACCCAGACCTCCCTCTTCCCATCCCGAGTCATTAGGAACATTTGAGGACTGGAGAGTGGGCAGTCTGTTCTCACCGGAAAGAGCCCAGGATGCTGAGGGCGACCAGGAGCATGGCCAAGGAGGAACTGTAGCCTACAGTGTACATGACCTTGAGCTTCAGCAGGTATGCATGCTGCAGAGAGAGGCACAGGTCAGCCCAACTGCCGTCCAGCTGTAGCTGGCCCTTCTGTGTCCCAGAGCACTAGCTTGAGGCAGCACTGGTCCCGACAACCTTGGCTGCCATTCCGATGCCTGTGGGTAGGTCCCTTTACCAGCACTATGAATGCAATACTTTATTTGAATACTTCTAGAGAAAGCTGCTCACTACTTTTGAAGGAAGTCATTCATCATGCAACAATTCAAACACACACACACACACACACACACACACACACACACACAGTTTTATGTTTCCCAGACCTCTGGATCTCCCTGCCTCTACTTCCCAAGTGCTTGGATTACAGGTGTGTGTGCTTCCATACCTGGCTTATATGTGCTGGGGACCAAACACAGGGCTCCATGCATGCTAGGCAAACACTCTTCCAACTTAACCACACCTCCAGCCCTTGTTTTGATTTGAGAAAGAATCTCATATATTCCAGGCTGGACTTGAACCCATAATATAACTGAAGATGACCTGTAACTCCTGATCCTCCTGCCTGTACCGTCTAAATGCAGGCATTTAAGGTGCATGGTAACAGCCAAGTCATGGTTTCTCTGTGTAGCCCTGGCTGTCCTGGAGTCATTCTGTAGACATGGCTGGCCTCGAACTCAGAGATCCATCTTCCTTTGCTTCCCTACTGCTGGGATTAAAGGCCTGCACCACCACACCTGGCTCAGACTCTTTTTAAGTAGCATTCAAAGTAGCTAACTTTTGTATTCCACCCATTAGTCTTTTCTCTTTTTCTTTCTAGAGCCATCTAAAATAAATTAGTCTTCTAGACGAAGGCTGTCATAAGTAGAAAAGTTGTGACTGTATGCAGTGCCCTGTCATTTTCAAATAAATTGATTCTTCCCATTGTTCCTCACTCACCTGCTCTACGTTCATGGCCGTTTTCACCTCTTTGCCCTCCCTTCACCATTTATTCAATTAAAATGATGAGGTTTGTTGGTGCCCTTAAATAAGACACCCAGGGGCCGGAGCGATGGCTCAGCACTCAAGAGAGCTTGCTTCAGAAGGCCTGAGTTTGGTTTCCATGTCTACCTCAGGCAGTTCACAATCACCTGTAACTAACTCCAGGTCCTGGGGATCAGACACACTCATCTGACCTCCAAGACACACTCATCTGACCTACACATATGCACACACACATACAATACACATAGATAAAAGCAAAATACCTCTAAATGGCAAAGATAAGCACTTGACTGTACAGCCCAGACAAGGAAGAAGCGGAGGAACATCACCCCGATCTATGCCTTACACTACTAGTGGTGTGACCAGAAAGACTTTTACTTGTTCATCGGCCTCTTCACACTGAATCAAAGAAAGGAATACTGAACCAAAACCAAAACAAAAAACCTGCGCTTAGGTGGGTTGAGGAAATGAACGTTAAAACAGTGGTAATATTAACAACCGAATTGGCAGATATTTAAAATTAAAATACTCCGCCCAGGTGAAAATACAGTGGGAGTGAAAACTGGTTCAGTCTGCAGGAGAAGAACGTGGAGACACGTGCTGAGGGCCATTGAGATGAGCGTTCCTTACGACCTCCTTTCTGTTATGTGACAGTCTCTCACGTAGCCCAGGCTGGCTGCAGACTTGCTGTGTGGCTTATGACAACCTTGAACTTCCAGTCTTCTCATGGCCACCTCCCGAGTTGCAAGTGCCACCCCGCCAGGTTTTCACAGTGCCAGGCATGGAAGCCAGGGCTTCCTGCATGCTAGACAAGCACTGTACCAGCAGAGCCACAGTCCGGCTCTCTAGGAGTTAATTCAAAGAAACCGAGTCAGCCCTCCACAGTCACAGGGTCTGTGTCTACATACTCAATGAACCTCAATTTTAAAATATTGGGGCTGGGGATTCGTTTCCAGGCCAGTGAGGTGACTTAGGGGACAAAGGCGCTTGCTACCAGGGTTGATGCTCTGAATTCTATCCCTGGGACCCACATGGTGGAAGGAGAGAACCAAGGCGTAAGTTGTCCTCTGACCTCCGTACGTGTGCCATAGCGCATGCCCCCTACACAGAATAAATAAGTGCAAACAATAAACAGTGAGCCCGTTTCTGCCCCGAGCGTGTACAGACATTGGCCCTTGTCCTCGTTCCTTAGAGACTGCAGTGCCACTGTTTCTAGAGCACCCACAGCACGTTCAGCACTGTTTGTCCTCTCTAGTGGTGATGTCAAGTGTACAGAAGGGTGTGCATACGTGATGCACAAATTGTATGCAATTTTATGTAAGAGATTTGAATATCTTCAGACTGGGGTATACACAGGGTCCCCAGAAGCAAGGCCATGGGGACACTGAGGCACAACAATCATCAGAAAAAATATTTGTTTGCAAAGACACTTTTAAGATTACACTTATTTCTTCTGTGTGAGCATCATCGAGCTTGGGATAAGCCCCTTTATCCATCGTGTTAGTCCTGTAAAGGTCTTTATTATGGAATTACTCTGATAAAAAGCTTCCAGTATCCAGCGGTAGAATGCCCTAGTATGATATCTTAAATCTACATATCTTTAATGTTCCTCCAGGGCTAAAGTAATGCTTCCAGTGAGATTTTAAAGAAGTCAGGGCCTACTCACGGTGGGTCATAATACACAAAGGCAGGCGATAAAGTTAATGAGTACTGTGTGATTTCAGCTATATGTAAAGAAGGGTTGCATTACAATAGATGGACTTTTTTTGTGATCAATACAATTGGGTAGCTGGGATTGGGGCTCAGTTTGTAGACTGCTTGTCTACTTCATATAGGCGGCATGCGTGATCACGCCTGTGATCCCAGGGCTTTATAAGGTTGGCGTAGAGAGTGCATAAGCAGGAAGAAGGATCAAAACTTCATGGTTCTTCCCGGCCACACAGAGATGAAAGCCATAACTGACTTCATGAAATCCTGATTTTTTAAAAAAAGGAACAAAGCAAGCCACTGAAATTTGCTCTGTGAAAAACATTTTTTTAATTGACTATCATAGTCTGGGGGTGTTGCCTGGGACCTGCACTTATATATCCCGTGATTGGATCTTTTTGTTGTTGTTTTGGGGGAGTTGTTTATTTGTTTTTCAAGACAGGATTTCTCTATGTAGCTTTGGAGCCTGTTCTGGAACTCACTTTGCAGACCAGGCTGGCCTTGAACTCACAGAGATCCACCTGCCTCTGCTTCCTGAGTACTGGGATGATCTTATAATCACATTTTAAAAATCTATGGAGCCATGTAACATAGTGAGTTTGAGGCTAGTGTATGGTACAGAAGATCTTCTTAAAGAAAAAAAAGGGTATCAGCCAATCTGCGGGGTTCAATTTCTTATCTTCATTAAAAACAAGCTTGTGGTGGCCTGGAAGCGTTGCTCTAGTAAAGACACTTGCAGACAAACTTGATGGTGCAAGTTCAGTCCTTGGGCTCCAGAGAACTGATTATAGCAAGTTGTTTCCCCGGCCAACCCCCGCCCCCATAATAAAAACTTCTTAAAAATATGGTAAGGAGACATGTCACGTGGTTAAGCAGCTGTGCCGTGTGGGAGGAGTCGTGTCACGTGGTAAGGAGGCTCGTCAAGTGTCAGCAAGTAACCGGCCTTGGTTCCGTGGCTCTGAGCAGAGTTGTAGTTCCCTTTCATCTTTTTCTACCCTGGCATTTTCTACAGTTGCTAAGGGGAATTACGGTTCCAAGGCACGAGAACCGTACAGAGGGAACCTTGCTGACCACACAGTGATGGCTTTGGGATTGGAATGGCCCACACCGTGTCCACAGTGTCACAGAGTAGACAGGAGAGAAACAAGACAAGCTTCCAGAAGGCCAGTCTGTTACTCACCAGCTGTGCAACCCCGAGCAAATTACTTAACTTCTCTGAGCTTCAGATTCTTTATCTACACAATGGGAACCGTATTGTCTCCCTTGCAGGCTTGCTGGAAACAGGAAGAAGCTAACAGGTGGGCTGTGTCTGCAATGCCTGGCACTCAGGGGCCCCTCAGCATGTGGTACTTGCCCAGCTCCATCCACTCCTCAGCATGAGTCAGCAGGGTGACATGGCAGGAACTCCCAGGGATGAGTGAGCCTCCAAAAATAAAAATGGGCTTATTTTCTCTTTCACCAGTGGAATGCTCTCAACAGGTGGCCATGTCACTGGGTTGCCATGAGAGCAAGTGTGTTATTTTAGGAGGCACCTTAATGACTCTGGGTGCATCATCCGAAATGCGCAGGAAAAGCCAAGTGTGCAGGGTGGCAGCGTGATGACAAATTAGGGGGGAAATATCCGAAGGACTGACAAAATTAAAGGCAAGATTCCCAGTGTAAGGTTCAGTGGCGGAAACTTTGAGAAAGTATGTTGACTTCAACTTGGAATAAGCGAGGACACTTTGGCATCAGATGACCCCCAGCATGATGACAACTGTGTTAGGTGGAGCCTCCCTCCTTCAGCAACTGTCCCTGCACCCCTCAGGGGTGAAGAGAACTGTGAAAGGTGATGAGTTGTCTGAGATTAATGTTCCCTAGATTCCGGGACACCAAAGAATAGCGTGGGGCTGGGATGTGGCTCAGCTCCAGCCATAGAAACTGGGCTTGGTGGCACACACCTGTCACCCAACACGAGGGAGGCATAGGCAGGAGACCAGATGTCCGAGGCTGCCTCAGCTACATGATGAGTTTGAGACCAGCCGGGGCCACACGAGACCCTTCCTAATAAAACAAAGTAAAATAAAATAAAGTGGAATGTTTGTGACTGGGAGCAGTTTGGGGAGCTGGAGAAGGGAAACAGAATGGTTAGTTAATTCAATAGGGGTAGAGCACATCTTTCCTAAGATGACCAAGAGTTAACAGAATGCTTGACTAGCAGGTTAAAAGCTCTGAGTTGAGTCTTAGCATCACACGCATCAGCCATGGTGTAGCATGCCTATAATTCCGGTACTTTGAAGGAGGAGGCAGGAGGAACATGGGTACTAGGTCATTCTGGGCTGTCTAGGGAGGTTGAGGCCAGCCTGGGCTACATGAGGCTGCTTTAAAAAAAAGTAAGGAAAGAAAGAGATCTGTGGAATCTCACAAGTTTTTGGATCAACCTGTTGCTGTGCGATCTCAGCTCCTAACTCATACTCTTAACCACTACATCCTGCTCTTTCCTTCAGCTTGAAACTTGGCTCAGGGAGGCCCACACCACTGAGGGTGGCAGTCTGGCCTAGTGATGCCCCCACCCATTCACAGAGCCCAAGAAGACACAGGTTGACTGTGTGAAGAGTCCCAGCAGAATAATTTGTCCTATTCAGTACCAAGTGACCTTCGGCCCTGATTTCATGTCAGTGAGGTCTGAACCTCAGCATGACCCTGATTCCCAGGAGTTCTCATGTGACCCTTGTTCCCTCAGCTTTTAAGATATGCAGCTGTCCCTCGAGGCCTCAGAGTCCAGGAACACTCCTGCTATCTGTCCTGGGTCAAACTAAGTGCCTCCGCCTTGGAGCCCGGCAGTGCCACCTGTTTGCTGTCCCCTCTACTCAGCTGGCAGCAAGCATTCCCTCTTAACAGACAGACAGTAAATATTTTAGGCTCAAAGTGCCACTCAGTCTCACGAAACTACCCAGCCCCATCCCTGTCACACAGAAGCAGACTTGCGGCGCTAATGGACCTGGCTATGTCCCAACAAAATTTCATTTGCAAAGGCTGGTGGTGGCCCAAGGCCACAGTCTGGCGATCTTTGCTCCAAGTAGGTGCCCTAGACCTTGTAGATGCTTAAGGGGCATCTGTGCCTGGTCTTCCTATCAGTCTAAGTCCGTTACTGACATTTGTCGCTACTCTAGTGACACATGCCCGGGAGGGGGATCGGAAAAATAAGAAAGAAAGAAGGAAAGAAAAGAGGAGGAAGCCAAGCTGGACATGTCATCATCGGCCGGTGGGAGGAGGAGGGTTTAACAAAAAGAGCTAAGTTTCAGCAGGGGTATGGCTTGCCAGTGGAGTGCTGCTTGTCCAGTGTGCACAGAGGCCCGGCTCCACACTCCACACGCTATGAAGTAGACGTGATGGTGCTGCTCACAATCCTGGCACCCAGGTCCTCTCTGACACCTCACCCCGCGTTCACCCATCTCAGGTGCATGGTGGTGCGACGTGACAGGCTTACCCGTTTCTCGTTGGAGGAGTCATTCATGTTGACCCCACAGGCCAAGTCAGGCCTGGGGAAAGTTTCTGACCAGCCATCCTGGGTGCAGTTCCTGAACAGAGAGCCTGAGGGTGACAAGTGTACAGCAGATGAGTAGTGGGGATCAGGCAATGAAATCGTTATAGTAAAATCTCTGGTGACATCAAAATATTATAGGTGGGCAAACTGAGGCATGCGGTGGAGAGATAACTTGCCCACATCATTATCTCAATAAATGGAGAGTGAGGGTTGGGTCTGTAGAGCTCTTGACATCACGTACAAATCCCCTTTCTTACTCCCACCCCAGTTCTGCTGACGTAATAGGTGGGTCCTGAAACATCAGGGTGGATGGTGAGGACTTGGCTTCTGTTACAATGAATCCTTAGGCTCTCAGAGCTCTCTCTCTCTCTCTCTCTCTCTCTCTCTCTCTCTCTCTCTCTCTGTGTCCTCTCCTTCCCTCCTTCTCTGTCTCCCTGTCTCTGTCTATCTCTTCCTCCTCTCTGTCTCTGATTCCCCCACTCCCGTGGTGTGTGTGTGTGTGTCTAGGTCAGAGGTCAACCTTGGGTCCCATTCCTCAGATGCCATCCACCTTGGCTTTTTGAGACAGTCTCTTACTGGCTTGGAACTTTCAAATTAGACTAATACAACTGGTTAGCAGTCCCAGGGATGCCCCTGTCTCTGCTTCCCTGATGCTGGCATTACAAATGCATTTTACACAGGCTCTGGGGATCTACTCAGGTCTTCATGCTTGTCCGCTGTGTCCTGCTCACCTCACCAGATGGAAACCATCAGATGGAGGCCACTGAGGCAAAGCCTGTCAGGCAGCTGCCCGTCGTGGAAGGAACTGGGTTATTATTCCTTTAGCTGTAACACTGAGGCTGCCTGCTGGGATAGTTGCAACTGTATTTGCCCTCCATCCCTGCCCGGCACAAGGCTGCAGGCTGACCCCGTTGAATATATGGGTGACGGTTTCTTGGGACTGAAAGTGTGGCCCCTAACAACACATGCACAGGCAGAGTGAGGAATGAGGCCGACAGACCTGTGTGAGCTCTTTTCATAGAGAACAGGGTTGAGTTTCCCACGGCATGGGTACCTTAGGAGGGGAGAATTTCTCACTGTGGGCATGCATGCATGTGCTTGTGTATGTGCACATGTATGGCCCTGGAGATCTCACCAGGACCTCTTGCATGCTAGGCACACATTGTAATATCTATCCATTCCTGTCTCCCACCTGACCTTTCAAAGCCAGGCTCCAAAGACAAAGGGAAGGAGCCACCGGCCAGGGAGGAGCCACCGGCCAGGGAGGAGCCACCGGCCAGGATGGAGCCACTGACCAGGAAGGCTTCCTGCAGTTTCCAGAAGTTCCTCTCCTTGTTCTGAATGACAACTGAATTTTCATTCTAGTCACCAAAGACCCATGTCCTTCACACACTGACGACGCCATCACCGAGTTCTGTGGATGAGAGTCCTGTCCAGTCCCCCTTAACAACCCTTACCTGGCCTGGCTTGCTCTCTCCTAGTGATGGCAGGGCCTAGCCACTGTTCGTGGTTTGGGGGTACAAGCGGCTCTCCTGAGCTGGGGAAATGATGTCAGCTTTCCCCAGGTCAGTCCTGTCCTAAACTCCTCCACAGACTTGTGTGTCACCCCACAGCCCAGTGACAGAGCACATCCAGGGTGTGTCCCATCACTAGCCCTCTCCCATCAGGAGCACTCCCTGTGGTCCCACAGTGGCATCTAGTTACAGAAGGCCACGTCCTTAGGGCCCTCAACATGCTCAGCCTTACAAGGTTCAGGAGGCATGAACCACTAGCCTAGAATCAGCCGAATAACAGTTCTCTGCCCAGCGCAGTTTCTTGTTCTTAATGTGGCTTTACCATAGTAAGAGTGCAGTGTGTCACAAAGGAAGTATCCAGGCTGGTGCCAGCCAGAAGTGGCCTTCCCACAAGAGGTAGGCATGGGCAGGGTGATGGGGGTTGTCCTCCTGTATATATGGTTTCTCTTATTGGTTAATGAATAAAACACTGTTCAGCCAATGAGGCAGGAAGATAGGCAGGTCTAGGAGACAAGGAGAATTCTGGGAAAGGTAGGCAGAGTGGGCCAGTCACACAGAGTCATAATGCTGCCCAAGGAGTAACACCATGCCAGTGCATTACCAGATAAGCCACAGTCTCGTGGCAATGCATAGATTAATAGAAATTGGTTAATAATTAAGACAGAGCTAGCCAATAAGAAGCCCTAGTCATCTGTCAGCAGTTTCATAATTAATGTAAATCTTTGTGTGTTTATTTGGGGCTCAAGGGCAGTGAGACTCAGCGGGGCCAAGAATCTCATGTAACAGCAGGGTGTAGCATTCAAGGGAGGGTGAGACAGCTTTGTGAACGAAGTCAGGGAGCGAGGTTGTGGGTTGGGAAAGGATGTTGGTCAAATGTGGACTGACTGGTTAGAAACACACAGCTCCCGAGTCAAAGGCTATTGGCCCATGACAAGATGGTAAATCTCTATGGACCCAGCCTAGCACATCTGCCTGACTGTCTAGGGCCCTCTATCCTCAGGGACCCAGTAGCATTCCCAAGATATCTGACTGTGACTCAGCTTGGTCCCTGAGCCTTTGACAAGGTTGTGTGGTGCTGATGGAGCGCCTTATAGGACAGCAAAAGGACGGGCTCTTTGCTTTCAACTCCACTCATTTCCTCTGGGGCTCATTCCTAACAGGGACAGTGATTCCTTCATAAGAGGCCTGGAAATTAAAGTTTGCGTGTCTGTGTGCACATGTATTGCAGGTCAGGGGAGAACCTGTCCAAAGCTTCATTTGATTCTCAAGTCCTTGGATCCTACATAAAAGACTGTCCCAGCACTTGATCCCACCCAGAAACTCATGTGTGAGTGAGTATGTGAGAGGGAAGGGAAGGACAGAGGGAGAGAGATTGGGGATTGAACTTAGGGCTTGGAACTGTCTAGACAAGAGCTTTCTCACTAAAATATATCTCTACTCCTCTTTAACTTTGTGTGTGTACATGCTTTTATGTATGTATACATGCATACATGTGTACATGCATATGTGTGTACATTCGTGTGTGTACATGCTTTTATATATATGTACATGTACATGCATGTGTGTATGTACATGGTTTGTGTATATGCATTCATGTGGATGCACATGTGTATACATGCTTTTATGTGTGTGCGTATGTGTACAGGGAGGTCACATGTTGACATGAAGTATCTTCGCCTTAGTTTTTGAGACAAGGTTTCTCACTGAGCCTGGGCTCACCTACTGTTCTAATCTTATTGGTCAGCATATCTCACTGCCTCTGCCTCCCCAGCACTGGGGTGACAGGTGTGTACCTCTGTGCCCAGCTTTTCCCTGGATGGTGGGGGTCAGGTTCTCCTGTTTATGCAGCAATCACTTTACCAACTGAGCCACCCCCCCCCCAGCCCATTCCTTTACTCTTTGTTTTGAGACAGAGTCTCACTGAGTTGTTCATAAAGGCCTCAAACTTGAGGTCCTCCTGCCTCAGTCTCAGCGGAGGCTGGGATTACAGGCCTGTGGGATCATGCCCCGCAAAATACATTTCAAACAAGGAACTTTGAAAGTGCCGGTGCTGTCTTAAGAATCAAAGGAATGTCTCCTTGAAGGAAGATTCCAGGCCTGGCATGAGAACTATCTGAGGCAGAACGAGGCCTGCCGTTTTCCCAGTCACTCAGGTGCCTGTCTGGGCCAGTATGGAGACTGTTTGGGGCAAAGAACTTCTTAGGAATTAACTCTAGAACATATTTTCCTTGTTCAAAGGGAAGCTGCCCTGATCACTGACTAGCATCCATGAGCACACCTCTCTGGGGTTGGGGACACACTGTGGGGAGACGTCCTCTCTGGAAGGTCAGAGGGCAAATGCCCAGTCAGATCCAAGACAGAGCTATGGGTGACTAGCAGACCCAGACAGGTCCTGACCTATGCTCCTGGGTCAGCCAGCTCCCTGAGGTATGACCCAGTGAGCTGACCCTGCCACCACCAGCCCAGGAAGCCAGGCCAGCACCTAGAAGGCAGGGCCTCAGGGTAAACCTGCGGCCCCACAGTGACACCGTGTGGTAGGTAGATGGAGCTGCAGCAGAAGAAAGCTGTGACTCACTAGCAATCCAGAGTTCCTCTAGTTAATGAGGTGGGCAGGAGTTCAAGCAGCTAACTGGGGAGGGATGTAATCGGGTGGGCGAGCCTCTGGTCACCTCGGTGGCCACAGGCAGTGGTTCTTCTTCCTAGGCTACAGAGGGACAGGCGAACCAGCTCTGAGATGGCTTTGCGGGGATGGCTGGTAGAGAGGAGAGCCGCAAGTTCTTTTGGACAGGAACCTGACCAGCCATGCATGGATGCACGAGTGGCCTGAGTCCTGAGCCTCATGGGCTCAAGCGTCTGACATGAGGGGTCCCGCCAGGAGGGAAGACCACTGGTGGGATTGAGGGAGTGAGCACGATGGAGAAAGCGGCTAAGGCGGAGCTTTGGAGGTTTGGAAGCTATGAGAGGTGGAAGGGAAGGGAGGGAGAAGGAGCAAAGGGAGACGTTTAAAATTGACACCCAGGGCTGGGGAGAGGCCCGGCGGGTAAAGAACTTGCCGTGCAACCGTGAGCACCTAGGTTTGGATGCCAGCACCCGCGACAGCTGGGGGTGGGAGTGAGTGCCTGTTAGCATCCCACATGAAAGCAGGTGTACCCAGGTAAGGGTTCCTCCAGGAAGCCAGGGCACCCAGGGGCACCTCTAGTCACCAGCAAGGCCCAGGATAACGGACATGGAAAGAGAGTGTTCTAGAAGCAGTCTGCTTCAGAGGCTGGCACTGTGGGGTCTCTGAAGCAAGATGGCTGGCTGCCAAGGGAACGGAAACACGGGAGAAGGGGAGAAGGTTCCTAAACTGGGGCCATGAGGCACAGCTCAGCTGCTGCTGCCTCCTCTTCCTTCCCTCCCCCTCCTCCTCTTCCTCTTGTACACCCCGTCCTCCTTTTCCTCCTCCTGTTTTATTATATTACGTTTTGGACACCCTGCGGAGGTCAGAGAACAACTCGTGGGAGTCGATTCCCTTCTTCCAGTATGTGGGTCATGGGGACCAAACTCAGATCAACAGACTTGGCAGCAAGCTCCCTTAGCCTGCCGAGCCATCACGCTGGTCTTGGTCTTCTTCACGCTTCCCTATGTCTCCTGGTTCCTCCCTGGGACCCTGGAAGTTATGCTCTCACACACCCAGGCAAGGATTCCAGCCTCCAGAGGTCTCCCCCTGTCATCTCACCCACTGCTTGTTCTCAGAGATTTATGGCACCTGAGTTCTCACCCAGGAGCCATTTCCACCTCTGGCAGGGGCCCTTGGTGCTGAATGGTTACCGTTTTTGCCCGTGAGCATCTGGAGAAACTTCGGACATTGTACTTCCACCGTCTGCGCCGGTGCCGAGGAGGGCCAGCAGCTCATGTTGTCCCACAGCCCCTCACAGCCTGCAGAGAAGAGCCCAGCAGCGCATGAGGATGGAGCATGGACCAAGGCTGTCCACCAGCACCACCCTTCTCAAGCCCAGTTCCCATTAAGCACGGACTCCTTGAACTCCACCTTCCCGGGGTTGAGGCACGGATGGAAACCAGGGTCTTGTGTGCCCTGGGCAAGTGCTACGCCGCTGAGATATTTCTTCAGCTCTGGCCAAGTGGTTAACATTCGAGCATTTCCTATTCAGCTTCTAACACCAGGAATGGGGGTGTGGCCCAGTTGCTGGAGCACTTGTCTAGCATGCACAAGAGTCCTAGGTTTGGTTCCCAACACCACATAAGCTGGGTGTGGTAGCATATGTTTATAAACCCAGTAGGGAGAAGGCTGCAGAATCAAAGCTTCAAGGTCATCCTCAACTACATAGTAAGACTGAGGCTGTATAAAATTCTCTTTCAAGAAAACAAAACAAAAGCAATACCATCCAAGTACGGGGCTTCCTAAGGTCACTCTCTCCTAGACTCTCACCATCCTTCTCCTGGGCCATAGCCTGCCCTGTCGTTCACCCGACCTCCAAAGCCTCTCCCAGGCCCACAAGGTTCTGGTGCTACTAACAGGGAAGAAACACACCACATATGACTTACCTGTAGATGGACGTTTCTATCCCACCCAGTCCCATAGCCCTTTAGTCCCAAATAAACACCCAGAGGCCTATATTAATTATAAACTGTTTGGCTGATGGCTCAGGGCTCTTTCTGGCTATGTTTCCCTTAATTATTAACCCATTTCTATTAATCTATGAATCATCACCTCATTTCCTGTCTGTCCAGACCTCCAGACCTCTGTGGTTAGCTAGTGGCAAGCTCCATTCTGTAACCCTCAGATGGCTTTATTTGTACAAGCAAGATATCACCACACTTACCTTCTTACCTCCCCAGACCTCTGCATACTCTGCAGACCCCATTCATCCTGGCCAGGCCCATCTCTTGTGTTCTCCTCCTCCACCACACACACACACACACACACACACACACACACCCCACACCACATCACACACACATACACACACACCACACCACACACACACCCCACACCACATCACACACACATACACACACACCATACCACACACACACACCACACACACCACACACTCACACCCCCCACTTACCATACACACCACACACACCATACACACATACACACACACACCACACACACACACACCACACACACACACCACACCACACACACACACTTACCATACACACCACACACACACCACACCACACACACATACACACACACCATACCACACATACACCACACACACCCCACACCACATCACACACACATACACACACACCATACCACACACACCACACACACCACACACTCACACCCCCCGCCTCCCCACCCCCCCACTTACCATACACACCACACACACCATACACACATACACACACACCACACACACACACACTTACCACACACACCACACCACACACACCCCACACCACATCACACACACATACACATACACTATACCACACACACACACCACACACTCACACCCCCCACTTACCATACACACCACACACACCATACACACATACACACACACACCACACACACACACCACACACACACACCACACCACACACACACACACACTTACCATACACACCACACACACACCACACCACACACACATACACACACACCATACCACACATACACACCACACACCCCACACCACATCACACACACATACACACACACCATACCACACACACACACCACACATACACACCACACACACCACACACTCACACCCCCCGCCTCCCCACCCCCCCACTTACCATACACACCACACACACCATACACACATACACACACACCACACACACACACCACACACACCACACCACACACACACTTACCATACACACCACACACACACCACACCACACACACATACACACACACACCACACCACACACACACACCACACACACACACACACACATACACACACACACACACACACACACACACACACCCTTGCCTCTTCATACTGATCCCTGAGCCTGTCTGGGGTTAACTAATGCCTCGAGACAGGTCAGGTAGTTGGAGACTATGAATTGGCACCAAATGTTGAACTAGGCAGACTCAACCTGCCTCTGTTTCCCGACTGTCAACTCAGCAAACCACCTCTCCTCACTCTACTTCGCGGCTTCTGCTTCACTGGAAAGGGGGGGTTGAATCAGATGCCTTGGGTTCTCTCCACAAACACCAAACCAGAGAGAATGGAAGGCCTGTATGAAGACATGGAGCTGAGAAGCTACAGAGATGTCAAGGACAAGTCTATTTGCAGAGGACACTGTGCCAGCATTGGTCTGTCCACCAGCTCATTGGCCATATAGTGAGTACCTTCACGATGCCAGGCCCACAGGAGGCCCAAGGACTCCAGCTGTGGACCACCAGATAGGCTTCTGCTTGGTGGACAACAGTGCTTGGAAGCTAAGTCAGTGACTGCCTTTGTCACTGTGTGCTGGAAGTTGGGGTACTCTAGACTCTAGATCAGGGAAGATGGAAAGACTGGGCAGATTCTTCAAAGTCCTGATGCACACAGAACTCCTTCTCCTGAGAATTTATAAGACACAGGTTTCTGGATCTGACCTCCCAATGACTGAATTAAAATCCTGTAGGCCAAAACCCAGAGAACTGTGTACTGGACATGCTTCCAGAAGTTTCTGATGTGAAGTAAGGGGCAGAGCCTCTGTGGTGGGGCAGGTTACCATGGGGACTGCACTGAGAAGGAATAATGATGTCAAGAGGACACACAGCATGGTTGGACTGATGTTTGAACACTGTCTCCTTCTGCCCCCTCTCTTCCTTCCCCCTGTCTCTCTGGGTCTCAAGTATCCCACAACAACCTTGAACTTGCTATGTATCTCAGGCTGGCTTTGAATTACTGATCCTCCTGCCTCTATCTCCTGAGTCCTAAGATTACAGATTGGCCCACTGTCCTATTTCATTTCAGTTGCTATGATGCAATGTTCCAACCAAAAGTAGCTCCGGGGAGAAAGGGTTTATTGTACTTCCAGGTTAGATCGGAGTGGCAGGAACTTAAAGCTGTTGGTCGCATCATACCGGCATCAAGAGCGGAGAGAAATGAATGCTTGCATGCTTGCTCCCTGTCCTGGTCATTCTCCACTTTTATACAGTTTGGGACCCCTACCTAGGGAATGGTGCTACCCACAGTGAGCTGGGTCTTCCCATATCTATTAACTCAAGACAATCACCCACAAACCAACCCAATGTAGACTCCTATGTTGAGGTTCTCTTCTCAAGTGAGTTTAGCTTGAGTCATGCTAACAGTAAAAGCTAATCATCACAAGTGCCACACCATGCCTGGTTTACAAATGGCTGGGGACAGAATCCAGGGATTCATGCATGTTAGGCTGTTAACTGAGCCACATCCCAGGCCTGAGTGTTTGATATGATTTAGAAATCTCTCCTATTGGCTCATATGCTAATCAGCTGTTCCCCAGCAGGTGGCACTGTTCTGGGAGATTCTGGAAACTTTTTGAGTGGGGCTTAGTTGAAGGGAGTAGGTCACTAGGAGGCAGTCTGAAGGGTTTGCGTAGTACTCAGTCCCTTTCTTGTGCTCTGCCTCCTGTCCACCATGAGATGAACAGTATCTTCCTGAACATGTTCTTAACTCCATGACCTTCTGCCTCACCACAAGCCTAAATCCAGGAGGGCCAAGGACTGTAAACTGAACTCCCAGAAACCGTAAGTAAAAATAAATAGCTCCTCTCTTGGATTCTTTATGTTGGGTGTTTTGTCAGAGCAACAAGAAAACTAATACAGATAGGGTCCCGTGGGTGAGCAAACACATCTATAAGAGCAAGGACTAGGTGCTGGTCCTTCAAGGAACCCAGGAGGTGAGCAGCCCTTGAATACATCTGAATCTTCACCCAGAATCCCACAGTGAGCCTGGCAGGTGGGAAACCCTGCCCATTTCTGTCTTGGAATCGCTACAGAATGTCCGTCCCACCATCCCAGAAGACTGACTGATCTTCCATCATCCTGTAGTGAATGTTGTCTCCCAGTCTGAGAAGGATCTTCCCAGGTATCCCTGGGTGTGAGAGTCAATGTTCACTGTCAACTTGATAGGATCTATAATCACATAGGAGATAAACCTCTGGGCATGTCTGTACGGGAGTTTCTAGGTTCAGTTAATGGAAGTGGGAGGAGCCACCTTGAATGTGAGCATCACCATCCCACGGGTTGGGGAGAAACAAAAGAGAGAAAGCAAGCTGGCTAGGAACACTCATCTCTCTGCTTCCTGACTGTGGATGCAATGTGAGCAGCTACCACAAGCCCCTGATGCTGTGGCTGCCCTGCCACGATGAACTGTACCCTAAAACTATGAACCAAAGTCAGCCTTCCTTCTTAGCTGCTTTTGCCACAGCGATGAGAAAAGTAATGTAACCGGTGTGACTTTGTCCTTGCTGGGTTCTTTCCCAGACTTGCTACTCTCTATTTCCAGCATCCGGAGTCCCAGGAGGACTCCTTCTCCCCTTCCTTAAGCACACGTTTCCGTGAGGCTGCAGTATGCAGGGTCCTTGTCTACACAGTGGCTTCTCCGGTATTAGTGGCTGGTGACTGCTTCCAGAGTCTATTAGTCACCTGAGAAGAGGGACTCAGAGATGGCCGGGGGTGGCCAAGCCACCAGAGCACTGGCCAAAGGCTCCAGTCCATGTGATAGATGACCTTGCCTGCCTGGCCAGACACAATGAGGTGTCAGAATGTCTGAGAGCCTTCTGGAGGTGATGTTGGGCGGGGCTGTAGAACAGTCAACCTAGAACTGGCTGAGGCCTGGTAAGAATGCCTGGGGTAGGTAGGAGTCCCTGCCAGCTGGCTCAGAGACACTCTTCGTGTCAGCCAGGTCCCGGGCTGGGGTGGAACCATGCCAGACTTGAGCTATGCATAGCAGACATTCTGGAACTGGCTATTCCAACAGCCCAGGTGTCATGAGGTGTCAATGTTTTGGGGGGGTACTTGTTTGAACAATTTTTATATTATATTTTGTGGATTTTAGAGGTTTACTATATCTTCAAAAGATGAAAAGAGAGTTAGTAGGGTGCTCTAGCTCCATGGGGGAAGTGCTTGCCTAGCATGGACACAGTCCTGAGTTCCAGCCTCAGCACCAAGTAAACCAAACATAATCGTGCAGACCTGTGATTTCAGCACTCAGGAATGGAGACAAGAGGAGCAGAAGTTCAAGGTCTTCTTTGACTACCAGAGTTTGAGGCTAGCCTGGGCTACATGAGACCCTGTCTAGAAATAACGGAAGAGAGGGTGTGGAAGAGGGAGAGAAGGAGGCAGGAATAAAAAAGAAGGGAAGAGAGGAAGGGAGGGAGGGAAGAAAGGGAGGGAGAGAAGAGAGGGAGGGATGGAGGGAAGGAAGGAGGGAAGTAGGGAGGGAGGGAGGGAGGGAGGGAGGGAGGGAGGGAAAAAGGCACAAGGCCACTCAAAAGCCATACAATTGATGTGACGAATGGCTCAGAGGAGAATGGCTATGGAGGTGACATCCCAGACAGCCTTGCAGAGAGCTCTTCCCCAGCCACACAGAAAAGTGCCCGGGGGCCAGGGATCTGTTAGCTACTAACACGCAGAGCAGTTTGGAGTGTTTTTGAGAAGCTATGAAGACTTATGTGTCAGCTACTCTAGGAGAACAGGGTTATAATAAGTCACAGTGAAGAGACAATGGTCTGCTGCCACTCACGGGAGGGTATAGGCCCCTCTAAACGTGGACGCCCCTGAGTCTGCTCCAGGCACACCCGGCACCAGGTGTGCCTGTGCCTTGCCTAGAGCTGGCCCCAGAGGCAGGTCTAGGATGAAGCTGGACTGGGGAAAGGAGGAAGGTCTAGCTGGGAGGACGGGACCTTGGGGATCTTCATGGCCCCAGCTAGCAGGGTCACAGCGAGCCAGCCCTCTGCCGACTTTCACTTTTCCCTGCACTGACCCACAAGGGCCACCCTTCAGTCCTTGGCTTATTTATAAATCAGCGCAGATGGCCTGACGATAACCTGGGGCTATTTCTGGAGCATATGACATAGGAGTTGGAACAGCCTTCTTCTGGGGTCCTGCACCTGCTCATGGAGGTCAGCGGGGACCCACAGTTCCTCTGTGTCTGAGAAGAGCATTTTAGAACTTGATACAAGTGGTTGCGTAGTATGACCAATGGTAGGGGACTGTAAACCTCCAAGGTGTTGATTTAAGATGAATTTCATCTCCATAGAAAAGCACAAAAGTACAAAAGATCCCGTGCCTTCCCACTCAGGCTGGGGGAGATCAGCCCACTGGCAGAGACCAGAAGAAATCGGCTAGCATGCCCCACTTGAAAGGAAGCACAGAGCACCAAGGTCCAGAGAGGTGCAGAGCTTGCTGGAGGTCACACAGGCCCTATGTGACAAAGCTGGATGGATAACCAGCTCGGTTATGACTACAGAATCCACAAACATCTGGCCACCACACTATCCTTCTGGAACATTCTTCTCATAGGGAGAGCTGGCAACTTCCCCTAGCCTGCTCCCAGAGGGTGATGGCCTCTGTAAACCAACTAATAAACACCCCAGGAGAGTGGCGACCAGGGTCATGACCCTGAGACATTCCCACAGAGTGGACTTGGTCACCTAACTCAAAAGAGCTGGAGAGTTAATTTTTTATTTGTAGTAAGTATTCCAGGCTTGATGATACTCCATGGATGGCATTTCCTGTAATTTGTCTAGCTTTCAAACATTAACCGCTACCCAGGAGAATCAACAGCTTAACCATTAACCCCAGGCCCCCAGCAGAGTTCCCTGACCAAGTGCATGAACAAGATGGAACCTTAGGAGGGATTGAGGGCTGAGTTCCTTAGGAACCCACTGAAGTGGCAGGCAGGATGAGGGGCACACCTCAGCCCCTCCCGGGCCTTGCATCGGGTTCAGAGCACATGACACCTGCCTGGTTCTAGAACAACCCTCAACCTGTGTGTGTGTGTGTGTGTGTGTGTGTGTGTGTGTGTATTCCAATGAATTTGTGTATGTGTGTGTGCCGGTGTATTCATGTGTGTGTGTGTTCCTGTGTATTCATGTGAATGTGTGTTTCTGTGCATTTGTGTGCATGCATGTATGTTCCAGTGAATTCATGTGTATTCATAGGTATGTGTGTATTTGTGTGTGTGCGCATATGTGTGTATGATCCTGTGTATTCATGTGTGTAGGGTGCATGTGCAAGTCAGAAGGCAACCTCAGGATACCGTCATCCTGCTTGCTGAGTCAGTCTCTCATTGGTCTGGAACTCGCCAACATGGCTACTCTGGCTGTACAGTGAGTCCCGGTGCATATCCCTCCAGTCCGGCACTGGGACTGCAAGTGCATGTCACCATGCCTGGCTTTTAAAACTGTGGGTTCTTGGGATTTGACTCAGGTCCTCATGTCTGCAAGGCAAACACTTAACTGACTGAGCCATCTCCCCAGGCCCAGGTTCTTTTCCTAATGATGCACTCTTAGATGATAGACTACAGAGCAGATAATAGGGATACAATTAGCACTAAACAATTCAAACTTACAACAGTGTTGATTGATGATAATGATAGGTATTTATTTCTTTATTGACTGACCGTGGTGCTATGGATTGAACAGAGGGTCTTGCCCTGTACGGTACTCATTTTACCACACTTATCTCCATTCTAGAGATCAGAGAGCCAAGCCTCAGAGGGTTAAATAGTTTGTTATAGTCACACAACCAACAACTGCCAGTCGGTGTTCCCTAAAAAGAATGCTGAGGTGATTCGTGGTACCCTCATGGGAGTAGAAGGGTGCTATACATACATGGGCATATTTGCTAAGATGCTCCCTGGCAGGGCTGGAGATGGCTCAGTGGTTAAGAGCACTTACTGTTCTCGCAGAGAATCCAAGTTCACGTCCCAGCACCCATACAGTGGCTCACAACCACCCATAACTTCAGTTCCGGGGCATCCGATGTTGTTTTCTGGGCTCCTCAGGCACCAGAAATGCATATGGGACACATACATACTTGTGAGTAAAATCTCATACATACAAAATGAAATAAATAAATGAAAAACAAACATTTTAAAATTGTAAAGATGCTTCCTAGCCCTCTCAGGGCTTTCAGCAACCCCTCAGGAGTCATCCGGCAACCAGAGACACGCATCTCCATCTGGGGCAGCATGCCGTCCTCTAAGCATGGTGCTCTCAGGCAGTCTGTTTCGAGTCTGGGTCTGCACCGTCAGCAACAGATGGGTTCTCTTCCCCCTGCTCCAGCCATCCTACCCCTCCCATCCTACCTGCCTCTCCCACAATGCACCAAGAATGTGGACGAGAGAACAATGACCCCATGAAGCACTTCCCACCAAACCTTCCCTTTGGGTTTCGGAGGTGGCTCAACAATTAAAATGCTTGCTACACAGACATCAGGACTTGAGTTCAAAACTCCAGAACCTCCATAAAGCCAGGTGTAAAACTACACATGTGTAATCCCAGAGTTCCTGTGGGAGGAAGAAGCAGAAAAATGCCTGGCAGCTCTCCAGCCAGCTAGCTAGCCCGGCATGGGCAGCAGTGTTGAGGCCTGGTCTTAAACAACCACCAGTTTTCCTCTGACTTCTACACCTATGCCCTGGCATGTGTGTCCCTACACACACACACACACACACACACACACACACAGATGTAGCATACACGCACCTGAAGATTTATAAACCAACAAACTGTGTGCGCAGACACAGATGGCGAGGAAGCATTGGATGTCCCCAGAAAAAGGAGGTATGAAGCTTCCGAGTCCTCGTAGACCGTGTCCCCTATCTGACAGCTGATGGATCCGACAAACCTGGACCCACCCTCGACAGCCTGCCTGGTCCTGAGGACAAGTTCCCTGCTCCAGATGACTGGACAGGAGCCACCTTCAGAGTTCACTGGGCTGAGGGGGACCTCCTACCTGCTACCGTCTCCAGGCCCAGACCTCCTTCCTTGTCTTCGGAGAGTTCCTGCAGACACTGGGCCCGTTCCTCCTGCAGCACACGCAGCACATCACACAATCGGGGCAGAGCTCCCACCTGTGGTGGAAAAGCACGGATTGTCGTCAGCGCTGCTGACGGACCCTGCTTCCGCAAGCAAGAACAAAGGGTGGCGCGGGTAAGAGGCTCCACTCCCACACCGGTCTCCAACATCAGCTCCAGCACAGCGGTGGGGACGACCTCGTCACCACTACAAAGACCCGACTCCCCACCCGGCTTCTGTGAAGAAGGGCAACTTGGCTTCTTCCAGGATGGGGTCAAAGTCGTCTCTACGGGTACCAGCCCTCTGCCTCATGGCCAGGAATGAGAGAGAAAGAAAAAGAAGAGCATCGGGGCCACACCCCTCTTCACAGGTACACCTACAATGACCAGGAAGCCTCCCACCTGTCCCCACTTAAGACTTCCACCATCTCCCAACAGCACCAAGCTTGGGTAGCTCTTTAACACATGGGATTTGGCGAACATTCCAGACTCAATTTTTAGAAAAAGATAAAAAAAATTAAGTGTAATTCTAGCAAACATACACAAACTTGTGTGATAAGAAGTGTACAATGTTGGTAGCTATGAATGGGGGATGTGCATGAGTGCAAGTGCCCATAGAGGCCAAAAGAGGGCGCCAGACCCCTGGAGCTGGAGGTGCAGGCAGTTAAGAAGCCAGGCACCTGACTCAGAACCAAACGGCGCAGGAATATAAGTACACCGTCTTAGAGCCAGCTCTCTAGTCCCAGCTCTCCAACTCTTAAACCAACACTATGTCTTGGGTTCCTGGGATATCCCAAACTTTGTATTAAGGAAGTTCAATATTTAGATGTTTTAAATTCTCCCTGGAGATATTTCTCACCCCCGAATTCCGTACACTCCGTTCATATCACTTTTAATGAAAATGCTCAGTGTTTATAATGGCTTCTTTTGACAATGAAATATTGTTAGCTGTTGAGACTAGCCGCATAAGAGGATTATGTGTCCTTGGGCACTTTGTCCCGCCCCCCCAGGTCAATAATTGCTGTTTTTTCATTCGATTAGTTTCTGTGTGCCTGAGCTGACTCTCCCTTCCTCCCTCCCTCCGTTTGTCTGGAGTCCCGGATGGTTGAATGTGGGCCATCTGCAGCAGCCCTCTAGTCTGTCATCCTTCTGAACTTGTTTTCCTCCATTTCCTCTCTGCGGTCGTTCCATGAAAGACTTCCTTGGTATTATCTGTGGAAGCTCTTTCATTTGTTTAGTTCTCTTGTGATAACATAAATGCCAGGCTAGCCTTAAACTCCCTATGTAGCCAAGGGTGACCTTGAACTTCTGATTCTCCTGTCTCCGTCCCACTCTACCCCCATGCGCAGTGCTAACAGCCTCTGGGGCTTGAAGCTAGGGTTTTGTGCATGCTAGGCAAGCATTACACCAACTAAGCCACACCCTCAGGCCCACTTTTATTTTTTTAGTCTACAAATTTTAATCCAATTATGGTATTACCAGGGTATACCCTGTACTAATTTCCTTTTTTAAAAGATCTGCTTATTTTTATGTTTATATATGTACCTCCATGAAATTATGTGCACTGTGTGTATGCAATGCCCACAGAGGCCAGAAGAGGGCTCTGATCCCCTGGAACTGGAGTTAACGGGCAACTGTTAGCCAGTGGGTACTGGGAATTGAACCCTTGTCCTCTGCAAGAGCAGCAAACACTCTTAACCACTGAGCCATCTCTCCAGCTCCAGTGATTTCCCTTTTAAAGAACTGGTACTTGACCTGCCATCTGTGTGAGGCTTTCCACATCCAACCGTGTCTTTGTGGGGAATGCCACCCTCTGTCCTAACACTCAGTTAGGTTGGGTATGCTATCACACACAAGCTCACATTTGCTGCTGGCGGTTCTCTGACAGCTACCATCTCTGTCTTTGGGATGCTTTCCAAATGTAAGACGTGTTTTACTAAAGCTTCTTGGCCTGAGAGTCAAGAATTGCTCCCTGGGAGCAGCCAGTCAGCTCTGTGTTTGTTGCTGTGTGTCCCCATATCACTGATTAACACAAAGGAGGGGAAAAACACCCAGTTTGGGACAATCTGTGTGCTCTTGGATTCTTGGCCCTGCAATGGAGGTGAAATGTCAACCTACGCCGTTCACTAAGTTGATGGACTTGAAGCCATGGGCAGCCATAGTCTGTCCTTGAGAAAACAATGGAAGAATCCAGCCCCACTTGGAGGTGGTGAGGGGATAATGAAGCAAACATCAACAGAAGAAGAGAACAATGGCGAGTTCTATTAGCAGTTGTGAGTTTAAAGGAGTGCGCCACCAACACCCGGCTAAAACTCCGCTAAATTCTTGGGCTTAGTGAAATGCTGTGCAAGCTTGAGGAAGGACCTGGGTTTGGATCCCCAGGACTCAAGACCAAGGCAGTTTGTTGCAGTAATTCCAAGGCTGGTGAGATAGAGACAAGAAGCTTAAAGAGAATCCCTGGGTCTCATTTGCCAGCCAACCTAGCTGAATTCCCAGCATCTTAAAACAGTAAGGTGAAAGGCCGGGCATTGGTGGCGCACACCTTTAATCCCAGCACTAGGGAGGCAGAGGCAGGCAGATCTCTGTGAGTTTGAGACCAGCCTGGTCTACAAGAGCTAGTTCCAGGACAGCCTCCAAAGCCACAGAGAAACCCTGTCTCGAAAATAACACCACCACCACCAACCAAACACAAACAAAAAAAACAGTAAGGTGGGGGCTGTGGGGATGGCTCCGGAGATAAAGTGCTGTTCTCCAACCACAAGGACCACCAAACCACGTAAATGCCCGGCAGGCATGGTGGTCTTGTGTGTGATAGCACCAACCTCACCTAGGAAGTGGCAACAAAAGATCCCTAGGGGTAAATAATTGTCAAGCTGTGGGCTCAGTGAGAGGCTGCCTCACATAATAATGTAACAGGGCTGTGGTGACGGCTCAGCAGCTAGAAGCACTTGCTGTTCTTGGAGAGGACCAGTTCTCAGTACCCGTATTGGGTGGCTAGCAGTCACCTGCAACTCCAGCTCCGGGGGATCCAACGCCCTCTTCTGGCCTCCTCGGGAAACTGCACTCATCTGATCATCCTCCCATGTAGAAATGCATGCTTACACATACATAAAAATAAAATAGATTTAAAAAATAAAAAATTATGGAGAGTGATTAAGGGAAACACCCAACATCAACCTCAGGCATGTGCACACACACACACACACACACACACACACACACACACACAGACACAGTGGGAGCTCAGTGAAGAGCTTTGCTTAACTGTGGCAATCATTTGATAATGTGCATCAGAACACTGAGCCCCCACAAACACATGTGATTTTTAGTTGTGTGTGTGCATGTGTATGTATATGCATATATATACAAGTGTGTGCACATATGAAAGTCAGAGGACAACCTTGGGTGTCATGCTCAAGAATATCATCTACCTTCTTGGACACAAGGTCTCCCATTGACCTGAAGCTCACTAATTAGGCTAGACTGTGGGATCAGGGACTCTCCTGTCTCAGTTTCCATAGTGCTGAGGTTATAATCATGAATGGACCACCATGCTTGATACTTGACTTGGTTTATAGGGATGATAATCAACGTGAAGACAAGCCCACACACAGCTGGCCACCAGGGGGCAGAGGTGGGACCATGGAAGGAAGGGTCCAGACCTGAAGTGGACAGCTAAAGAGTGGGAAACTCTAACCTCACTTCCGAGTGGACCATGAAGAATTCAGACACAGAATCGGGAATGGGAAGGATCTCTTCCCATCTTGGTGCTATTTGGAAGGTTGTAGAACTTTTAGAAGGCAGGAGCTAGTAAAGGTTAGGTCAATGGGGGTTGTCTTAGTTTTGTTTCTGTTGCTGTAATAAAATACTCTGACAAAAGCAAATGAAGGGAGAAAGGGACAATCTGAGCACACAGTTCCATGTTACAGTCCATCCTGGGAGTGAAGTCATGGCAGCAGGAGCTTGAGTGAGATGGTCACATGACATTCACAGTCAGAAGAAAACAGCAGTGAATGTATGCACACTAAAGCTCTGTTCCTTTCTCTACTCTTATTAATCAGAACCCCCAATCGGAGCATGGCGACTCCCTCAACAATATTCCACCTTAATTAATATGATCTGAATAATCTCCCAGAGACATGCCCACAGACCAACCCAATCTAGACACCCCTCAATGACATTCCCTCCCCAGAGATTCAAAGCTAACCACCACATGGCGAACCTTCAAAGGGGACTTCGGGCACCAGCCCCTTCCTGTCTTCATTTTGCTTTCTGGCTATGAAATGTGAAGTTTTGACGAACTTCCACCATGATGCTGGCCTCAGCACAGGCCCAGAGCAACAGCCTAACTCACCATGGACTTGCACCATGATGCTGGCCCTGAGCAACAGGCTAATTCACGGTGACTCTCCAAAACTTTGAATCAAAATCAACCTTTTTCTTTATAAGTTGATCATTCCATGTATTTGTTTTAAAAACAAAAAGGTGAGCAACACAGGTAGGCAAGGTGTAGGGGTTGGGCATAACAAGAGAGCAGTACTCCCTCCTTAAATAGTGGCATGGACTGAATGTTTATGTCACCCCAAATTCATACACTGAAGCCCTCACACCCAGTGTGGGTATGTTTGGAGACAGAGCCACTCAGAATGTAATGGATGTTAGTACGATCAGTGAGGGTAGAGGCTGGATCCTAAAGGATTTGTGTTTTTGTAAGAAGAGACAATATCCACCCAGAATGCTCCCTGGAGAGGTCACATGAGGGCAGAGTAGCTACCTAGAAGCCAGGAAGTGAATCCTCAGTAGATTCCACACCTGCCAGACCTGGATCTAGACTTTGGCTCCAGAACTGAGGAAAGGAAGCCTTTGCTGTTTATGCTAGTCAGTCTGTGGTGTGTGTGTGTGTGTGTGTGTGTGTGTGTGAGAGAGAGAGAGAGAGAGAGAGAGAGAGAGAGAGAGAGAGAAAGAGAGATCAACCGATCAACCTGCCATATTATTAGTCTTCGCATGCCTTGTTTTTTGTTTTCTTTTTATTTCTTTGTTTTGTTTTGAGGCAGGGTCTTTCACTGGCCTGGAACTTAACAAGTAGGCTAGGCTAGCTGTCCAGGAACCCCAAGGGACTCTGGTCTCCACCTTCCCAGAGCTAGGATTATAAGCATGAGCCATTCCATCTAACTTTTAACATGGGATCTAGAGATCAAACTTCGGTCCTTGTGATTTCTGGGCAAGAGCCACCTCCCCAGTCCACTGGCATATGGGTTATCTTGGGGCAGTCCGGCTGACCTAGGTGAACAGGAAGGAAAGACACAAAGGGTTCGATGCAGCCACATGCATCAAAGGAAGCTAGCCGCTCCAAGGAAGTCTGTCAAGGTAGTCTTGATTCTCTGGAAATGACAGCATATGCATCAGCTAGAAATGAGAGTGTGGATCAGGAGGGCAGGAATTCAAATAGACAGGTCATGTGAGAGTGTCTGTGAGAGCTGTGGGTGAGGGAAACAGCATGGAGGGCTTCAGATAAAGTCCCTGGGGTTAGCTGAGGTTATGGGGCTAGGTTCTGATCCTAACAGAATCATGTTCCTATAGGGGCAGGATGGTCTGGGCTGCAGGCACAATTGGCCAGGTCTGTCTATCTGCATTAGAGTTCATCAGCCAGAGTGGTCTGTTGAGGCAGCCCCAGGATATTCTCATTTTTCCAAGTCCTCACAATACTAAGCAGCTTTCTATTTATTATAAACCAGTAGATAGGATCTGCGTGTTGGTTTACCTTGGACTGCAAGGTACCCCAGCGCCTGGTGAAAGTCAGTGTTATTGACAGAAAGAGACTGAGGTCCAGTGAAGAGACACTGAAAGGGGCCAACAAAATGGCAGAACTCTAGTTCTGCAAGTCACTCTGGGCCGTTCAGACCAGCGGGGATGCTGGGAAGATGCTTCAGCTTCTGTCTGTCAGGCTCTGAAGTTGGAGAGTTTCTGTTTCAGAGTCATCAACTAAGGTGGGTCAAGTAGGAGAAAATGCAAAAGCAGGACAGTGAAGACATAGAATGCATCCTCTGTAGTGTCTGTATCTGGCTTGGAACTAGGTTTTGATTATGTGTACTTGTGTGTTAGTTAGCTCTCCACTGCTGTGATGACATAGCACAGAAAATCAACTAAGGAGACTAGAGTTATTTCATTGGCTTAGAGTCTCACTTGGGACCAGCCGTTTCGGGCCTGTGGCAACAGAGAGAGCATGTGGCAGAGGACAGTGCTCACTTCATGGTAGCCAGGAATCAGAAAGACATAGAGGAAGGGTCAGTGTAGGAGTGAACCCCACAAAGCTATCTGCCCATTAGGGCGGGGTCAAGGTAGAGATAAAAGGAAATGAAAGGAAAAGGGGCTTCCCCTTTTTCTCCTGGAAGCCAGCCACGCTTCTAACTCCTGGTCTGTGCGACTCTCTCTCTCTCTCTCTCTCTCTCTCTCTCTCTCTCTCTCTCTCTCTCTCTCTCTCTCTCTCTCTCTCTCTCTCTCTCTCTCTCTCTCTCTCTCTCTCTCTCTCTGGTAAATAAATATATTGTTTTCCCTATATAGCATCGAATATCGTTATAGGTCAGGGTCACAATATCCCCTAACTTCCACTCATCAGTCTCTAGATTGTTCTAGGGACTGGGCACCAAGCCTTCCATACACCTTTGGAGAGTATACAAGATCTAAACTATAGGGCTGGGGAGATGGCTCAGTTGGTAAAGTGACTGCATCCCAAGAACAAAGACCTGAGTTCAATTCCCCAGAACCTACGTAAAAAGCCAGGCATGGCGACACATAATTAAAACTTCAGTGCTAGAAAGTAGGGTGGGTCCCTGGGGTTCTTGAACCATTCAGCGAGCCAAATCAGCAAGTTCTAAAATTTACTGAGAGACCCTGTCTCAAATAACCAAGATGGGCAGGGTCCTGAGGAATGACACCCAAGGTTGACCTCTGACCTCAACACACAGACATGTTCACACACACAAGATCCTGTTTCCACCGTTGGACTCAGATTTTCCTTCATCTACCTCAGAACCTCAAATGCAACAAACACCTACTATTAGTCCCATTGATGTCCCCCCAGAAACATGACAGCCTTAAGGCAGTAGTTGTCACACAGGGCCAATTTCCCTGCTTGTAGTCATAGAGCATTTGACAATGTCTGCAGACATTCCATTGCCACAGCTTTGCAGAGATATTCCCGGCCTCTAAACTAGAGAACCCGAGATGCTGCTAGAACCCATACACGGCTTAGAACTGCTACATCTGGTGCCCATGTCAACAGTGTCAAGGCTTAGAACTGCTACATCTGGTGCCCATGTCAACAGTGTCAAGGCTTAGAACTGCTACATCTGGTGCCCATGTCAACAGTGTCAAGGCTTAGAACTGCTACATCTGGTGCCCATGTCAACAGTGTCAAGGTTGGCCTGGGATGTGGCTCAGTTGGTAGAGTGCTTGCTAGCGGGCATGAAGTCCTGGGTTCCAATCCCCCCCCGCATAGCATACATTTGGCATGGTGGCACACACTCGTATTCAGAAGGCAGAAGCAGGAAGATCAGAGGTTCAAGATCATCCTTAATTATAGGGAATTGGAGGCTATCCTGGGCTACATGAAACTTATCTCAAAAAAGTTGTGTCAAAGCTAAGAAACCTTGTTTGAATCAAGAGCCAGAAGCTACAGAGGACTGCCATAAGGCAGTGTTTTTCTGACCTGCCAGGGCAATGGTACACACAAACTCACTGCAGCTGTGGTTGCCTAAACAAATCAAGCCAGTCAACATATCGGCATGGATGGGGAGGGACTTTCGAGATGCCACCTCTGGCTGAGGAGCTACAGGCAGGTAATCACTGATATGGAGATGGGGTCAGCTTTCTTCAAGGGTGTGAACCCTGGAAGGTTCCCCATGCTCCAGTGGATTTTCCACGGCACAAATTACACTCAGTGGGAGAGAGAGAGAGAGAGAGAGAGAGAGAGAGAGAGAGAGAGAGAGAGAGAGAGAGAGAGAGAGAGAGAGATAAATTTGGGAGGTAGGGATGGATCCGGGCAGAGTTAGGAGACTAAGTAAGGAAAGATATGATCAAAATACATTGATAAAATGTTATAATAAGAAACAACAGAACTAGTATGAAGAGTCTAATAATTTTAAAAAGGTGTTCAATATATGTGGGTATTTGCCTGAATGTATATCTGTGTACCATGCATGCCTGGTGGTTCTAATTTGTCTCATATTGACATTAAAACCAACCACACTAACCTGTGCTGGGAAGGGGAGATAGGAATGTCCCTGGGGCTTACCAACCAGCAAGCCCAGCTTACTTGGTGAGTCCCAGGCCAGTGAGAGACCTTGCCTCAAAAAACAAGGTGGACAGCACTTGAGGAATAAAAGCCAGAAGTTTCTCTCTGGACTCCTCATCCACACGCACACACCTGTACACATGCACACACCTGTACACACGCACACATCTGTACACACACACCTGTACACACACACCTGTACACACACACACTCACACACTCACTTATCTGCACAAACGACACTGTCCTGTGGACCCTGATGTCATCTCAACCATTCACCATCATTCACTGAGCACATGTCCATAGACTCCCTCCTACAGTGGGGCAGGTCCTACAGAAAAAACTGAACAAGACAAGTGCTCAAGCTTCAGCATGTGTCTGGTGGGACAGTGCTGGGAGAGCAGGTGTCATTGTCCCAGGTGGAAGCCCTCATGTACGGAGCAAGGCAGTGGAGAAGGCACTGTGCTCAGTTTCCTATGGAAAAACAAGCAAACAAAACAAAGGTGGCCTCTTCAGCAGTCATCAAAATTTTCAGTGTCTGCTTGCAAAGGACGCTCCCGAACCTCCCCTGAAGGAAGAGGCCAGGGAAGGATGTAGGAACAAGTGCTTCAGCCTCAACAGTCTCTTTGGACATCCCTCTGAGGGAAATCCAAAAGGAAGGAAGAAATTATCTTTACTATCTTTGACTTTCAAGATCCAATGCCTGACTCCCCAGAGTCAAACAAGCAAAAGGAAAACGTTGCGGAAGCTGGGAAACTGTCCAAACAAAGTAGGTCAATTCCACCCTCATTTATTAAAGGCGTTTTCTGCCACAAACCCTAAGAGATAGAATCGCAGGCCAGGATAAGCTCATACAATAACCAGAGGCCCATGTGAAGATTTCTAGAGATACACATGGTGCATATGTAAATGGCATGCAAATCCATAAAGGACCAAACAAACCTCAGGTCCTCTGTCTGTCTGTCTGTCTGTCTGTCTCTGTCTCTGTCTCTGTCTCTGTCTGTCTGTCTGTCTGTCTCTCTCTCTCTCTCTCTCTCTCTCTCTCTCACACACACACACACACACACAAACTTTTCGAAGTTAGGAATCTGGGCTCTAGTCCCAGCCCTGCTCCTGACATGAGGCTATGAAGCAAATCCCTCTCTGAGGGCTTTTGATCTTCTGTAAAATGAAGGACTTGAACATATTATACACAAGCAGCATTCCAAGGTGCAGTGAAGACTTGAACCAAGCAAAGCCTCAGTTTCCCCATCTGTTTATTCCTGAGATAACCCGGAGCATCCCTTTGAGACAAAAAATGAAAGTCGAGGCTGTTCCTGCAGCTCTGGAGGGGCACAGATGCCTCAGGAAACGGGAAACTAAGTCATTGACCTAGACGGGATCTATTCCCAGTGGTTTCTTAGGGCGCAGACCTCGGGCAGGGGTGGGGGGTGAGGGTGACACTCTCCAGAGCTTGTCGGGAGGAGTAACCCTGGAGTCCTCAGCCCGGCAGCCTTGACCTTCTCAGCTCTTTCCATCCTGACAGCCTCAATGCAGTCTGTCTCTCCAGATATCCCAGGGGAAGGCGCCCAAAGTTCCCAGGGTTTCTATGGGAAAGAAACACAAACCACCCTCTGGCTTCTCTCTGCTCCAACTTTCTTCTTCTCCTGCCCTGAGTTCGTTGCAACCCGCTGCTCCCAGGAGCCCACAGGCACAGACTTTAGAAAGACAGTCCCCCGGGGGTGGGGGGAGTAGACGACACACGGGACTGCAAATGGTCCCACCACAGACGCAAAAAAAGCTCTACTCAGGTTTCTAAAATTTCCCATCTGCAACCCGGAGCGTGTAAAACCGCCAGCTAGCCTGAAGAACGTGGGTTCTGACTTTTTTTTTTTTTCTGACGTGGGGTAAGCCTCTCCCGCCCTTTTCTGAGCCTTGGTCTCCTTGCTTGCAAAATCTGAGTGACCGGGGTCTCAAAAAGGGCAAAGGGGGTTTTAATGAAGCACTAGAGGGCATGCGTGCAGCATACTTAACATTGCCGGGGCTGCTGCAGAGTTATCTCCTGGAAAGAAGTGGGCTCAGCGGCCAGAAGGGATGAGTGAAGGGCGAGGGATCTGAGCCTAGATCTGCCTCACCTGGGACAAAGAGCCCAGGAAGTTTTGCCTTTGGAAAAGGGGACTCTGAAGTGGGCTCCGACAGAGTGAACGATGTCATTGTTAAGGGAGGCAACATCGGCTGCTCCCCATGATTCCTAGGACCCAGTAGAGGAACGCGGACTGGTGGCTCGGGTCCGCGTCCTGGAGGGGCGCGTACTCACAGTGTGTGCTGATCTGGCGAGTAGCAGCAGCAGCAGCAGCGACCGTGGCCCCCGCGATGGCAGCCAGAGGCTCATGGTGCCAGTCCAGTGCTCCTCCGATCCTTGTTCACCTTTGTGTTCTGGCCACTCGGGGACTCGGTGTCTATTTCGGCGACCCTCTCAACGTCGTACGTGGCGTCCAGGACCCTGGGCGGACCCCAGGCCCAGTGAAACCATGGCTGAACCTACCCAATCCCACCAGATCCACTGCCGCTCTCTGAAGGAGGTAACGAGAGTGCTCACCGGCTCGTGCCCATTGATAAGGACTGCTCAGGACTCCACCCGCTGGGAATAGCAGGGAGGGAATGGGGGAAGAGAGCTCAGGGCTGGCTGGGAGGAGAGAGGGGGAGGGACCCCAGTCATAGATCTGGAGGCAGCTGCAACCTCCCTTTTTCCCCTCCAAATCACAGTACTCTCTCCGAAGTCTAAGGATCTAAGCCGTGAGCAGAGACAAGGTAGGCAACACTTTTTTTTCTTTTTAATCCTCTATTGCCGATGGAGACAGAGTCTCACTATATAGCCCAGGCTGGCTTTGAACTCACAAACCTCCTGCCTCAGTTTTCCCAGTGTTGGGATTCCCACAGCTGGTCTAGGCTCTCTCTACTAACCAGTTAACTCTTCCCAGGCTGACGTTTAAGCAAACAGAAGTCCATGCCTACTGTGTCCTACAGGACAGTTTGAAGTAACATAAATCTCTTTTACTTAGTGTTCACTACTGCAATAAGCACAGCAGCTAATCCACACATAAAGAGAAAAGGGTCGGTTTGCTTTTGTAGTCTGGAGGGCTCTGGAGGGCCCATTCCTTTGAGCCTGTGCCAGATCAGCCCACTATGCTTGGAGTGTTGAGAGTGCATGCTGGGCTAACCTTACTGGCTAAAGAGGCCTGGGGACAAAGAGAAAGAAGTCAGGGTTCAGCACTCTCCTCTGAGGTTATGTCCCTTATGACCAAAGACTAGAAACCACCACTTTCCCTAACTTTCCCTAGTTCTACCCCAGGGACAAAGGCTCTAACTCAGGGGGCCCTTAAGCAACATTTGACACCCCAAACTCTGCAAAAGATACTCCTTTTTTTTTTTTGGTAGTCTCAGGCCCATCCTGGCCCCAAATTCATTTTGTAGCCAGGGATGACCTTGAACTTCTGACCATCCTGAATGCCAGGATTATGACCTACCATTGTCACCACACCCAAGTGTATATGGTGCACCCAGACAGCCCAGCAAAGGGTACTGCTTGGTGTGAGAGCCAGACTGTAGATACTGTGGTAGCCATTATGGGGAAATACTGAATTGTGCATTCTCCAAGCTCCAGTGTCACCCTCCCTGTGAAAGGGAGGAACCATTCTTTTATGTCAACAGCTTCTTAGTTCCTAATTCTAACCCAGTTCCCCAGTCATGCTATATAGCAAAGTGTTTCATCTAAACCAAAGTCCCAACCATCAGAGCCCCAGAAATTCAGTGTGTTTTCCCAACAGAGTCTTGCAGTTATCCTGAAGACAGGGGAGCCTGTTTTCCCCTGTGAGCCTGTGAGCCTGTGAGCCTGTGAGCCTGTGAGCCTGTGAGCCTGTGAGCCTGTGAGCCTGTGAGCCTGTGAGCCTGTGGGGAGGTTTGTATAGATCAGCAGTAGATGACATCTTCAATCACTTTCTCCTTCCTTTTTGAGGCAGGGTCTCTCAGTGAACCTGAAGCTCATTATTTGGCTATAGTGCTAGTAACTGAGCCCCAGGGGTCCTCCTATCTCAGGCTGCCCAATGTTGGGTAACATGTGTAGCCCACCGGGTCCCACTTTTTATAAGGTCTCATGCTTGCACAGCAAGCAGCTCATAGACTGAGCCATCTCCCCAGCCCATTTGCAGACACACGTAGAACCTCACTGAGGCAGGTTGAAAGGGTAAACACAGCGCTCAGGAAACAAAAAAATTTAACGAAAACTTTACCTAGTGCCCAAAGGGAAAGAAATCTTTCCTCCTCTCCCTTTTCCTTCAGCATGTCCTTTAAAATACTTTGTCCCCCTGCAGTACATACAGATCCTTAAAGGTCTAAACAAGCCTCTTGACCAACTCCTAGCACTTACTTTTTAAGAGAGCGTCTCTAGCCCAGATTTACCTTTAATTCCTATGATATAGCTGAGGATAGCCTTGAAGGTCTGGTCTTCCTACCTCCACGTCCCCAGTGCTGCGATTACAGACATGTCCACCACACCCGGTTTTATGTGGTGCTGGACCAAACCTGGGGTTTGTGGATGTTAGGCAGGCACTGGTCTGGAGCTTGGTTCTTGCATGGAGCTTCCTACTTGTCCAAATGGGTTGAGGAGTTAGTTCCCTCTTTTGTTTGGCTAAACACAATCATGTGTGCACAAATGAGCATCTTTCCTGATGGTACCAAAGAGTGTTGCTTTTGTAGAGAGCTGGTTACGGCACAGTCAGTCCGACTTGATGCTGACTGAAAATGTATCAGTCACTTTTTTTATTGCAAGCATGAGACCTTATAAAAAGTGGGGCCCATTGGGCTACGCATGTTACCCAACATTGGGCAACTTAGGGCAAAAGAGTTTAGCTTGGCTCATGGTCTGAGGGTACAGTCCATCACGGTAGGAAAGACATGGAGGCAGGATCACGAGACGGCAGGTCACATGGCATCCATGGTCAGGGAACAGAGAGATGAACTCACTTTCTCCTTTTTACCCAGTCCCGGACCCCAGCCCATGGGATGGTGCTGCCCACATTCAGGCTGATCCTCCTGTCTCAGTTAACCTAATTTCCCTCGCAGACATGCCCAGAGGTTTGTCTCCATGGAAATTCTAGAGCCTGCCAAGGTGATAACATTAACCATCACACCGAATTAGAAAATTGTCTCATTTTCTTCACTTTGTAACGAGGATTTGCCAAGCTGGCTGGAGACCCTTTTAAAAAATATTTCTCCAGTTACATCTTATCATTGTTTTTGTTTTGTTTTGTTTCCTCACAGCAAGGAAAAGACTTAGTAGAGAATTTACATTATTTGACAAATATTTACTGAGCACCTGCTCTGCTCCAGGTGCTACATTAGGGTGATGGAGGACTGAGGAAATTACCTTTGCCAACCTCAGTCCCATATAGAGAGACTAATGTGTTCTGACTGCACCCACTCCAGGAGGCTAAAAAGACAAACCGAGGCTGCCATGTATTTGAGAGTCCTGCATCACCACAAATGTTGGTTAGCAGACACAAGCAACTGTAGAATGCAGAGTGGGAATTTTTTTAAGACTTTAGTAAACGCTATGCAAAGTATGTAGCGATGCTATGAAGATGGTTCCCCTGGTAAAGTGATTGTAAGATAAGCATGAAGACCTGAGTTTGACCCCCCAGCACCCACATAAAAAGCCAGGCTTGGTGGTATATATCTGTGATCCTAGTTCAGGAGAGGTGGAGATGAGCAGGTGAGAGGCTTGCTGGTCAGCCAGTCTAGCTTTATCTGTGAGCCTTGGGTTGCAGTAAGAGACCTTGTTTCTAAATGAATAAATAATCAAGGTGTATGGTTTCTGAAGAATATGACTCCTGAGACTGACTTCTGGACTTCACATACATCACACATGTGCTCACATGCCTATACAATGTACACACACACACACACACACAGAGAGAGAGAGAGAGAGAGAGAGAGAGAGAGAGAGAATGAGAATGAGAATGAGAATGAGAATGAGAAGAGAATGAGAATGAGAATGAGAATGAGAATGAGAATGAGAATGAGAATGTAGGAAGGTATCAGACAATCAAGCCTGGTGGATTTGTACATTTGCTAAGCCCTACCTGTCCCACCAAGCACATCTGAATATCCTTATTTTACAAGGGTCAAGCCTGCAGCTATGTATAGTTTGGCCAGTCAGCCCCCATTCTTCCTTTTAATTACACAAACTTTTCTCATCCATTTTCAGACCATGGACCTTGTTGGGGCTTTCAGGAAGAGCAGCCCAAGAGTTATCACATGACCCAACAGGGGAGTGGCGTCAGCATCCTTCAATCAAGTAAGCGGTGACTGGTTCTGAGACTGGCATGGGACTCATTCTCATCAAGAGGAGTGACACCAACACATCCTATATATTGACATCACGATCAAACTAATAGCAGGATGGCAGTCTTTTCCAGAGCATGGGGACATTCTCATTGAGAATGAAACCAGCCAGAGTGGAAAGAACCAGTGATGGAGAGAAGAATGACCCAGTATCTTCTCTCCTTGCCCGCCTGCTCTTGCTTTCACTGAGAAGTCCATTCCTTCATGGGCATTAGAGCCTACTTCTTCAGGATTCTGGTGTATGTTGTAGACCAGTTGAGACATCAAACCTTAGGAATTGAGCAACTACTGGATTCTTGGACCTTCTATTGGTAAACAGCCATTGTTGGACTAGCTGGACCACAGCCTGTAAGCCATTCTAATAAATCTCCTATATAGATGATTGATAGATAGATAGATGTATGATAAGGTAGAAAGATAGATGATAAATAGATTTATGATAAGATGATAGATACATGTATGATAAGATAGATGATAGACAGACAGATAGATAGATGGATGGATGGATTCATTCTATAAATTCTGTTCTTCTAGAGAACCCTGACTAATACACTTGCCTTCTAGCAAGGCTTCCCTGAGAAAGTAATATTTGAGACTTCTGGGAGGACATAATGGAGAAAGGAGGAAGACATCGGCTGCTCCAGGTGTCTAAATCTAAGGTCTCCATCAGAGGCATGGAATCAACTACTCGGAAAGACCTGTGCTCTGGACGGCAGCATTACTGAGAGCAGAACTAATGTTTGATTGATGAGCCGTAAATAATGGGTGAGAGTGGTTTCCTATTGAGCACTGAGCTACAAAGGTTTAACATTCACATTTTAATGAGGTTTTTATGGTCCAGCCTCTGTGTTTGCTTTCTAGAAATACAGACTGCTTTCTCTGGGAGGCGGTTTCTTCTTTACTTTTTGTATTTTCCTCCACCACTTGTCAGCATTCTTTTGAATATTTATATGAAATATGAGAGTTAAAGCAGAGCAAATAAAAGAGCAAATAAAACCACACCTGAAAGAGTGTTATTAGTGCTTTCAAGGCCTTATCTTCGCTCTATGGAAGGTCAGGAGCGCCCAACCTTCCCAGAGAAACCCACATGGCATCTGGTAAGAAAAACAGAATACTTGTGGGGTGGGGTGAGGTGAGAGGGCTCAGCATGTAAAGGTGCTTGCCCCCAAGTCTGACGATCCGAGTTCAATCCCTGTATGCCATAATGTGGAAGGAGAAGTTACTTTGTTAACTTTTTCTCTGACCTCCATACATGCCTACACACACACACACACACACACACACACACACACACACACACACGATAAACAAACGCATAAATACATACATACATATATACATAAATATGTAAGTATTATAAAGTTTCTAAAGAATATTGGGCTTTTCTTCTGGCAGCAGCCATCAAGTGAGCCAGGATGAATGCATACAAGTACATCCAGGAGCTATGGAGGAAAAAGCAGTCTGATGTGATGCGCTTCCTGCTGAGGGTCCATTGCTGGTTGCTGGCAACACCGCCAGCTCTCTGCGCTGCACAGGGCTCCCCGCACCACCCGGCCTGATAAAGCGTGAAGGCTGAGGTACAAGGCCAAGCAAGGTTATGTCATATACAGGATTCGTGTCCACCGTGGTGGCCACAAACACCCAGTTCCTAAGGGTGCAACATACAGCAAGCCTGTTCATCATGGTGTTAACCAGCTAAAGTTTGCCAGAAGCTTTTAGTCTGTTGCTGAGGAGAGAGCTGGGCGTCATTGTGGGGCTTTAAGAGGTCTGGATTCTTACTGGGTTGGTGAAGATTCCACATGTAAGTTTTTTGAGGTTAATCTCATTGATCCTTTCCATAAAGCTATCAGAAGGAACCCTGACACTCAGTAGATCACCAAACTAGTCCACAAGCACAGAGAGATGCGTGGACTGACATCTGCTGGCCGCAAGAGCCGTGGCCTTGGAAAAGGCCACAAGTTCTACCACTCTATTGGTGGCTCTCGCCGTGCATCCTGGAGAAGGTGTAATACTCTGCAGATCCACCGTTACCACTAATACATGTGATGTTTGTAAAATTCATACCCAATAAACAATTTAGGACCGTCAAAAAAAAAGAATATTGGTAACAGCAAAACTGGACTCAAATCCTGACTTAATCACCAATTGATATAGGACCTCAGGCAGGTTACTTGGACCCTAGAGCCTTGGGTTTCTTCGTTTACACAGCAGGTGGTAAATACACATCTTCTGGCATCACCATGTAGTAAAGGGACAGACATTGTCTTCAGTCCCGTATCTGCTGCTGAGCCTACGTAGTTCCAAAGCCCTGGTCACACTCAGCTGGTAATAAAACGAGAACATATGGGTGGGAGAAAAGAACTTGTAGGCAGAAAGACTAAAAGACACCCAGGGTGGGGTTCAGAGAGAGAACACATTATGTACAAATATATAAAATACATAGTGAATATATCCAGTAAACTAGCTTAGCAAGTAATGGCACTCACCCCCAGACTGACCACCTGAGTTTAACCCTCAGGTTCCAGTGGGTAGAAGGAGAGAGCTGACCTCTCTGGTACCCACTGCTTTCCACATGTGTGCCGTGACACATACTAACTAACCATGTATAAGAGAATGTACTATATACGTGTATGGGATTGCCAAAGAATAAATTTAGTAAGTTTTTTGTTTTGCTTATTTGGTTTTTGTTTTAAGAAAGAACAGAATTCAGTGCATGTAAATAGTTGACTGAAATGGGATGTCCAGGGAGAGTCCCAGTGAGAGCCCAGCATCAATGATGTAGCAGAGACCAGACTGGTGATTCTTTGCAATGAACGCCTGCATGTAAACATGCATGGATAAAGGGGTTTACTGTATGACTCACTGTGTCACATTGAAGCTTCCATGATGAGATTGCCCCTTTCTTCTTTCTTTATTTTTTCCTTAAATTTTATTTTGTTTTATTTTGCAGGGACTGGGAGAGGCTGCAGGGGCAGGGTGGGTATGAGGGGATGGGAGATAGGATTGGGAGGCATGACGTGAAAGACAAAAAGGACTGATGGGGAAGTCCTGTGTATGTGTCAATAAAGCACTGTTGACCAATAGGAAAGCAAGATAGGTGGGACTAGGACTCTAGGAGGATTCAGTGAAGAGACTGGTCGCCATGTGATCGCCCAGGAGCAACGGGTGCTCAGGAATGGGTCCTCAAAAAGGTAAGTCCTTATAAAATATATATTAATAATTATGAGTTAATAATCAAGTCAGAGCTAGCCGATAAGAAACCAAGCAAACAGCCAACAGCTTCATATTTAATATAGTGTCTTGTGTGTTATTTGAGGGCTGAAAGCGGCAACAGGACCCAGGCAGCGGGCAGGAAGAGTACACGTTACAAAAGACAAATAAGTTTAAAAAGGAAAAAGTAGTTGTCTGAGATCTTCGTTTAGATTCCCAACTGACACCATCAGTATCCATCAACAGATGATGCCTGCAAAGGTCTACATCCAAGATTCCTGACTTCAAACCGAAATTCCAGTCACAAGGGAGGAGAGACAAACTTTCTCTGCTGTGTCTTACCTTATTTTTTAAATACAACTTTTAAAAGATTGATATATTTTATCTTATGTGCATGTGTACTACATGCCTGGAGCCTGTAGAAGTCAAAGGAAGATTTCGGATCCCTGGGAACTGAAGTTATAGACGGTCGTGAACCACCATGTGGGTGCTGGGAATTGAACCCCTCTCCATGTTTCAGGGAAACCATGGGAGCAAGAATGAAAGAAAGATCATAAAGGATTATAGGAGATTGGAAGGATCATTAGCTAAATACAGCATTGTAAAAGTCTTCAAGCTGGGCGGTGGTGGCTAACACCTTAATGCCAGCACTCGGGAGGCAGAAGCAGGAGGATCTCTGTGAGTTCAAGGCCAGCCTGGTCTACAGAGTGAGTTCCAGGACAGTCAGGGATACACAGAGAAACCCTGTCTCGAAAAACCAAATAACAATAAAAAATCTTCAAGACAAAAATCATTAATAGTATATTCAAATATCAAGTATGATGGTGTTAACTGTCAACTTGACAGGATCTAGAATCACCTTGGAGACAAGCCTTCTGTAAAAAATAATCTAGGATAGATTAGTCTCTTGGAATGACTAAGGAAATTATCTTGATCAGATTAACTGAGGTGAGAAGACTAGTCCACTGTGGGTGGTAACCATTCCCTGGCTGGTCCTGGACTGTATAGATGGAGCAGGCTAGGAGTCAGTCATGTTCCCTACTACTTAATGTTGCACTGTAAACTCCTATCCCAAACTTTGTGTCTTGAAACAACCACCATGCTATTATATCTCACAAACTCTGAGATCTTAAATTCAGGTGGGACTCGACTGGGCAATGAAAACAGTCATGGTTTCATTAAGATCTAAGAGGAGAGGACAGGACCCTCAGCTCTCCATGGGAGTAGCGTGGATCAGTAGCTTGACTAAGATACTACACTGCAGCCAGAGAAAGAGCAATGGGGGAGTTGGGCAAAAAGAGAATGTAGGAGCCAGGTGGCAGTGGTGTTCTGCCTATGTCTGAAAGCAACCTAAGCATTTTGAGCTTATTTCTGATACAGTGTGAAGACCCTGCAGATTTAAACAAGGAATCAATGGCCCTTCTGTTCCATGGAAACTTGTGACCAGCTTCTACGCCTGTTGTCATGCTCCTCTCTTCTTGTTCTCCTGGGGCCTGGGGCACCTCTCTGTCTGGTCCTTGCGAATGCCAACTACAGTAGGCACATGAATAGAGGAAGTAATTGACCATCTAGACCAGTCATAATTGCAGGGCATCCATGGGATTCAGAATTCTCGAACTTTAATGAGCTTATAAATATCCTGGTGAAATTTTATTAAAATGCAGTTTCTGATTCAGGAGGTCTCAAATATTCTACATTCTTAAAAAGCTCCAGCGCCGTGGCTTATGTTGATTGAACATCCAGGGTTCAGAAATCAGCCTGGGAATGTGGATGGGGGATAGCTCAGTCGGTAAAGTGTTTGCCTTGCAAGCATCAGGACCTGAGTTTTAGATCCCCATAACCCAAATAAAAAGAGCCAGGCATGGTTTCTCCAGCTTGCAGTCCTAGTGCTGGAGAAACAAGGACAGGAGGATCCCTGGGACTTATTGATCAGCCAGTGAGAGACTGTCTCAATAAACAAGGTGGGTGATAATTGAGGAATGACACTGGAGATTGTATTCTGGTCTTCACATGTACACACACACACACACACACACGAAATCATTGTATGTCAGGTGTATGAAGCAGTAGGAATAAGATCATGGGATGTAAGTACTCAACAAGCAGAGGTGAGATGGTGCCATTCAGCCCTTCTTTCTGGTCACTTATCCATGCCATCCATTTCATCCAAATGCTAACGCCCCTTGTGACTTCTGATGGATGCTGCAGCTCCAGAAACAATTTTTGGACACTACAAAGTTCAGAAGTTGAGAAAGATATGGCAATGGCTCAAATTGGCAATTAATCCAACAGGGTCTAGAATCACCCAGGAGACAAATCTCTTGGCTTGTCTTTCAGGGAGTTTTTCAGATTAGCTAAACTGAAGTGGAAATACCCACCCTGATTGGGGCAGCACCATTCCATGGGCTGGGGGCTTGGACTGAAAAAGAAAAGTAGGAAATGAACTGAGCACCCGCATCCATCTCTCTCTGCTTCACCGACTGAAGACAGAATGTGGCCAGCCACCTCACACTGCTATTGGCATGGCGTCCCCCATGGTGGACTATTCTCTTAAGCTAAGCCAAAATGAACCCATCTTCCTTCAGTTGCTTTTGTCAGGCATGAGAAAAGTAGCTAATGCAATAGTATGTCTCTGTGTGCCCTACTTAGTAGAGAGGACACTGTAATGTCTTAGTAGAGAGAAAGATGTTTACAGACTTTTCCCAGAAGTTAGAGTCTCATAGCCAAAATTGGATGACAGAGGTGCCCAACCTTAAATTGATCAAGCATTCATGCTTAGCCTGGATGCAGCTACTAGAACCTAGCTGCTGTTAGACAGTGGATAGTGACAACAGACCGTGACACTGTGGCTTATGTGACCAAATTTTATATATATATATATAATGATAGGAAATGAGTTTTTACTAAGAAAATGCTAAGATTTTATTTTAAAACGCAGTGCAATATGCATTTATATAGGTAGGTGCATGGAAATATCTTGCAGTGTGTGTGTGTGGGGGAATGATCCATGCTGGGGGTGTGTGAGATGATCCATGCTGGGGTGTGGGGGGATGGTCCATGCTGGGGGTGTGGGGGGATGGTCCATTCTGGGGGGTGTGGGGGGATGGTCCATGCTGGGGGTGTGGGGGGATGATCCATGCTGGGGGTGTGGGGGGATGGTCCATGCTGGGGGTGTGGGGGATGGTCCATGCTGGGGGTGTGGGGGGTGGTCCATGCTGGGAGTATGGGGGGGATGATCCATGCTGGGGGTGTGGGGGGATGGTCCATTCTGGGGGGTGTGGGATGATCCATGCTGGGGGTGTGGGGGGGATGATACATGCTGGGGGTGTGGGGGGATGATCCATGCTGGGGGTGTGGGGGGATGGTCCATGCTGGGGGTGTGGGGGGATGATCCATGCTGGGGGTGTGGGGGGATGATCCATGCTGGGGGTGTGGGGGGATGGTCCATGCTGGGGGTGTGGGGGGATGATCCATGCTGGGGGTGTGTGGGGGGATCCATGCTGGGGGTGTGGGGATGGTCCATGCTGGGGGTGTGTGGGGGGATGATCCATGCTGGGGGTGTGTGAGATGATCCATGCTGGGGGTGTGTGGGGGGATGGTCCATGCTGGGGGTGTGTGGGGGGATCCATGCTGGGGGTGTGGGGATGGTCCATGCTGGGGGTGTGGGGGGATGATCCATGCTGGGGGTGTGTGGGGATGGTCCATGCTGGGGGTGTGGGGGGATGATCCATGCTGGGGGTGTGGGGGGATGATCCATGCTGGGGGTGTGGGGGGATGATCCATGCTGGGGGTGTGTGAGATGATCCATGCTGGGGGTGTGGGGGGATGATCCATGCTGGGAGTGTGGGGGGGATGGTCCATGCTGGGGGTGTGTGGGGATGGTCCATGCTGGGGGTGTGGGGGGATGGTCCATGCTGGGGGTGTGGGGGATGGTCCATGCTGGGGGTGTGGGGGGATCCATGCTGGGGGTGTGGGGGGGGATGATCCATGCTGGGGGTGTGTGAGATGATCCATGCTGGGGGTGTGGGGGGGATGATCCATGCTGGGGGTGTGGGGGGGATGGTCCATGCTGGGGGTGTGGGGGGATGGTCCATTCTGGGGGGGTGTGGGATGGTCCATGCTGGGGTGTGTGGGGATGGTCCATGCTGGGGGTGTGGGGGGATGATCCATGCTGGGGGTGTGTGGGATGGTCCATGCTGGGGGTGTGGGGGATGGTCCATTCTGGGGGTGTGGGATGGTCCATGCTGGGGGTGTGGGGGGGATGATCCATGCTGGGGGTGTGGGGGGATGGTCCATGCTGGGGGTGTGGGCCGGAGGGTTTGAGAGTGCTGGAAGCTGGGAGCCTCCTGCTGTCCTGAAGTCTTGTCCTGTCGGGGCACAAAGCATAAAGAACTAAAGCAAGCCGCTAGATCACCCAGTGAGGTTCCATTCTCTAGGTCAACCGTTACCAAGTAATCACTGGGAACTAAGAGCTGTGTCAAGGGCTGTGGAAGATGCAAAGATCAGACGCCGGGGCTTCCCCCTAAGAATCCTGCTGTTTGAGACACATCCATAGAGCTGGGTGTAGCTCAGTTGATAGAGTGCTTGCCTGCAAGAAGGAGGCCCTCCAGTCTCCTAGCACTGCACACAAACCGAGTGTGGTTGGTGGTGCACATTTGCAGTTCCAGCACTGGGGAGGTGGAAGCAGGAGAATCAGAAATTCCAGGCCGTCCTTGGGTACATAGCAAGTTTGCAGTCAGCCCAAGATGCATAACACTCTATCTCAAAACCAAAATCAAGGCACACACACAAAAATGATGGGTGGAACACAAAGAGATAAAGATGGTAGAACACGGTTGGGTGTGGTGGCACACGCCTACAATCCCAACACGTGAGGGGTAAAGTCAGGGGGATCAGGAGCTCAAAGTCATCATATATAGAGAACTCTAGGCCATCTTAAGTTAGATGAGACCTGGACTCAAAAAGGGGTGGAAAAAAGGTCCATGAAAACCCAAAGAAGAAAGAGTCTCTCTGGCTGGGAAAATTATGAGAAGGGCTGAAAGTGAATCTTACTTAATGCCAGTATTTAAATTTTATACGTGTGTGTGTGTGTGTGTGTGTGTGTGTGTGTGTGCGCGCGCACTCATGCCACAAAACACATGTGGAGGCCAGAGGATGACAGCTTGCCTGAGTCACTTCTCTCCATCATATGGGTTTAAAGATCAAACTCAGATCATCTTGCTTGGAAGCAAGCATATCTAACCATTGAGCAATCCTTCCAGTCCCAAGATGAGGTTTTAATAAGTGGTAATGATGGTAAGGAAAGAGGGAGAAGTGGACACCCCCCAAAAATGAACCTATGCAGGTGGGGGAAGGGCTACATCCAGTAGAAATCTTCCCGTGCCTTTGGATTAGATTTGAAGTCTTCTCCACAAGTAGGAATTCAGGCGGCCTGCTACTACAAACCCAACCAATAACTCATGACCGGGGAGGTCCACGCTCTAGAGAAGGACCCGCTACTGTTGTTTTGCTAAACCAGATGTTGCCAAACTGCCTTATAAGTATTTATACCTAGAGTAGTACAGCCCTCAACCTTGGGCAGAGAAGCTGCTCTCTGCAGTGGGCAGCAGTTAATGCAGAGATTCAAAACTGGTCAAAGTGCTGATGATCAATGTCTACCGAGTGCTCAGCCTTACAGAACATCTATAGCAAGCCAACTCCTGACCCAGTGCTCAAGGAAAATCAAACAGGGAGGGCAGAAAGACTAAGAGCCAGAGGACGCAGCGCTGTGGGATGCTGTTTTCTGACATGACGTGGCTAGGGCACCCACGAACTCCCTGCAGTTGTGGCCACCTGCACAAGACCTAACTGTACAAGGTCAAGGCAACAAGATCAGGCAGCACTAATTGGAGTCAGTGGGTTATTAACAAAAGAGGAAGTGGAGGGAGAGGGGATGTGTTGAGGGTTGTGGTCTGGGCTGGGAGTTCATATGATCAAAATGCATTGTTTACAAGTATAAAGTTGTCAAAGAATAAATAAAGATACACTTTTTTAAAGGATGGATATAAAGGCATATGGGAACTTCTTCAAAATAATAGAAAGTACAGACAAACTTATTGGCTGAGATTTGATCATGGTTGCAGTGGGGGAATCAAAACTTCTTTTTAGCAGTCTGCCTAACTTTGCTAGCGCATGAACTGTACTGTAAATCAAAGTGTGAACCTGGGAGTGTGGGTCGCAGAATGTGCAGAAGGAGGTCCCGCCCCCAGCTGCTCTGTCGGTCTCACCAGTTCTGGGTGTCGCCAAACTTTCTCAGCTCCTCTGGGGAAGCCACTGGTTTCCCACATAGTAAGTGGCGCCCTCAAATCTTTTTCAGGCTCTGCACCCACTCAGAGCCCTAAGAAGTTCGCCCTCGCTCCAGAACAAAAGCCGTCCTGCTTCCTCCAGGTTTGGGGACTGTTTGGGCACGCCCTTCAGCGTAGCCTGGGAATGCGTCCACGTTGTCATGGCGACGCTCTGAGTAGGTTCCTGCGCGCCGCCGAATCCCGCCCCGGAACTATCCTCTGCTGAGTTAAGAGGCCTCTGACTTGGGGGCCAGAGTGTCCCGAGGTGGTCGCTGAGCTGCTAAAAGGGGAACCCCAGGCAGGTGTCCAAAAGGTGTTCATCTTGGGACTGGGTCCGGGGTCCAAAGAAATGATGGGGGTGGGGTAGATGGTGAGTCTGGGTTCTAACCAACTCTTAGCATGGGTGGAGTTAAAAGAAGAGGGGATTCGCCCGTGGTGAGGCCCTGCAACTTGACCCTCCCTGAAATACAGGCAGTGACTGTTCGGGTCCTAGAGCGGCAGGGGCTGGAGGGTGAGCTAGGAGTCCGATGTTGGATGACAGGTGTGCATGATGAGGGTTGAAGCCGGTCCCATGGTTGTGCGAGGAACAAGCCTTCTTTGCTACTGCAAAAGGTTTCGGGGGAGACTACAGACCAACTTATGTCTGAAAACGATTGTTCGGCAGCTACTGTGTACTTTAACTGTATTTCTGCGTTCTCTGGTGTCTTCTCCAATGCTATGGGACTTCTTCAAGAAAAAACAAAACAAAACTCATAACATGCAATTTTGATTTTACCTTCAATTTCAGCGGCTTCTCTAAGCAGCCCCCCTGACTTGTGCAAAGGCCTCTAGTTAAGAGTAGTGTCTGATATAGAAAATGTGGGGTTTGGGGCCAGCAAGATGGCTCAGCAGGGAAATAAATGTGCTTGCTTTGCAAGCCCAAGGACCTGAGTTCAATCCCCAGAACCCACATAAAAGTGGAAGGACAGAATAATTTTAGGTTTATCCTCTAATCTCCACATATACACTGCTGCTCGCCACCACGCGCGCGCACACACACACACACACACACACACACACACACACACACAATAATAATCAAAACTTCTAAGAAAGTTCTGTTTCAAGGCAATAAAGTGTTCATGCCAAATGACTTATAAAATAGTAATTGAGAAAGGATGTTAAAGGGGGTTGGGAGTTGGTGTTTAAGAGGAAAGTGGAATTTCCAATGACTGTCAAGGACCCATAGAGTTCCCAGGCATACCCCAGGTCTCTATGACCTGGCCACCTGCAGGCTTCATTACCTCTCTCTTGCCAACTCAAAATGCTGAAGAGACCCCTGTGGATGTGATGTAGAGACAAGTCAGAAAGAATTGTAACTGTCAACTTGACACAATCTAGAATAATCTGGGAAGAGGGTCTCAGTGACCCACTTAGTCTAGATTAGGTTGACCTCTGGGTATCTGTGGATTGATTGTTAATTGATGTGAGAAGACTCAGCCTATTGTGGGCAGCACCATGCCCTAGGCTAGGCCTGCACAGGGCAAAAGTGAAGAAACCCAGGAGGCAGAAGGAAGCAGCTAGCAGGGAGCACTCCGTTCTCTCTGCCTTTGACTGTGGGTGTCAATGTGACTACTTGGTCGAGTTCCTGTCCCAGCTTCCCCTTGGTGACCTGGAGCTGCAAGCCAAAATAAACCCTTTCCTCCCTGCCTTGCTTCTTATCATAGCAACGGAAAGGAAAAGTGGGAACTTTCCAAACTGACTGGGCTTTAAGAGTCCCTCTCCCCTTTGTGTGCCCAAGAAACACCCCAGGAGCACACTTCAGAAAAGCTCTGAAGAGTCATGGGAGAGTCCGAGGCATGTTGCCATATTGGGTTATGGTGTGCGATGTCAAATGATTAATGAGAGAGCCGTGTGTGGGAATGCAGAGTCCAGCAGATGAGAGCAGGGAGGGCTGGAGCCACTGTTCCCCATGCAGGGACACGAGGCACATTTGTCAAGAGCTAAGAAGAAATATGTGCGTGATTTCTCACGATGGTTCTGCTACTCCTGCTTTTTCTTCCCAGGAAAAGACCTTTGACTCTAGAAGGACAGCTCCATTTTTCACCAGAAGATGGCAGTTGTGAAAACGCCCATACAGGAACTAAAAAATGCAGAAGAATCCTTTGATAAGGTGTCACCCCTCCTCTTGAAGAGCCTGGTGGAGGAACCCAAGAAGAGAACAGAAGTGCCTAACCACCTCCTAGAATCCAGTAAGTGGGCAGCGGCCATTTGTCTACAAATTATGTCTCCAGGGGATCCAAAGTCCAAGAAGCTGGGGTTGTGGGTGCTGATTTTTCTGTATCATTTTATAGGTCCACAATAGTTTTTATTCTTAAGAATGGCAGTTCTATCTAGATCTAGCTGCTTAAAAGGTAGATTTAAAGCAACGTTTATTTTTATTTTCACTTAGGTGTATGCTTGCGTGTGTAAGCCACTTGTGTGTGGTGGGGTGCCCATGGATGCTTTCAGAGGGGAGGGCATTAGATCTCCCAGAACTGGAGTCACAGGCAGTTGTAACCCATTTCACGTGGATGCTGGGAACCAAACTCAGGTGCCCTGGAAGAACTGGAAGTGCTTTCAGCCATCGAGTCTTTTCTCCTGCCTCCAAACAACAGATTTTTGAGGTATAAATTTATCACCAAGATCCGTGCTTCCATTTCTTCACATGCTGCTGTGTGAGGAGAGCAGGGCGAGAAGCGAAGCCAGATTGGAAAATTCAGTGCCTGTCTTACAAGCATGAGGACCTGAGTGGTGTGCCCTTGTGACCCCGGCTTCACCGAGGAGGATCCCCGAGGATTGGGGGGTCCCTGAGGCTCACTGGCTGGCCATCCTAGACTAAATGGCTATTTCCAGGCCAGTAAGAGAACCTGCCTTAAAAAAACAACATGGAGGGTGGATGACAACCAACATTGTCTTACAGTCTACACACACACACACACACACACACACACACACACACACACACACACACACACACCGAGTTAACACATGAATAAAAAACCAATGTCAGAGAAAGACTGAAATGCTTTCCCACCAAGGCCGACATGTATTAAGGCATTTGCAGAAAATCTGAACAGTACTCAGATGACCCAAAAGCCCACCACACTGCAATATAAGAATCCTGTTACATGCCATCTACCATTGAACTCTGACGTTTCCCCAGCCCTACCCCACTTCCGTTTCCTAAAGCGCTTTTCTCTCAATGAGCTACTTCTATTCTACCACCCTTCACGTGTCCCGATGCAGGTTGCATTTCTAAGGGTTGCCAAGAACTCTTTCCTTTCCTTTTCTCTCTCTTTTGATGAGCTGTCAGGGCAACTCTGGCAATTCTTTAGACTGAGTTATAATCTGATAAAGTAAGAAACCACTAGGTTTGCACAAGGGGTTTACCACAGTCCATTCCCTGTAAGAGGATTCTTTGATGAGGTTCCTAGAGCCATCCAGGCTTATAGCTGGGAGGGGAGAGGCCATAAGCCGCTTTTAATTGTGCTGGATTGTTTGTCTGCTGGTGGCTGGCTTCAACTGGACTCCAGAGTGAAGGGCTCCTCTCCCTTCTCACGTCTCCCCAGTTTTCCCTGTCTCTCTCTCCAGCTTCACCCTGAGCTGTCTGACCTGACACCATTGCCACGCACATGTCATGTCTGACTCATCCCCAGGACCAGCCACACAAGTCACCCACCAGGAAAGACTCCGGGAAAATCCTAACCTCCGGGAGAGGCTAACCACCGATCTTCATGAGTTTCACCTGATGGCCGTACAACAGCTCCCTGAAAACATTCTATTTCTGTTTCACTGTTGGAGCAGCTGACATGTGAGGAAGTCCCACCATTTACCGGAAGTGGACGCCTCGTGAGGGAGGAGGTGACATTCAGCTGGTGGCAAGCCATGGCCAGCTCCATATCGTCATGTGTTGGAACCCTATCTTAGCTTCATTTCCACCGCTGTGGTGAAATACCCTGACAAAGGCGACTTAGGGGAGAGAGGGTCTGTCTGTTTCAGTTCACAGTTCCAGGCTGCAGCCCATCACAGCAGGGAATTCAAGACGAGAGTTTGAAGCAACTACTCACATCCCATCCATAATCGAGAGCAGAGAGAAATAAATGCATGATTGTGCTCTCTGATAACAGTCCAGGACCCCCAAATCGGGGAATAGTGTCTATGGTTTCAGGCTGGGTCTTTCCACATCAAGACAGTCTTCCATAGACATGCCCACAGGCCAGCTTGATCTAAAGTCTAGATTCTAGACCATTCTTCATTGAGACCCTCTTCCTAGGTGATTGTAGGTTGCACCAGGTTTAAAACTAGCCACACCCCCAACATATGCAAGCCCACCTTAAACCTTAGAAATGCATTTGTTCCATGAGACTCTTGTCACCTTAAGACTGTCAAGTACACGCTGGTGTATTTGGCCATTTCTGGGCAGGAGCACTGTATGCTGCTTTATGACTCCAAGACAAAAAATAGCATTGAAAAAAAATAGCTGATTTGCAATGCCGAAGATCAGTCCAAGAGCTTTCTACTTACCAAGCAAGGGGATCTATTACTAAGCTAGTTTCCTGCCCAAGAGTAAATTGTAGATTGGTAAAACAAGGTTTTAAAAAATAAACAAATAAGATCTTTCTTTCTTTCCCTCTTTTCTTTTTTGACTTGCTTTGCTTTTGAGAGAAGGTCTGATGTAGCCCAGTCTGGCCTGCATCTTCTTATGTGGCTAAGGCTAGCCTTAACCCTTGGTCCTCCTGTGCCCACCTCCTGATTGCAGGGATTATAGCCATGTGTTACCATGCCTGGTTGAAAATAGTTTTTTGTTTTTTGTTTTTGAGATTATATAGACCAAAGTGGCTTCAAATTCACAGAGGTCTTCCTGCCTCTGTACCCCCACCTCCTTGTCCCGGGATTAAAGGTGCTTGCCACCACATCCAGCTCTGAGAAATACCTTTGGTTAGACTCTGGGTCTAGGTAAAGTTGGTTGCATTACTGCAGTGTAGGTCAGTGGAGCCGGTTTTTCTTATCTTGTCATGGAAGGTCCTGGGAAATTCCTGCAAAGGAACCAAGTAATCTTGATCCCTCTCCTCTTTCAATTTCATTTAAAAAAGAGCTGAAATGGGTGTAGCTCAGTTGGTAGAGCCCTGCCTAACATACGTGAGGCCCTGAGCCCCATCTCCAGCACCACATAAAGGAACATGGTAGCACATGCCTGGAACTCCACACTCAGGAGGGAACTTTCCAAAGATGAGCCTGATATGTGCTTGTAACCCCAGCACCAGGGAGGCAGAGTCAGTCAGGTCCCTGGGGCTCGCTGGCCAACCAGCCTGGTCTACCGTCTAAGTTCCAGGCCTGAGAGACGTGTTATCTCAAAAATCAAAAAACAAAAGAGAAGTGGAAACACCGGAAGAATGACACAGGAAGCTGTCCTTTGACCTCCACAAGTAAACACAAAGACATTCATGACACATGTGGAGAGCAAATAACTTTAGTAGGTAATGGGCATGTATAAACAAGATGAAAAGGAGAGGATGGAGAAAAGACCAGTCTTTCAAGGGCACTGGCTGCTCTTGTAGACCTGAGTTTGGTTCCCACCACTCATATCAGGCAGCTCACAGCTGCTTGGAACTCCAGTTCTAGGGGATCTGACATCCAATTCTGGCCTCTACAGGCAGGGAGGCAGGCAGGCAGGCATGCGCACCCCCCCCCCACACACACACAAATCTTTTTTTAAACAGAAAAGCAGACTCAGTCCAGTTTATTTGGGACTCCTAATCCATCTTATTGACAGCTGTATCCACTATCTGGACATTGCATGCTCTTAAAGTGCCCTAAAGGAAAGACAGCCCAATACTACTTCTACAATGTAGTATTCTGTAGAGCTCATGATGGACTTGTCTTTATTTTATAGAGGTTTATGCCAAGCTTCTGAACAATAAGGCCATCCAGGCCAGACCAGGCATAGTCCATTTTGGAGGCTATGAGATAGAGAAACAGCACCAACAGATTCTGGTAGGTACTTCTGAAGGGCATGGGGTGGGAAGCATTTATATTCCTAATTCAGACATAGAGCAGGAGCCAAGGAGGTGGCTCAAGGGGGAGGTGCTTGCTGCACAATCGTGAAGACCTTGGTTTGATTCCCAGCTGGGCTTGGTGGCATGTAAGCCATTTGCTATGAAGGTGGAGACAGGTGGATAGAGGGACTTACTGGGCAGCCAGACTCCAGGTAAAAGTGAGACACATGTTTCAGCGGTGAAACGGCTCTGTGGGCTAAGGCACTTGCCAACAAGCTTGATAGCCTGAGTTCAAGCCGTGGGAACAACATGGTAGAGGGAGAAAACTAACTCCTACAACTTGTCCTCTGACCTCTATAAGAAATCCATGACACGCACTGCCCCCCATAAGTAAATAGCATAACAAAAAATTCAAATGTGGGGCCAACAAGGTAGCTCAGATGGTTAAAGCACTTGCCACCAATCCTGACAGCCTGAGTTCGATGCCCAGGATCCCCCATGACAGAGTAAGGGAAGTTGTCTGAGCTCCACACATGTGCCATGGCAATGCTCACCCTCCAAATAAATAACTTTTTAAAAAATTAACTAGAAAGTTACTAAGAAAGACACTCAAGGTTTACCTCTGATCTACACACACACACACACACACACACACACACACACACACACACACACACACGGGTACAGGTGCTTGAACACACACACACAAATATATATACATATGTATGTATATATATATATATATATATATATAGAGAGAGAGAGAGAGAGAGAGAGAGAGAGAGAGAGAGAGAGAGACTTAGTCAGAAAGGCAATTCCTTGAAGAACTCTTTCCTCTTCGGAGGAAAGAGTATTTTCCTGTCAGCATTCTTTCCAAAAATGTGTCCCTCCTGGGCCACTGTAGAGACCAGAGTCTGAGCTTCACAGCAACCCTGTGGGTGGGGCATCTAGAGAAACCCCCCAATTTCAAAAGTTTAATCCACTCGTTCCAGTGCACAGGATATTGAATGAGATGGATGGGACTACATTCTGGGACTGTCTTCCTCCAAACCAGCGTGGTTACAACACTTGGGAAGAGGATGTCCCTTTCCTAGGACATCCCAGGCAGGGCTGCCTTTGACCTGCTCTGCTCAGGTGCTATGCCTGCCCAGAGATGTGTCTAGGTGTGGGAGACGGTGGTCACTCCAGTGCACACATTCTCTCTGCCGGAATGGCTGATTTAGGCACCTCTTTGCTGTTCTGTTTTTTTTTTTTTTACCGTGTGGGTTGGGATTTAGATATTAACATGAACAACATGAGGGGACCAGCGAGATTGCTTAGCAGTTAAGCATGCCTACTGCTCTTGCAGAGGACCTGACTTTGGTTCCCAGCACCCAGACTGGGCGGTTCACAGCTACCTGTAACTCTAGCTCCACGGGATCAGACACATCCTCCTGGCCTTCACAGGCACCAGCAGGCATGTGCACAAACACAAAGGCATGCATGCACATGTAACTAAAGATAAAACCTTTAAGATCTGAAGTCTCAACTCTGCTTCATCCTGTTGGAGGGCAGCCATGTGTCTGCCTTTTTCATATTGCTACTTCCTCAGCATCCAGCGCAATGCTTGACACACGGAAGACGCTCAACAAACACTTGCAGAGGAAAGACTCTGAACTCACTCTCAGACAAGGTTGACTTGGCTATTCACTCACTCAGTACCAACAGTGTGGCATCTAAAGCATCACACCGATTCTATCAGACCTTAAAACAAACAAGCAGTAGATAAAAGTACAACATGATGTCATCTTAAAAGCATTCGGGGAGACGCTGGGAAAGCCAGCTTCCTGTTCCCATTAGGAAAGCTAAATAGAAGCCCAAAGCAATTGCCTTAAGGTTCTTACCAAAAGCATTCGTAACTGTTAGAAGTGCTGGTACTAAGTAAGTGTATGGGCTCAGCCACAGAAGACACAGCCATATGGACCTGCTTCCTCACCCACAAAGCTCAGGGAACATTAATGAATAGAGGACAGAAAGAATGTAAGAGCCAGATGATGGGGAAGAGTGCAATTAAATACAGCCTTCTAGACATGGCTTGGTTTTGCACGTAACTCACCGCAGCTATGGCTGCCTGCACAAGACCTTCACAAGATCAAGCCAGTCAAAAATCCCAGGAAGGCTTAGGGAGAGACTACTGAGGCCCCAACCCTAGCTGAAGACCTATTGGCAGTAGTTGGCCACTAGTGGAGGGAGAGTCAGTTTTCTTCTGAAGTGTGTCAACCGACTGTGCCGGAGTAGATGACCTCACACTCAGTGTGCATATGGGCGGCCCTAGTTTCAAAAAGGTTCTTGTCAATCAAGGGGAGAACTGTTAACTGTTCTGTTTTACTAGGGTCCCTCCTACAACTCAACAGAAGTCATTTATTGTGCCAAAAAAAGATCCCAAATCATTCTTATATCCCAGGGCTCTGCACGGGGGCACCTAAGGTCTCCATCATCAGCCTGCTGCACAGTTTCTTTTTCAGAAACACAGACTTGCATCTAAAACATTTATCACACTCTTGTTTGTAACGGCCATGGCTTTGCTGAGTGAAAGCAGCTCAACCCAAAACAAGTGTAATACCAATTCCTTCAAAGATTAACCCTGGGCTTGATGTACTGAACAGAACACCTGTGCTGTCCCAAACCCTGCAGCTCAAACTGAGAGATCCCTTGTCCTGAGTCATGGTGTTGATGGGGACTTGAGCACAGGCTTGGGTACACTCAGAGCTCATCTTGAAATGGAAGCTGGGTCTAACAGCCTCGGACATGTTCCAGGCGAGGCTACAAATGGTTCAGGTAGCAGCCAGCTCCTGTTGGTTTTCTAGCCTGTTCGACTGGGGTCTCCTTTTCTCTCCAAAGAGATTCAACCCTACATTGATACCATTGAAGACTCTCAGGATGGTTCTCAGTAATTGCAGCCCCTCAGAGTAAGGTAGACATTCTGGAATGTTGGTAGTCTGATTGCTGAGATGGTCTTGATTCTTGTAGTAAACGAGAAAAGGACTTTCCCAGGTTTTGGCACAGGAAACTATACAAATTGTCCACAAGTGGAATGATTGTGTGTGTGTTCATTAACCCTGAGGTCATGTTGATCTAAAGGGCTTGAGATATCTGTTTGAATGAGTATTTATATCAGTGCTTGAGTCTACTTGGAAATTTTAAATAATGACTTGTGTTTTGTTTTGATTTTTCAAAACCCAAGACCCCCCTGCATTATTTTTTCTCCTTTAGGTGACATATTTTTTCTCATAAATTATGTTTATTAGTAAATAAGCCATCACTTTTCCCAGGAGAGAGCCAGTGTGGTTGTGGGCCCAGACAAAACTCATTAACCTGTAATGAGCAGTGCCCTCCAGATTTCTGTTCAACACCCTAATACAGTTTTCAAGAACTCTACCCTTACTGAGATGCTGATTCTCAAAATTAGGGCAAGGACTAACCATGTCTTCTCAGGATGAAAACTAGACATTTCTTATCCTCAGGATATAGGGATGCAGAGTCAGGACTAACCATATCTGTCTTCAGGGTGTAGGAATGAGTAACCAGGACTAGACATGTCTCTCCAGTCCTAACAAAATCATTTTGTGATAACCAATTGACAGTCTAGAACTAAAAATTAAAAGCATCATATATATTTTTTCTACACAGGGTTTCCCTGTGTAGCTTTGGAGCCTGTCCTGGAACTAGCTCTTGTTTACGAGGCTGGTCTGAAACTCACAGAGATCCACCTGCCTCTGCCTCCCAAGTGCTAGGATTAAAGGTATGCGCCAACACTGCCTAGCAAAAGCATCATATTTTTTAAGTTGTGTGTCATTGATTATATTAAATGTTATTTACATGTAAATATATGTACATGCAGGGCAGTGGTGGCACACACCTTTAATCCCAAAACTCAGGGAGGCATAGGCCAGCCTGGTGTACAGAGTGAGTTCCAGGATTGCCAGGGCTACACAGAGAAACCCTGTCTCAAAAAACCAAACCAAATGAAGCCAAAACAAACGTATGTACATAAATACACATGTATAACATACACGTTCTAAGAAGACAGGAAAAAGCGTGTGCGCCTGTGTGTGTGTGTGTGTGTGTGTGCATATGTGTATGTAAGTGCATGCGTGTGTATACACGAGGAAGTCAGAAGAGAGCCTGTCTTCTTCCTCAATCATTTTCTACCATATTTTTTGAGACAGAGTCTCTCACTGAACCTGAAGCTAATCGGTTCTTCCAGACTCACTAGTCAAGTAGCTCTAGGGGTTCTCCATCTCCTCCCTAGCATTGAGGTTCACAGGTACAAACTGCTGCGGCCATACCCAGATTTTTACTTGGGTGGCTGGTGATCTGAACTCAGCTCCCCATGTTTGCCTAGCAAACAATTCACTGACTAAGCCATCCCTCACCCCGTATTTCATGCCTTTTAAAAAGTTTAAGATAACAAGTGTCCTCAAATCCTCTTTGTAATAAAGATGAGGTGTAATCAGTGAAGAGAGGAATATATAATAAGTCAAATCCTAACTCATCCTTTTCTCCCCCAGTACATTGCCAATATTTCAGATGAAGACACACACCTTCATATTTTACCACCGCAGACCAAATACTTCAGGATCGCCTATGAGAAGAAGGTACTGTGTCTGGGTCACCTTCCCTGCTGAGGAAGATGCGGGGTGGGTTGTGGTTTCCATCTCAGGTCCGCGAGTGTGTGCACCCTCCATCCTACCCCCGCCCCCAGTGCCAGGCTGCCAGGTCTGGGGCCTGTCCCAACACAGCCTACCTGCCTTCCAGGAGCATCGCCTCATCCCAGGCTTGTCTCTCATGGTCACTGTTACATTTTCTCCAGATGAGTGGCGTTACTATTATGACTGCATCCGCATTCACTGTAAGGTGAGTTCCTGGAAGTAGCTATCTGGGTAGTAGAGTGGGAGGGGGCGTGGCCGACACACTTCATATCCTGAGGGAAGATGAAGGAGCGCTAGAAGGGCCTCTCATTGGAGGAGCTAGGTGGTCCACAGATGGAAAGAGATTTGGACATAGCGATCCTGGGCAGGCTCCCAGAGCACCCTACTGTCTCTGCTGGTGCCTAACACTTAACATATCATAGCCCAAAGGGAAGAAGATAGAGCCAGGACAACCCCTCAGCACTCTCAGAGTGGTGGGTGAGGCTGTAGGCTCAGGGCTGTGCCTGCATCCCAACTAGGATGTAACCACAGAGAACCTGGGAAAACTTCCTGGACGCTGCACTGTAATCCTCCATGGCCTGTGCCAAACCTCCGTTTATCCTGTGGTGCTGGGGCCCCGTGAAAGCTTTGTCAACTGACTCTTATGTGCTCCTTTAAGTGCAGGGCTAGAAAATAAATAATGCCCCATTCTGTAGTTTAAACGCTGGTGACTGGCCCGAGACTCCAGCAACAATGTCCACAGACAGTGAGGCCCTGGAGAAGTGACTGGAGATGCCCACACTGGTTGAGCTCTCAGGAGTCTCTTCCAGATCTCTTCATTTACCCTTCAGCCTCCAGCCTGAGTCAGCAACTCCTGCAGTCACCTCCGCTCGCCTTAGCCACAAAGTTAGCTGCACTCGATGGAAGGCTACAATTTAGCAGCAAATGGGTTTCTTTTTTCTTTCAAATAATGTTTTTATTACCTACAATTTGTATAGTAAGGTCTAGCTTAAAGATATTTTCCCATTGATTCTCATGTTAAAAGGCCCGTAGTTTCAGCACTGAAGAGGCTATGGCAGAAGGGTCTCAAGTTCAAGGCCATCCTGTGTTATATCCAAACCCTGTATAAGAAATAAAGTTCCAGGCTAATGCCTGGGAATCCAGCATGGGACTGATCAAGACCCTCTGAATGTGGGTGTCAGTGAGCAGGCCTAGGTAATCTATTGAGCCTTGGGCAGTAGAGCAGTATACATCCCGAGTATACACATGGACTTTGGACTCCCATCCAACAATGTGAGATGCACTCTCATCCTGAACTCTTGTGGGGACAGTCTAGGCCCTGCCCTGGATGAAATGATAGACTATGGACACCCCCATGGAGGGCCTCACCCTCCCTGGGGAAATGAGGGGATAATGGGGGGTTGGGAGGAGGGCAAGGGAGGAGGGGAGGGAAAGGGATAGGGACCTGGAACTGACTTGTGAACCAACCATGTTTCTAATCTAAATTTAAACTTAAAAATAAAAAAAATTAATAAAAAAAGAAATAAAGTTAAGGCTAGGGAGACAGTTCTGTGACAAAAGCACCTGTTTTGCAAGCCTGAAGGCCTGAGTTCAAATTCCCAGAACCTGAGTAAAAAGGTAGGCATGAATGTACACACATGTGTCCCCAGAACTGTGCTGTGACAGAAACAGGTTCATTGAGAGACTTTGTCTTCAGGGAGCAGGACACCCAACATCTTCCTGTGGCCTCCTCATGCATTCACAGGCATGCATGCCAACATACATGTGTGCAAACACTATGTATATAATGTATATAATAAAACAAGCAAACAAATACATAAAAACTGAATATTCTAGCATAATACAACCCAAAGATAAGCTAATTTGATACATGCCAAGGAGAATATATGAAGACAACATTGCTGCCAAGGGGAAACAGGATAAAAATGAAGCCAGCATTTCCATAATTAAAGATTATGTTCCTGTAAGAACAGAATTATTTCACATGTACGATTAAAAACCTGTACAGTTAGTAGCGTGCAACGGTCTTGAATCTGAGCCAAAGCATTTCAAACAGTGCTGACTGCCATCGTTTGCGGTCACAGCATGCTGCAAGTGTACATGTCCCATATTCAGAACCAAGGCTACAGTGGCATCAAGCAATGAACCGTGGGCAAGTGTTACTAGAAACATCTCAGATTCATCACGCATCTTATTTTTAAATTAATTTTTGGTTCATTGTGCATTTAGAAACCTTTTACTATTACCAAATATTTTATAGCCCCATATTCAGTTATGTGACTTCATACAGAGTCAAGAAGCTGGGGTATAGAGTCCCAGGGGGCATTTCACAAGGTGAATAAAGGTATTCCATATTGACGCGGTACTTTTTACATTTTAAGGTCATAGCCTGCTTTGAATTTTAAAGATATCCTTAAGGGAAAGGCCTAGTGAAATCAAAGGCCTTGTTCAAGACTACCACCAAACTAGAATGAACTAGAACTGGTCTTTGTGTTCTCTTCCTGCGCAATGGTTTTCCACTCTGCCTTGTGGTTCTCTTGGTTCCCAGATAATGTCTTTGCTTACAATTTCCCCAAGAGGAAGCAAGTAGAATAGCATCTTTGCATTTACACTAGGGATTAGTACCTTTAGCTTACACAGGTAAATAGCAAACCTAGTTCCAGTTAGCCAGGCAGTGGTGGTGCACCCCTCTAATCCCAGCACTTGGGAGGCACAGGCAGGCAGACCTCTGTGAGTCTGAGGCCAGCTTGGTCTACAGAGCTACTTTCAGGACAGCCTAGGCTGTTACATAGAGAAACCCTGCGTTGAAAAAAAAAAGATAGATTTAAACATCTTTTGTGCTTCGTTTATGGTTTAAAAATGCAAGTTTTAGGGGTTGAGATATGGCTAAGTCAGTAAAGTACTTGCCATGCAAGCATAAGGACCTGAGTTTGACCCCTAGAACACACTTTTTAAAAATGCTGGCTATGATGATATGTGTGTGTAATCTCATTGCTGGAGGTGGGGTAGAGACAAGAGGATCCCTGGGGCTTACTCATGCTCTCTCTCTCTTTGGTTTTTTGAGACAGGGTTTCTCTGTGTAACAGCCTTGGCTGTCCTGGAACTAGCTCTTGTAAACCAGGCTGCTCTTGAACTCACAGAGATTCACCTTCCTCTACCTCCCAAGTGCTGGCTGGGATTAAAGGTGTGGGTCCATTGGACTCTCTTGCTAGCCACCCCAGAATATTTGGTTAAGTTCCAGGCCAGTGGGAGACCTTGTGTACATAATTAAAAGGTGGATGGCAGCTAAACAGTGATATCCAAAGTTTTGGCTTCCATATGCATGCACACACCCATGCAAACACACCTACACACATGTGCATACGTGTACACTCAGGAAGGAAAACCAGTATTTCCAATGTTTTACTTAAAGCACTGAAGTTTCCTTAGGAAATGCTTTAATGATTAAATATATTTATCTTTCAAAATGTTAGTTTTCCAAACGCTAAATTTAACCCACTTCCCCAATTTCAGGGAGATGACACCTTGCTTGTTCCCATTCATGCCTACCCTGTCTTGAATAACCTGGACTTCCCCACGTTTATAAATCTGTCAGATGTCCTCCTTGGAGAGAGGTGAGTTCCCAGAGTGAGCCTGTCAGACTTCACAGGGTGTGAAAGGTTAAGGATGGGTCAGCAGTTGAGAACACTTACTGCTCTTGGAGAATTCAGTTCCGAGCACCCATGTCCAATTGCTTACAACCACCTTAGCTCCAGCTCCAGGAGTTCTAATACCCTCTTCACCTCTACAGGCACCCCTGTACAAACACACATACAAACATTCACACATACACATATTAAGAAACATACAAATGCGGCTGAGGAGACAGCTCAGTGGGTAAGAATGATTGCTGCACAATCATGAGGACCTGAGTTCAAATCCCAAGTGTATACAAAAAAAAAAAAAAAGCTAGGTGTAGTGTGGTAGTTTGAATGTAACCGGCACCCATAGTCTCATAGGGAATGACACTATTGGGAGGTGTAGCTTTGTTGGAGTGGGTATGGCCTTGTTGGAGAAAACGTGTCACTCTGGAGGTGGGCTTTGAGGTTTCCTATGCTCAGGATACTGCCCAATGTGTTAGTCGACTTCCTGTTGCCTGCAAGATGTAGGACTCTCAGCTCCAGCACCATGTCTGCCTGCATGCCGCCCTGCTCCCACTATGATGATGTGGACTGAACCTCTGAACTGTAAGCCAGCCAGAGCCACCCAATTGCATGTTTTCCTCGTAAGAGTTGCCGTGTCCATGGTGGCTCTTCACAGCAATAAGAACCCTAACTAAGACATGTGGTCACACACACTTGTGACCCAAGTACTAGAGTTGGTAGAGACAAGGAGAAAGAATCACAGGGTCTTCATGGCTAGTCAGCCTAGCAGAAAAATGACAAGCTTGTGGGTGCTGATGAGTTTTTTTGTTTGTTTGTTTGTTTGTTTCAACTTGATACAAGCTAGAGCCATCTGGGAAGTAGGACCAGCAGTTGAGAAAAAATGCCTCCATCAGATTGGCTTGTAGGCAAGCCTGTGGGGCATTTTCTAGATTAATGATTGATGTGGGAGGGACCAGCCACTGTGGGTGGTGACACCCTAGACAGGTGGTCCTGGATTATCTGAGAAAGCAAGCTGAGGAAGCCATGGAGAGCAAGCCAGGAAGCAGCATTCTTCCGTGGCCTCTGCTTCAGTTCCTGCCTCCGGGTCCCTTCCTTGTCTCCCCTTTGTAACATACTGTGAGATATAAGATGAAGTAAGCCTTTCCTCCTCACATTGCTTTCGGTCATGGTGTTTATCACAGCAGACACTCCAGGCTCAGTGAGAGATCCTGTCTGAGGGAATAAGGTAACATGCATCTCTGGCTTCCACACAGAAGCATGTGGTGTGCACACCTATACACACACATGCACACATCACACATAACTCTCTCTCTCTCTCACACACACACACACACACACACACACCCTCACAAGAGAAAAGGTAGACTTGTGGTTTTTCTGATGGAGGTTAATCCTTGCACCTCAGTTAGACAGGATTTACAGCAACAAAAGACAAATCAACATGGTTCAGATGATTCAAACAAACCAGTTCAAAATGCCATTAAGAAAGAAAGGGGTATATTGGGTGGTTTGAGCTCTCCAGGTATGACTGGATCCAGAATCAGTTGGAACTCTCTGGTTTTTCCCTTGTCTTATTTCTGCTACCTGAGCTGTCCTTCTCATAGGACCCTCTCGTGGCAGGCAAGACAGTGGCCCATGGTCGCCTGGAATAGAGGTGACAGGAGGGGCTCAGGAATTAGGCCAGAACTCATGGCTGTGTCTATTGGACCAGCTCGGATCACATGACTTTCTATCACCCAGGCTTCCTTTAGAAGAAGACCAGATCTCTGAGGGAATGGCTAATTATTCCAGTTGTGGCTCAGTTTATATATCATCATGCGTGCGTGTGTGTGTGTGTGTGTGTGTGTGTGTGTGTGTGTGTGGTGGGTGCCAGAAGATAACCTCAGATGTTGTCCCTCAGGTGCCACTCTCTTTTGGTTTATATTCAAGCCTGGAACTTGCCAAGTAGTCTAGACTACCTGGCCAGTGATCCCCAAGGATCTGCCTGTCTCCATCTCTCCCGCACTAGGATTACAAGTGCACACACCACCATGCCTGGCTTTCTATTACATGGGTTCTGGGGAACAAACTTAGGCCCTCATACTTGCAAGGCAAGCGCTTTACCAACAAACATATCTCCCCAGCCCTGCGTATCTCATTCCTTCAGCAAACACAAAATGTCTACCAGCAGGCACAGTGCCGTCTGCCCTAGAGATGTGAAGGAGAAGGCACTTGGCTGCTCATTATAGAGTGGGTGTGTTGGTTGTTCAAAGCTTGAAATACTCAGCTCAGATTACTGGTCTCTAAAAGTATTGAAATATTTTTTCAGCCAGAGAGATGACTCAGGGGATAGATGTGCTTGCTTCCAAGCCAGACAACCTGAGTTCAGTTCCTGGAAGGAACCCATGTGGTCAAATGAGACAGCCCATTCCTACAAGTTATCTTATGATCAGCACACACTCCCAGTGAATAATAAAATTTTAAAAATTGTTTTGGTCTTTTTCAAAACAGGGTTTCCCTGTGTAGCTCTGGTTGTCTTGGAACTCACTCTGTAGACCAGGCTGACCTCAAACTCGGGCATCCTCCTGCTCCTGCCTTCCAAGTGCTGGGATTAAGGCATGAGCCACCACTGCCCAGCATAAAATAAAATTTTATGTTTTTGTTTAAAAAAATCTAATCTGCCAGGAAATATCTACCGTCCTAAGAATGCCATCTCCCCACCCCAGCTGTCTGGCCATCCCCTGGCCACCTTCCTTCTTCCATTGTGACAAAATACCCTGACAAGAGTGACTGAGGGTAAAACGTGTCTTTTGAGAGGAATACAGTCCATGCTGGTGGGGAAGACATGCTAGCAGGCTAGGAAGGGATGGCTGTAGAAGCAGGAAGCTGGCCAATCACATTTCCATCCGCACACAGGAAATAGAAAGAGATCTGCGAGCAGGGGGAGGCATAACCGCCTGTAGCCCACCCCGACCCCTGTGACTTATGGCCTCCTACCTCCTAAAAGCCTCACAGCCCTCCCAGACCTCACCATCAGCAAATGTTCCAACGCCTGCACCAACAGGGGATGTTTCACACCCAAACCACAGCACCCACTGAGCTGTCTCCCAACACACGGCTTGTACGTGCTTGGCCCCAAGCCTTCCTAGCCCCTGTTTTCCCCAAACCATTCTTGCTGAGCTCCATGCCATACTTCCTCCTCCTCCTCCCTCTCAGCCCTTCCTGTCCTCACCACCCTCTCAGACAAAGCGCTCCCTATAAGGACCCCAGGCATGTAAAATGTGAACTTGCTGCACTTGTGAAATAAATAAATAGCTGGCTCCTGTAGATGGGTAAAGTCGGGCATTTTATCAAATCGGTGAGCCAGGGGACAGGAACGCCCTGATTCTCCAGTTCTTCTTTCTGTCTGTAAACCACCTCTCATTTGGGTGTGGGTTGAGGGGGGAAATGGTCTAAGAAAGTGGTGCAAACAGCATGGTTTTCACTGTGGTCATCAGTCACCAGCCCTTAGGACAGATGTCCACCCTCCCGGGGGCCTCCTCCAAGCTATTTTCCACATAATGCGTCTCATTTGTATTTAGAATGAAAAATTCAGCTAAACAATTTACTTAATTGAGTTACTGTTTATAATGGTATAATATATTTTTTAAAAATCTCTTAAAAGATAAACACGCTATTTTTCTCCTCCAGACATCCTGGCAGCAGGCAGTACCTTCCCAAGACTTTCTGCCTTTTACAGTCTCTTTAGCAACATTTAGTCCCTCAGACTCGTCTTTGCTTCATTTGGTCCAAACCATATGCTATTAGAATGATATATTTGAATAGACGTTTCCTGAAAGTGTTCTGTATGGTTCCTAGGCCACCTTAGTGGTCCAATGTGTCATTTGGATGGGTTCTTTATTTAGCACTCATTTCATCCACTCATTCATTTCTTGAATGCCTGATGTGTTAGGCACTGTCTCAGTCCATTTTGTTGTTTTTGCTATAATAAAATACCTGAGACTCAGTGAATTACGAAGAAGAGTGCACTCCAGCTCTTGGGTCTGGAGGCCGGTAAGAGCATGGGGCCAGCACCCCTCAGCTTCTAGGCAGAACCTAAAAGAGATAGATTCAGGTAAAAGAGACAAGACCCAGGGGTCCTTTATCAGTTCCACCACTGCTGTGACAGTAGGGTAAGTAAGGGAAGGTTGATTTGGGCTCACAGTGGGAGGGTGCAGCCCATCACAGCAGGGAAGACAAGACAGCAGGAGAGTGAGGAAGCTCTAGTCCCCATGTGACCACAGTCAGGAAACAGAAAGAGATGAATGAACGAGGTGCCCAGCTCCCTCTCCTTTTTTGTTGAGTCCAGGACCCCAGCCCCCGGGATGGTGCAGTCCATATTCATGGTAGCTCTTCCCTCCCAGTTAACCCAGTCTAGAAACTCACAGACGTGCACAGAGGCCTGTCTCCTACTTAGGATTCTAGATCCTGCCAAGATGACAGTCAGTGTTGACCATCACTGTGCCCTTATACATGTGTGTGCCCTGCTCCCCTGCAAACCCACTGGGCATCACGCAGAGGGACTGAATGGGAAGAGCCAGCGTGAGGACGCCGGGGCCGTCTTTCTCCTCTTTTCTATGTGGGATCAAAGTCAGGTCCTCATGCTTGGAGAGCAGGTACTGTACCTACTGAGCCAGTATGTGTTTTCTTAAAATGTCTCAGTAAGATAACATCTCTTCTACCGAAGAGGAACTGCTAGAGAGGCAATGGAAGGCATAAATCCATCAAAGGGCAGGGTCCTGGCTTCCTTCTCTTTCTGTGACAAACGCCCTGATCAGAAGCACCTGAGAAGGAGAAAGGTTTCTATTGGTTTAGGTAATAACCCATCACCAAAGGAAGTCAAGGCAGGAACCTGAAGGCAGGGCTGTTTGCTGATCCATGCAGTGTTACCTTCAATTAAGGAGCTCACTTCATTGAGCCAAGAAGCCCATCAGGAAGGAACCCTGGAGGGTGCTGGGTGCTGGCTGGGCTGGCCTGAAGGCTGGCTTATACTTAGCTAGCTTTCTTGTACAGTTCAGGACTCCTTCCTAGGGACGGTGCCACCCACAGTGGGCGGGGCCTCTTATATCTAGTAACAATGAAAACAATCCCCCACAGGTGGACCTGATCCAGACTGTTACTGCATTGAGGCTTCTCCTCTCTGATGACTCTAGGCTGTGCAAAGCTGACAGTCACAGCCAACCAGGACACGAGCACCCAAGAGAGTCTGTTTTCCCCTTTTTCACATGAAAGAATTTGGACAAAATTGTCAGACGTTGAGGACTTGTGTTGAAGTCACTCGTGGCTTTCTGACTGTGGGGTGCTTTCTTACCGTGGGATGCTTCTGGGGAGGAGCAACCATGACCTGATCTAAACTTCTCTGAAGTCTGGATGGTATCTCCATCCATCTTCCTCTAGTCACAAAGTGGACTTGTTCAATTCATCATCTACATTCTTTGGGTGGCTGGATCTGACCATTGTTAAGTTTCCTGGCTGGATCTGACCATTGTTATGTTTCCTTTACTGAGATAAAACGCCATGAGGACACTTGCCAGCTAGCCATAAACAACTTTGGTGGCTTAAGATCTGCTAAAACCTACCCTGACAGTCTCTGTAAATAAGAAAGTTGCATTCCAGTGTCCATCCAACCTCCCTAAATCAAACAGTGTCCCTGCTGCATGCAGAGGACCTGCTGTTCTCTATTCCTCCATGGGCTTACTTTATAATATGCAGCTAGATAAGCTCAACTATGCTGGCTTGCTGAATGTGAGTGGCCCAGTGAGCAAGTGCCTGCTGCACAAGCAGGAGGATCTGAGTTTGGATCCCAGCACCCACATAAAAAGCCAGATGTGCACCTGTGTCCCTAGCACTACGCAAGTGAAGATGGGAGGGTCCCTGAAGTATTTTGGCTAGCCAGTTGGCCAAACCAGTGAGCTCCAAGTTCAGTAAGAGACTCTCAGAAAAGAAGGAGGAGGACAATAGAGAAAGACACCCAATGTAGACCTCTGGGCTTCCATGCACATGTATGTACACACACACACACACACACACACACACACACACACACACACACGAACACATACATATACTTCCCACACACAAATTTGGTAGTCACTTGCTATCTCTGAGAGTATTATAGTTACAGTGGAATCTTATTCTTCCTGTGTACCATAATAAGTAGCATGCTTGCATTAGATACGGGAATTTTGTACCATTCCACTCTCCTGGTTCTGAGAAGGATGTGTTAGCTCATCTACCTCTGTAGTTTTTGCGGCACTGGCTTTCTGGCTGTGTGTAATGACACATACCTGGAATCCCAGCACTCAGTGGGTAGAGGCAGGAAGATGAAAGTTTAAGACCATCTTCAGCTGCATAGTGAACTAAAGGCCAGCCTGGGCTACATGAGACTGTCTCAAAAATAGAACAAGTGCCATTCTGGTGCCACATAGCCAGCTGAGACCTGGAGCCAGTAAACTGACCGTGTCTCCCATCATTCCATCTTCCTTGCAACAAGCAACCACTTACGGCCAACCAGCTAGTGAGTTATACATAACTTGTGATGGTTCATCTTGATTGTCAACCCAATAAGACTGAGTCACTGTAGAAACAGCTCTGGACATATCTGTGAGGGAGTGTCTAGATTTAGATAACTGAGGCGGGAGACCCACCCGGAACGTGGGCAGCACCATCCCATGACTGGGGTCCTGGACTGATCACAAAGGAGAAAGTGAGCTGAACACCAGCATCCATCTCTCTCTGCTTCCTGACTGTGGTTGCCACGTGACCAGCTTCTGCCATCATGCCTTTCCTACCACAATGGTCTGTGTCTCCAAACCATGAGCCAAAGTGAACCATTCCTTAGTTGCTTTTGTCACAACGATGAGAAAAGTGACTGATACAGCTGTTGGACGTCATGGCTCATTTATGTATGGGAATAACCAGTCAGAATTCTGCCTCTGGCTTTTAAAGCCTCTGGGCTACATGGCGATGTGTATTCTCCAACCAACACTGACACAGACAACAGCCAAGTGCAGGGTGCTCTTCGCCGACTTTGAGAACCAGCTGCAGCAGGTCACAGCAAACACATTGGAAGAAGCCTAAAAATCCATCTTCATGAAGAGCTTCGAGGAAGAGAAAAGTTCTTCCTCATTCTAAGGACCTTGTTTATGTGTCCCAGACTCGAGGTGGAGTTAAAGAAGTAGCAGTATTTTATGAAAGTGCCCCCGTGTTGGCAAAGGGAACAGCACATTTGAGAGGCTAAAGAAAACAAAGCAGTTTTCAATATACAATTCTGCAGGAAGAGATGCCAACATAGAGGGAAGGCAAAAATGGCTAGCATGCTGCTTGGTACAGCACGGTGGCTTTCTCATGCAAACATGGACAATAACAAATGGTTTCTTACACCAATAAGGATGATTTAACCTTGGGGAAATACTCCTTTACTTCAGCTTCTACCTGGGTCTCTGGGACAGCAGTTAGCGTAAGTCTCAAAAATCAGTATTTGAATGGAAAAAAATGACCATGCGCTGAAGACATGGCTCCACTTGTAAACTGCTTGCCTCCCGAGGGTGAGGACCTGAGTTCAATCCCTAGGAGCCATGGTTGTTTGAATGAGAGCGACCCCCATAGGCTCTTTGAATACTTGGCCCAGATGGTATCTGTGTTTGGGAAGGATTAGGAGGTATGGCCGTGTTGGAGGCAGTGTGTCACTGAGGCTGAACTTTGAGGTTTCAAACCCTGTTTACCATCCTGGGTGTGTCCCTCTCTGCCTCCTGCATGCGCATCAAGGTGTGAGCTCTCACTTGTTTGTGCCACCGTTCTCCACCACATGAAGTCTAAGCCTCTGAAACTACACACGCAATTAAATACTTTCTTTTACAAGTCACTTTGATCATGGTGTTTTGTCACAGAAATAGAAAAGAAACATATTCAGTAGTGGGTGCTTCATTCGCAGAGCTGGGCAGGCAGAGAGACAAGAGGATCTTTGGGGCTCACTGGGCAACCAGCCTACCCTACTGGTGAGCTGCAGGTCAGGGAGAGACCTCTCGCTGCTACACACTCACACACTCACACACAATCACTCACACACACACTCACACGTCCATACATACTCGTAGTCTCCCTGTTACTCGACAAGCACCTGTGTTTTTGTTATCTGAACAACTGTCTCCTTTGTAGTTAGAATTTCTTTGATCTAAGGTGCTTTGACTGTACAATCCATCTAGCTGATCTTGGGCCCCTCTTCTTTTCGGATGTTAGCAGGAAAGAAAACCATTCCCCACCCTAAACTCTAGAGATCTCTCTGAACAATAACACAATGCCTAAGAGCTGCCTCTTCACTGAGCAGAAGTGGGCACCAACTTCAGGTAGCCAACAGAGGGGATTTGCACTGGAAGACCTGAGTCAACATTGTTTTTAATCTTTCTCCAAAATTCTGGACATAAGGATCCTGGGGAAAGGAAAGCCCAGCTTTAAAACCCTAACACATTCTTCTCCCGTAGACTTGGTGCATACTGTTCAGGTGGCTTGCACAGTAGGTAAAATGGCCTAAATTTCTGATAGGTTCCAAGAACAAATGAATGTGTGCATGAGGGGTAGGTAAAGGTAGCATATTTCTCAAGCTAGGGTCATCTAGTATGCAATTCATGCATTCAGTGTTCATGCTTAAGCAGCCATGGTAGCGTCACATACCAAGTCCTGATGATCTTTATTGCTAGAGAAAGTCTTCATGAGGACTGGAGACAGGGCTCAGTTCAATAAGTACTTGCTGCCAAGCATGAGGACCTGAGTTCAGATCCCTAGAACCTTGTCAAAAGCTGGGTATTGTAATAGAACAGCACTGGTAAAGTGGAGACAGGAAGATCTCTAGGGCTTGCACACACACAAAATATTCATGGATTAATTGCTAGGCCTAACATTTAAGAATATCACATGCTGGTTGGGGGAGGGGAGGGCTTGGCCCTGCCTCAGCTGAAGGTGCTGAGCTTTGTTGACTCCGGATGCAAGGCCTTACACTTTCTGGGAGGTGGGTTGGAGGAGGGGGAGGAGGGGAGGGAGGGAGAACTGTGGTTGGTATGTAAAGTGAATAAAAACCAATTTAAAAAAGAGTATAGCATAAAGAATGGCAGCGTCTACCATGGACAGTGCCCTGACCTGCAGAGTGTGTCTGGATGCTCCCCTTCCTCCGTGTCATGTGGCTGCTATTCCCTACACCAATGTCACTGCAGTAGCCAGCTGGTCAGAATGGCTGCTACACCCCAGATCTAGCTGGGTGTTGGTGGTGCACGCCTTTAATCCCAGCACTCAGGAGGCAGAGGCAGGCAGATCTCTGTGAGTTCGAGGCCAGCCTGGTCTACAGAGTGAGTGCCAGGAAAGGCTCCAAAGCTACACAGAGAAACCCTGTCTCGAAAAAACAAAAAACAAAACATCCCAGTACTGCAGACATAACATGGGAGGCTTGTGCACAGACCCACATGAATGCACATGTAGGCACACAAATACACATGTGCCTGCATTAAATATGCTTTTAAAAATATGATGATTGAGTGCTTGTCAAATAGTCAGATGAAGGAGTAGCTGCCGGCCCTCAAAAAATATGATTAAAATTCCTTCCTTTGCTCCCTCTGTCCTTATTTCCTTCCTTCCTTCCTTCCTTCCTTCCTTCCTTCCTTCCTTCCTTCTTTCCTTTCTTTGTCACATTGTAGCCCAGGCTAGCTCAAACTCCCCATATAGCACTGATATTACAGATGTGTGCCTCCATGCCTGCTTTGTGTGGAGCCGGGAATCCAACCCGGGGCTCCCTGCATGTAAGGCAAGCATCCTGTCAAGTAAGCTACATTCCCAGCCACAGCTGTAATTTCATGAACAGCTGTCTTCTCTTAGACATGACCCCAATTTCTTAGCCCAGTTCTTGCATGCAGCAGCGGAAAAGCCAGAAGTATTTGAGTTTCACTTGTGTTACTTTAAGGGGAATCAATTTCCTTTCCCAGGGAAGAGCACAATTGGTTGTCCAATACCAAGCGGTCAGCCCTGAAAACATGTGTACAAGTAACATACAGACTGAGCAGGTTAAGTTTATGTATTTAGGAACACACGCGCAGCAGCAACAACAATTAGAGAGACCGTGAATTTGACAGAGAGTTGAGGATGGAGTACATAGAAGGCTTAGAGAGATGACAGGTGAAAATGATGTAATTATATTCTAATCTCAAAAGAGAAAGTCTATTTTAAATGAAAGAAATGCATTTCTTATTCCAACAAAGAATGGGCCTTTTTTCTTTTGATAGCTGCAGGTGGATGGGCCATGGGACACATGGGGGGGGGACAGCAGGGTGTCCTGCTGGTTGCGTCAATCAAATGTTATTACAGGCTCTTTGGCTGGGAGGAACTGGTTTGAATACAGTCAGCAGCAGTGGTCGCTTCTAAAGGAAGGCGCTGTTCACAGCACAGCTTTTCGCGTGTCTTCATTATCTTCCCCCAATAACGCTCTGTTTTTCTCCACGTGGAAAAGCCCAGTGCCTGCAGGAGACCTTTCATCTTCCTTCCACCCAGCTGAGTCCCGTTCTCCCCCCAGCCCCCACCCCTGCTCCCTTCCTGGATCCTGTCGCTAGCTCACCCTCTCCTCTGGGCTCCAGACACAGACCCACTTCCTCCCAGGCGGCATCCCTGATTTCACTCTTTATCTTCACGAGCCCACGTTACCTACCCCTGTGGGAGCTGTAAGCAGGCTGTTTGCTATCAAAGGCATTGTTTCTGTTAAGAATTTTGTGTTGAGTGAATTTGACATCTAGTTTCTTCGTGGGTATGTTTAGTTGGGTGTTTGTGTTCAGGTACTGGGGGGAGGGGTGGTCCTGATACACATTTGCATGTGTGTGTGTAGGTCAGAAGACAACCTTGGGTGTCATTCCCTGTACCTAGCTACCTTGTTTTTGAGACAGGTTTTGTCGCTGGGATCTGGGGTTCCACAGTTCCACAAGGCCGGTTGGTCAGCAAGCTCAGAAAATCTGCCTGTTTCTGCCTTTTCGGCACCCGGATTAAAACTGCAAAAACTTGCTACACCCAACTTTTACATGGGTGAGGGATCTGAACGCAGGTCCCTATGCTTGTATAGCAAGGGTTTTACTAACTGAGCTAGCTGCCAGTCCCTTAGTATGTAGTTTATAAAGTCATTTTATTCTGTAAGATTCTAGTCTTGTGAAGGACCTGCAGTCATTACATCCTTGGGGATGGATATAGTTGTGGCTGCCAGTGGCTGGGGAGGGAGAAATGAGAACTTGTGCATAATGGGGGCAGAGTTTAAACAGACGGAGCCCTGTGGGTGGCTGAAGGCGGGGGAGCAATGTGGTGTATTGAATGCCACAGAATGGCATGCTTAAAATGTTTGAGTAGTGAATGCTATCACAAATGTTTACAAGAATGGGTTTTGGGGTTTGGTGCTAGAATTTGAATCCAGAACCCCACACATACTAAGCAGGTGCTCTGCCATCGAGCTACAACCATATCTGGAGGTGTGACTAAGCTGCACATTCTCCCTACAGATGACAGTGTCAAGTCACCTCTGCCTTCTCTCTCTCTCTCTCTCTCTCTCTCTCTCTCTCTCTCTCTCTCTCTCTCTCTCTGTGTCTGTGGTCTGTGTGTGTCTGTGTGTGTGTGTGTGTCTGTGTGTGTGTGTCTGTGTGTCAATCAGGTTGACATTGAGAGGTCTTCCACTGTTTACCTTATTCTTTTAGACAGTGTGTCTCTGAATCTGAATGACGCCTGCTGTGGTCCCAGATAGGCCCTGGGACCTACCTGTCTCCACTCTCCCACAGCTGGGGTTTCGGGCACGCCCTGCCACACCTGGCTTCTACTGATCCTGGGAATCAGAACACAGTTCCTCATGCTTACACAGCATGACTTTACACACTAAGCCATCTCCCGAGCCCCTGGTCCCTTCCTTTCTTAAATTCAGTTCTGTTCCAATGCCCGGAAAAAGAACATCTTTTACCATGTCTAGAGCAGTGAGCTCCCTGAATCCAGGCTGTTGTTCTCTAGCATCTTAAACTGCTGGTCATAATTGCACATGTGGGTTGCAAAAACATCAACAACAGAAAAAGTCTTCTAAATGTACATCAGCCCACAGCAAATGTGTCATAAATCTCAGCTGTTTTGAGCTGTGCTGGCCTCTTGCATGCAGATACCATGTGTGTTCAATGAAGCCTCTGAGCACAGAGCATGTGTGTTTTGCATGCTGCTACACAGCACAGCCCTGCTCAGATCAGAGACTAGTATATTCTATGAATGGCACTACACAGTTTTTTGTTCTGATAGAAACATGGACCCTACCATAAAGGAATCGCTGCTTCATTCACTGTAGTAAAGTCATAGTCACCCAGCTGCCCACCAACAGATGAATGGAGAACAAAAATTATATATACATATGTATGTATGTATTTCCAAAAATGAATTTTAAATTTTGCAAGAAAATGGATGGATTTAGAATGTTTAATATTAAGCAAGGTCACATAATCTCAGAAATAAAAACATCTACATGTTCTCTTTCATCTGTGGAATCTAGTCAATAATATATATATTTATATGAACCATTGTGCATATGGTCAGACTATAACATAAAGAAACAAGGACAAGAAAGACCGTGTATAAGAGGATGGGGAGGACTGAATGCAGGTAATAGACACAAGTTATAAAAGAGGATATAAAGCTAACTTTTTCTAGTTGTAGTTCTGTCACGGATATTTTGGTTTTGGTGCCAATTCCAACTGTATAGAAATCCATTGAGTTATGTAGACTTTGGGTCTTCTTAATTTTGGTGTGTGGTGGTTTTAATTTATTTGCAACTTTTTCCATAATAAAATTTATAAAATTAAAAAACAGTGATTTAATTATAGAAAACCAAATTTTAATATTAAATATTAGCCTTAATGTTGTAATATTTTCCTAATGTAAGCATGTAAGCGTGAAGTCAGTGTCTTTGGATATAACAGCGCTTCTCACAGTTCTGAGGCCCAAGATCACGGTGCCCATGTGATCTGCTTCTAGTAAAGGCTTACTTGTGTGTTTCCACATAAAAGAACGCGAATCCTACATGTCCAAGGTCTGGTGTGCATGATGGGATTTGTAACTAGATGTACATAAGGTCATATGAGTGGCCCCCAGTTCTCTCTCTCTTTCTCTCTCTCTCTGTGTGTGTGTGTGTGTGTATGTGTGTGTGTGGTGTGTGGTGTGTGCGGTGTGGTGTGTGTGTGTGTGTGTGTGTGTGTAGTGTATGGTGTGTGGTGTGTGTGTGTGTGTGTGTGGTGTGTGGTGTGTGTATACCTGTGTATGCATTTGCATCCTGCCCAGCTTTTTATGTGGACTGTGGGATCTAATTCAGGTTCTCCCACTTGCAAAGCAAGTACTTTGCCAGCTCCATTGCCACAGGCCTTTCCCTAAAGTTTTATAAAATATAATAACTAACAATTAAGTTGTCATGGCTGCTGAGTCCAGCCATCGTGGAACAGCACACATCTGTCATGCTTATTGTCCTTTGCCCTTCATTCTCTAGCAAAGGAGCCAAATCCTATTATAGTAAAGGGTTGTGACACTCTCCAGACCCTCAGGGTTTTAAACAATTTATTTTATTTTAAGTCATCTCCAATAAGTTCACTCTAAAAAAAATAAGAGATGGGATGAGAGAAATTCTAGTTTATTTTCTCTCTCTCCCTCTCCCTCTCTCCCCTTCCTTTCCATCCTCCCCTTCCCCTCCCTCTCTCCACTTGCTTCCTTCCAACAAGGTCTCATGTAGCCCAGGCTGACCTCAAACTCACTGTGCTGAGGATGACTTTGATCATCCTGCCTTACCCTCCTGAGTACTAGGACTGCAGGCATGCTCCACCATGCTGGGTTTATGCAGTGCTGGGGATTGAACCCAGGGCTTCACGATTGCTTGGCAAGCACTCTACCCACTGGGCCACATACCCAGGGCCTCCCCTCTCATGTCTACTTTCTATAAGGTAAATTTGTGATCTCTTCTGATGATGAGATTGTACATAGCACAAAGGCTTAGTATTTGAAAGGTTTATGTTGTGATTTATTTAAAACCAGGAAGTGATTCTTTTAAAGTATTTAGCAAGATGGATGAAATGATTAAATAATCAGGCAAGGGGATAAAAGTTAAGGTTACCTCCCAGAGCACCAACTTCCACCTGGTTTTCTGTTTTAATTGCCTGATTCTTATAAGTTAAAGAACTCTGGCTTAAGGCCATCTGTGCTTCTGAGAACAGCAAGAATGAGGTTTTACTGTATTTATCAACTGGAATTTAGCTTAGGTGTGTGTGTGTGCACACGAGCCTGCCACAAGTCAGAGAACATTGGGGTTCCAGCTCTTACCATTTTCTGCCTCATTCCCTTGAGTCGGTTTTTCCCTGACCCTGGAGCTAGGTGGCAGCCAGCAGGCCCCAGCAACCTCGGGCCACTTGCCCCCCTCCCAGCGCTAGAGTTGTAGGTACGCTGAAGCTCCACCCAACATTTCAGGGTTTGTGCTCAGGCCTTCATGCTTGTACAGAAAACACCCTTACCTGGTAAACTGTGTCTCCAGTGCTGAGGAGGTTTAATTGTTTATTTGAGATACTGTCTCAAGAAAGTTGCCAGGCTGGCTTTGAACTTCTGACCCTCCTGCACCTGCCTCCCAAGTGCTGGGATTACAGATCTGCACCACAACTCTCTGCAAACACCAACTTCAGTCTTCTTGATTCTAGTGCTGGGCTTGAACCCAGGACCTCACATCTGTTAAGCATCTCAGTTCCCGCTTCTGTTGCTGTTACAGAATGTCCTAACTGAAGCAGCTTCAGGGAGAAAGACTTAGTGGCTCACAGCTCCAAACCTCACCCTGCTCTCTCCATGTTTGTTTGCTTGTTTTCTGCTCTTTTATGCCTCAGAATCCAGCTCACGCACCCTCACCCTCTGCCAAGGGACCCTTCTGAGGCCTTCTCCCTTAATCAGCATAAGGAGATGATTCCTCAGGGCTGGAGGCTTTGTGGTGAATGTCCTTAATCCTAGCACTCTGGAGGCAAAGGCAGGCCTGTCTCTGTGAGTTCAAGGCCAGCTTCCCAGGTGAGTCTAGATTGTGTCACTTGGGCAACTGTCACATAGGGAGTGGAGAGATGGCTCGTAGGTTAAGAATGCATACCACAGAGGATCTGAGTTCATTTTTTTTCCAGCGCCCAGACTATGGGATCTCACAGAGACCAGCACTCATGTGAACATCAACACGCACACACACACACACACACACACACACACACACACACACACACACACACGAGGCTGGATGGAAAGAGATAGCTCAGAGATTAGGAGCATTTGCTGCTCTTGCAGAAGAGCAAGGTTCAGTTCCCAGCATCCATATGGTGCACATACATACGTGCAAGGATTTAACACAGTTGCAAATAATAATAATAATAATAAAAGTAAACATGCTAAGATTAAAACAAACAACTAGGCGTTGTGGTAATCGAGCACTGGGCTACTACAGAGCAGCCGTCCAGCCCTACAATCCCTACTGCCTTGACACTGATAAAGGAAGGAACCAGAGCAGAGCACATCGCAGACTCCATTGCAACCTGGGTGACTTGCATCAGTCTGGGGCCTTCTGAGTCACAGTGCTTGGAATTTTGTCCCCTTCAGGAACTGTTTATTTTTCCAGGCTGGCAAGTGCATCAGGAACTTGGCTCCTGGTAATCATCACTAAACAAATACCTCAACACCTTTTCTGGGAATTATCAGAGCTTGGGAGTTCATTGAAAATGGACCATTTATCACCAATGGGAAGAACCCCATGGGAGTTTGGGGGGGGAATTGTTTCAGTTCAAAAACATTCAGCCATGTGACATTTATCAGAAGAGCCTTGAATGCCACACAGGGTCTCACTGGAACAGCGCTGAGCTGACACCTGCAGGTGCTCGCAGGAGTCATAGAGTTCCCTGCCTTATCCCTAGAGACCACCTGTGGACAACAATAAGCCATTGCCCACACACTGCTTCCATCTTCCTGAGTGGATTCCAGCTCCCATGGCTGAAACAAAGGGTGTTAGTTCAGTCTAACCAGTTTGGGTAGAGAGGCTGACACCAAGCAGTACCTGAGTGTCTGCTAGGCTCATCTGCCTTGTGTATTAGATAAGATTGGGAGCCTTCAGCGTGGGGTGACCTTCGACAGCCATGAGTGTTCATTACTTTCCTAGATGCTGTGACAAACATCTAGGAACACCAACACCAAAACTGATAAAAACGACGACTTAAGAAGCGGTTTGTTTCCGCTGGAACATCTAGGGCACAGTCCATCATGTGGGAAGGTATGACGGCAGGGACACAGGGCAGCTGCTCACACTGCACCCACAGAGATGGGTGCCAATGCCCAGCACACTTTCTCCTTTCCACCCCACCCAGGGCCGCCGCACATAGGATGGTGCCATCCACATGTAGGGTAGGTCTTCCCACCCCAGTTAATCCAAACTAGAAAATTCCACACAGACATGCCCAGGAGTCTCTGCTCACGGCGACTCTAAATCCCCCCAGGTAGACAGCTAAGATGGGCCATCACACCCTGAAATGGAGCCACCGTTGCATGCCGGTTCTCAGAATCAGGGTGCTTCTCAGGGAGTGTGGGTTGGCTGGACACCTCCAGCAGAGCCTGAGGTGGAACAGCATGTATAGGTTTGGTAGAAAATCCTGTAAACTGGGCTGGAGAAAGGACCCCATGAGAGCATTATAATTGTAGGAAGCCTGGGGCAGCCTGGCCTCCTGTGGGAACTCAAGTGTTTACAGCATTCCTGCCCTAGCATCACAGAGCATGACAGCTAAGGAACCACATTTAAACAAGAAATAGCAGCAGAGGGCTGGGGGTGTGGCTCAGCGGGTAGAGTACCTGTCTACCATGTAGGAATCCCTGGGTTCCATCCCCAGCACCACATAAACCAACTAGGAGGCAGAAACAAGAATGGTAGTTCAGAGTCATCTCTGGCTACACAGGAAGAATGAGAAGAGTCTGGCTTTGTGAAACCATGTTTCAAAAAAGATGGAAGGAAGGGGGGAGGGAGGGGGAGGGAGGGGGGAAGGGAGGGAAGAAGGGAGGAAAGGAGAAAGGGATTGAGGGAGGGATCAGTTACCAGCAGGACATTGCCGGCAGGTGCCAGGAGCAGTCTTCAGTCAGAACACAGGCCTCTTCAAAGTCATTAGATAAACTTCCTCAAGTGAATCATGGATTCCTCAAGTGAATCATGGAGAGGGTGAGGAGGCACACACACACAGGCACACACACATAGGCACACATGTGCTCATGCACACACACACACAGGCACACACACACACACAGGCACACATGTGCTCATGCATACACACACACACAGATGGAGCAGGGATACCTATCAGTGAGCAGTGTAACCTCAAAGGGGCCTCAGAGGGACCTGTGCAAGTGAAGCAAGCAGACAATGCCTTTCAGCAGAATGGGGAGAAGCTGCAACATGCAGGCTCCAGAATTGCACTGGGCTCCAGACTGCAGCGGGCTCGGGGATTGCAGTGGGCTCAGGGGCTGCAGTGGGCTCGGGGGCTGCAGCATGCTCGGGGGCTGCAGTGGGCTCGGGGGCTGCAGTGGGCTCAGGGGCTGCAGTGGGCTCGGGGGCTGCAGCGGGCTCGGGGGCTGCAGTGGACTCGGGGGCTGCAGCGGGCTCAGGGGCTGCAGTGGGCTCGGGGGCTGCAGCGGGCTCAGGGGTTGCAGTGGGGTTCATTCCCGTGGGATCGAGGAGGCCATGGTCCCACTGTTACTAGGAAACAGCACCTGCCATTGCCTTGAAACTGAGGGGAGCATGAGATGCTTTTCTTCTTCATCCAATGAAAGAAAGTCACAAAACTTGACTGTCCTGGACCTGGGCCTTTAACCCAGTTGGGGACAGAGGCAAGTAGAGGATAATGACAATCAGGTTGTGATGCTGAAGGGAACCAAGCTGTCCGTTATCCCAGTGGCTGGGGGCAATGTAGCCCTAAAATACCTGCTTCATAGAAGCCCTAATGTAACAGTTAATCTTTTTATTCTTAGAGAATTTCATACATGAATATAATACACCCCATCCTTCCCGCTTCTCCTGTGCACCCCATCCAGATTTATGTCTCAACTTCATATCCTATTCTAACTTTTTAAGCATATAACTGTAACATGAAAAAAATAAAAGACCCAGAGACTGATGTTGGGGTTCAAACATCAAGCTGAAGTTCAGAGAAGCAAAGCAGCTGGCCACTAGCTCTGACCTCTTCCTCAGGCTGAATGGGCTGATCCTGTCTCCAGAAGCTCTCACCAAGCCTCAGACTGTAACCTCTCCTCAGTGTGGCTGGAGAATGAATGCCTCATACTGACTACTGAAAACCCTGCTTCTATCTTTTTTTTTTTTTTTTTTTTTTTTTGGTTTTATGAGACAGGGTTTCTCTGTATTGTTTTGGAGGCTATCGGTCCAGCCTGGCCTCGAACTCACAGAGATCCACCTGCCTCTGCCTCCCGAGTGCTGGGATTAAAGGCGTGAGCCACCACCGCCCAGCCTGCTTCTATCTTTTATGCCCCTCTAGTGCTGGGATTAAAGGCATGTGATCTGTTTCTCTTTTAGACTGATTCAATCTCATGTATCGATGGGTGGCCTTGAACTCAGAGAGATCCATCTAGTTCTTAATCCTGAGTCCTAGGATTAAAGGAGTGTACCACCACCTCCTAGCCTCTGACTGCTGGGATTAAAGGTGTGTGCCTGGCTTCTAAGACTTGTGTCTTACTTTGCTTTCTGAATCCTCATGCAAGCTTTAACAAATCATAAATAATATATCACTACATATAACCTACTGAGCCCAGTTGGTGTTGCCTGTGTGCACATGGGTGTAGTGCTAGCTCCTAGACCATGGACAACCTACCAAGGGCCATATCCCCAAAGAAAACTGGCAGGCTTTCCTAGTAGCACTGGACCCAGGAGTGGGCCTTGTGAGCTCTTCTCCCATCTGTACTGGAATCAAATGATTTATCTTCTGCAGTTCTCAGGGAGGTAGCCACAACTCTTGAGAGTTCTTGAGTGCACTGGCAATCTGACTTAAGTTTGAAACCACCTAGAAAACACACAGGGTGTGCCTGTGAGAGCATTCCCAGAGGGATTTAACTGAGCTGGGAAGACCCACCCTGCCTGTGGGTGGCAGTATCCTACGGAGTAGCATCCCATATTAATAAAAAGGAGAGAGCAAGCTGAAGACCAACTCTCATCACTATCTGCCTCCCTGACTTAGATGCAATGTGACTAGCCGCCTCCTCCTCCTGCGGTGACACTATTAAATACATAGCGATTTTAGATAGAAGATCCCTTGTATGGGTCACCCCTACAAAGGAGAAAGGAACAGAGATTGACAAGGACTGTCAATCAGTGATTCTTTCTTTCTTTTGAAATAGTTCATAGTTCTTAAGAATAAATAGAGAAATCTTAATTGTTCAAAAATATTTATATTTGAACTATTCCAGATATTTCACCAACTTTTTTTAAAGATAATGAATTTTCAAAGCCCCTAAATGTTTACTGGAAAACAAATACTTATTGAGCAGTGTGTGTGTGTGTGTGTGTGTGTGTGTGTGTGTGTGTGTGTGGTGAATCTGGGATAGCAATGAGATTCCTACACATATGATTCCACCTTTATAGGACTCCAAATCCAGGGCAGGCGAGGCCCAGTGTGTGGTGAAGTCCACAGTGAGTAGGTCAGGTGGGTCCCTCCCAAGAAGTCAGATTCTCCCAACCTGGCAGTTCCGCTTACAGTGAGTACAATGGAGTTCTCCCGAGTGTGAACAGGGATGGAGCCCAGCCGGTAGTGTTTGCCCACTATGCTCAGGAAGCCCTGGGTTCCATCCTCAGCACATGGCTGTGCACGCCTGTAATCCCAGCACTTACGAGCTAGAGAAAAGTTCAGAAACTCTGGACCATCCTCGGTGTGATAGTTGGTTTTAATTTTGAATGTGACACAATCTCGAGTCACCAGGGAAGAGGCTCTCAATGTTGGATTGTCTAGATCACGTTGCCCTGTGGGTATGTCTATCAGGAACTGTCTTGATTACATTAACTGATATGGGAAGACCTGTTCACTGTGGGGGGCGTCATTCCCTAAGCAGGGGACCCTGGACTGTGTGAGAGGGATCCAGAGAGCTGAGCACAAGCAGGTGTGTATTGCTTCATTGCTCCCTGCTATTGGCTGTGGGTATAGCTGCCCCAATTTCTCTACAACAATAAGCTGTAACCTGACATTGAGAGATGAAATAAGCCCATTCTCCCTTAAATTGCCTCTGTCAGGGAAACAGAACCAGACATGGCTGCGCAGCAAATTGGTGCCAGCCGAGGCTACATGAGAGCCCATCTCAAAGCAAATCTTTCTCAGTGGGTGTCACTTGCTGCTGCTTGCTGTGCTCCCTGGGTCTCTAGTCCTTTCTAAGTAAGTTGAAGAAAGTTAAAAAGGAGAACGATGTGTCCCGTTTCCTTCTTGTGCTTGTTTTGCAGCAAAAGCTTCGTCATCCCCCTGCAGTGCAGCTGTCCCGTGGATTTTGAGTTCCACATCACTTTGCTGCGGTCTCATCAGGCCTTTACAATTGCGCCAAAGTCAGGTGAGGATGGTGGGGCGTCACACACCCGACTGCCCAGTGATCCCAGGTCAGGGGCAGAACTTGGAACAGAAGTTGCTTTCTCTGTTGCTGTGTCCAAAACAGTGTAAGGAGGGGTTTGTTTGTCTCACAGTCTAAAGGGGAGGGACAGGGGGAAGGCAGGAACGTGAGGCTGCTGGTCACATGGCATTCACGGTCACAGATGAACTCTGGCGCTCAGCTGATGTTTTTATTCAGCCCAGAGTCCCAGCTCATGGAGCAGCACTGCCCACATCCAGGACAGGTCTTCTCACCCCCAGCTAGACATTTCTGGAAGCACTCTCATGGACACTCAGAGCCGTGTTTACATGGTGACTCTGAGTCCAGTCCTGATGACAATAAGCCTGCATGCTTGGAGGACACACACACACATGTGCAAACATGTGTACGCATACATGCATCACACACACACACACATACATGTAAATTTGCATACACATACATGCATGCCCCCACACACACAAAAATGTGTGAGGCTAAAATGGGTCAAGTGTAAATTGTTTCCAGACACATTTCCTCTTCCAAACAGGTTAGTGGTAACTGAACCCACCCTAAGTTACCGCTTGCTTGTGTGGCCTAAAGGTTGGGGAGTATGGTATGCGCCAACGCTCATTCCAGACCCACAGATCAGTGTGCCCTTTAAGCCTTGTCCCATTTTACAGATGAGAAAACTGAGCCTCAGTTAAGGCATTAAAGCTGAGTCGCAGAGTTCCTGGGCGACCAAAGAGAATTGTGATGGAGGCCCAGTGACCCTTGAGGCCACCCCTCTTGACCCAGGCTCTGGGCCACGGCCATGGCCTTTGACTCTCCACTGTGAGGCAGAGAGGGAGCCTGACTCCTTGGTGCCTTCTTCCACAGCCCCAGTGCTAGAACTTATCAAAGCCTGTTTGCAGATGATTTTTACGCCACACAGCTGTTAACTGCCTCTTACAGAGGTGTTAGTTTGCCGCAAGCCCCACAGTCAGTGGGACCCTAACTCTTAGAAGGTTAAAACACAAGTCTCCAAGCGTGAGGCTTCAATGGCTCTATGAAAACTTATGGGAATATTTTGTACTTCGGAGCTGCTGGGAGGAAACCTTTAAAGCTTATGATAACATAGGTGATGTCACTTACGTGTGGAATCTAAGAAGTTTGGTCTCATAGACTGTAGCTCGGTTGACAGAGTGCTTGCCCCACATGAAAGGGGCCCTGGGTTCCACCCTGAGCCCTGCAAAGCTGCACACCTGTAATCCCAGCGGTTGAGATATGGAACCAGGATGGACAGGCACCCATGGTCACCTTCAGCCACAGAGAGTGAAGACCTGGGACACACAAGTCCCTGCCTCTTTTTGTGTGTGTTTGTTTGTTTTGGCCAGTTGTGCTGATGCATGCCTTTAATTCCCGCATTCAGGAAACAGATGAAGGTGGGTCTCTGTGAGTTACGGGCCAGCCTGGTTTACATGGGGAGCTTCAGGACAGTCAGGACTATGCAAAGAGACGACCCTGTTTCCAAAAACGAAAAAGGACAACTTTTAAAAAGTATTTCATGGAAACAGAGACTAAACCAGTGGTTACCAAAGGCTGGGGCCAGGAGGTGGGATGGTGAGCGGGCTCCAGTTAGAGGGAGTAAGTGCCCAGTAGAGTGCCTGAGGCCAACAGCGTAAGTTCAGAAGGACTCATGCAGGGCTGAAGAGAAGCCAGTTAACAGAGTGCTTGCTGCACACGTCAGCCTTGATCTCCAGCGCCCACGTAAAAGCCAGGTGTGGTGGTGCTTGCTACAGTCCAGCACTGGGGAACAGCGACAGGAGCCCTGGAACTTGCTAGCCAGATAACACAGCCAGTCAGTGAGCTCTGTGTGCAGTGAGAGGCCCTGTCTCAAAAGGAAAGTGTTTGACTGCTTGGCCCATAGGGAGTGCCACTATTAGGAGGGGTAGCTTTGTTGAAGTAGGTGTGGCTTTGTTGGAGGAAGTGTGTCACGGTTGGGGTGGGCTTTGAGGTCTTATTTGTTCAAGCTCTGCCCAGTGTGGCACACAGTCTCCTTCTCTTGTGTGCGGATCAAGTTGTGGAACCCAGCTCCTTCTCCCGCACCATGTCTGTCTGCATGCCACCATGTCCCATCAGGATGATAATGAGCTGAACCTCTGAACTGTACGATGCCCAATTAAACGTTTTCCTTTATGAGAGTAGTCGTGGTCATGGTGTCTCTTCACAGCAATGGAAACCCTACCTAGGACAATATGGGACAATCATTACACGTTTTCCCCATCACTGCCCTAAGAAACAATGTACTCTTATTTTCCGTCTTCTTTTAGTCACTGCCCATGACTATATTTTCTTAGTTTATTTACATATTTAAATGTGTCCCTGTACATGTTTATATTACTTCATTTATGTATTTAAGTGAACCTTTGTTTGCTTTATTCGTATCACCTACCAAATGACACAGCAATATTTCCTGGTAGTGACTTCATTGTTCCATGTTGTTGTATGTTCTTCATAACGCTTACATTGATAAACTACAGCCCTCTTTATTTTTATTTGTAATTGTGTGCATCTGTGTGTATGTATGCCACCTGCATGCAGTGTTCATGGAGGTCAGAAGAGCTGGAGCTGCCTGATGTCGGTGCTGGGAGCCAAACACAAGCCATCAACAAGAGCAGCAAATGCTCTTAACCGCTGCGTCATCTCTGCAGCCAAGACTTTCTTGGCTTTGAGTTTTTGTTACTATTATTTGTTGTTTGCTGTTGTTTGTCTTGCTAGGTAGTGCAGACCAGCCTAGACCTGGAGATCCTCATGCTGTGATCTCCTGAGCCCTGGCATCTAGCACCCAGCTTCCTGCCCTGTGACTTAACGGTATTCATTATTTCTGGTTATGTTGGAGGTAGTGATCTGTAATGGATCCAAGAATAGTGGTTTGGGCTTTACATTTTTCTATTACTTTTCAATGTACTTATTCCATGTACTTGTACGTGCATATGATCGCATTGTGAGCAGAGGACAACTTTCTCGTTTGCTCTCTTCTACCATTTGTGTCTAGAGATCAAACTTAGGTCATCAGGCTCGACAGAATTCACCTTTACAGTGAGCCATCTTACTGCCTGCTCCACAGACACACTTGTTTGCAGGGTGGCCTAGATGTCACTGTGTAGCCAAGGATAACCTTGAATTTCTGATCCTGCTGCCTCTGCCTCCTGAGTGTTGGCACCAGTAATGCTGGTGTGTAGGGTTGGGGATCTTCGTGTATGCTGGGTAAGCACCCTACAGACTGAACCACACCCCTAGTCCTGAGCTTAAATATTGAGGATACCTTTCTTGCTTATAAAATATCACTCCTTTGTGCCTCTATGAATTTTGGCCAAGTATTAGCTACCAAAACTTGGCACATGTTTTACAACTGTCAACATTGCACAGTCTGCCACCATCATGTTCAAGTGAAGGAGCTACACTAACAGGAAAAAAAAAGAAACAAACAAAAGCCAGCTTACTGTGGTTGCCTGGACTATGTCTTCACAGCAGGCTTTATGTAATATGTCTAGGTAGGGAACACTTAAAAAATTAATCCCCCAGGTCAATTAATCCTCGCCCCAGAGCTTTGTCCTTATATTTTTAAGTTTTTAAGCTGGAGTGAGGCAGTAGGATGCCCTTGGCCTCAAGTCTTGAATGATCTGTAGATCCCACAGGGTGGTGTTCTGACCACATGATGGTGAAGGTATTAAAGTCTCTTCAGTTGGGATTAGCTACCCAAGTGATCTGCTGTTGGTCTGCAGATCCATTGTCTCTGGTGGCTCTTTCTACATGGCCCTGGGCTTAAGATGCAATAGTGGCCATCATTTAACAATTGTGACCTCAGTCTGTGCTCAGTAAATTAACAAATGCCTACTTTGTGTGTGTGTGTGTGTGTGTGTCTCGAGAGTGCATGTGTGCGCGAGTGCGTGTGCATGCTCACACTGGGATGCCTACCTTAATTGTTCCCCCACTTTACCTGTTGAGGCAGGGTCTCTCACTGTTTCTGCTAGACTGACCTGTGAGCTCCAGGCATCCTCCTGTCTCCACCCCTCCCAGTGCTAGGGTTACAGATGCGTTTGCTTTGTCAGATTTTACGTGGGTGTTGGGGGTCCCAACTCAGATCCTTATGTTTCTACAGCAAGCACTTTACACACTGAACCATAAGCCCAGGCTCCCGTATTATTTATAAGATATAATGGTTTACGATGGTATTTTCACACATGTGTGTAATGTATTTTGATCACATTCACCCCTACTTTCTCCCTGGTCTCCCACCACTCCCATTGATCCTGCTTTTCTTAGCCAGCCCCCCTTCTACTCCCGTGTCTGTGCCCCACTGAGTTTCATGAGTGTTGCTTACAGGAGCAGTGGCTACACCACTGGAGAGAATGTCTCTCCCTCCCTCTCTGAGAAACTATTAACTACCCATTTTTAAAGTACCATAGGAGGGGTTCAGGTAGGCAGAATAGCTGTGAGCTGGTGTCTATCTTAGATGCTTGCAATTTCCCTGGAAGGAAACATTCAGGTAGGACCCACACAGAGACGTCACGCATTCTGACAACCTATCAGACTACCTTGCAGGAGAATGGCCATGAGACAGTGATGGGCCACACCTTGACTAGGACAGCTTAGCTATGCACACCTCTTCTGTTTAAGTCTAAACCTCATATCAGGATCCCATTGGTGGACTTGGGGGTCACTGGGCCTCTTCATTCTCCTAGGTACACTGGTTAAATCCCTTTTTTCTGTTTTTCACTATTAGTTTGTCTCTTTAATGACTTATTGAGGATGAATGGTACAGCCTGACTTGTTAGGGCTGTGAAGGCTCAGGCTGTGACCCTAACAACCCCAGGACACACAGGGTTCTAAGCCCAGTTGGTGCCAGAGATACAAAGGAGTAATACGGCATAGTGGGCTGTTGACAGTAGAAGGAACACCAGTTCATCCGGAAGATTTGAAAGGAAGGGGACTGGGGGTGTAGCTTTGTGGTAGAGCAACTTGTCAAGCATGGATAAGGCCTTGGACTCCAGACCCAATATTAAAGAAAGGGAAGGAGGGATCAAGAGAGGGAGGGAGGGAGGAGGGAGAATCGGAGGAAAGAATAAAGTTACAGAAAAACACAAGGAATTAAAACTATCTGAACCAGAACTCCTTGGTGTGTGTTCCTAGTTTTCCATGTTGCGTACAGCATTGGCATTCTGGTCATTGACTCTAGGGTCAGCATTCTGGGAATTTACATTTGAGGCACTAATGCAGATGGATTTGGCCATATTTGTATAACTACACGATCAGATAATTGTTGGAAAGGATTTATGTAGTCACTGATAAGTAAGGTCTGTGTGGACACTCAGAAGTTGAGACCTGTGCATGGTGAAGAGACTGTAGAGTGAGCAGAGGCACGCCCACGCTGTGCTGGGAAGATGGGGTTGGTGTTGCCTCATCAGCTGCATTTAGTGAGCACAGCAGATATCTCTGTGATGGTTAATCTTGCCTGGCAATGCCAGAAGGGGGAAAAACTGGGCAGGGCATGGGTTCATCAAAGTGGGACATCCCATTCCATAGCCTGGGGTCCCAGACAATAAACAGGAGAAAGGGAGCTGAGCACAGCACCTATCTCTCTGCTTCCTGACTCTGGCTGCCGTGTGGCCAGAGGCCTCACACTCCTGCTGCCATGACTTCCCACCATGGTGGACTGTGAGCCCTCAAACTGTGAGCCAGAGCAAACCCTCCTTTCCTTAAGCTGCTTTTGTTGGGTATTTTGTCACAGCCACAAGAAAAGTAACTGATAAAATCACATCCCCCCACTCTCCTCTCCTTACAGGAATAATTCCAGCTAACGGGAAGGCAAAAGTAACTGTCACGTTCACACCCATCCAGTACGGGATGGCACAAATAAAAATTCAGTTGTGGATCTCACAGTTCAACTCTCAGCCATACGAATGTGTCTTCACTGGAACCTGCCACCCCAACATGGCCTTACCGTATGGCTTCTTCATCATGTTTCTGTCTTCTCAGGTAGCCCAGGCTGGCCTCAGATTCACTATGGAGCCCAGATGATTTTGACATTCTTCCTGCCTCCATCTCCGGAGTGCTGGCATTACAGACATGCACCGCTGTACCTGGTCTATATATTGCTGAGGATGGAATCCAGGGCACCGTGCATTCTAGACAAGCACTCTACCAACTGAGCTATCGCCACAGCCCCAATTTTTTCTTAACACTTCACCAGAAATCCAATCCATTTATGAACATTGTGGTGCACATTTGGAATCTTATCACTGAAGAGGCTGAGGTGGGGAGATCATGAGTTCAAAGGCAGCCTGGGCTACACAGCAGGAACCTGCCTTTAAACAAACAAGAATCCAAAGTTTCTCTCTTCTCCTGTAACACCCCCAGAAGTTTGTCTTTAAAGCTGGGAGTGGATGCCGGCCTTTGGTCTTTTGCCTGGCACGTACGTAGCCCCAGGTTCAACCCAGCACTACAAAAACATTTGTACTACAAGATGAGTCTACAAAAAAGGCTCCAAAGCATAGAGGCAGGTGTCCTACCAACCTAGCTAGAACCCCACCCCAGTTTTGTTTTTGTTTTCCAAAGAGCATAAGTATTCGTTTACTAGGAAGGTAAATTGAAGTCATAGTTTCTAAAATAATCAGCTTAAGCTGTTGAAGAGCTTCAGGCTAGAAATAAATTACGCTGGACCACCAGAGCATACCTAGCCTGCTGCGCTTCTGCTTGTCATATTCATGAGAGATGCAAAGGAGAGATGGCTCAGCACGTAAGGTGCTTGCTGCCAAGGCTGACAACCTGAGTTGCACACCTGGGACCCACAGAGCAGGAGAGTTACTGTTGTCCTCTGACCTCCACATGAATGTCATGACGCGCGCAGGAGAGCACACACACACACACACACACATGTATTTTTTAAGAATGGGAAGGAAGGCAATCACTGGCATATATATATATATGCATATATAAGGACATATACACATGTATGTGATTATATATGAATAGACTGATATGAAATTTGTTTCCATGGACTCCTTTTGACACACAAACTTCTTTTAGTTTAGTTATAATATTGTTGCACAAGTGATAGTTTTATCAGAAAGAACACAAAAACAAACACCTTGAGCTGGGGGTTATAGAGCTGGGTCAGTGGTTAAGAACACTGGCTGGCCTAGCTGAAGGCCTGGGTTCAGTTCCCAGCACCCACATGACAGCTCAAAGCTGTCTGTAACTCCAACTCTGGGAAATCAGGTGCACTCTTTTTGGCCTCTTGGGGTACACAGGCAACATGCAGTCAACAACCATAAAATAAAATAAACCTTTAAACTGTTGCATTATACACTAACTTCCCATCTGTTTTAAACTCCAGATTAGAAGAGTTCAAGAGATTAAATACTCGTTCTAGGAAAGTAAATGTTCCTCCAGAAAAAACAAATTATATACACTTTTACCACACTCCCACAAAGGCCAGGCCTCGGAAGTTGAAGGTATGTTGGGGGGCAGGGGAGGCACCCCAGTGCAATGGAAAGGCAGGGACAAAAGAACTCATCCCTCCTGCCTTGGTCCTCAGGAAATCGAGTACCAGGACCTGCGGTTTCCAACAGATCTGTCCAATCCATTCGCCGTGGCAACCGTCCTAAACCAAGAGCCAGGGAAGTTGAAGATTAAGGAATTGAAACAAGGTAACTGCCACTTGGTCTGCCATAAACCAGTCCCTGGGGCAAAATAAGAAAGAAATGTGTCCAGCCACGTTTATTATTTATGAACAAAACTCAGTTAGCTGTCTGTTAGGCGACATGGTTAGAAACACAATTGTGTTTGTCTGGGTAAGTGACTGATTTGATTACAGCCATGATCTCTGCCCACTCCTGCCTGCAGTCATGGATCAGGGTGACGAAACCTCCAAAACCAGACAGATGAAGGAGGCGCTCTTCGAACAGAAAGTCAGACAGAACATCCTAGAAGAGAGCGAGAACCATCTTAAGTGGTAAATACTGAGGGATAATGTGTATCAAGTGACAGGGTGACTGCTTTTAGGGGATGGCCTTTGACGCAGGAGACCCAATGACGTGCAATTACTGATAAACTCCCTTGGTGAATTCAATTATTCCTTCTCCTCAGCTGGCGTTTCTAGCTCAGAATAGGAGGCTATTAGAAATAAATTATTGTAACTAAGACGTGTGTTTCCTACGCACAGCAGCAGGGCAGGATAACAGTGAACTGTGCGAGGCTTGGCCCCTCCTCCCTGCCAGCTGTGGCTGCCACCCCAGCCCCCATGCAGTGGGAGCAGCTGGGGACAGCCCTGGCAGCAGACGTTCAGGGAGAAGCATTCTTGTGTTTCTGGGGTCAAATGGACCTTTTCTTTTCGTACTAGTTTAAACTATAAACCCCACGACCCTTGTCATGTGTTCAGTAGGTCAACGATAATGCGCATGCCCCATTATTTTTTCCTAGAGACACATTTGGCTTCTTAAATCGTGTATTTAAACTTAAAACATATTTGTTTGGAAGTTGTATGTGATGATACATACTATGACACACCTGTGAGGCCAGGGGACAACTTTGCGAGAGTTGTTTCTCTCCTTTCACCTATAGGTCCCAGAGAGTGAACTCACTATGTCAGGCTTGGTGGCACTAAGCCAACTCACCTGCCCATGTTTGATCGTTAATCTCTTCTAACTTACAGTTGAAAATAGATACTAAATTAACGTACTAGCCAATGGGGCATAGTCCACCTTTTGTGGCTGAATAATATTCCATTGTGTAGTATACCACATTTTAACCACTCAGCTGTTTTTCATTTTCATCAGCAACACTGGAGAGGCGCAGCTTTTCTACATCCTCAGCAACACCTGTTGCTTTGGATGTCTTAGATCTGTATTTCCCTGACTACTAGTGATGCTGAGCATTCGGGGTGGGGGGTGGGGGTGCGTGTGTGCGTGTGGGGTGCGGGTGTGTGTGTGTGTGTGTGTGAATGTATGAGAATGAGAGAAAGTATAAGTGTGTTTGTGTGTGTGTGATAGAGTATGTGTGGATGTGAGTGTGTGTGTGAATGTGTTTGTGAGGGAAGAGACAGAATGTGTGTGTTAGAGTGTGTGTGTGTAAGAGACTGAGTGTGTGAGTATGTGTGTAAGATAGACTGAGTGTTGTGTGACTGTGAGTATGAGAGAGCGAGTGAGATTGTGGAAACTAGAAGTAAGCCTCAGGTATTGCCCCACAGGTGCCATCCACCTTATATTGTTTGTTTTAAAGATTTGCTTATTTTGTTCTATGTGTAACCCTGTTTTGCCTGCATGTTTGTTGGGGCATGTGTGTTACCAGTGGAGGCCAGAAGAGGGCATCAGATCCCCCTAGTACTGGAGTTACAGTCCTTTGTGAGCTGCCATGTGGGGACTACTAATGGAACCCCGGTCCTCTGGAAGAGCAGCCAGTGCTCTTAACCACTGAGCTGTCTCTCTAGCCCCAACCTTGTTTTCTGAGACAGGGCCACTCGATGGCCTGGAGCTCACCAAGCAGGCTGGGTTGGCTGTCATGGGATCTGTCTGCACCTCCTCAGTACAAGAGCATACCACCACTCCTGGCTTTTTGTGTAAGGCTTCTGCTCCTGGGGACTGAACTCAGGCCCTCATGCTTGCAAAGCAAACGCTTGACCGAATGAACCATCTCTCAGGCCCTTGTTGCATTAATTTATAGACATTTTAGCATAAGCCACTAGAAGATAGGATTTCTTCCTCCTCCTCTTCTTCCTCCTCCTCTTCCTCCTCCTCCTTTTCTCTCCTCTTCCTCCTCCTCCTTTTCTCTCCTCTTCCTCCTCCTCCTTCTCTTCTTCCTCCTCTTCCTCCTTCCTCTTCTTCCTCTTCTTTTCTTCTTCCTTTAGTTTTGGTTTTTCAAGACAGGGTATTTATGTGTAGCTCCATCTGTCCAGGAACTCACTCTGTAAACCAGGCTGGCCGCCTACTTCTACCTCTCAAGTTCTGGGATTAAAGGCATAATACCACCACCACCTGTGAAAATCTTCATTTCTCATGGGACATATTATTCACCCCAGAAGTGACTGCTTCCAGTTTTTCCCCATTCCTTCTTGGTTATAAAAATATAGCTAGAACACTCATTGCAAGGATGACATTTGCTGATGGTTTCCGGAAGTTGTTTTTGTTTCTATTTTTCCTCTGCAGGCAGGTGCATCTTGGTAAAGATCACACATCTTTAAAGTGTAGAAAAGAGCTCAGTGAGGAGCGGCAAAAAGCATATGAGAAGTACAAGGTCAGAATGGCGGCGAATTTGACATCATTCAGTTCACTACATCTTTTTATTCCCTATTGTATTCAGGGTTCCAAATCGGGAGAAAGAAAATGCATAGGAAGTTGAGATTACCACTGAAAGGCAGATCATTTGCCTTGTATGTTTGTGGCCCAGGGCTCAATTCTGAAAGAGAGAGAGAGAGAGAGAGAGAGAGAGAGAGAGAGAGAGACAGAGAGAGACAGAGAGGAGAGAGACAGAGACAGAGAGAGAGACAGAGAGAGAGACAGAGAGAGAGAGACAGAGAGAGAGAGACAGAGAGAGAATATGAGAGGAAGGCAGAGGGCTGAACACACATAAATTGCTAATTACAAGTGGAGTGTCTATAGGTGACAGAAGAGACTGATGTTGGGTCTGTTGGGGACATTCAGAAGGCAGAGAAAGAGTGAGTGCAGTCTAATTAGAAAACAAGAATTGGCAGAGAGAACAAGAACCTTCAAATGGAGGCGATGACTCGGGCTCGGGCAGCGGTTCTGGATGTGAGACTCCTGCCCTGTGGTCTGCAGAGCATGGAGATGAGAGCCCCAAACTGTTGTCAGGAGCCACCCAAGAGCTGTATGGCAGGTATAGTCACATGCTGTGGTGCAGAGGTTGAGACATTAACATATGAATTATAGGGGATCCAGTTTATCCCCCTCCAAAAAAACCAGCAAAGCTTAGAAGTGTGAACTTCAGGATCTCAGTGAGTAAGTAGGAAGGATATGGACATGGCTAATCTTTTTTTAAAAAGGTTTGTTTAGTTGTAATTATATGTACATGTGAGTATCTGTGTGTGAGTATGCATGTGTGAGTGGGGTGTTGTGGGGGCCGGAAGAGGACATCTGCTCCCCTGGAGCTGGAGTTCCAGGCAGTTGTGAGCCACTCAACACAATAGTAGGCTCCTCTGCAAGCCTAGCAGCCACTCTTAACCACTAAGCCACCTCTGTGGCCTCTGTGACCAGCCTTTGGGGCATTGCCATATGTTGTCACATACAGAGTTCACACTGGAGGACCTGCAACCAAGTTACCAAAAAAAAAAACACCACTTTTTTAAAGTCCCATGTTTTGTGAGGGACTGATTCCTAGCTATCTGGGGCTCTCCGTGAGGTGGAGGCGGGAAGATAGAAGTTCAGGGTCATCCTCAGACATAGTAAATTTGAGGTCAGACTGTGCTACATGAGACGCTTGCTGCTATTAAAGTTCCCCGTGTCTGAACAGTAAGAATAGTGAACACTTTAACCTGCCAGTACTCCATGGCAGGACATCGGTGACCCATTGTCCAGTAGGTTCCACGAGCTTTATTTTTGTTTTGTTTTATTTGTTTGTTTGTTTGATTTGGGTGTGGTTTTGTAATTTTTTCCCTTTTTTCGGTTGTTTTTGTTTTTTTCTTCGAGGTAGTGTTTCCCTGTGTAGCCCTGGCTATCCTGGAACTTGCTTTGTAGACCAGGCTGGCCTTGAACTCACAGAGATCCGCCTGCGTCTGCCTCCCAGGTGCTGGGATCCAAATGGTATGCCATCACCACCTGGCTTCCCACAAGCTTTAAAGAAAAATTGTATGCATTCATCTTTGACTTTAATATGTCTCCTCATATACAAATCCAGCAAAACCGAGACGACCCTGTTTTGGAGGAAGAATTTCAACGACTGGAGACTGTACGGAACAACAAGAGGATCGTCCGTGACCTGGAGGAGGTGAGTAACTTCTCTCCACTTGGCGGTGACCTGGATGGAGGAGGTGAGTAACTTCTCTCCACTTGGAATCTAATCATCCTTTAACTGTTCATTTCCAAAGGACCAAGGAGTTTCATAGCAATCCCCTCACCAGGAGGGAACAGCTGTTTTTAGTATGCTTATATTTCCCAGGTGCTGTCTCACTGTCTTTATTTCCTTTCTGGCCAAAAGTAACTTAAGTATCCTGGAGGCGGCTCTGTGGCTCTGAGTCTGCTCTCTCTAAGGACCCAAGTTCAGTTCCCAACATCCATGTCAGCAGCTCAAAGTGTCCTGGAACTCCAGCTCTAATGTATCCGATGCCCTCTTCAGGACTCCACTGGCATCTCACTCACAGGAGCACATACCCACACACAGGCATATAATTTAAAATAAAATTATATATATATATGTATATATATATGTATGTGTGTGTATGTATATATATGTGTGTATGTATATATATATGCATACACACACACACACACAACTTAGGGGAGTGAAGGTTTATTTGGCTCACAACAACAACAATCTATTGTCAAGAGGCCTCAAGGCAGGAGCTCCCAGGCAGGCCTGCTCGCTACTCCACAAGCTCACTGCACAGCCAAAGAAGTACCCAGAACCGATGTAGGGACACCTGCTAGCTGGCTCACAGGCAGGCTTACACTTAGCTTTCTTAAACAACTCAGGACCATCTGCTAAGGTATGGTGCTGCCCAGGGTGGGCTGGGCCCTCATACCACTTAGCAATGGAAATAAGCCCCCAGGCCCCCAACACTATCCCCCACCCACCCACTATGTGCCCACGGCGGTCACATTAGGGTGATGCCTCTCTTCTCAGATGTCTCCAGGCTGTTACAATCTAAAGCGAACTAGGATACTACGTATTTGCAAGTGAAATATCTGAACTTATAATTATGGTCTGGGGAGATGCTCAGCTCACAAAGTGCATGCCACACAAGCTTGAAGGCCTGAGTTCAATTCCAGGACCCACATAAAAAGCCAGCTATGGTTGCAGGTGCCTATAACCCCAGAACTGTGGATCTAGAGCCAGTCTATTCAAGTTAGTGAGCTCCGCTTTCAGCATGAGACTCAATGAAGTGAGAGCTGGAGATATTGCTCAGAGGTAAGAGCAATGGCTGTTCTTCTCCAAGAAGACCAAGGCCGGATTCCCAGCACCAACATGGAAGTTCCAAAGGTTGAGCTCAAGTTTGGACTTGGTGGCAAGCACTTTTACTCTGTGAGCCACCTGTTTCCGCTTGTTTTGATAGTCTCTTGCTAAGTAGGCCAGAATCACTTCAAATTCATGATGCTCCTGCCTCAGCTTCCTGAATGCTGGCATTACAGAGATCAAACTCTAACACATTTATTAAAGGCTCATGCCAAAGAGTTTGTACTTGAATGTAAGGTGTGCCTATGCTTTTGTCTTCACAGGGAATCCAGGAATTCCATCCTAATTTTGATCCACTCATTAACAACATGTGGCTCAGTAGATTCCGGGCACAAAGGCGGTTTCAGCAAGCAGCGCGCAAGGTAACTCTGAGCTCTAGACTGGCCTCTTCAGCTTTTTGTCTTGTGTAGTTGCCAGGTGGGGGAAATCCAACAATGGCTTTACAGGAATAAAGGATTAGAGATGCAGTTCACCTGGCATAAACATCACCTCCACAAAGTGTCCCATTGAGTAAGCGTTCCAGTCTCCCTTCTGCTGCCCTGGTAAACACCGTGACCAAAAACAACTTGGAGGAGGAAGGATTTGTTTGGAGTACACTTCCAGGCCACAGTCCATCATGAGGGTAATCAGGGCAGGAACTGAAGCAGACACCTTCCTGGTTCAGGCTTGCACTTAGCTGTGGGCTGGGTCTTCATACATCAGTTAACAATCCCCACAGTCTTCCACAGACAGTCTGATGTGGGAAATCCCAAAGACTCCCTTCTCAGCTAGGATGGAGTTAAAGCAACCAGGGCAGTAAGGTTTTAATGTAGTCACCTATCTAGACAGTCATCATTGCTTTGTGATATTTACCTCTCTATTTATTTGGTCAGAGTCTATACCCCAGGGGAACCTTGAACTCACTGTGTAGTCAAGTAACTCCTGATCCTCCTGCCTCCACTTCCTGGTTGTTGGGATTACAGGTGTGCACCACCACACCACGTTTGTGCTATGGGTGGAACCCCGGGCTCTGTGTAACCCAGGCAAACCCTCTACAAACTGAGCTACACCCCTGCCTGTTACCTAGTTTCAGAATATTTTTATTACTCAGAAAGGCAGTCCCTACCCATTCCCTTGCTCCCCAAGTTCCTGGCAGCCACTAAATCTACATTCTGTCCTTATGGACTTGGATTTTCTGGACATCTCATGAAATGGAATCATACTGTATGTGACTTTTTGTAACTGGCTCCTTTCACTTGTATCTCCAGTGGTAGCATACGAGATCTTCACTCTATTTCATCACTGTGCAATATTCCACTGTTAGGGCAGACCAGGCTCATACACTGATGGGCATCCCAGCAATTTTCACCACTCAGCTACTCTGAGTAACGCTGCTATAAACATTCACACCCAAGTTAGAGGACACATGGCTTTTTATTCTCCAAGGTATACACACCTAGGAGAGGAATTGCTGGGGTCATACAGTGACACTAAAGCAATGGGATATTGGGGGTAATTGTTTCAGTGGAGAATGAGGAATTTCAGAGGTGACATTGAGCCTACTGCTTTCTCCCAAGAGTCACCTCCTGCTGTGGCTCCCCTGCATACCTACATTCCACAAAGCACATCCGCAGCCTCCAGGGACTTCCTACTGTCAGGATGAAGAAGAAGCATCTGATGGGGCTGGGCAGATGGTTCAGCCAGTATAGCTCTTACCATGTAAGCATGGGGACTGGAGTCCAGATTCTTAGTCCCTGTGTAAAAAGTCAGGTGTGGTGGCATGGGCCTGTAATCCTAATATTAGGGCCACTGAAACAGAATGATCCTGGGACTCCAGGCAGCCTAGCCAAATCTGCGAACTCTGGGTTCAGCGAGAGACCCTGTCTCAAAAATAAGGTGGAGTCACAACTGAGGACAGAACCCAGTATCAACCTCTGGCCTTCATAAGCACGTGTATGTTTGCTTACGTGCATGCGTGCACGCGCACACACACACTCACACGCTCACACGTTCACACACACACACATGCGCATGGACACGTGCATACACCACACCACACAAACCAGAAAAGTGGGAAGGAAGGAACAATGAAAGCTTCTAGGGTTCTAATGTGAGGAGCCACATCTGACTGCAGCCACACCTCTGTCCTTCACACTGTCCCCATCCTCTTCCAAGAGCACCATCCCTGCTGTGGACTTATATTTCCATTCCCCCTCCTTGACCAAAACACTTCCCTGCCTCCCTGTGGCTCACTGGTCCACTGCCTTTGGACCAACTGGTCTTCTGCCTGTCCTCAAAGGAGAAATCCTTCTGGTCTTTGACACAAAGGATGTGCTGAGCCCCTCTGGCATCTTATGCCACCTGTAGACCTCTGTCTCTTCCTTTTGAGTGTGGTTTCCCTAGGGGACAAAGACATCTTCAAGCAAGGGAGAGCAGTGATTAAGACACTGCTGTGTTGTTCAGCTTTCTCCTGCTCTGACGAAATACCCGAAGTAATCAATGTGGAACAGAAGAAGTCATGGGTTGGATCAGTTCTAGAGGTTTCATTCCATTGCACTGTGCAGTTTAGAGCACACAGTGGGAATGCCTGCTGGCATGAAGCTGCTCACCTTGCGACAGCCAAGAGAACCTTGTGTCAACTCCTAACTTGAAGCTGTTCTTTCCAATTCCAGGTCATGCTTGAACGGAGGTTGCACATTATGCTGAGGGCTATCCATGGAATGGACAAAGAAGGCATGTTGAGAAAGCTTGTCAAAGCCGAACGATCACTAATACAAGGTAAGGAGAGCTGAGTGATGCTGATAACCACAGCCTCTTAGAGGTCTCTTCTCAATGAACTCAGCTCTGGCAATGTCAAATCTCATCATAAATTCTATACATCTGTTTTGTGTTGCCATTAAAACAAACCAATACCAGCTTCACAGCTTAAAGCTACACAACTTCAGGGATGGGGTGATGGCTCAGAAAGCAAAGCACTTGCCTTGAAAATGTGAGGACCGGAGTTCAACCCCTGGAAACCACATAAAAGGCAGGTACAGTAGTTACCAGTGACAGTGAGATGGGAGGCAGAAGGTACCTTAGAAGCTCCCTGGCCAGCTAGCCTAGCCTTTGGTGAAGATCCAGGTCTGTGAGCGACCCTACCACAAACAGAAGGTAGAAAGTGACTGAGAACTGACAGCCAAGGTTGTCCTCCAGCCTCCACATGATGCGCACAAACATACATGTGCATACACACAGGAACACATGAATGTCACAGCTTCTGGCAATCAGGGATCTAAAACCAAAGTGTCAGCAGGGCCGTTCCTTGTCTTGGAAGCTGCTGTTGAAAGCTGCCCTCTTTCCTTGGCTCCTTGTGTCACTGCTATCTCTCACCCTTCCTACCGACCCTGCGATTTCATCAGGCCTGCCTGGGGAACCTCTCCACTGTGGGAAGTCTGATTTACTTATGTCTACCAGCTCCCTCTCACCATGTGTGAGTTACCGTGTGTAACTGCTCATCTTTGAGGGTGTGTATATGAGTTATCTCCACACCTACCTCAGATCTCCAAGCCAGCTGTGGCCCAAGTGCCTGCCCAGTTAAGTCACAAAGGCCTGCCCACCCTAGACTGAGTGGTATCACCTGTGCGGTCTGGTTTCCACTCAACCTCTTGCTGTCCATTGCTGCTTCTCATCAGCAGAGACACAAGGACACTTGTCATGTATAGTTGCTGCATGACTGGTTGACTCTAGCGAATGTTCAGCCTAGCGTTTACACAAAAAGCTTTAAGCCACATACTGGCTCTTGTTCCTAGAAAATCTTATTGTTGGGACTGGGGACATAATTCAGTCAGTAAAGGACTTGGCTTGCAAATATGAGGACCTGTATTTGATTCCCAGAACCCACATAGAAAAAGCCAGCCATGGTGGGACATGCTTGTAATCCCAGCACTGAGAAGGTGGAGACAGCGACCCTGGCCAGCCTACTCTCCTTGACAAATTGCAGGCTGTCTCTAAGAGCAATATGGACTGCACCTGAGGAACAACAGTTGAGGTTGTACTATGGCCTCTACATGCAGATCCCCACATGCTACATACTTGCACATACATGTGTACCATATGAACATAGACATGCACATCTCACCGAAGAGGGAGGGAGGCTAAAGGAGGGAGAAAAAGTTCCATTCATTTGAACGCTGTGATCCACAAGCTGCTTCTAAGAACCCAAAGGCCATGTCACAATTTTCTCCTCTCAGTCTGTGGTTCACACGAAGAGCCAAAGGCAGCCGCGCCAACCCACACTCGCCCAGGCCCGCCTCTATCACGCCCCACCTCCTCAAGCAGTAACAACCCCCTCCCCGCCACCAAGACTGCAAGACCGCCTTGCTTCCCTCCCCAAACACTCTGCAGCATTCTAAGTACTCGTTTATTCCTCCTACAGTATTTTATTGTTAATTTTGAAGTTTCTAACAAGGAAAGCGTTTTTAACAAACAGTAAACTTTACATGAAAATCACACTAGTTATCTATAGAAGTTCTCTAGAACGCACCTTTTCTTGGTTAGATTCATCAGGGGTATTTTAAGGAAGGACTGGTCTCTGGGGACGGGGGGGGGCTCAGCTTGCAGTCCTTGCACACACACCAGGCAGCTCACAACCACCTGTCATTCTAACTCGGGATTCTGACACCCTCTTCTGGCGTCTCTGGGGACTGCACTCATGCACAAACCCATAATTAAAACTAACAATAAAAACTTCTAAAAATAAAGTCAAATTTTATGAGAACTGCAACTTAGTAAGCTAAATGAAGTAAAAAAATTAAAATGAATATGAGCCAAGTGTGGTAACCCACACCTATAATGCCAGCATTCCGGAGGCAGAGACATGTGGATGCCTGAGTTGGAGGCCAACCTGGTCTACAGATCGAGTTCCAGGACAGCCAGGGCTATACAGAGAAACTGTCTCAAAAAAAAAATCATAAATAACCATGTACATATATATTATTCTATATATGCATACAAGCATGCTTGTGTATACATAAATCTAAGTATTCTTTCTAAAGTTTATATAAGCATATATTAATTATATATAATAATTTGCAGTATGACATTTTCATACATTTTTATATCTTTCTCCTTTCTCTCCCACTTCTTCAGATCTCCTCCTTTCTAACTAATCACTATTTTGCCTTCATGTTTGTGTGTGTATGTGTGTGTGTGTACACAGTGTATTATGTGTGTATGTGTGTGTTCTGTGTGTATGTGTGAAAGAGTGTTGTGTGTTGTGTATGTGTGTGAGAGAGAGAGAGTCCTGTGTGCTGTGTGGGGGTTATGCTGGTGTATGGGTGTGGTATGTTTGTGTGTGTAGTATGCATTTTATGTATGTGTGTGCATGCATCAGTGTGGGGGTATTGTATGAGTATGCTTGTGTGTATGGTGTGTGCTGTGTATGTTATGTGTGGGGTGTGTGTATGCGGTGTGTTATGTGCCTGTGTGTGTGTGTGTATGTGTGTGTGTATATGTGTGTGTGTATGTGTGTGTATGTGTGTGTGTGATGTGTGTGTGTGTAGGGGTGTGTGTGTGTGTGTGTGTATTGACCCAATACGTTTAACTAAGGCTGTTACAGGAGCATGACATATCAGTCACTACACCACTGAAGAAAATAAACATGAATGCTCTGCTGCACATGGCATTTGCTAAGTACACAGCTAAAATGCTGGTTTCACATAGAGACACCTCACAAATTCCCTAAACATGTTTGTCTTTTCCTAGCTGAGAATCCCTACCGATCCCTGAGGGCGCGAGTGAGTCAGGATGAATACCCCTGGCGCTACTCACTACAGCCTGAGGAAGTGCTGCCCTTTGTCTTTCCGTCGGACTCTCAGAGCTACAATGAGTTGGTGGGTGTCAATAATGAGTTGGGGGAGCAGACAGCCAGTCCCTCCGCCTCCTGAGAGGCTCTGAAGGGGACTTGTGCCTCAGGAATTATGAGCAGTAGGGAATGAGGGAGCATCCACTGCCATCTGCCCCATACCTAATGTATCCAGGGGTACCACCTGCCCCATACCTAATGTATCCATGGGTATCATGTGCCCCATACCTACTGTATCCATAAGTACCACCTGCCCCATACCTAATGTATCCAGGGGTACCACCTGCCCCATACCTAATGTATCCATGGGTATCATGTGCCCCATACCTACTGTATCCATGGGTATCATGTGCCCCATACCTACTGTATCCAGGGGTACTACCTGCCCCATACCTACTGTATCAATTGCCCCATACCTACTGTATCCATGGGTATCATGTGCCCCATGCCTGCTGTATCCATAGGTATCATCTGCCTCATGCCTGCTGTATCAATAGGTACCATCTGCCCCATGCCTACTGTATCCATGGGTATCATGTGCCCCATTCCTACTGTATCTATGGGTATCATGTGCCCCATGCCTACTGTATCTATGGGTACCATCTGTCCCATGCCTACTGTATCTATGGGTACCATCTGTCCCATGCCTACTGTATCTATGGGTACCATCTGTCCCATGCCTACTGTATCTATGGATACCATCTGTCCCATGCCTACTGTATCCATGGATATCATGTGCCCCATTCCTACTGTATCTATGGGTATCATGTGCCCCATGCCTACTGTATCTATGGGTACCATCTGTCCCATGCCTACTGTATCTATGGGTACCATCTGTCCCATGCCTACTGTATCTATGGGTACCATCTGTCCCATGCCTACTGTATCTATGGGTACCATCTGTCCCATGCCTACTGTATCTATGGGTACCATCTGTTACATGCCTACTGTAACTGTGGGTATCATATGCCCCATGCCTACTGTCTCCATGGGTACCTGGAAGAGCTTCCTTGTAACTTGAGCTGATTCCCAATCTGAAGCCCAGCATGAAAACTGGACTCAAGAGAAGATGGGAAGATAGGAGCAGAATTCTCACCTGGCCTATGCTCAAATGAGCCTCCTGGCCTGGCAAATGGAAGGCCAAGACAACAGCAGCTCTTAGGTCGGGGTCCTATCTGCTAAAGATGGCATGTGGACCCAGAATCAACAAGCTAACCGACCCATCAGGCTTGGAATCCCACCACTCCACGCCCACCCCATCTCTCTCTTGAAGTATGACAATGCCTCCTCTTCCCTCGTATAAAAAAATAATAGTTAATTGTGCTTCAGTTAAGCACAAAAGCCTGAATTTGATCTCCAGAACCCAGATTTTTTTTGTTTTGTTTTGCTTTTTAAAAGCCAAGCTTGGTATGATGTGTAATCTCAGTGCTGGGAAGGCAAAGACAGGCAGATCTGTGGGGCTCACTGGTCAGTCAAAGTAGCTGAATGGTGAGTTCCAGGTAAAGGGAAATATCTTGTGTCAAAAAACAAAGCAGAGGGCTGGAGAGATGGCTCAGCAGTTAAGAGTACTGGCTGCTGCTCTTCCAAAGGATCCAAGTTTGGTTCCCAGCACCCATTGTGGTAGCTCTCAACTACCTTTACTCCAACTCTGGGGAAGCCAGTGTCCTCCTAGAGACTCAGAGAGCACCCACACATACATGTCACAGACACATACAGTAAAGCTAAAAATAAACCTTTTAAAAAGTATAAACTGGTTTTGAAGAGCAATACAGCCAAGGCTGTTTTCTGTCTTCCACATGCATGTATATGCAAATGCACACATCTGCACATACATGAACCTGCACACACATCAGCATACACATATACACATAATGATAAATAAGAGTAATAATAAGAATAGTTAATTAACCATTACATGTCACTTAACACTTGTCACATCTTAAGGGTTTTGGTTACTAGACTTCATCAATTTATAAGATGCCCATTTTTTAAAAAGATCCAGTAAATTTGAAATTGAGACATCGCTTTAAAAGGATGACATGTTAGCAATCCACCACATTGGGGTATGCTGGGCTTAGTTGGAGAAGGTAAAGAATGATGCTTGACACATGTTGGGGCTGGAATGCACCAGGCCCTGTCCTAGGATCCCTGGATGTCTGAGGCAGATGGCTATGCAGGGAGATCTCTGGGGACCAGCTTCTACAGATGACCACTGGCACAGAGGTGGGGCCTGGCCAAAGAAGTGAAACCAGAGTGCTTCTGGGCAAAGGACTCAGCCGAGCCCACGGGGAGCTCTGAAGATCCCACAGGTTGGGAGAAGCTAACCTTTGAGCTTTGACTTCAAACTGTCCTAGGAGGTAGACCAGAAGGTTGTGAGGTGCTCCCTCAGACAAACTGACTCCTGAGGAGGGCTGGCCTCATCGGTTGCTCACTCCTTAAGTCCTTCAAGCCTGCGGGAACTGTGGAGCGGATTGAATGAATATACACTGAGAGAAGATTTGTTAGACTTGTCTACACAGTATGACCTGGATAATCTAACAGCATCTGTCGTATACTAGAGGGGATGGGAGCCTGGTAGCTGCTTGATCCACTGGTTGCTTGCGTCAACAGTCCCAACCTGCCACTGAAGATCTAGAGGATTCCTAGAGAGCCATTGGTCCTCAGTCCACATGGAAACAGAAAGAAGCTGAGTTCCAGTCTCAGCAAAGGAATGTAGCAACAGCAACAGCCACAACAGGTAGATGAGCTTGCTGGTGAGATGACCAGGCAATGAGGCAAAAAAACAAAGCTTTTCCCTCAGGCCCCCTTCTGTCTGACTGACACTGGATGAAGCCACCCACATTTAGGGCAGAACTTCCCACTTCAAATAACCCGATCAAGAAAACCCCTTGTAGATGTGCCCAGCAGCTTATCTTTTAGTCGATTCCAGATCCAGGCAAGTTGACAACCAGGATAAATCATCTCAGAAGGACATGTTGCAGCCTCCATGATAGTCCATAAGATTCACACACAGAGAGACATGGGGGAGGGCTGCCTTTGTGCCCACAGCTCAGATAGCAACTGTGGCCACAGAAAGAGCTGTTTTGAGCATGGAACCCTCAGGTGATGTTTTAAAACATAATGAAAAAACACGGAGCTGTTTCTGTTCACAGATGTTTGTCCTCTTAAGTTTTTCTTTTCATTTTCCCATGTAGGCTATTGACGGCCTTGGACTAGTCCTAATTAAACCTTCTGATGTTCAAATCAAACACAAATATCCCTACTTCGTTTTAAAGGTAAGATGTGCATATAACGTAAGTTATTCTGGTTGCTTATAGCTACCATCTGTCTATCACCCATCTACCTGTCCATCTGTCATCCATCTGTCATTAAGAAGGCGTATGTGCCACAGTGCCTGTGTGAAAGTCAGGGAACAACTTTTGGGGGTTGGTTCTCTCCTCCTACAGTAAGAGTTGTAGAAATTGAACTCTGGTCATTAGTCCTGATGACAAGCATCTTAACACACTGAGCCATCTCACTGGCCCTCAGGTTTCTTACGAAGCAAGCAAAATAGACTTGAATTTTAATTGTACTATTTTGTTAGTATTACTCTATTCTAGCTTATATAGAATGACACATTGTATTTTCTCTATTATTTGATAGTGTGTTGGGGACACCTCAAGTCCTTTTTCTCCAGTATGAATATGGGAATATATATTATGCCTCTAGGAAACAGTGACTCTACATCTATTAGAAACCTCAGAACAAGCCAGGCATTGGTGGCACATGCCTTTAATCCCAGCACTTGGGAGGCAGAGGCAGGAAGATCTCTGTGAGTTCGAGGCCAGCCTGGTCTACAGAACAAGTTCCAGGACAGCCTCCAAAACAATACAGAGAAACCCTGTCTCAAAAAAACCAAAGAAAAGAAGGAAAGAGAGAAAGAAAGAAAGGAAGGAAGGAAGGAAGGAAGGAAGGAAGGAAGAAAAGAAAAAAGAAACCTCAAGACACAAGTTAGTCAGCCCTTCTTTCTTTTTTGGGTTTTTTTTTTGAGACAGAGTTTCTCTGTGTGACCTTGGCTGTCCTGTAACTCAATCGGTAGACCAGACTGGCCTCAAACTCTGAGATCCGCCTGCCTCTGCCTCATGAGTGCTGGCATTAAAGGCATGCACCACCACTGCCTGGCTAGTCAACCTTTCTTGAATGGTAGGACTACTTGTGCTTTTGAAAGTGAAAATATGTTTATGTATATCTCCAATAAAGCCCCCTGGCACAAAAAATAATTTAAATATTGACATGTGCCAAGACTCAGAACAAGACTCAGGACTGGCCCTGTTAGGCAGCTGTTGTTGAGACACTAATCCTACCAAAATATAATGGGTTCTTGTGGGTCCCTTTTTAAGGAACTACAAATGCCTATTCACCCTGGATAGGGCACTGATGACAGACTAAAGAAATTACATCCCCCAGCTTAGTTTAATGATTCAGAATGTTTATTGGGAATACGTACAGGTGCGTGGGTGAGGGGATTCATGCAGGAACATGGATGACTCAAAGGCAGCTTCATCACTGGAACACTACATTGTCATGGGTAAGAACTCATTAAAGGTGCATCTCTGAAGCACCCTGGACAATTTGCAGGCAGCTCAGCTAATCAGAAAGTCTCCTCTTCCCAGCAATTGTTCACCTTGGAGAGGAACTTCTTTGTGAATCTTGTAAGTTTCAGGTACTTCTTGAGACTTCTGAGTTTCATTCACTACCTGAGCCTCAGTGAGGCTTCCTCCAAGAAGAAAGGTTTCCATTTGAAGGAAGTAGCTATACAAAGCAGGCTTTTAAGTGTCACCAATCTGCTGTCTTCTTTCATTCTCAGGTTCCTCAGTTATACCAAATCAAGGGATATAAACCATTTTCTGTCAACAAGTCCTCAACAAATTACAAACTTCAGAAGCTTGCTCGACCCCTGAAACAAGGTGCTGAGGTAATGCAGCTGCAACTTCAAGAACTGCTCTTGCCACTCATGTCCTGCCATTAAGAATGGCAAGTTATTGAGTTGGAGGGATGGCTAAGCGGTTAAGAGCATTGTTGCTCTTGAAGAGAGCTCAGGTCCAGTTCCCACCACCCATATGGTGGCTCACAGCCATCTATAACCCCAGTTCCATGGAACCCAACAGGCATGCACATGGTGCACATACATGCAGGAAAGCATTCGTGCACATAAAGTAAAATAAATAACTCTTTAAGAAGAAAATAAGACTAGCAAGTCCCTCTTGGTCCTTACACAGGATGAAGTCACCACCATCATAGCTCTACCCAAGCAGGACACCACACAGCTCTCGGCCAAGCCCTCCATCTTGAGTATGAAGGCACCTGAGGGCTTGGCCATGTCTGTGGAATATGACCCGCTATATGTTTTCGTAAGTACCAGTTGGCAGATGCCTGTGTTCTGTGTCCCTTTATTCTAGCAATTACCCTACAAAAAAACCCAGAAACATGAGTTGGAAATATGTTCTCCTTTTTTGTTTTAGTTATTTTAATTGATTTTTCTTTACTAAATATTTATGTTTACTTTTGTTACTTATTTGTGTGTATGCCAGGGAGTGGGGCCAGGATAGGGTATCGGATCCCTTGGAGTTGGAGTTGCAGTGTTTCTGAGCCATCCAACATGAATGCCAGGGTTTGAACTCCAGGCTTCCTGATAAAGGACGAAACAGTCTTAACCCCTGAGCCTCTTTTCTAGACCCATTTGTTTAAAAACAGTGTCTCATAGCCCAGGATGGCCTCAGACTCACTATGCAGCCAAGAATGACCTTGAACTTCTAACCTCCCTACCTCTATGTCCTAAGTACTGGGGTTGCTGGTATGCAGCGTTGCATCCGATTTTTGTGTGGCGCTGGAGGCTGAACCTAGGGCTTGTTGTGTGCTAGGCAAGTGCTCTGCTAACAGCTGTATCCCCAGCCCTGGGGTGTTTTCTCTTTGGCATTTCATGCCAGCTGAGCATTTACCCCCTCTGCCTTTTGACTCTGGATGCTATGATATGGCGAACTGCTTCAGCTCCCTACCACCCTGACTTCCCTACCGTGGTGGACTGGGAGCCAAAACAAACTCCTCGCCTAAGCTGTTTTTGTTGGAGTATTTCATCACAACAGTGAGGGACTAGGACAGATCCAGTTTGCTTCTTTAATAATCCCCTCGTTGATCATGGCTAAAAGCAGTTTCAAACTGTGATTCCAGTGACATTTTCTTCCTCGTGAGGCCAGCAGATCTAAATAGCATCTACTGAAACCCTTAAGCCAGAAAATGCACACATGAAGATGGTGACATTGGTAAGACAGGCCAACCTGAAGCTCTGCTCCTGTGCCCAGTTTGCTAAGAGCCGATATGCATCCCCATTGTTAGTGCTAGTGGGAGCCACAGACAGCGTTGCTGACGCCTGTCCTGTGCCTGGTATGGAGAAGGGTAAACACCATCAATCTGCTCTCCCTCTTGCCCACAGAATCCCAGCCCAGGACTGTTTGCAGTGAAGCATCCTCTGACCTATGCAGAAACTCTGATAGATTACCATCTGTGCACTCACCCCAAGTACAAGTTCACCCAAGAGTCCCACATCGGGTCCAGCATTCCTATCACCCAAAAGCAGTTTCTCCATCATACGGTAATGTCAGCACCAGGCTCCCTTGGCAGAGCTGGCCTTGGACTGTGGGGAGGGGCAGGGGACAGGGAGAGAGGGCACCAGCGGGAACTGAGAACAAGACGATTGTGCTGGCAAGGTGGCTCAGAGGGTAAAGGAGCTTGCCACCAAGTCTGAGAATCTGAGTTCAATCCCGGGGACCCACATGGTGGAAGAAGACCAAGGAGAGCACTGGCTTGTGCATGTTGCCCTCTGACAACTTGTGCACACACATTCAAATACAAACATACAATGCACATGCAAGCACACACACATTCACACTCCTGTACGCATACACATGCAAATAGGCACATGCACACACTACACTTGGGTACATACACAAATGTTCAAAATGAACAGATGCCATTTGAACAACAATAAAAGAGAACTTGTAGCCTTAGCCATGAACCAAGAATGGTGGCCACAGTCCTCACTCTGCCAACTGTAAAGGAGGCAGGACTATTCTCGTAACACGATTGTCCATCTGTCCACCTCCTGTTGTCTGCTGTCCTTTTACTAACTCCCTCACTCATTTTGACTTAAAGGGGGAAATGATTACTTAATACATTCCAGCCATATGAAAATAGTCATGTGATACTACGACTCTGGGCTCTGTTCCCAGTCACAGAGCTCACACAATCCTTGATCTACCAGCTCTAGAACATTCCCATATCCCACCCGCCTAACTCATAGGTGGCTATAACTCCCCTCTCGTCTCCACCATGATTCACCACTGCCACAGCCTCCAGGCTGCCACAGGAAATTGCTGATCCAGCTTGAAACGCCTCAGTGGGCCAGGGGACTGTGGAGATGGCCAAGCCCCACAGCATGAGGACCTGCGATCAGATCTCTGGTGCCCATATATCCAGGAGTGGTGGCACAGGCATGTAATCCCCACACCAGGGATATGTAAACAGGTGGATCCCTGGAGGTTATTGGCTAGCCAGCCTAATGGAAACTGCAAGCTGCATGTTTCATGAGAGATAGCATTGATTTTGGCCTCTGACATCACACACACACTCACACACATGCACACACACAGACACGCACACTCCGTATGTATCCCTTGCCCACAGAGTAGCTCCACTGGCCTAGCCCTCAGGTTCCTTGGTGACCTGCCTGCCTCTCCAGCCACAGGTACCATCCCTGTGATGCTCCCTGCACTTGGCTGAACAGCTGAAGACCTAATAGTCTCATCACATTGCCAGTGAGTTCCACTGCACTGTCCTCCCTGCCTGAGTGCTACCCATCCTCATGGAACGTTTCATTAGCATCACTGTCACAGCCGTTCAGGCAGCCTGGAAGACCACATCTGCCCTCAGTCACCACCACATACCGTGTACCGGAACAGCTGTCTTTGCTTTAGAGTCAGTCAAGCTTAATGAGAGGATAGGCTTGGACCTGACCTTTTGGAACTTAGAAATAGCTGACTGAAGTCAAGGCTCTCTGAGACATTTTCCCACCGCGTCAGTTACTTTTCTTGGTCCTCTAACAAAACATGTGGCAAAAGCAACTTAAGGAAGGGAGGCATGGTGGCAAGCGCATGCGGCAGCTGGTCACAGGACATCCGTCGGGATGCAGAGAGAGATGGATGCCGGGGCTCAGCAAACTCTCCCCTTTTTGTTCCGTCTGGGAGTGCAGCCCAGAGGGTGCTGCTGCCCACAGTTGGGGGAGGGGTCTTCCCACTTCTGCTAACCCAGTGTTTAAAAGTCCTCAGAGACAGCCCCAGAGGTTTGTCCCTTAGGTGACTTTAGATGCTGTCAAGTTAACAGTCAGCATTAACTCTCAACAGCCACCTAATGCTTTCTCTCCACATCCTGTCCCTGCACCAACTTCCATCACAGGACATAATTCCTGGGATCATGAACTGGAAGAGGTTCCAGCCCCTGATATTCTCCTCCTTGTCTGACCCCCCTAGGGTAGAAACCACTCAGAGGTAAGCTGGGAAACTGCTGGGCTCCTGGGTGTTTGCACTGTAGGTCACAGAGGCTGGGGGACCAGGTGTCAAAGGTCAATGTTGACAAATCACACTTTCAAATTGTACTTTTAAAACATGAGGGAGGGGCTTGCTTGCCAAGGAGCTACGATGGTGGATAGCTGACTTTCATAGTTTGAATTTATCTTAATCAAATCACACATTTTAGCTGGGCAATGGTGGTGCATGCCTTTAATCCCAGAACTCAGGAGGCAGAGGCAGGTGAATGAATCTCTTTGAGTTCGAGGCCAGCCTGGCCAGTAGAGTGAGTTCCGGGACAGCCAGGGCTACAAAGGGAAACACTGTCTTGGAAAAACCAAAACCAAAATACAAAAAAAACAAAAAAACAAAAACAAAAACAAACACAAACACAAAAAGAACTCCACACACTTAAAAAAAAAGTAATGCATTTCTAGCCAATTTGCAGGGTTTCAGCACAGATACGGAACTAACTGATTATATAATTCTGCTGAATAGTCATGACCTATTTTTTTCCTTTTGGAAGAATATTTCTTCTTGAAATATTCACGTTGCGTGCATGCTGGAGTGTGTGTGTGTGTGTGTGTGTGTGTGTGTGTGTGTGTGTGCATGTACACCTATATGCAGGTACACGTGTCCATGGGTACACATGCTTAGGGAGGCCAGAAGACAATCCTGAGTGTTCTTCATCAGAAACTGTAACTTTTTTTGTTTTTGTTTTTGTTTTTATTTTGTTTTTGTTTTAGGTAAGATCTTCCATCAGCACCAGAGCTAGCTGACTCGATAGGGTAGCCAGCCATGAGGTGGAGCGGGGTGGGGATCCTCCTGTGTCTGCTTCTTCCATTCTGGGATTATAGGTGTTCACCACCAAACCCAGATTTCTTAAGTGTGTTCTGGGCTAGGACTCAGCTTCTTGGGATCAAATTCAGGTCTGAAAGCTTGCACAGCAATCCTTTCTTGACTCATTCTCCCAAGCTCTTAGGCAGTGTCTTCCTCAGGGCTTGTGACAGCACCTTCACTGGGCTCTCACAAACAGCTGTCTGAGGAAGTATTTAGGATCTGTCTGGTTGCTTGCTTTTTGGTAACTTCTACTTTCCACTGAGCTCACAAAACTGTGTAATCATATCATTCTCACACCACTAGATGGCAGTATCAGCCCCTAAACCAATTCATTTTGCAGGAAGCCAGGAATGCTTTCAAATTGACCCATTGTTCTAGTTTGATTTCTGTTGCTGTGATAAACACCCTGACAAAAAGCAGTTTAGGGAATCCAGAGTTTGCTTGGCTGACAGTTCCAGGCTACAGTCCACCATCGCAGGGGAGTCATGGCAGAAACTTGAGCATCACTTCTGCAGAGACAGAATCCTGGCTTGTTTGTTCTCAGCTAGCTTTCTCCTCTCACACAGTTCAGGACCTGCTGCCTATGGAATGATGCCACCCACAGTGGTCTGAGTCTTTCTGTTTCAGTTAACAGTCAAGAATTCCTCCCATGCACACACGGGCATGCTCGCAGACAAACCTGATAAAGGTTCTTATAGTAGCTGGGGCATAACTCAATAGTAAAGTTATTGCCTAGCATCCTTACAACTACAGTGGGGGAAAGTGACACATGTAACCAGTAAACCAGACTCAACTGGACACATGTAACCAGTAAACCAGACTCAACTGGACACATGTAACCAGTAAACTAGACTCCACTAGACACATGTAATCAGTAAACTAGACTCCACTGGACACATGTAATCAGTAAACTAGACTCCACTAGACACATGTAATCAGTAAACTAGACTCCACTGGACACATGTAATCAGTAAACTAGACTCCACTAGACACATGTAATCAGTAAACTAGACTCCACTGGACACATGTAATCAGTAAACTAGACTCCACTAGACACATGTAATCAGTAAACTAGACTCCACTGGACACATGTAATCAGTAAACTAGACTCCACTGGACACATGTAACCAGTAAACTAGACTCCACTGGACACATGTAATCAGTAAACCAGACTCAACTGGACACATGTAACCAGTAAACTAGACTCCACTAAACACATGTAATCAGTAAACCAGACTCCACTGGACACATGTAATCAGTAAACCAGACTCAACTGGACACATGTAATCAGTAAACTAGACTCCACTAGACACATGTAATCAGTAAACTAGACTCCACTAGACACATGTAATCAGTAAACTAGACTCCACTGGACACATGTAACCAGTAAACTAGACTCCACTAGACACATGTAACCAGTAAACTAGACTCCACTAGACACATGTAATCAGTAAACTAGACTCCACTGGACACATGTAATCAGTAAACTAGACTCCACTGGACACATGTAATCAGTAAACCAGACTCAACTGGACACATGTAACCAGTAAACTAGACTCCACTAGACACATGTAATCAGTAAACTAGACTCCACTAAACACATGTAATCAGTAAACTAGACTCCACTGGACACATGTAATCAGTAAACTAGACTCCACTAAACACATGTAACCAGTAAACTAGACTCCACTAGACACATGTAACCAGTAAACTAGACTCCACTAGACACATGTAATCAGTAAACCAGACTCCACTAGACACATGTAATCAGTAAACTAGACTCCACTAGACACATGTAATCAGTAAACTAGACTCCACTAGACACATGTAATCAGTAAACTAGACTCCACTGGACACATGTAACTCCAGGGGGTTCCATGCTGCCTTCTAGTCCCTATGGGCACTGTTCGTGCACACATACTCACATGAAAAGTAAAAATACCCCCCACCACACACAAGAAAGAACCTGGGTCTTTGTCAGAGTCGGTAACAGGGCTGACCTCTGGGAGGAGGAGGCCAGGCTGTCTCAAATGGGGAAGGGAGTGTGCAGTGTGCAAATCACTTCTGTCAAGAGGGTGCAAATCACTTTGTCTTCAACAGACAAAACTACAGAACACATATACATGCTTCCTGCGTGAAGACATGTATGCATACCTTGGTACATAGAGACACATCTGCATTGGTGTGTTTATTTTAGAAGTAACAATTTCACACCACTGCTTTACATTTCCAATCCACACCCATAGTTGATGCTTACTTTCTACCATTTCATATTTTGTGTGTCTGTGTTCATGTGTGTGCATGTGCCTGTGGGCACCAGAGGTTGATGTCTCCTGCCTTCCTCCATCTATCTCCATGTATATTTTGAGATAGGGTGTCTCACAGAACCTGAAATTCACTGACTAGACTACCTAGGCTGGTCAGTGAGCCCCAGGACTCCTTCCTTCAGCACTGGGAATATAGGCTCATGACCAGCTTTTTACGTGGGTGCTGGGGATCCAAACTCAGGTCCTCATGCTTGCATGGCAAGCACTTAGCTGACAGAATCATCTCTCCAACCTCTAAAGAAACTTTGTAGCAATTTGATTCTGTGTGTGTGAGCGTGTGTGTGTGTGTGTGTGTGTGTGTGTGTGTGTGTGTGTGTGTGTGGGTACGTTTCTGTTGCTGTGATAAAATACATGACCAAAAGTAACCTAGAAGAGAACAGGCTTTATTCTGGCTGCAGTTCCAGAAGGAGAGAGCCCCTTGTGGCAGTAAAGCATGGCAGCAGGAACTTGAGGCCAGCCTGGAAGTCAGTTGTGAGAGATCACATTCATCCACTCACAAGAATTAGAGAACACGTGTGGGGCCAAGCTGTAAATGCTCCAGTCGTCCCGCAAAGATCCACCTCCAGAAGCTGGCTCATGCCAGCTGGGACCAACGTTCAGATACATAAGGCCATGGGGGACGTTTCTCATGCAAGCCACCACAGTGTGGTACTGTAACTGAACACATGGCCACATGCTACCTGGGGGCATTCAACCACTGAGCTGTCTCTGCAGAAACCACCGAATATTTGTATTTCCTTCCCTCTGTGCTGTGAGAACTTTCAAGACCATCTGAATGGTCTCAGAATTGCCTCGTGCATAAAGTTGTTGATGAGCAAGTAGAATAATGAAGCTCGGAGTTATGTGCAATTGCCATTTGCTCTCATCCTGCCCAAGTGTGGGGGTGTATGGGTAGCATCCCAACCGTATACATTACCAGGCTGTTTTGTTGTCTTTCTCTCCCCCCACCTCTTTCCTTCCTTCCTTCCTTCCTCCCTCCCTTCCTTCCTCCCTCACTTCCTTCTTTCCTTCCTCCCTCCCTCCCTCCCTCCCTCCCTCCCTCCCTCCCTCCCTTCCTTCCTTCCTTTCTTCCTTCCTCCCTCCCTCCCTCCCTTCCTTTGTCTTCTTTTAAGATGTGTTTTGTTTGATTATGTTTATATGTGCTTGTCTCTATGAGGAGTGTGCCTGTGGTCTCTGGAAGAGGGCATCAGATCCCCTGGAGCTAGAGCTACAGGCGGTTGTGAGCCACCCAACTTGGGTGCTGGAAACTGAACTCGGGTCCTCTAAAAGTGCTCTTAACCACTAAACTCTCTGCAATCCTTCTTTTTCTTTCTTCCCTTCTGTTGTAACTGTGGAATTGATTGTTTCAGTTTCCTTTCAGCTTCTTAATTCCCCTTTCTTACCTACTTAGTGTTATTTTCTCAATATGTAGAATACCCATGTGTATCCCAAATTCAGAACTACTCAAAACTTTTTAAACCATTCTTCTTTTCACAACTGTTTTAATGCCCTCCACACTCAAGACTTTTTAAATAGTAAGTTATGTTTCTAGAGTCTGGGAAGATGGCTCAGTGGGTAAAGTGATTGTTGTGCAAATATCAAGACAAGAGTTGTGAACCCCAATACCCATGAAACTGCTGGGCAAGATGGTGAGTGCCTGTAATTCCAGCACTTGGGAGGCAGAGACAGGGACTCCCCAGAGTAAACTGGATAGCTAGGTTAGACAGGTCAGTGAGCTCTGGGTTCAATGAGAGACCCTGTCTGAATGTATAAGGTAGAGGGTGGTAAAAGAAGACACCTAAAAGCAACCTCTGGACACCACATGCATACAAATCTAATCCACACATGTGTCCACACATGCAAACATGCATACACACACACACACACACACACACACACACACACACACACACATATATATATATATATTCATTCATTCTAGGGGCTGGAGATGTAGCTCAGTTAGTCGAGTGTTTGCCTAACATGCAAGAAGTCCTGGGTTCCAATCCCAACACATCATAAGCCAGGCATAGTGCTATGGCACACACCCATAATACCAGAACTTGAGAGGTAGAGGCCAGAAGATGATAAGTTCAAGGCCATCCTCAGCTAAGTGGTGAGTCTGAGGCTTCTGTGGCACATGTGAGACCCCGTGTCACACAAGGGCCAGTGTGAGTGCTGATACATCTGTTGTGTCATTTCCACAGAAGTGACTGGTACAGTACCATGTTGCTGCCTGTAAATACTCCTGCCCCACTGGACGCCTTACCAGAGGAAGACAGATTGGAAACTACAGAGAGGTATTTTTCTAGTTTTATTTTTGTGGCTGTGGGTGTGTAAGGTGTTGTTTTCCATGTGAGGTGCCATGAGGGATTGTGGAGGCACACACAGCTACCCTAAGGGATTCGGTAAGACTGATGCCCAACTGTGCCATCAGGACATGAGACCCTGGGTTCATAGTGCAGAATAGACTGTCCCAAGTGTCTAAGATGTGAGGGTCAGGGAAGAGGGCTAGTTAGTCACATACTTGCCATACAGGCTTGAAGACCAGCTTCAGACCCTCAGCATATACAGAAAAAAGCCAGACATGGGGCTGGAGAGGGGATTCAGGTGCAGAGCTCTGGCTGCTCTCATAAAGGACCCAGGTATGATTCCCAGCACCCACACAACAGCTCATGACTGCCTGTAGATTCAGTTCTGCAGGATCCAAAACCTTCTTTTGCCCTCTGTGGGCATCAGGCACACACATGGTACACATCAAACATGTAAACAAACACTCATAACTTAAAAAAAAAACCCAGCAATAGTAGCTGGTAGCTCACACCTGTAACTCCAAACTGAGACTGAGGTCATGGAGGCAAGCAGGTCCTTTATGCTTACGGGGCAGGCAGTCTAGCTGAATCGGGGCACTCCAGGTGGAGAGAGAGAGAGAGAGAGAGAGAGAGAGAGAGAGAGAGAGAGAGAGAGAGAGAGAGAGAGAGAGAGAGAGAGAGAGGAAGACACCAGACACCGACCTCTAGACTTTGTGCATACACACAGACACATACACCATGTGGACACATCACACACACACACACACACACACACACACACACACACACACACACATACACGGAGGAAATGCAAGCTAGAAGCAAGGCACTTGATTTCCTTTTACTAATTGGCGTCTAACATGTATCCTTACATCTAGTTAGGGACCCAGCAGCAGACATGAGAACAGGAGATGTGAGCCAATCAGGGCACAGGCTCGGGCCCCAGAGCATCTTCTGCACTGTGGGGCCTTGGTGTGACACCAGAACACCTCGGGCATGCGTGCCTCAGCTATTCCACTGCCGCTGCCCACTCTGCAAATGATTCTCCACTGTGGCCGTCACTTTCTCCATATGTGCGTGCGTGCATGCATACATGCGTGCATGTGTCTGCACATGTATGTGGAGGCCAGAGGCCAACCTCTGATATTTTCCTAGGTATGTTTGCTGTTGTTTGAAACAGGATCTCTCCCTGGCTTGGAGCTTACCAGTTGTGCCAAGCTGGTTGGCCAGCAAGCCCAAGAACCTGCCTGACTCTGTCTCCCCAGCACTGGAATCATAACATGTACTACTCCACCCTGGGGACTGAACTCAGTTTCTTCATCAACTGAGTCATCCCCCCAGCCCCCATTTTCATTCTTAGTCAGCCCAAACTTTCCTGTTCCAAATTGTACCATAAATTACAGTGAAGCAAAGAAATCCTGATAATCCCCACTGAAGATCATCCATCAGTACCATAGACCAAGGTTCATGCCAGCCTGCCTGCTGAGTGCAGGAAATGGTTTATCCTTTCCAGGTGCAGTATCTCATACTCTGTACGTACTCAAAAATAGTTACTCGTGACAAACTCTATTTCCCTCTCTTATCAACACATACTATATCGATAGTTTCAGCACATTTCCATGCAAAATAATCAATCAGTGAAATCCTAAATATCCAAGGCACATAGCCAATTCCTCTGACACCCACCCACGTGCTCTGAGAGTTGTCAGTACCTGGGCATGCACACTTGGAAGCAAGATCTGCAAAGGAAGATTGAAGGATCTGCTCAGGGGGCTGGAGAGATGGCTCAGAGGTTAAGAGCACTGACTGCTCTTCCAGAGGTCCTGAGTTCAATTCCCGGCAACCACATAATGGCTCACAACCATCCATAATGAGACCTGGTGCCCTCTTCTGGCCTGCAGGGATACGTGCAGACACAACACTGTATACATAATAAATAAATAAATAAATGTTAAAAAAAAAGAAAGGTCTACCCGAAGCACTGCATAGGGGCCTTTGTTTTTAACTGTTTGAAATAGTGTGTGTGTGTGTGTGTGTGTGTGTGAGTGAGTGTGTACTCACACTGGTCCCAGGTGTTCACGAGGCAGTCAGAGGAGAACGTGCCGGAGTCAGTTCTCTCCTTCTACCACGTGGGTCCCAGGGATCAAACACAGATGTCCATGCTCCACAGCAAATGCCTTTACCTGCTGAGATATCTCTCCAGCCCATGTAGAAGACCCTTTCTTGAGCGTGCTGCAGGCATGGTAGGATGGTTTCTACTTGCTTCAGGCTGAGAAAGCCTGGCCCTGCCCACTTCTGGAGACAGCAGATCAAAGCAAAAACATCCCTCCTTCACTCATTACCGGTGTGCACACTGCTGTGACTCAGCTTCCAATCGGTACCCACTTCGTGGGAGTAGAATATCGGAATCAAATGAGACAATATGATGCCAAGGAGGAACTAGTGATCAAAATATAACATTTTCCAAGCATTTAATGTGCATCATTGTTATGCCTCCCATGGCAATGAAGAAGATAATAGTAATAATGATAATATTTGCAGAATCAAATAAATACTCCCAACTATATAGTACTACAACAGATGCTTTGCAGTTTTCAAGGATATTCCGTGGGAGAGGAGTCACATGTTCACATGTCAGGGATGTCCAGGAGTGCATAGGAGTACATGTGTGTATAGGCATGTGAGACCAGAGGTCAACCTGAAGTGTGGTGCCTGGGTCTCTCACTGAACTTGGAACTCCCAAGTAGACTAAGCTAGCCGGCCAGCTAGGTTCAGCCATCCTCTTGCCTCTGCCTGCCCAGCACTGGAATAACAAGCTTTTGCCAACTTGCCCAGCTTCTCAGCTGGGTGCAGAGGAGGGCTTCAGGTCCTCATGCTTTCCCGGCAAACACTTTCCCAAGTCAGCATCTCCCCAGCCCTCAAACAACTTCCCCTGACAGGAAACTGCCAGGCACCTCTCTTTATGGCTAGATAAAGTGCTTCTGTTTGTAAATCCAAGCCTTGGAGCTATCCCCGCCTTTACTGCTCTTGGAATGATTTCACTTTGATGTGATAGAAATGAGTGTTTTCCAGCATGACATTCGCCTTTCCCCCTCCAAACACTGACTATTTGAAACCAGAGGCTAACTCCCCTAGCCTCCTTTGCAGCCGCCATGCCCTGCACTTGACTAGGCTTACTATGGGTGGCATCATCTTTCAATGGGATGGAGTCCCAGGCTGAGTAAAAGGAGAGAGCAAGCCGAGCTCCAGCATTCACTTGTCTCTGCATCCTGGGTGCTGATGCGATGTGAGCATCTCCTCAAGCTCCTGCCACTGCCCCACCATGATGGACTGTCCCCAGAACTGTGAGCAGAAACAACCCTTCCTGCCTTAGTTGCTAATAAAGTCCTTTTGTGCCACATAACAAAGCTGAATAGTTGTGACTGAGACCCACGACCCACAAAGTCTTCAATGAAAGCATCTGCTGCTCTTGTGACACCCAGAGTCCCCCAGAACTGTGGCAAAACATTCGACAAGAACACCTCCAAAGAGGAAGGGTTTGCTCTGGCTCTCGGCTTCCAAGGTCCATGGTTGGCTGGATCCATTTCTCTGTGCCTGAGACAAGACCAAAACCTCATGGAGGCAGGAGCCTGTGGCTCAGTGGCCAAAGAGCCGAGAGAAGAGAAACAGGAAGTAACTGGGGATCATACACCCTTCCTAGACATGCCACCTGTAAGCAGCACCAGCTAGCCAGCTCCCACCACCCAGGAATGCCGTCATAATAGGAATCATCGGTGAATTAACCAATTGATTAAGTCAGAACCCCTTACGCACCAATACTTTAAAAAGCCCACTTCTGAATTCCACTGCACTGGAAACCAAGCCCTCAACACAAGGCTTTGGGGGCGATACCTCATAGTCAAACATTAAATTCACACTGTAGTAAAAGCAACTGAACGGTTCAAACTGGGGCCATAACTCCGTAGGTAAAGTGACTGTCACACGAGCGTGATGGCCTGAGTCTGGATCCCCAGAAGTGGGCTCAGCAGTACATGTCTGAAATTGTAGCATCCCTGGCATGTGAACATACCACCCCTCCCACACAAAATACCATTGAAAGCTGCAAAAAGCTGTTGTAGGGCCGTAAAGGTGGGATGAGTGTTGATTACACCAGTGATTCTGCAAACATTTATTATCAGCTTCCTTATCTTCAAGTTGGAGACAGACTCTCACTAGACGCTCATTGGCCAGCTAGCCTGGCATGCACAGCAGTAAACAGCAAGAGACCCTGTCTCAAACAAGATAGAAGGCAAGGTTGTAACTCCCACATGCATACCATGACACTCACATCACACACACACACACACACACACACACACACACACACACACTAAATAATAAAGCAGAGCCTTTGAATTTCTTTCACTAAAGACTATTTAGAAACAGACTATTCACAAGGTGACCCAAACTCAGAAAGACAAAAATGGTCTCTCTCATGTGCAGGTCCTAACCTAGAGTGTGCACATATATATACACACATGTGAGCAGGTGTGGGTACGGGTAAAGCCTGAAGATCTAGAGAGGAGGCAGAGAGGGTGGTTATAGGGGATAAGGAAGGAGAGGGAATAGGGAAAAAGACATGTAGGACATGAAAGAGGAATTTATCTGGAGTGGGGAGGCTGCAAGGGGACTCAGGAGTGGCAAGAGGTGGGGGAAAAGAATCACAAAAACACACTTTGCTCTGAAATGTCACAGTGGTGCTTGACACATTATACGTTGATTTTTTAAAAAATAAAATTTTCAAAAGAAATGCACTGTTTATTTCACAGCAGTCGTGGACTTTCTAGTTATCTGTGGCTTTAGTTCTATTTCTATCCCATTGTGTCCAGGGAACATCATTGAATGAATCCAATCTTTTGAAATCATTTGGGCTTTGTTACAGTGGAACACGGGCCATCTGATAAACGTTCCAGGTGCACTTGAAAGGAGCCTGAAATCTGTGACCCCCTTTTAAAAAACAGCTTTTAATTCCCTGGTTATAGGTATCCACCCCCCATCGTTGGCTGGGGGGAGCAGTTTGTCTGCCCTCTGCTTCTCTGCACACAGACTCAGCAGAAGAAGCTGCAGCTAACACTGGAAAGCACAGGGAAGGCGAGGCTCCCAGATGACATGGACCCCATCCTACTTATATGCTGAGAAAGAAGAACATTCCCACTCAGTGTCTTATTCTTTTCCAGAGATCTCTGTGAGCAGAGTGTAGAAGTCATGTTGACTCCAGAGATGATCCAAGTGGAATTCCCCATGCCCAACAAGGAAGCCAAGGAGAAGTAAGTGGGTGTCTTTTGCCTGGAATAAGATTCATCCTTGGCGAAGGTCAGAACTGTCAGAATGTCTGAATCTCAGCATCTCCAATGCTCCAAATATTTAAATGTGTGTCAGCCTTTATGCACAATTGTCTCCTTCAAATGCTTTAGCCAGTAAGCCTTTAAATTGAATCCACAGGACCAGAGAGATGATTCGTTGGTTAAGAATGCATACTGCTCTTCCAGAGAGCCTGAGCTCAATTCCCAGCACTAACATTAGCTAAAAACTGCCTGTAACTCCAGCTCCTGGAGATCCAGTACCCTCTTCTGGCCCTTTGGGCACTATTCATGTGCACAAACACAACACACATATACATATAATTTTTAAAAATATCAATAAAATATTTTTTGAAACTTGAATCCATATATGGGGAGGATCCGTCCGAAAGTACATGCTCAGACATCATGAGAACCTGAATTTGATCCCCCAAAACCTAGGGTTTGTTCTTGTTTTATTCTTCTTTAAAGAAGCAAATTGACTGTGGTGGGACATGCCTTTAATGCCAGTACCTGAGAGGTAGAGGATCTTTGTGAGTTCAAAGCCACTCTGATCTACATAGTGAATATCAGAATAGCCAGGGCTACATAGAGAGACCCTGTCTCAAAAAAAAAAAAACACAAAAAAGTAAGGCATGATGGTGTGCATATACACACACATACAACACACACACACTAACAAATCTACATCCACATACACAAGGATTCGAACCCAGCTACTGCTGTCTGAGCATTGAGATGGTACCTTGTAGAATCTGTGTGACTACTTTCTCATTTCACCTGCAAGGTGGTGCAGAGTGACAGGGATAGCCAGAATGGGAAGTGGAGACTGTAGGAAACTGTGTAACTGAGACCCAGGTCTTAGGGACTGAAGGTTCTCATGGTTACTAAGTTACAAATACAATCAAAACCTTTATTCTATATTAAATGGTAACTTCCTATCTTCATGGGACATCAGGGTAATTAGAGTGGTTTTTTAAAGTTTATTTACTTGGTGTGTGTCAGTGTGTGTGTGTGTGGGGGGGGGGTGTGCTGGTTCTCTCCTTCCATGATGTAGGTCCTAGGAATCACACTCTTGTCTCAAGGCAGAGCGGGCAGCAAGTGCCTTTACCCACTGAGTCATCTCTCCAGCTTCTAAATTCTTTTAAAGAACATTTACTGATTGGATTTGTGGTGTGCATGTGAACGTGTGTGGGGGCCTGCAGGTGCCATGGTAAGTAGACAGTGGAGGCCAGAGGACACTCGTTTCTCTCCTTCCACCACGTGGGTCGAAGGGATGGAACTCAGGTCATCAGCCTTAGTGTCTTTGCCTTTACCTAGGGAGCCACTTGGCTTGCGTGTTTTAGTAAGTGGCTTAGTGTTTCTTTGTTGTGTTTCCAATATTCAGGGATGTCAAAGACCCAGCCCAGCCACCAGAGAAGGTAGGAGAAAAGGTGCTGGAGGAGATGAAGAATCTTCGGAGCAAAGCTCTCAACACATACTTGATCCTAGAGTAAAAACTACTGTTGTATCACCTGTACCCCTTGGCCTCCCAAGGTCACTGAGGTCCTCTTGAGTCCATTTACTTTCAAGCTGTTTTTGGAATTAAAGTTTCTAGAGACGGGAATGGAAATGTGGATTCCAATGTGTTTTTAAACTCTAATTTTTATTTCTAAAAATAAAAATATTTCATTGTTATGGTGGCAACACTGAGAGATTATTAGCGCAAGATGTGCTGAGCAAAGCCCTCCTGAGCAAGGCAAGAGTCACCATGACAAGGGACTAAGGGCCAGGGACTGGGGCAGTGGCTCAGTCAGTAAAGGCCTTGGCTTGCAAGCAGGAAGGCCTGAAATGTATCCCAAGAACCCATGTAAAATGCTATGTATAATGGTACACTCTTCTAATCCCAATGTTGGTGGGCAAGCGCTTGAGGAAGGGGGAATATCTCTGAGGCTCAGTGGACAGCTGAGACAGGGTTTCTCTGTGTAACAGCTCTGGCTGTCCTGGAACTCGCTTTGTATACCAGGCTGGCCTTGTGCTGGGATTAAAGGAGTGTGCTACCACTGCCCTGCTAGAGAGACCCTGCCTTAAAAAACAATGTGACAACATCTTGAAGAATTACACCTGAGGTTGGCCTCTGGTCTCCACGCCCCCCCACACACACACAAACACATATATCCAGATTTCTCTCTCTCTTCCTTCTCTCTCTCTCTCTGTCTCTCTGTCTCTCTCTCTCTGTCTCTCTCTCACACACACACACACTCATACACGCACACACAGATTCCAGAACTTACCCCTTTGGTCAGGACAGCAACTGACTGCCAGGAAACCACAGGAGACCACCTGTGCTCAGGATCCCTCCAGCTGCCCGTCATCTGTGGGACAGCCCCTCATTTCTCATCCCGTCGTGGGGTGGGCAGCCTGTTCATCTGAGTCTGTTTGGCAGAGAACGCTGGCCTCCAATGTGATGGGGATGTGGCTCGTCTGGTGGAGTGTTTGTTGGGCATGCGTGAAACTCAGGTTCCACCCCAGTACTGCATAAACTGCCCTGCATAAACTGCCCTGCATTTAATTTGTCTACAGAGCCTCTGGCACTGCCCAGGACAAGTCCAGACTGTGCTTCTCTAGGACCTGATTCCCTCAAAGTTGAAATTTAGCTCTGTCATTCAGCAACTCCCAACCATTAGTTCCTAAGTCTCTGTCTGGTTCTGCCTTCCCCCATTTCTCCCAAGTGCCCAACATTGCATTCATAACTGTATTAGTAATTTTTCATTGCTGTGATAAAAGCAGCTTAAGGGAGGAAGAGTTTGCTTTGGACGATGGGGCCAGGGTACAGTCATCATGGCGGCAGGAGGGTGAGGCTGCTGGTTGTACTGTGTCCAAAGTCTGGAAGCAGAGAGAGATGGATGCTGGTGCTCAGCCCGCTTTCTCCTTTTTATTCAGTCTGGGACCTCAGCCCATGGGATGGTGTTGCTCACAGTTAGGGTGGGTCTTTCCACCTCTGTTAGCCCAGCCTGGAAACTCACTCACTGACAGTTTTGTGTACCTGGAGAGTCTGGATCCCACCAAGTTGAAGATCAAGATTAACATCACAGTAACTTTCTGGCTCAGGCTTTGTTACATGAACTTGAATGTGTTCACATGTCAGGGCGTGTTTATGTCTGCCTTAGTTCCCCCACCTATAAGCAAGCACCAATTTATTTCACTCACTGCTTTTCCAGATACTCCTAAGGAATGGTTGCATTGACTGTGTTGGAGAACCTGTGCCCTCTAGTGGATGTTACAAAATATACATCTCTTGACTTGAAATTTGCAACCCCAGTTAAACTGAGAACCAAATCACCTTCTAGATGATCCTAAGAGCTTCACTCCCCACTCCCCCCTACCCCTCTGACCTCCACCTTGGCTTCAGCTCTCTTGTAGATGAAAAGAGGCAGGGAAACGTCCCTGTATCTTATTCTGCAATCGATATCATGGATAAAGTTCCTTCGGTGCAGCCATTGGCCATGTGATACTCAATTCTCTGGGATCACTTGCCCAGGTTCTTGGAGACAGTGGATGGAACAAGGGTTGGCATCATGACTGAGTGACTGGGAACCTCGGGTGCAACACTTGCTTCTGGAGATCGGGCAGCTCTCTTTCTCATACTTACTAAGATTATCGCACCATTCCTGTTAAACTAGGGGCTAATCAGGCCACACTAAACTGTACCCTATGGAGAGCCTGTCTGTGAATCTGTAACAAGCACCCAGTATATCTAGTACCAGGACTCCGGAAAAGAAAAGCTAAGTTCCAGACCAATGTTGCTCAAGTTAAGCCCATCTGGAACCTCCTGGCCCCTTCTCACAGTTGATTCCAGGATCCCTGCTTCTACAGAGACACAGACACTTTTTTTTTTCTTTTTTTTTTTTTGGTTTTTCGAGATAGGGTTTCTCTGTGGCTTTGGAGGCTGTCCTGGAATTCACTTGGTAGTCCAGGCTGGTCTCGAACTCACAGAGATCCGCCTGCCTCTGCCTCCCGAGTGCTAGGATTAAAGGCGTTCACCACCAACGCCCCGCTAACACAGACACTCTTATGAGAGCCTGTGAGTCTGTAGGCAGACTCCTCAGGTGTCAAGATTCCTGAGAACAGGTTTACAGACCTCAGATTGCCAGACTCAGGCTTGAGGGAGCTAGATGTTAAGGAGATGTACCCCTCATCTTCACCTCCCCATCATCTAATCACACATTAGCAAGAGTCCTTCCTCCTCCTTGGGGTATGAAACACTCCATGCCCTTTCCCAAAGCCTTACAATAGACTTCTTGATTCCTCCGGGAAGTCCAAAATCCCTTCCTTACTCTCTCGTGACCTCAAGAAATAATCTGCCTCAGTGTGCACTGTTGAATTCAAGACCTTATAGGGCCACAGTCAACAGAAAATCAGCTCTCTCCTAAAAGAAATAAAATACAGATTATTCTGGAGCTAAAACATGTATCCATGGCCTGGGAACACAGATGTAGAGCGCCCCAAATACCACACCATGTATGAGTTTTTTTCTTTCAAATAAAGTCTCTGAAGGGTCTTCCTCCCTTAACTTAGGGTTGGTGAATGATTAGCCCACAACTGCTGAAGGATACTGGGAAAAACCGGCAGCCAGGTCCTTTGATATGTTAAATAGGCACCTCAGCCATTTGTCCTGGGTTTGAAATTGAACAGGAACTAGGTGTCCTTGTCCAAGGTAGTTGACCTTGGGGGGAAGATCAAGGGAAGTTCTGTGACAGGGAAGATGGTTCAGAGCTTCCTCCATGTTATATTCTTACTGAGGCCTGTTGTGCCTAAATTCTGAACCCCCAAATCACCAAGAGACCCCATCCAATGCAAAAGCAAAGAATCTTTTATTGTTTAACAAGTTAACTCGGTTCCCCCAACCATCTGACACAGTGGGTGGGGCAAGAGGGACTGAGGGGCTGGGAATTTATTGGGGGTGAGCAAGGGGAGTGTCTATGGGTTTGCAACAGTCTCAGGATTGTTGCACTTTTGAGCATGGACAACCTGTCCTGAGTTGATTGGTCAACTGGTTGCTATGGCCTATAGGTCCTTCCAGGGCAGTTGTTGTGCTCTGCATTCCCTGTTATCAAAGCATATCCAGAGCCCGCCAGCTAACTTCTGATTGATTCCTTGCTACATGGAGGGTATTTGGCTTCCTAGTGACTAGGAGACCCGGCAAGAGAGAGAACTCGGCACATGCTGCTGAGTCAGAGGCCTTTGTCTTGCTGGGTCTTTTCTGCATCCTGTCATGGATGCTAAAGCAGGGGGCTGGGTGAGGATTTGGTCCCTTCAAGACCATTTTGGGATTAACTAGAATTTGATATCCTTGATGGAAAACCCCTGGGAAAATTACCCAACTCTATTCTAGGAAACCAAGGTTAAGATGCCACAGCTAACTTTGCTTCTGTTGAACTGCCTGCTTATGCAAACCTCTTCCTGCAGCTGCCAATCGAGACACTAGAATGTGACTTTTGCCTTGAAAAACCTCTTACCCTAAACATTCAGCACTACACTTGGGTCCTATAATACCCAAGTGTAGACCCAGCCAGCTGTGATAAAGACTTTTAAGTGGCTATAAACTGTGTCTGAATGGTCACTTCTGGCGGGCTCCTAATAACTGTTTCTGGAGGATTAAGGTTGGTTCCGAGAAAACAGGAACCCACCTTAGGAGATGTGCTTTCCTTTTAAATAGAAATTAATCTTTGAGTTTGTTTATAATAGTTATGTTTACTGTTGGAGAGTATTCAATCATACTGTGACCCCCAAGTTTGTATTTGCATTAATTAAATAAAATCAATCTTGGGTCAGGAGGGGGAGCCAGGAACTAGTTGACAAAAAGTAATTCTAGAGAATCAGAAGGAGTCTGGAAGTTGGACAGAGAGACTCTGCACAGGAAGTAGTAGTGTGGCCGTTTTTGTTGTTGTTGTTGTTTTGGCAGAGCAGAAGAATACTCTCTTTCTGAGTTGCAACCTCTTGAGCTAGTAGGTCTTCACCCCAGCCTCTCACTCCCAAGTCTTATTGAAAACAAGAACAATAGAGATTTAGTTAAAACTACATTTGGTGGCAGCAGGAGGCACACAGGGCTGAATATAAATGTCCTGCTGGGCCACTGTCAGAGAAGCTGGCCAGTAACTGTGGAGAAGAAATTGCAGGCTGAAACAGCAGTAGATTCAGATGCAGTCACTGTGCCAATAGGAAAACAACGGTTCTCTATGTCACAGTCTTTCTGTTTAAGACAATGTTACCAGCATTGCCATGGGGGGTGTGGGAAAGGGCTTTGGACCTAACACTGAGGAACTACATCTGAGGTTGACCTCTGGCTCTGGTCCCCAAGTACATGCATACACAAATACACAGAGCAAGAAGCAGACCAGGGTGGAGCTGGGTGCAGCCAGGACAACTACACCCTCTCTCTAAGAAAGAGCTTAACTTTAAAGGACTTCATTATACCTCGGGTTTGGCCAAGGTGGTGACCAAGAAGTCTGTCTGACAGTTTCCAAAACTGGTTTGCTTCCTTTAAATACTCAGCAGGGAGTTTTTGTTAAAAAAACATTTGTGAAAAGACTTTAGAGAAACTAACGTAGAAGCAAGACCTTGGGGCTTTAAGCCAGCTGGGCAGGTGGAGCACTTATCCTACAAGTGTGAGGACCAGAGTTAAGATTCCAGAACCCATGTCAAAGCCTGGTAGGCATGGCAGCCTGCCTGTAACCCATCACATGACAGGTATAGACAGGGCTTCTCAGAGCAAACTAGCTTGCAAGACTGCCAGAATGGCAAACTCTAGATCTAGTGACAGACCTTGCCTCAGTAAATAATGTAAGGAGTAACTGAGGAAGACACATGACATCAGCTTTAATCCTTGACATGCACACATGCATATACACACAAACACATATCCACATACATATAAACATACATATGCGTGTGTGCAGACCACACACACATAAACATACAAAAATTTTAAAAAGCAAACCTTGAGATGCACATGGAAAGCAGTTAGAGGACCCTACCCCCAGTAACAAACAATGCACACCTTACACAGAGTGATGGACCAGCCTGCCTCCATTGTAGGCTTGAAAGCCATCTTATAGTAAAGACAAACTAGGCTCATTCCTGTTTATCATTAAATCTGCCTCTCAAAGATAGGGCTGTGCTCCATCTGTAACCTTAATTATAAATGTTTCTATACTGCCTGTTCCAGGAAATGGCAACCATGCCTTTGTTTCAGAGGGCTATTATGGCCACCTTGTTATAAGTACCTTATGACCATTTGTAACCATGTCTTTGTTTCAGGGGGTTGTTATAGCCAACTTGTTATGCTTATGTTCTGCTTCTGTAACCCCAACTATCTGCCTGCCAAATCCCCCATTTGGAAACCCCCTATTCCTGAACTATAAAATCCCTTATCTTGATGGGCATGGTGGCACATGCCTTTAATCCCAGCACTCAGGAGGCAGAGGCAGGTGGATCTCTGAGTTTAAAGCCAGCCTGGTCTACATAACAAGTTCCAGGTCAGCCAGGGCTGCACAGAGAAATCCTGTAAGAAAACAAAACAAAACAAAAAACCCACATTATCTTACCCATGTCTAATGCTAATCTCTTGAACCCCACCTTTAGGGAGAGACAACCGGTATACACAAATAAAAAAGCTTGCTGTAATTACTTTGGCCATGATGATTTGGGTCAGTAACCTTTCTCCTTGCATCTGATTAACACCAGACACACAAACACACTTCATCCCTGGTCCAACCTAATAAACATAAGACCTTTTTATTAAAGGGTTTTTTTGCATATGTTAATTAAAATCACTAATGGTTTCTTTATGATTATATTTTCACCCATGTACATAATGTATTTTGCTTGTATTCACCCTTTCTTTTCCCCTTCCACTCCCACTGATCCCCTTCCTCTTCCTAATTACTCTCTCCTCTATTTTTCATGTCTGTATGTGTAACAATGAATTTCATGAGCGCTGCTTACAGGAGCATGGTGGGGGTTTATTTAAAGGAGGGTGGGCACCTTTCCAGGGGCTATACTACTGAAGAAAATGTCTCTTTGTCTCTGCAGCAACCATTAACTTGTCTGTAAATCCTCAGAGAGGGGTGAGGCCTTCTGAGGGTCTCCCTGCTCCATGATAGAGTGTTGGCAGACAATCTACACAGGTAGTCACAGCTGCTGTTGGGGTGTCAACTTTACCCCTTAGTTTAGAGTGATGAAGTGGAGAGCACTTGATACCTTGACCACCTGTCTGTCACCGCCATTATCTTCACTCCCCATTTCAGGCCCTTCAGTTGGCCATCCATCCTTCTTTATGCCCTATGTTGGCGGACTGTGGATTAGTCTCTTCCACAGCTGACCTCCTGACTAACAGGACCAGAACAAGAGTCAGGTTAAGAAAGAGTTATCTGCCACTCATCTTAAAACTGGGACATGGCTATGGGTGTCCCTAGGAGAAGATCTGTGAGTCCCAAGAGTTCATTCCTTAACAATGAAAAATAAGCAAACCAACCAGCCTGGGACATCAGTGTTTTCCTGACTTTGGAGTAAGACTCAGATCAGAACTTTTGCAATCGGTCCTCTTGCTCTAAGGGCTTTTGATTTTGACCAATGCTAGGTCATAAACAACCTTGGTTGTGTAGCTGAGAGCAGAGCTTGGGTCTTCAGCCTTCTTAACTGTATGATACACAGAGATCTGCCTGCCTCTGCCTCTGCCTCCTAAATGCTGGCATTAAAGACGCATGCCCCCATGCCCAGGGAACCAGTGCTTTCTATTAAGCTTCTTTACACACACCCTCACACTCTGGGTTCTATTTCTCTGGAGAACTCTGACTAACCCTGGGGGTTAGTGCATTTAAAAGAACCAACTAATGGGGGATATTAGAGTGGAGGGGGTAGCCCAAACCTTTAATTCCAGCACTTTGGAGGCAGAGGCAGGCAGATTTCTAAGCTCGAGGCCAGCCTGGTCTTTAGAGTGAGTTCCAGGCCAGGCAGGACTACACAGAGAAACTGTCTTGAAAAACCATACCAAACAAACAAACAAACAAAAAAGAACGAACTAAATTCAATCAAAGTGTGGTTTGAGATCGCTCAGGAAATTTAATCAATTAAAGATGAAAATTGTGAGATATAAATAAGGAAGATAATCTGTAAGGTTTGTGGGCTAATTGAAAGTTGGCCATAAACCAAGTAGAAAAATATCTTTATACAAAGATCCCTGGATGTGTTAAGTTAATATTTGTAAACATATTTTTAGGCTTAAAAGATGTGAGATAGTTAAATATATTATTCTAACTTACAGACTAGTAATTGTTAGGAATTCAGGCATTATGCTGGCCTGCCCCATCACCTGGCAGGATGTACTCAGGCAGTACCCTGGCCAGCCCATGGCCCTTTGGCTGATACATAGGCCGTATCACTGGTATCACTGCATAGTCTGTATGGGGGTGCAAAAGTCCCTTTATAGGGAAAACTCCACCTACTTCCACCGTCTTTCATGCTCTTCCTCTGAAGGGGCAGACAGGACTCTCTCCCTCTCTCTTCCTATCCCCCTTCCCTTCCCTTTCTCCACTCCCTTCCCTTTCCCCTAACAAAACTTCCCACTTAAGCTCTGTCTGTTTGTCCCTCTTTCCCCATGGAATGTGCAAAGGTCCTCCAGCACCACATTACAACAGTAATTAAAACACTAGTAATACTGAGTATTATTTTCACACCCCAAAGAACCCTCAGGATTGTGTTTTAGAAAACTCATCAGACTATTAATGAGCTGGCTCAATTGGTAAAGCGCTTGTCACAAAAGCACGAGGGCCTGAGCTCAATCCCTAGCATCCACATAGGAAGCTGGGTGTTTTGGTGCATGCTTGTAATCCCAGCACTGGGGAGGCAGATGCCAGCAGATCCCGGGGGCTCACAGACAAGGCAGGTGTTAGTTCAATTGCTGAACTCCAAGTGATAGTGAGAGACCCCATCTCCAAACCTGGGTGGTTGGTTCCTGGGAAATAACATCTCAGGCTGACCTGTGGTCTTTACACAAATGGGTGCGCATGTGCTATCCACAATTTGCTGGGTGTACCTTCCTATATATTTCTTGCTTAACCCTAATCTGGTCAATACCATACTTCATGCAGGCCTCACAAGGTCACCTGACCTATTGAATCCAGGGGTCATTGGTAGCAAATTCCAGACCTTCCCGGCCTTGCTTTTTCTCCCTTAGCTTGGCTCTCCTCCCGGCATACTGCACAAATACTTATTCTGCGCTTACAGAGAAATCAGAACCAGACGACCAGAACGTCTCTATCTTAGCTCCAATGGGGTCCGCGACACGCGAATAGAATGACAAAGTCCCTGAGGGGCTCGCTCCTCAGCTGCCTGAATACCACCGTGGAGAGCTCAGAGTGGAATCTCTGCTGGACCAGAACGCAAGCGCGACTCCAAACCCCTCCCACCAAGCCCCGCCCCGGCCACAAGGCCCCGCCCCCAGGTCCTAGACCGTCATGCTTTGCGCCTGCCGGATCCGGCGCGGGAGTTCGGCTTTCCTAGACGTCTGTAGAGGTGAGCTCTCACGCCGAGCTGTGAGCAGGAGCTGTGAGCGGGGGAGTTCTCCTGCATCTCTCATCTTCCGGGTGCTGTTGGTTCCGGCTGTAGGAAGCAGCCCTGTTGGGCAGGGCGGAGCGCTGTGGGTGGGACCCTTCTAAAGCCAGAATCCCAGATCTGCTGCTGGGCCAGGTGCGGGGCTTACAGGAGACCTCTCTGGGACCTCGCCTGTCCTAGGCCTGTTTCCTCTTGGGAAGAAAGACTTAAATGACGGGATGCAGAACCCTGCGTTCTGTTTGCAGAAGTGTATTGCGTATCACACGCTCTTCGTAAATAGGAATTCAATGACGTTTTATCCAAAGATAAATAATGATAATTGGTGACATAGTCATAGACGAAATAAGGTGCCCAGAATGTTCAAAAGTGTGCCTGTGAGACCCTGTCTCAAAACAATAACAAAACAGTATTGACTATGGTAATGAGTCAGGCTGATGGGCGGTTTGGGTTTATTTGTGTACATGTAAGACAATATTTTTTGAGGTGAAATGCTTGCTCTGGACCCCTAACAGCCTGTGATCAGTTATTGAGCCTGTACTGTCAGTGACTAACATGCCAAACAAAGTACCTACCACACAATGCATGTCCTGACTGACAGGAGTTTATTTCCCTTAATTCAAGATGCTGGACTTCAAAACAGAGGTATGGCTAGGCTCAGCTACCTCAGGCCTTTCTCCTGGGCTAGCACATGGCCATCTTTCCCCTGTACCCTGACGTGGTATTTTCTGTGTGTGTGTCCTAATCTTAGAATGAAAGCAGTGAGATTTCATCAGAGTCTTCCCAAGAACCTTCTGTTTCCATCTCACAGACCTAAGCTCCAATACATCCTAAGATAATGAAACTCTGGCCTCAAACATAGGAACGTGGGGTTGGTGACACAATTCAGTATATGACACTGCCACTTGGGATTTTAGCCAATAAACCTGTCCCAACTATATCTTATTTTCACAGCTGAAAATCAACTGTTGTGGTATAGGTTCCAGAGTTATGAGCATATTTCTTTGACTGTATCAAGTCAACCAGCTGCAAATCAAAATGTTTTGGGGAAGTTTTCATCTGTACTGAACATGGCTTTATTTCCCTAAATAATACAGCATCACAATGACATATGTAGTATTTGCATTATAATAGATACTGTAAGTAATTAGAGGTGAGTTAGAATATAGGTAATTGCAAATACTAAGCTGTTTTTGTGAAAGGTGAACATTTGAAAGTCTTGGAGTCGTGGGGGTCTTGAATCTAATCCCCTAAGGATATGCATATGTAGTGCATATTTATGTGTAAGATTTAAAGTGTCCCTGTTTATTAATATTACAGGTATTTCCTAGTACAGTTAGCCTTCTGTGTCCATGGATATATAATCAGTCAGCCAAGAATTAGAAATATACAAGACAAATTGTGTCCACTGAGCTTGCAGACATTTAATAGAGTCTAACTCTACTACGTTGTATTACATGTTATAAGTAGTATCCAGATACTTTAAAATATGAGACATATGCATAGGCTATATGCAGGTACTATGCTATTTGTATAAAGCAGCTAGTGGTCTTTGAATGTTTATATCTGCAGGGAACCCAGAACGAAACCCTTGCAGCCACCGAGGGACAGCCAAATATGTTATGCTCTCAGAACTGTGTCTAGCGCGTGTGGTTCATCATAAGTCAGTTAGAAATTCACTGTGGGCTGAGTGGTGGGTGGAGCGGGGCTCTTGAGTACTTAGTGCTGTGTCTAGCTGTGGCAGTAACAATAATTACAGTCATTGCCAGAAGGATGTCCTTTTACTGTGAGACACTGAAGTCTTCTCTGTATATCTGTTTGCTGCAGTTGCTGAGGTCATTGCTGCATACCTGCCTCGCAGACAGAGAGATGCTGTGACACCCCGAGGTGGTCTGACTCCGGAGCCATACCCTCACTCACAATGCAATGTCACCTCAATTAAGAACGATGTGGCCCCAGAGGCTGCTCAGTCTGTAACCTGACAGAGGCACCGGCTGACTTCTCTTATTCTTGGCCAAATTACCCACAGAGGCAATACTCATGGCTGGTCCCCTGTGGAGGGCTGCAGCCTTTATACAGAGACACAGGACAGGACTGTTGGTGGGTTCCTGTGCAGGCCTGTTTGGGGTTCAAATCTCATTCCACCTCTTCTCCAACCCCATAGTCCAGTGGCTCTACCAGTACTGGCCTCAGGGTCAGCCCGCTCCTCTTTCCCCTCAGCTCCAGAGCCTCTTCCAGGAGGTGCTACAGGACATGGGTGTCCCCTCAGGTCATTGCTACAAGCCTTTCACTGCCTTTACTTTTCAGCCTGTGAGTGGTGGCTTCCCAAGACTTCCTTCTGGGGCCGTGGTGGGAATCCCTGCCATCTACCTGGGTGGCCCTGTGACCGCCATCGACCATACTGTGATCATCCATGGGCAAAGAGTGAACTGGCAGAGCCCAGCAGGCACCAGGCTGAGAGATGCCCTGACCCTGTCTCATAATGCTCAGAAGTTTGCTTTAGCCAAGGAGGTGGTATACCTGGAGAGCAATGTAGCTGCCCTTCAGATCCTGCCAGCCCCAGCTTGCCTAGCAGGAACCTGGGTACTGAGTGTGGGTGCCAAGCATGCCCTGGGGCTCTATGGAGGCCCTGCAGGCTTTCGAGCTGCCTTTAACTTGGTGGCAATAGTGGCTGGCTTTGTGGCCTACACCTTTTCCAAGGACTCCCTCACTGTTGCCCTGGAAGGTTGGCTGGACCGCCGCACAGCCTCTCTGTCTGCAGCCTATGCCCATGGTGGAGTGGAATTCTATGAAAAGATCCTGTCAGGCAACCTAGCCCTCCGAAGTCTTTTGGGCAGACAAGGGGAGAAGCTGTACACACCAAGTGGAAACATTGTCCCCAGACACTGGTTCCGCATCAAACATTTACCCTACACCACCCGCCGGGACTCTGTACTACAGATGTGGAGAGCGACACTCAACCCAGGGCGCTCCTGAGAAGCCAGCCAACAGGGCACTGCTGGCTCACGTAGGCACCACCCTGGGATGAATTCTGGGGGAATCTTTTGCTATGGTTGCATCCATAGCCAAGGTCAGAACAGTATGGAATTAAACCATTCAATTCTGTCCTCACCATGAGTGAACTTGGTGACTGTGGATGAGTCCCTAAATGAGTCTGAGTATTGTTTACATCAGCTGAGTAGTGCGAAGGATTGAATGGAAGGTTGCATGAGATCGTGAGCCTGAGTCTGGTAGGGAGCAACATGAACAGTGCTGGTCTTTCTTGGTCTTTGAATTCCAGTGTGCTGTGGGAGTTGGATCATGAGTCACTGGACACGTTTCTGGGGTGTTGATCCTCTCCTACAGTGGGAGAAGCACCCCAATCTACCTGATGCCAAATAGCTAACTTATTCCTCACCTTTAATCCTTGGAAAAGGGACCCACAGCAGGGCAGGATGAGGAGAGCTGTCATCAGAGAGCCAAGCCTAAGTTGGCTATTTGTGTTGTCTTCACATTGGAAATTTCATCTTCCCTGGTGGCAGTCTTGAAGGATGTCTTCCTGGGACCAGTGTAACTGAGGGAAGGGTACTCTGGCATCTGGACAACCTTGTAGAAAGAAGGGTGAATCAGGCTAGGCTGAAGAGTGACAGCGTGGACTACCACTGGCTTCTGGCTTCTGCTCGGACTTTGTATGTGATCTAGAGCTCAGTGTGCTGCCAGCTGCAGGGGCTTCCCCTGGGCATGGCAGGCTGAGCTCTTGGGGACAAGGGACTTCACACCTTTCAGGTCCTTAGCACCTGGGGCAGCATACGGTATGGGCCTGATGAATGGATGGTGCACTAACTTCCTTTTCTTTTGATGTGATAAAAATACTCTGACCAAAGGCATCTCCAGGAGAGAGTTTATTTGGTTTACACTTCCAAGTCATAATCCATTTTGGAGAGAAGTCAGAGCAGGAACTCAAGGCAGGAATCTGGAGGCAGGAGCCATGGAGGAACACTGCCTGCTGGTTCACTTTCTGACTCACAGGCTCATTCGTACATAGCTTTCGTATATATATATATATATTTCATATTCATATATATATATATATACATATATATAACCCAAGACTACCTACCCATGGATAGTACCATCCACAAAGGACTGTTCTTTTCCTCATTACCAGTTGAGATAATCCCCCATGAACACCCATGACAGAGAGAGAGAGAGACAGAGAGAGAGAGAGAGAGAGAGAGAGAGAGAGAGAGAGAGAGAGAGAGAGAGAGAGAGAGAGAGAGAGATCTAGGCAGTTCCTCATTTGAGACATTCCCTTCTCATGACTCTAGGCTGTGTCTAGTTGACAAAGCTAACTAGTACAGATGGATAGTTACTGGATGAATGGTTCTCCATCCTGGCTAACAACACTCCACAAGTTCTCTGCGGTACCTGACTTAGCCTGTGTCCATTTCCTCCCTTGTCCCTGAATGCAATGGTATTGTGGATAAATGGCCCTTTGTGGCAGAGACACCTGGTTTGCCTTTCTCAGGAAACTGAAACTTAAATTCAGTTGTGAGAGTGGGAGAGTTTAACCCCTTCACTAAGTCCTGGGGTTAAAGGTGTTTGCTACCACTTTTGGTAATTGTTTAGGTTGCCATTGTTAGATCGGGATAGGTGGAGGGGACATGAAAATAAAGCTGACCAGCATCTCCAGAAGCAGAATTGTTACTTTAATCAGAATGACTGAAGGGCCACGGCCTGAGGAAGTGGAGACTGCATTACACGGGCATTGAGGTGTTACAAGAGGGAAAGGACTTTTGAAGATTCCACCTGCAGATCTGTTCCCCTGCAGTCTCAAAGCAGCAGCTACCATCAAAGAGGCACATTGATCCTCTTACCAGAAACATCCTGAGCATGGCTACACATGTGCATGTAGCCCCATCAGTGGTGAGGGAGCAGAGGCAGGAGGATCACTGCTGCCAGAGTAGCTCCAGGTTCAGTGAGAGACTGGCTGAAGACAGTGAGGCAGAGAGCCAGAGGGGCAGCTAGGCAGTTAAGTGTGCGCTTTGCTCTTTCAGAAGACCTGGGCTTGGTTCCCAGCACATACATTGGGCAGCTGATGACGACATGTAACTTCAGCTTCAGAGGGTCCAACACCCGCTTCTGGCATCTGTAGGTGTTACACTCACATATACATAACCACACACAGAAACACAACTAAAAATGAAAATTAAAAAAAGAAATAGAGTGGAGACCAAGATACCTGACATCTTCCTCTGGACTCTTGATGCACACACATGGATGTATACCATACGTGCACACATAGAGTGAGAAATGGTCTTTTACAACCGTTATACTAATCCTGTAACAGTGAAGAATAGTCAGTGTTACTGAGTTGCGGTTAAATTGATGCAACCATATACTCTTGGTGGCAGTTGACTCTTTGGACCCTGTAACTGCAAACATTGAAATTTGTTCTAGGCGTATAACCCACAGGCTTAAATAGTATATGTCTGAAGATACGCATAAGAACGTGCACATTGCCGGGCGGTGGTGGCGCACGCCTTTAATCCCAGCACTCGGGAGGCAGAGGCAGGCGGATCTCTGTGAGTTCGAGACCGGGCTGGACCGATAGCCTCCGAAACAATACAGAGAAACCCTGTCTCGTAAAAAAAAAAAAAAAAAAAAAAAACCGTGCACATGGTGTAAGTAGTTTTAAAAATAGCAACAGTAGAAATGTTGAATAAAAATGACTTAGGAAACCATGAGTGTTGTTTAGGTACTAAACATTATTCAAAAGGTAAGTATGAAAATTGGGCTGAGGATTTGGCTCAGTTGGTAGGTAGGTTGCCTAGCAGCACAAAGACCTGGGTTTGATTCTCAGCACCAGGTATGGTGGTACACACCTGCAAATCCCAGCACTCAGGAAGTAGAGTTAGGCCTTTGGGAGGTTCATAGTTATCCTGGGATATATGAATTCGAGGCTAGCCTGGAATACATGTGATGTGTCTCAAAAAGGAGATTAATCATGAGAACTAGTAGGAATGTGTGGGAATTTTAGTTATAGCTGACACATATGCCAAATATATATTGATAGTCAAAAAGGATTAAAGCATAAAGCAAAAAAAGAAGACTTGTGTATGACAGCCACAATAATGGAAACATGTAAGACCTGGGAGAGAACTCAGAATTGTATGTGTGTGCGTGTGCGTGTGCGTGTGTGTGTGTGTGTGTGTGTGTGTGTGTGTGTGTGTGATCATATTCAAAGGGGCATGGACTTTACACCCTCTTTCTGCCTCAAGGTGACAGATCCTAGCATCCCTGCTTCTGGCCCTGCATTCTTGGGCTGTGGCCAACTTTCAGTAGCTGTGGAAGCCATGAAAGCCTCCTCGAACCCGCTGTGGGAGCAGATTTCACTGGCAATTCCAGTTGTTTTCCAGGCTCCATCACCACATTCACCTGAAGCTGTGCTTGGGCACAGTGACAGTGCCCCTCCAGGCAGCTCCTCTCCAGTGGGAGATTGGCTCCGAGATGACTCCTGGCCCCAGGAGAACTCTGGTATCTGGGGCTCTTCATCTGCCTGCTTCCGTGTCAGGATGATTTTTTAGAGCTGGGGAAGAGAGCTCAGTCAGTAGAGTGCTTGCTTTGCAAGCAGGGGGAATGAAGTTTGATTCCCCAAAACCCACATTTTAAAAAAAGCTAAGCTTGTAACTCTGGAGACAGAGGCAAATGGATTCCTGGGGCTCACTGGCCAGCCTAGCCTATTCATTGATTTCCAGGTAAATTGAAAGACAGTTTCTCAAAAAGTAAGGTAAAGACAAAGACAGAATAAAGGCACTTGCCACCAAACCCACACGTGGAGAAAAAGAGAGAACCAGCTCACACAGCTGTCCTCTGACCTTCTCGAGTATATAATGGCACTCGGGGACAGACTCATAAACAAACAAACAGATAAATGTGATTTTAAAACTTTTTAAAAGGTGGTAGCAGGACTTGAGAGTTGACTCAGTGTTTAAGAGCACTTGCTGCTCTTCCATAGGACCCGTATCCAGTTTCTAGCACCCACACTGGGCTGCTCACAACCACCCACAACTCCAGCCCCAGGGGATTCAACACCTTCCTTTGACCTCCTTGGACACCCATACACGTGGCACATGTATATATGTATGTATGTGTGTGTGTGTGTGTACATATGTATACACATATATATTTATACATGCATGTTTATACATATGTGTGTGTGTATATATGTATGTGTGTGTGTGTGTGTTTTTAAAAAGATGCGCATTGGCTGAAGATGTCCAAGGTTGACCTCTGGCCTCATGCACGTGTGCTCCACCCCATTCACACCTCCAACCTCTCCCATCTCTTCCCCTTGCTCCTTCATACACTTTTCTCCTGGTATCCCTGATTGTGTAATCTCAGGGTACCTCAACGAACACTGTTGCTCTCTCATCCAGACAGGTATATGAGTTCCATTGTCTTCACGTCCACCCTGGGTAGCTCTCAATTCATGATAACATGTGAGATCAGCACATGGGAAATGCTTGAAGGAGCACAGGAGAGGACATCTAACTCAGACTGAAAGGGTAGCAAGGACTTCCCAGGAGAGATGCCCCGCTGTCCAAACCCAAAGGGTTGGCCGACATATGCCCTGTCCTTGTATGACACTCTTTATGTGCCATGTGTTTTGTTTGCATACATTGGCTTATGTGAGTCCTACAGTAGTCATTACTCTGTTGTAGTCTGAATATTTGTGTCACGCCAAATTTCATGCACTGAGCCTGGAACCTCTGTCTGGTAATTTTAAATGGTAAGGCCCCTGGGGAGATGTCCTGGTTCGACTCTCTGTTGCTGTGACAAGACACCGACCAAAAGCAGCTTGGGAAAGAATGCATGTATCTGGCTTATAGGTTACAGTCCATCATCAAGGAAGGATCAACGCAGGAACCTGGAGGCATGAGCTGAAGCAGAGACTGTGAAGGAATGCTGATGAATGACTTGCTTCCCAGATCACGTTCAGCCACCTTTCTTATACAACCCTGAAAATTATCAATTCAGCTAGGGTGGCTGGACAATGAGCTTCTGGGGTTTGCCTGTGTCCATGGGGCTGTAGCCAAGCCCACTGCCCTGTTCAACATTTCAAAATATATTTATTTACTTATTGTATATGAATGTTTGCCTACATGTATGTATGTGTATCATGTGCATATCTGGTACCTGTGGAAGCCAGAAGATGATGCTGGATCCCCTGGAACTGGAGTTATGGATGGCTGTGAGCTGCCATATGGGTGCTAGAGACTGAGCCAGAGTCTGGATCTGGGGCATCTAAACTCAGGTCCTCATGTTTGTATAACAGGCACTTTACTGACTGAGCCATTTCCCTAATCCATTTATGTGTTTGGCTTCACGCTGGCCTGGTACCCTTATAAAAGAAACTGTGGGCCCCCAGTGGTGGTGGCACACAACTTCAATCCCAGCACTCCGGAGGCAGAGGCAGTTGAATTCTGTGAGTTTGAAGCCAGCTTGGTCTTCAGAGTGAGTTCCAAGCCAGCCAAGACTACACATATAAACCCTGCCTTGGGGTGGGGTGGGGTGGGGGGAGCAGCAGTGGGCATCACTGACCTTCTCCTGTTCCTGGCCCCTGACAATCAGTGTTGAGGAAGTGTTTGCTGAATGAATTGAGGTGAGATGACTGATAGGCGGAAGTGGCATAAGGAAGAAAGATTTATTGTAGCTCATCCTTTGGAAGGTTTCTAATCCATCAGGGCTGTGAAGGTGTGGTCAAGGAGCTTAGTCCATGGCTTCAGCAGTGTGTATGAGAGGTTGTCCACTTCAACGTGGATGTGCTGGTTAATCTAACAGTCTAGATCACCCAGGAAGACAGCTTCAACTGAGGAACTGTCTAGATCAGGTTGACCTCTGGGCATGTCTGTGAGGGACTGTCCGGACTGCTAATTGACATAGGAAGCTCCAGGCTGCTGTGGCAGCGCCATTCCCCAGGCAGATGGGCCTGAACACTGCAGGAGTTAAGAAAGCTGACTGAGAGCAAGTGAGGAAGTGTGAATTTCTCCCTGCTCTTGCTTTGAGGCTGTGGCGTAACTGGCTGTTTGGTGGTTCCAATGAGATGATACCCATATTCTCTGGCATTTGAATACTTGATCTCTAGTTGGTGGCACTGTTTGTGTAGGTTTAGGAGGTGCAGCCTTGCTGGAGGAAGTATGTCACTGGAGTAAGAGTATTAGTCAGAGTTCTGTAGAGTAACAAACTTATAAAATGAATCTCCATATATATCTCGAGAGAAAGGAGATTTATTGGAATGATTTACAGGCCACAGTATAGATAATCCCACAATGGCTGACTGAACGGTAAGTCAGTCAGTAGTTGCTCTGTCTATGAAGCTGGGTGTCTCAGTCCATCTTTAGTATATGCTGAATCCCAAGGAAGTACTGAAGGAATGGACTTGCTAACAAGGTGAGGGCAAGCAGTCAATGGGCAAAATATTCCTTCTTCCGTATCCCTATATAGCCTTGCAGCAGAAGGAATGACCCGGATTAGATCTGGGTTAAAGGTGTCTTCCCGCCTCAAATATCCAGATTAGAAGTGGCTCTTCCTGCTTCAAATTAGGCAAAACAAAACAAAAAGCCCTCACAGGTTTGCCTTCCATTTTTGGAGTTTTGTTTCAAGTAGTCATCACAGTGGGCTTTGGAAGTTTGAAAGCCACATACCATTCCCAGTTCACCGTCTCTGTGCTGTGTTTGGGTTCAAGATGTGAGCCCCAGCTTTTCCTCCAGCTGGCGTACCATCCTGCCCGCTGCCATGTTTCCTCACTGTGGTAGTGACGTACTCTTAAGCCTCTGGAACTGTAAATCCATAATATGTAGAGAACTTCCTTCTATCAGCTGCCTTGGTCATGGTGTTTTATCACCTCGATGGGAAAGTGACTAATACAAGCCATCCTGGCTCCTTCCCTGACGTCCCTTCGAAGATGGGACGAAATAACTAACTACCCCACGCGTTGCTTCTGGTCAGGGCATTTTATTACAGCCACGGAAATGAAACTGGAGCAGTGGACCAGGAAACTGAGAGCCCTACAGGAAGCAGAGGCTGGGTGTCACCTTCTAAGGTTCACTCTAAGTGACCAGCTCCTGCCAGCTGGGCCTCGATGCCTAGGGCTGCCGACGCCCAAAATAGCCCCACCGGATGGGGGCAGTTAAGACATGGTTCCAGATCCAAGCCACAACAGTGACTGACCTGTGCGAGTAAATCTCAGTGTACCTTTCCCAAGGGCCACACGGCCACACATCCACACATCTCAACCGGCGTTTCCCTCCCTGGAAACACAATTCCAAAAGGAACCCTCATCCTCTGATCCTGCTCCTGGCTCCTGTTACAGTCTTCTCCTCTCAACTGTGGTTCAAGTCCAGACCTGCCTGGTTGGTATCTGGCACACTGACTGTCCTGCCTGGTCCTTGGGGGAAAGTGTCTCAGGAATGAAGTCCTGTAGGGGGCATGTGTGTGAATGTCCTCAGCCAGCTGACAGGCTGAGAGAGTTCCCAGGAGGTGACCCAAACTACCTCACCCTACCTTTGGTGCCCACTCCCGCTAATCCTGAAGATTAGGCTTTCTCCACCTCCCAACTCCTGTTCAACACATTGTGAACAGCCCTTGAGGCTCTCTGCCAACCAAATGAAAATCAGGCACCATCTGCTGCCTAGGCCTGTGGCAGCTGTTGGGAAACATGCTTGCTTACATATGAAATGATCTTGGTTGGCCTTGTGATGAGGCCCTTATATGGGTAAGGGAAGGGTTTGCTAAGTTGATCAGGGGTCACTTTAACCTGAGCAATGTAGCTGACAACCCAGAGTAAGGGAAGGGAAGGGGGCGGGGCTGAGACAATGAGATCCAGCAAGCTGTGACCTCAGCAGGAGGCTTTAAGTTGCTGTGAGAGGAACAGGCTCATGTCTGTCTGACAAGGCCGGCCCTTGACATTCTATGAAGGTGGCTTACCTCACCGGACTCTGTCCAGCTCAATATTCCAATTTATTCCAGGGAACAGTATTATTGCTACCAAACAGGGAGCCACGCTATTTCCTCATTTAATTGTCACAAAACTCAAGGAAAGGCAGGCATCTGGCCTGGGGACATGGTTCAGTGACTTAAAGTAGTTGCTGTTCAATTCTGAGGACCCGAGTTCGATCCTCAGCACCCACATAAAAAAGGCTGGATGTGGTAGTGTGTCGTTGCAGTCCCAGCCAGGGGAGATGGAGACAGTCATCCCTGGGGGCTTGCTAGCTGCAAAGCCAGCCTAGCTAAATGGCAGGTGCACCAGGACAGTGAGGGACATTACCAATATATATATGATATATGATATATGATATAGATATAGATATATGGAGGGACTGGAGAGATGGCTGGGACAGGAGAGATGGCTTGGTGGCTAAGAGCTCTGGCTGCTCTTCCAGAGGACCCAGGTTCAATTCCCAGCACCCACATGTCAGCTCACAACTGTCTATAACTCTAGTTTCAGGGGATCTGGTACCCATACACAGAGTATACACAGGCAAAACACCAGTGCAAATAAATAAATAAATCTTACAAATAAAAAAATCAGAGGGGCTGGAGAGATGGCTCAGTGGTTAAAAGCAAGACTCAAGACTCAAGCTCTTCCTGAGGTCTTGAGTTCAATTCCCAGCACCCCAGCAACATGGTGGCTCACAGCCATCTCTAGTGGGATCTGATGCCCTCTTCTGACATAAAGGTGTACATACAGATAGAACACTCATGCATATAATAAATAAATAAATCTTTAAGAAATCAGAATCAAGATGTAACTTAAGCTGGGTGGTGGCGGCACATGCCTTTAATCCCAACACTCAGAAAGCAGAGGCAGGTGGATCTCTGTGAGTTCAAGGCCAACCTGGTCTACAACGAGAGTTCCAGGACAGCTAGAGCCTCATAGGGAAACCCTGTCTTAAAAAAAAAAAAAAAAGCAAAAGTAAAACAAACAAGTAAAAATCAATATGGAAGCTGCCGAGAGCAACACCAGAGGTTGCCCTCTGGCCTCCATGTGCACACACATACGTGTTCACGCACATCCGCGCACACGCTCACACACACACACACACACACGTATATGTGCATACACAAAAGAAATTGGGGTGCTTTTCCTTGGATACAGTGGGGGAGGCAGCAGCTCAGAGAGGTTAAGTAACTCGCCCATGTCTCATTGTTGAGGGTGGGCCAGCATCATGCTACTTTCCTAGGAGGGGTCCTAGCGGCACACTTTCGTGGATGGCAACTGCTCCTGGAGCCTCGGAACTACCCACATCACTTGAAGAGTGGATAGGAAGTAATAGCATGGACAGGGGTAAGGGTTCCCAGGAGCCTTGAGGGCATTTCAGTCATCTTTTTGTCCCTAGGTCCAGCATGTGACCTCTGAAATCCATCCACACAGAGGACAGCGGGGAGCAGAATTAGGTCAACTTTAGAGGAGGCTCTGACCCACCTGGGACCTGAGCGCAGACACGTAGGTCGGTCTGCCTGAGGATGCCCTGAGACCCAGGAAGCTGCTCTCCTCACAGCTTCTCCCCTGAAGTCTGAGAGAGCTGCTCTGAATAGTCCCACGGGGAGGTTAACTGGCTTGGGAAATAAACCAAGGGTCTTTTTGACATGGAGACTCAAGAACCACGCCTCTGACAGGACCCTGGATGCAAGCCAGAGTGCTGGAACCCAGCCCACCATCTGAGGGACACATGGCAAGTACCACAGATGAAACCGGTCCCAAAGTGCAGCATATTGGGGCACCTGTCCCGCGGCACTGCCTGTCAGCAGAGTGAGGCAGCGCCGAAGACACAGCTCCGGACTGCTGACTTTGGAGATCTTTGCAGAGATGACTTCTTGGTGAATCTGGAATTCTTGGCTTCACCGCAGAAAGAATTTCAGGTGTGGAGCAGAGCTAGAGTTTACCAGGAAGAAAGTTCAACACAGGTTTAAGCACAAGGGTTAAAAGGAAGTGACTGGGGGAAAGGATGAGATGAGACACCCCAGTGCAGGCGTGGCCTTCTCAAAGAAGATCAGGCTAGCTTTCCAGGCTTAACCCTGTACCGTCCTGGTAGCTAGCTCTCCACTTGTATCCCAAAGGGTCACAAGTAGACTTCTTTCCTCCTTTTTCAAATATTTATGTGTAGGCTCACATATGACATGCCACATGCTTGCTACAGCATGTGAATGCCACAGTGCACTCATGGACATCTTTTGAGAGTCAGTCCTCTCCTTCTACCATGTGAGGTCTGGGCGTTGAACGGGTGGCTACACGTGGTGGCAAATGCCTTTACCTGCAGGGCAATCTCACAGCCCTTTCTCCCTCCTTTTTGGTAAAGGAGGTCATAGGGTGGTCCTGGAGGTACATTGTGAAAGATTGCAATATGGTAAGGTAAAACCATTGGGTCATAGGGTTGCAGGAGAGGCTTACGACATGTCTTTTACTGTAAGTATGATCTCTGGTAAGAGTCCTAGAAAGAATGTGGGCTTACAGCTAGGGAAAGAGAAAAGTCTTAATACTTTGGATATAAGCACAGCTCCCTGCTGTTTTGACATCTTACTTGAAACCTCTCTGTAAAAGAAACAGCATCTCTGTCTCCACTACTGAAATCTGTCAAGCAGTGGTGTGGGTGGGGGAGAGGTCTCCCTACCCCCAGATGCCACCCCTAACTTCCTGCAACAGTCAAGCAAGATGACCGTCCCCCTTGCCAGCTGCAGCACTCAGGAGAGCAGGCCCTACTCCTTGCCTAGGCAGCTCAGCAGAGGTGGCCCTGTTGTCTGCAGTGTGGGTGACCCAGCCCCAATGTTGTGAGCAAGGGAGAGATGTCCCCATTACTCATCTAACATGTGGTATCATGGATGGAAGAGAGATGCCCCACCCTGACCCACCCATCAGTGCCTGAGATGGATGGAAGAGCTGGTTCTGGGGTCATAAGAGGGGGAGGGCTGTGCCTTCCCTCACCAGCCACAGCACTCAGGAGACTGGTCTCTGCATCTCTCCTGGGCAACACAGTAGAGCTGGCATAGGTTGGGGAGAGCCGACCCTGAGGGCATTAAGGAGGAGATCTAGTCCACCCCCCTGCTCATTGCTGCAAGGGTAAATCGGGGGGGGGGGGGGCAATGCTGAAGAGCTCACCCTACTGGTGAAGACCAGGGAGAACTGACTGGCAGGCCAACCCAGGCCCAGAACCAGGGTTATGACTTGGCTGCTCCAACATCCACCCCCTTCTGTGATCTGCTGGAGGGACCTGACCCACAGACGCAAAGCTGAAGGATCTCCACAAAGCAGAGAGACAGCAGGATGTCCGAGAAGAGTACCAGTGAGGGCCTAGCATCAATGCTATAGTAAAAGCCAGAGACCTCGAACCAGACCAATGACTTTGTGCAACGAACACCTGCAGGTGAAGATACACGGACAAAGCGGTTTACTGTGTGACTCATGGTGTCACACTGCAGCTTCCACGATGAGATTTTCAATTGTTTCCTGTTTTCTCTTAAATTTCATTTCATTTGGGGGGGGGGGAATTGTAGACGCAGAGCATGTATTCAAAGGGACGGGGAAATATGAATAGGATCAAGATGCGTAATGTGAAAGATGCATTGAATAAATAAAAAGAAAGTTGGAAAGAAAGAAAAAAGGAAGGAAGGAAGAACGAACAAACGAAAGAGAGAAAGAAAAAAGGAAGGAAGAAAGAAAGAAAAAGGAAGAAAGGAAGGAAGGAAGGAAGGAAGGAAGGAAGGAAGGAAGGAAGGAAGGAAGGAAGGAAGAAAGAACAGCATCTCTGTGTCACCAGCTTCACAGCAGATGTTAGATGCACTGGGATTCTTGCCATCAGAGAGACTTTGACCAGACTAGAGAGTGAGGCGAGCCCCCCACTTACACATGGGGGCTCTGAGGCACAGAGAGGGTAGGGGCCCACAGTATCATGTTGCAGAGCCGGGTGTTTTGTTTGAGTCCGTGTGCGTGTACTTTTCACTGTCTTTCTGTCCAGTCTCATTTCAAACTCTGTGCGGCTCTGTGCCGCTCGGTAGAGCTCTGGAAAAGGTCTGTGTTGTAGTTCCCCAGCAGCATGGCAGAATTCCATTCTGGGGAGGTCAGCTACAAGTCTTGGCACTGGGACCATCAGAGCCGAGTGCTAGCTGATGTTGTAGAGCCTTTGCAAACCCTGAACATCAAGAGCTCATCAGGAAGCACTGAGCTGCAAAACTATCTCCTTGGGCTGGGCAGATGGTCAAAGCACTTGACCCAAGTTTGGATTCTCCAGAACCTGGGTAAATCCTATGTGGACATGGAGGCTGCCTGTGGTTCTAAGCTTGGGAGGAGGAGACAGAGATCCCAGAACACGCTGGGTATTGAGACTAGCCAACCAGTGAACTCTGTGATGGAGAAAAGACTCTTGGCATCAACCTCAGGCCTCCGCATGCACACCTATGCATTCGAACCCACACGTGTCGTCATACGCATGCCAACATGTAAACATACACACCACACCACACACACAAATGGAAAACGAATTTAAAAACGCCTACTTTATGAGTATTCTAGAATGTCTTTGTAGCTTCCTGCTTGGAATTTGGGCCCTGGGGGCGGTGGGGGAGGTGGGGGGAGGCGGGGTGGGGTGGGGGGCGCACTGGGAAAGCGTCTCTAGCCCTCCCCCACCTCTCACACCCGTGTCTTTAGAAGCTGAAAGGCATACGCAGATGTCAGGAGCTGCTCTCATCTGTGTGTTCGCAGGCCCACCCCTAGTTCCCATGGCAGCCTGGCACATGCTGCCTGCACTTTTTTTTTCTCACACACACAGTCTGTCTGGCAACTTGTCTGGCTCTCCCAACTGTGCCGGGAATGGCTGGCAGGCTGGGCCAGGCACTTTCTCCACACCTGGCTGGGCACCTGGCCCAGCATAGGTGCTCAGAGGCTGCTGAGTGGGTAGGTGCAGGTGGAGGAGAAGGAACAAGAGCAGAGGGGTAGGAAAACGCACTGTGAAGTGAGGACTACGGGCCAAAAGCATGTCTTGAGCACCTGCTGTATGCAAGTCACGGAGGAGGCCAGCTTGTAAGATGCCCATGCAGTTTCTAAACACTGAATGTATTGTTTTGTTTTTAAACTTTACGGCATATGGGTGAGCTGAGCGGCATATAACTCGTGGGATACAGACTGTGTGAGTCGGGTAGCGAAAAGGGCAGCGGTCTTAGGCCATGAAGCTTGCTTTGAGTGCTAGCTACGTGGCCCTGATTTACACAGCAGGGAGGCTCTGTGCTCACACTTGACAGCGTTCAGCCTGAAGCCCAGGACTGCTTCCTTTATTGAGAAAGGAACGTGGGGTGCCCCCCAGTCTATAGGTAGCCTCAGGCCTAGAGATGAATTAGGCCCAGGAAAGGAACCAGAGGTCATGACCACCTTATCTCAGTGTTCACAGAGCATCCAACAGGGCTGGGCCCAGGAGGCACATGTCAAAGTGAAGAGTGTGCTGCCTGCATGAGGGGAATGTCCAAAAAGGCCAGCAGTGGAATGAGGGGATGGTTCCACAGGTAAAAGCACTTGCTGCACAAGGATGAGAACCTGGGTTCAAATCCCCAGCCCCTATGTAAAAATCTGGGAGAGACGTCTGTAACTCCAGTGCTGGGGAGGATGGAGACCAGAGGATCCCTCTGGTTTGCTGGCTGCCAGATTAGCTATGTGCTCAGTGAGACCCTGTTTCAGAATAAGGTAGATTGTGATAGAGCAGGACACCCCATGTCCTCTTCTGGCACTGCATAGTGCATGAGCACACATGAACAACATGGGTATAACACACACACACACACACACACAGCAAGCCAGCAAGCCCGGCTGTGAATAGCATGCTGACAGGTTCCCGAGGATTATACTTGAGCCAAGGGTGTGGCTGGGTAGACAGCTGCTGGTCACTGTCCACAGCTCTGTGAGTTTTAGGGGGACTGGATGTGGGCAGAAAACCTATAACTGGTGTCACTTTGTCCCTGACTTCAGTGACCACAGGACCGAGGCATGGAAGTGACACGGCACAAACTGCCGCACTGGTGACTTTTCTCACTCTGTGACTAAATGCCTGACAAGAGGCCACCTACAGGAAGAGCAGCGTCCTTGGGCTTGCAGCCTGAGGAGAAGGCATGGCTTCAGGAACACAAGACACCTGGTCACATTGCATCTGAGAGCATGAACTAGAGGATGAGCAGAAGCTGTGGCTGCACCACAAAGACGCAAGGCCCACACCCAGTGGCCACAGAGTCCCACAGCCTCCCCAAAGAGCACCACAAAGCCGCAAGGCCCACACCCAGTGGCCACAGAGTCCCACAGCCTCCCCAAAGAGCACCACAAAGCCGCAAGGCCCACACCCAGTGGCCCACAGAGTCCCACAGCCTCCCCTAAGAGCACCACCAGGTGGGGACCAATGAGCCCATATGGGGACAGTTCACATTCAGCCACAATCCCTGCCGTGTCTCCACCACCAACACTGCACTGTGAGTGCCCGTTCACCAGACACCTGTGAGCTAGGCTTTAGTCCAGGCTTCAGAGAAACGGAATGTTAGGAAAATCATGGGCCGGGGAGATGGCCCAGTGGGTAAAGGAGCTTGCTGACGAGCCTGAAAACCTTAAGTTCGATCTTTGGTACCCACATTGTGGAAGGAGAAAAAAAAACCCACAAGACATCCTCTGACTTCCACACACGTGGATGGCATGCTCACACTTGGAATGGTCCTTGTATCAGTTATTAGCTACTTTTTCTTGTGATTGTGGGAGTGATGCATAAGGAGTGCAAAGAGTAGATTCCAGGTATCTTCCTCAACTGCTCTCCACTATTTATTTATGACCTAGGGTCTCTCCCTGAACATTGCAGCTCACTGATTAGCTATTCTGGCTGGCCAATGAGCTTAAGGGATCTCCCTGTCCCCTAAGATGTGGCATGTGTAAGAGTTACCTTTCTCCCTCTTTCCCCTAGAGCCTCATTCCAGGGAAAGGCAGTGGAGAACTTGATGTCCTTTGTAAGCAAGTTGCCACAACTTCTTGATGAAGTTGGCTTTCCAAATAGAAATGCAAATTTTAGAGCAAAATAAAACTACTTTTCTTTTCGTCAGAGTCAGAGACAAACAAAAACAGCAACATAGGGCCGGGGAAAGGAGCAAGGGTCTGGGGGGCATGGTGATGGAAGGCTTCCTGAAGGAGATGACGCTGAATCAAAAGGTTCTTGGTCCAGGGAAGGGGAGGTGACTCCATCGGTAAAGTGTTTGTCAGACAAGCATGAAGAACTGAGTTTGAATGCTCAGCACCCACTTACAAAACCAGGCACGGAGGCCCTCACCTGTAATCGCAGCTCTGGGGAGGTGGGGCAGAGGGATCCCTGAGGCTGACAGCCAGTCTAGCTGTGTTGCTGAGCTCTAGTTTCAGTGAAAGGCCCTGTCTAAAATAATAATAATAAGAAGAAGAAGAAAGCGAAGAAGAAGAAGAAGAAGAAGAAGAAGAAGAAGAAGAAGAAGAAGAAGAAGAAGAAGAAGAAGAAGAAGAAGAAGAAGAAGAAGAAGAAGAAGAAGAAGAAGAAGAAGAAGAAGAAGAAGAAGACGACTTAGGGACTGGGGAGATGGTTCAGTGTGCAAGAGCACTTGTATAAACATGAGGACCTGGGTTTGGATCCCCAGCACCAATGAAAAAAGTGAGGCATGAGCCTCATTGGGGGTGGGAACAGATGGACCCCAGGAGCATAAATCCATACACACACATACACATGCAAGCAACCTATAAGCTTAAAGCTTTTGTTGTTTGCCAATTAAAGCACTGAGTTTCAAGTGCTGTTGCACCCCTGTTCCGGATTGCAGGGGGCTAAATTCAAAGGTTCTCAGAGGCCCTTGAGGACTCCGTGGCAATGAGGGACTTATCAAAGCCTGAGTGCCCAGAATCCTGACAAGCCCTGGAAGACACAACTTAGTGCAGAGGCCGTCTGACCAGCAGGGGGTGCAAGCTCCCTATAGCCAGGGGCCTGGCTTGCTCCCAGGAGCCTCAGGGTGGAGAAGGACAGCAGGAAGCCCAGGCAGCTGAGAGCTTCCAGCATTTATTAATAGCCCTCGAAGGAGAGTGCACCTGTGACCATGGACACACTCCCCCCTACACCACCACCACCACTAAGGTTTCCATCAGCCCTTCCTCAGCCCTACACCCAACCCTACAATTCCCTCCAGAGAGTCTTCCCTGTGTTACCCTGGTCCCCTTCTGATCTGTAACTAGGCCAGATCAGGCAGGGTTTGGTAGTTTCCAGAGGCCTCTGGGATGGCTTGAGGAAAACTTGTCCTCTAGTGTTTCTCAGGTTCTCTAAGTCTGTAAGCTCAGAAGAGAACCCCATCGGCCAGGGCACAGGAAATGACAGATGTTGAAAAATAATTATGATCAGAGAGACCAATCCAAATGCCTTCTGATTGTACTAATTGAAATATAATACACTGTAGACCCATCATGCTATGTGATATTATTTAACATGTAAGAACTCTGTCTTGGGATTGGGGATGTAGAGCAGTTGGTAGAGTAATTCATGAAGCTCTGGACACCATCTCCAGCAACACATCAACACCATGGTGGTGGTCATAGCATTCAGGGAGTGGAGACAAGGGGATCAGCTGTTCAAGGTCATACTTGGTGGCTTCTTAACAAATTCAAGGCTAAGCTGGGCATTGGTGGTGCACGCCTTTAATCCCAGTACTCAGGATGCAGAGGCAGGTGGATCTCTGTGAGTTCGAGACCAAGCCTAGTCTACAGAGCGAGTTCCAGGACAGGCTCCAAAGCATTACAGAGAAAGCCTGTCTCTAAAAACAAAAAACAAACAGACAAACAAAAAAAGAATTCAAGGTCAGCCTGGGATACACACAACCCTGTCTCAAGGACAGGACCTTATCATCAAAGGATATTTAATGGCCTGGGTCAATGGTCCCAGGTAATGTGCTGGTTTTCTTCATTTGATCTTTCAGAGTCTGCTCTGCCCTGCATCCTGGAAGGTTGGGTACCCAGCAACCATCACCATCACAATCCACAGCATCCAGATCCTTTGCTTCCCACCTGCTAGTTGGTTTAGACCATGGAAGACACCAGGAGAAGAGGGCAAGACAGAGATGAGTCTTCAGCCCGCCTCCCGCCTCCCGCCTCGGGACCACAGCCTGCTGGGTGAGCTCCTCTGGGCTCCCTTAGCATGACTTTCACCCCTTTCCCCTTCATGCTGGAGTTGGTACCAGCCTCAGCTAATGTGGTTTCCTGGATGTCTGTGCGTCTGCTGCTGCTCTTCCTAACATCACCTCTCGGTAAATCACCCCTCTCTGAATGGTTCCACATCTAACTTCTGCCAGGTGTCTCACCTTTCCGCAGAACGGAGAGATGATGAGAATTTGCAAGGGGGAGAATGGCCCGGTGCTCATGGGCCTGAGCTGTCATGGCCATGTAGTGGGATGCAGCTGAGAGAGAGAGAGAGTATAGACACCAGGTTCAAATTTAGAAAACGTTTTGAAGGAATAGTTTAAAACTGCTCGCCCGGAAGGTGAAGGATATTCTGATGAAAAGCAAAGAGAGGAGGCAGACTGGACCCTTGCTCCATTCACCACGCATACCCACAGAATTGTGTGTTTAAGATCCATAATGTTATAAATCTAATGGGAATGTGCATCTTATGAGAGGAGGATGTGGAGGAGGGCGGGAGAATGAGGACGGACAGGAGAGGAAGGCAGCTAGATAAAGTAGGCCACATGAGCTCAGATGGCCTGGTTTTTCCTCAGCCAGGCTCTCACCCAGCTTAGAAGGGGAGGAGATGGCATTTCTTAGAATCTGTGCTCTCTGCCTGCATTTCTCAGTTTATCCACCCATGGAATGGGCTGATGAGCATATCCATTGTGTTCACTGTGATGGCAGATGGAGCTCTGTGTGTGTGTGTGTGTGTGTGTGTGTGTGTGTGTGTAAAACTACAACTTCCCTTCCTGTTCCCTCAGTCACATCTTGGTGGGAAAGTCACTGCTGTAGCTATGTGCGAAGGAAGGAAGGAAGGAGGAAGGAAGGAAGAAGGAAGGAAGGAAGGAAGGAAGGAAGGAAGGAAGCAAGGAAGGAAGCAAGGAAGGAAGGAAGCAAGGAAGCAAGGAAGGCAGGCAGGCTTTGAGACAGAAGCCTCATATTGTGACTGGTTTGCTCATGACCCTTCATAATGCGAATGTCCTACTCATAGCTGCCCTCCATGGGTCAGGGCTAGGTGGTCCCTTCCCAACCTCCTCTCTGTCACCAGGTTTGTCCAACCTGCATCACATAGGACACATGGAGGCATGTAGAGAGCCCTGAACACTGTTCAACATAAAATTGCACAAACTAAAGCATCACACTTTGGGACCCCCCCCCACACCTCCTGAACTGAACTCCAGTCCTCCCGCTCACACAGCAAGCATTTTACCAACAGAGGCACCTCCCCAGCCACAAAGTGCCTCTCGATCTCCTCTAGTCTGCTAGAGCTGGGCACATGTGCACATCAGTGTGTGCATATACATAATATTACTGTGGCCATATGGCATAACCTGATGTTGGGAGTGACAGTTGACCACCACCATTGTCATGTTCTAGGAACAAACACCAATGTTACTCAGGTAGCAAAGGTAGAAGTTACACAGGGAATAACTCACTGTGGTTCCCACTAGGGTGTGTCCACTGTACCTGTCCCCTCAGAGTCCTGCTTTTAGATGATGAATAAACTTACCTGCGTTTCCCTTCTGTGTTAGCAATTCTCATTTTTACTACAACATTCAGCGAGTAGTTTGTCTTCTTTTTTTAATTAAGACTTACTTTATTCTATTTACTTATTTTATTTATCTATTTATTTAAAGAAAAGCTTTTAACATGTAGATCTAGCTAGAGTCTCAGGTCAGGCTGGCCTCATAGTCACAGAGAGGCACCTACTTCTGCTTTCCGAGTGCTGGGATTAAAGCCAGCCACACCTGGTATGCACTTGTATCTGTGTGTTGGGGAGAGTCATATGCATGTGAGTGCAGGTGCCTGTGGAGGCCGGAAGAGGGCATCAGAACCCCTGAAGCTGGAGTTATAGGCATGGTGAGGCGCCCGTGGATTCTGAGAACTGAACTTGAGTCCTCTCCAGGAGGAGAAAATGCTCTTAATTACTGAATCATCTCTCCAGAAAGAGAGGGTTTTTTTGTTTGTTTGTTTGCTTGCTTGGTTTTTTGTTTGTTTTTAACCCTGGATCACCGTGATGACATCAAGAAACCTGGTCATTTGTTGCAGGTTTCCCTAGGGACACATAAAGGCTGACTCACAGCAGCCCTCACACTTGTCCATGGTCTCTGCTCAGGAGGCCACCACTGGTCCACATTCACTCTCCATGCGCCTCTTCCTTCTGCCGAGTTCCAGCGCTGTGCCACAGAGCGCACACTGGGTCCTAGTTGCCAGTTTATTTACTTCTGCCCTCTCCCCCTTTTGTCAAGTAAAAACTTGATAGCGTTTTTGTTTGGGGAATTGTTTTGTTTGCTACTTTGCTTGGAGCAGCAGTTATGGACTCGGCAGAACATCCTGGGCTGTACTACAGCAGTGCCGCAGCTACAGAGGTACACCACCAAGCATGGCTGCCTTGCCTTTTGTTCTGGAAGGATCACCTTGCCCAAGGACTTTCACCTATCTCATGGGTCTAAGCTTGATAACAAGGCCACTGGAAGCTTCAAGAGAACCCAGGAAGGAAGCCTTTTTTAGCTGTCGGGTATATTGTCAGCTTGAACAAAGTCTCTGTTTTATTCATAGGAACACAGAGGAAATGGATTTGGGGTAGGCCACCAGCAGGACCACTGTGGGAAATGAGGCCAAATCTCCCCAGGTCCTCAGAGCTGACGGCTCCATGTAACAGCGGTTGACTCACTCTGGGTCGTCACTGACAAGCCATGTTGACACAGTACAGCCCTTGCTTTATTTGCCAGAGGCGACATATCTAAAAGTGCTGGCTGCTGTCAAACAGTGCTGATGACAGTGCCTCCACCAAAGAGCTGCTCTGGCCAAGACTCTCTGAAGTCCTCAAGGAGTCTTCATGGTGACCACAGGCAGTGGGATGCCATGGGTAAAATGCTTTAGGGGTGAGAGCTTAAAGAGGCCTTCGCAGGGCTGGTACGTGGCTCAGCATGGAGAATGCCTGTGTAACATTCACAAAGCCGTGGGTTTGATTCCCAGCGCCACACAAAAGCATGCATGCTCTCCACTGTGCACGGGGCCTGTTAGCTTTGCCAGTAGCCAGGGGGAACACTGGCAGGAATCAAGGGAATTGGGAGTGGAAGGAAGACAGACACCATAGGTAGTGTCCTCATTGTCACTGAGGTGCTGCACATTTCTGAAAGGCCTACTGGAGTTCCCGCGTGGTCAAGTGGCTCTACTCCTGGTTCCAGGGGCAGCATCTCCTGGCTCTGCCCTCCAGTCCCCGGTTGGCAGCGACTATCCCAACTCTGAGTTTGTTATTTGGCTCCTGGTCTCATCTACTGCGTAACCAAAATTCTGCCTCAGAGGCTGTGTGCTTTAAATATCTCCTGGCGGTTTCTCCTCCTGGGTAGATCCTGACTCATGCAGACAGCACAGTAAACTCCCAACACCCATCACTTAGATGCAGCTATGATTGCCACTCTCACTTTGTCTATTTTTATTTTTGTGGGGAAAAACACCCCAGCCACGCTGGCTCTGCTGACTGGTTTCAGTGTGTGCCTCTAGACACACGGGTGCTCTCTCACTCACATGACTCACGTGCAAAGTCCTTCCCACCTGCGTTCAAACTTAATTTGAGTTTCTTATGGGCATCTAATGCCCAGTCTATGTTCACAGTCTCCCAAATGTTCCAAAGATGCTTACACTGCTGTCAGTTTGGTGGAATCTAGGCTTAATCAAGATCCACCCAGTTTGGTAGGTGTGTCTTTTCTCCAGGTGAGGGAAAGAACTGAGGGCTCTGTGAATTCTAGTCTTCAGTCTTTAATCTAAGTCTCTTGGCCAGCAGATGTCAAGCATCATCACAGACATACCACACTCATATCCATAACCACACACACACACACACACACACACACACACACACATACACACTAAATAAATAATAAATAAATAAATAAAAGATTTAAAAGACACACCTGTAGACGCGGCTCTCTAAATGTCTGTGCCTAACAGATACTCTGTGTCACAAGGGCCATTTAGAGATCATTACTGGTAGTTAATGACTGGTGATTTCCAGCAAAAAACTCCACCCTACGCCCCAATCCCTATGACTTTTCAGGGACAGTTTGATCACTGTGAGTACCAGAAGCCTTTGATGATGACTGAGAGGGGCACCAGATAGTCTTAGGTGATATCACTATGCGCCACACCTGTAACCCATCAGGACAGGAAGCATATCGGTGGTCACCAGCGGCTGGAGGAGAGAGGAATGGGAAGTCTCTGACGGATGCAGAGAGTGATAAGGCAGAGTGATGAAAAGGCTTTGGAACAAGATGGGGGAGGGCGGTTGCACCACACTGTGAATGTCCCAAATGCCGCTGAATCGCTTGCTTTCAAGTGGTAAGTTTCACATCACATGATGTCACCCAGTAAAAATAAATACATCCCACTTAAACATTCAAATGTTCCCAACTGAGCTCCGCTAGAATGGACCACACCCTGGTCTTCCCACTGTTTCAGACCCTGTGAGCAGAAGACACAGTTCCTGGGGGAAGCTCACCAGAGTTGCGGAATCACAGTGTTTGGGGCACTTCTCCTCGACCCAGGGGAGGAGACTCATCTTCCCATAAGACATACGTGTCAGAAGTCTGCTCCTCTGCTGCCCGCAGGAGAGAGTCTGCAGGCTAGCAGTTTACATGTCTATTATTTTAGGAGCAGTGAACATCTTGGGCTGTCCCACAGCATTCCCCCATGCAAAGGGCCTTCCACTGTCAGCAGGACCTGAGACAAGGCAGAGGAAGGACCTTAGAAGCGTTGTCCAGAGACGGTGTTTGGGTTTCTGCTACCATAGACCAGAGGACATCCACCTCTCCTCCAAGTCCCCAAGTACAGGAAAAGAAAGGGGCCAAAAGAGTAAGCAGAGGCTGGGCGGTGGTGGCACACATCTTTAATCCCAGCACTCAGGAGGCAGAGGCAGGCAGATCTCTGTGAGTTCGAGGCCAGGCTGGACCAACAGCCTCCAAAACAATACAGAGAAACCCTGTCTCGTAAAAACAAAACAAAACAAAACAAAAAAGAGTAAGCAGAGTGAGCTCAATCAGTAAGGGGCTTGGCTGTACTTGATCCTGCAGATCCCACACAAAAAAGTTGGGTGTGGTGGTGCAAATACTTGTAATCCCAGAGCTGGGGAAGCAGAAACAGGTGGGTCTCTGGTGCTCACTGGCTAGACAGTCCAGGCACATCAGCAAGCTCCAGGCCAAGCAAGAGACCCCGTCTCAAAAACACAAGGTGAGGCTGACGAGCTGTTTGGTGGGTGAAGCCTCTTCCCGGAAGAATGACGACATGAATTTGACACCTGGAACTCACTACAGAGAAGAAAACCAACTCCCTCAAGTTGACCTCTGTTTTCCACTTGTGGGCTGTGACACTCCCCCTTACCCACACAATAAACAAATAAATATAGTTGAAGAAAAAAGTAAAACAAGAGGGACGGGACAGCACCTGAGGAACAGCATTTGAGGTAGATGATTGGTCTCCAGATATGAACACACACACACACACATGCACACACACACACACATAAGGGGGGAGGGAAGGAGGGAGAGAGAGAGGAGACAGAGAGACAGAGAGACACAGAGAGAGACTGACAAGCAGCTCCATGCTTCCCTGTCTAAGCTCTTGGATAAAGACTGGCCATGGTGTGAGATGCCACCCAAGCAACCAACCAGCCCTGGACCATACCTGAGGGACTTTTAGAATCTGAAAATGGACAGAAAGTGGTGGCATCCACCAAAGATGTGACTAAAGATTGTGAACAGGAGATGTGATACCAGTTCTAAAAAAGAAACGGAGAAGAAGACAGAATCGTTTCATGCTTGTGCTGGTAAATAAAGTTATTTAATTTCTCATCTACAAAATGCAACTAGTCGTGCCTTCCTGTTGGGCATTGGTAATGTTCAGTGCTGGAATATTTGAAAACCACCAACACTTAGGCAGTCAAGAAAATACAGAGTAGAGGGCAGGGATGTGGCTCTGTTGCCCTGGGTTCAATTCCCAGCACCACATAAACCAGGCATGGAGGTGCGTGCCTGTAATTCCAACAGAACAGTAAGAGTGTTACCACCATTAGCAAGAAAGCAAGGATTAGCTTGTTAAATGTGTTAACCCACTGGCAGATAAATCTCAGAAAAATGTGTACAGTAAGTTAGCATTTATAGAGTTTAAAACTCATGAAAAGAGCTGTTGAGACGTCTCGATGGAGAAAGGTGCTTGCTGTCAAGCCAGTATCTGGGACCCACGTGGTAAGAAGAGAGAACAGACTCCCAGAAGTTGTCCTTTGACCTCTATTCATGTGCTGTGGCAGGTGGCCCGTACATACATCTACACAAGCGAGTAATAAATGTGGAGGGTTTTTAACTCACACAGTGATATATTATTTAAGTATGTCATGTTAAGGAAAGCACAAGGACTTTCCTAGAGAGCGTACACTAAATTTGAGGCAATGCTTTTCTTTAATGGAGCTGGTTGGAGGAGAGACCCATAGGTACACACAGGACATTTCACTTCCTAAGCCAGTGGCTTCATGGACTGTATTTCTGTGTTAGGCCCCATTCATTTTCGTATGGTTTAAGCATTTTATTTTAGAGCGCACAGCAGTAGAGGGGTCTGATCCTACCCACACAGGCAGATAGATCTACTACTAGGCTCACCTTCTTTCTTCTTTTCTATATTTCTTATAGAGCATGTGTGCATTTGTCTGGGTGTGCGTGCATGTGCCATAATGTGGCGCCAGCGCCACAAGCAACTCCAAGGTATCAGGGAAAGAGAGACCAGACATAGAAACTGTACTAAGAGAATGCATGTGTTGCCTTTATTACCAGGAGAGAGAGAGTGTGTGTGTGTCTTCATTGCAACTGCTAAGAGGTCTCCCCCTTGTAGGAGGGAGGAGCTTTTTATACAAGTTTACAGCACAGTAGAAAAAAACCCCAGGTAGAAGAGATCGTTGTTTTCCTCCTGCTGGATGTTGATGTCAGAGGGTCAAGGCCAGGGCAGTAAGGCAGGACTAGAAAACAGAAAGCACTTGGACTGGAAAACAAGTTGCACTTGTAGGCTGACCAGCAACTCACAGAGACCCCATGGGGCTGGGGCCCAACACTATAACACATGTGTAGACATCAGAGGACATCTCTGTGGATTGGGCCTTTCCTTCAAATTGTATTTTACCCCAGGGATCAAACTCAAGTCAGTAGGCTTTATGCACTCCCGCCTCTACCTACTGAGCCATCCCACTGGCCTAAATTCACTTTGTTTTCTATGAACTTGACACTTTCCTAACCAAGAGACATGGCTTAAAGCAGCCTTTCTCTCTGCCTCTCTCTCTGTCTCTGTCTCTGTCTCTCTGTCTCTGTCTCTCTGTCTCTGTCTCTCTGTCTCTCTCCCTCTCCCTCTCCCTCCCTCCCTCCCTCCCTCCCTCCCTCCCTCCCTCCCTCCCTCCCTCCCTCCCTCCCTCTCTCTCTCTCTCTCTCTCTCTCTCTCTCTCTCTCTCTCCTGTCTGTCTGTCTTCCTTTCTTCCTACCTTTTTTTTTTCTTAGAAAGGGCCTGGTATATCCAGTCTTGCCTCTAACTCTCTAGCAATTGCAAATTATCTTCAACTTCTTTGTGTGTGTGAATATAGGTATGAGTAAGTCAAAGCATGTGTGTGGGGGTCAGAGTACAACCTCAGAAATAGGGCTTAGCCTTCTCCTTTGAGATAGGGTTTCATGCCTCTGTGTACATCAGGCTAGCTGGCCCATGAGCTTGCAAAGGCTTTACTGTCTCTGTCTTCCATCTTGCCCCAGAAGGAATTACAGACATGCCCTACTGCATCCAGCCTTTATATGGGTTCTGGGACCTAAACTCAGGTCCTTATGTGTGTGATTTACCCAGTGAGCCATCTTCCCAGTTCAGCCTTGAACTTCTGGTTCTCCTGCCTCCATCTCCCAAGTGCAGAGATTACAGGAGTGCACCACCATGCCCAGTTCATGCATGAATGAAAGGAACTTCATCCATCCTAGGCAAGGACTTCAGACTAACTGGGCTACATCTCTAGCCCATGACTAAGCTTTCTATGTTAAGCAATATTGGAGAGTTCAAGATGTCTGAGCCCAAGTGTGGTAAGGGACAAGGCCAGAAATGCAACCAAGCAGGAGAACAATGGCTGAATGATGACAGCTTTGGGTGCCATGTTGGAGAACTGGGGTCTTGTGGGAATAGAGGAGCAACCTGAGCAGGTCAAAAGCTTGGCTATAAACAGATAGGACGGCATTGCAAATGCACTTGACAATGAGCATGGGCTCTGCAGCGGCAGGAGGGAGATACAGAGACGATATCATCAGGAGAAACAGGGGCAAGTCCAGCCTGGAGGGCTGTCAGTTGCAGAATGACATCCGATCCAGCCGGAGGTGGAACTGTCCTGGGTAAAAATGGAAGCAGCCAGCGATTGCTATTTATAAAAATAACTACAAAGGCTTGACAACCCAGAGAGAATGCTGAAAAAGTAAATTGAGGGCTGTTGGGGAAATGTTCAGTGATTCTCATCTTCAAAGCATTTCTGAGACATGAGCTCATGACTCCTCCTTCCAGAGAAGTGCAGGGGGAAAGGACAGTGTGGGAAGGAGAGGCAGACATGGGTAACTTCCCCACAGGAGCAGACTCCACCAGAGAGGCTGTTACTGGTGGCTCCCAAATGTTCACTTCTTCAGATGGCGTCTGTGTTGTTCCTCACGCTTGCCTGGTTAGGGGCTTGGAATGTGTAATGACAATGGGTGGAGCTTCCACAGAGCCACCAACACCAGGAATTGTGCCAGGTCACCACTAGCCCCAGGACCTAAGATCCAGGTGACAGAGACCAGAAAACAGAAGACTAGCTAGGCTACTGCTCAGGGGTCACTCTGAAAAAGGGTCCAGAAAGGGATTTGGCATATTTAAAGAGTTCCCCTTCTGAGTGGACTCTGGGGATACAGATTCAGGCCCTCATGCTTGTGGGGCAAATGTGTCACTCACTCCCCAGCAGTTTTTCATTTCTGAGCCTCCTGCCTCCAACTTCCAAGGGCTGGTACCGTCAGTGTGTGCCTGGTTCATACAGGGCTGGGGATGACACTGAGGCCTTTGTGTTTGGCAGGCACTAGGCCTGTACCACATTCAGTCTTATAGAGTGCTGAGGTAGGATCCAGGGCTTTGTACATGCTAGGAAAGTATTATACCGACTGAGCTCCAGTCCCAGCCTATGGCTTCATCTTTGTGTTGCGGAGTGGCAGGTCGTTTGCCAGGAGGAAGGCTTGTCCTCAAACAAGGTAACAAGGAAGGGATGGAGGGCACCAGAGGAATAGGAGGTATTTGCCACCCCCATAATTGGAAAGGGTTAAGAACTGTCCATGTTTCCACTGCTGCGAGTCCTACATGTCTAAAGTCTAAAGCTCAAAGTCAATCTTTCACAGAGAGAGACACCAAACTGTTGTAGGAGAGCATCTCGTATGGCAGACCATGACGATATCTGAACCAAACCCACCTTGCTTTGATGCTCTTACCCCTGCTCCCACTCATTCTTCAAGTTTTAGTCCAAGTTCTTCTCCTCTGGAAACTTCCATGACCGTCCCCAGGAGAGAGCATTTAGCTCTTCTGCGTCCCTAGCCGCCTAGAGCTGGCTTCATCAAGACCACCTCGCTGAATTGTAGGTAACTTGTTGCTTGTCTCCCAGTGGAACTCCAGCCCTCTCCCAGTCCCTCAGCCAACACAGGAGTCAACTCCCCCACCCTCTGCCCTCAGTCAACACAGGAGCCAGACGACCCTGTGCTTACAGTTTGTGCTCCCCAGCACTTGACTAGCCCAGGTCTCCTGCATTGCAACCTCTAATTGGCCTCCCAAGAGGACAGGAGAAGCAGAAAGCCAGGGGTTAGGTAGAGAAACAAGATGATGCTGTGATTTGAATGTGAAATGTCCTCCACAGGGCTCAGATGTTTGAACACTTGGTGTCCAGTTGGTGGTGCTGTTTGGGAGAGTCATGGAACCTTTGGGAGGAAAGCCTTGCTGGAGAAAGTGGATGACTGGGGGGGGGGTCTTCAGGTCTGCTAGCCCATTCCCACTTCCTGTTCACTCTCTGCTTCCTGGCTGTGGATAGAGTGTGACCAGCCAGCCTCCTGCTCTTGCCATTATGCATTCCCAGGAACACATCCTGTTGAACTGTAAACCAGGATAAACTTTCCTTTCCTTCCTTCCTTCCATTGCTGCTGTCAGCTATTTTTGTCACAGCAAGGAGACCATTACGTGTGGCCTCACCTGCAGGTGCAGTGACCGACAGGTCCAAGAGAAGGACACACTCAGTATGTGGAGAAAGGGCGAGGTGCTGGGGATCCATCAGTGGACAAAAGATACGATCATGGGGCTCACACTCCCATGCTAGATGGACCACATATACACAAATCAGTAAGGTAATCCCAACTAGGGATGTAACTCAGTGACAGAGAATCTGCCTAGCACACGTGAGACCATGGGTTCATTCCCCAGCAAATGACTGTACACACACACACACACACACACACACACACACACACACACACACACTACAAATAAATAACATAATATTGGAGAAGGGAGGGACCCTGTTAATCTTGAAACTTTCCTGAGTTTCCTGAGTCCTTTTGTCTGTTTGTTTTTGCGTAGGGTCTTTCTATGTAGCCCTGTGTCCTCGTTAGGGTTGCTGGAATGAGCACCATGACCAAAGCAACTTGGACAGGAAAGAGTTTATTTGGCTTATGCTTCCTTGTCACTGTTTATCACTGAAGGAAGTCAGGGCAGGAAGTCAAGCAGGGCAGGAACTGATGCAGAGGCCATGGAGGGATGCCGCTTACTGGCTTGCTCTTCATGGCTTGTTCAACCTGCTTTCTTACAGAATCTGGGAATACCTGCCCAGGGGTGGCACCATCTGCAATGGACTGGGCCCTCCCTCATTGATCACTAATTAAGAAAATGCCCAAGAGGCTTGCTACAGCTGGCTCATATGGAGGCCTTTCCTCAATTGAGTCAATCCTTTCAGATGACTATAGGTTGTGTCAAGTTGACATAAAACTAGTCAGAACACAGAACACCTTGGCTGTCCTGGACTTGCCATAGATCAGGATGACCTGAACTCAAGAGATCAGCCTGCCTCTGCCTTCCCAAGGCTGGGATTAACAGGACGTGCCTCCATGCCTGGCCTCTTTTTCTTCTTAAGTCTCCGGGAGGGACTGTTTCAACCTGACTTGAGCTGAGGCTTAATGTTAGCATCTTAGCCAGGGTGGACAAACCTTTCCTGGGACACTGACAATTAAGGGTCTGGAGGCCATACAAATGTGCTCAATATTCAAATTTCACACCTGAAAGTTAGGGTGACATAGGGTCTTGCTGCATAACAACTGTACTTAGCCCCAAATCACAGCTTTGACTCCATGGTCTCCTGTCTCCAAAGCCTCTGCAGAAGATGATTTCACTGCGTTCAACAGAAGGCATATTTGTATGTGTACATATGCTTGAGGGAAATTTACTGAAAAGATGTGGGTATGGGACCAGCTGGCAGCTCTCTCCATGCCAGGATTTTTCTCTTAGCAGTCGGCCCGAGGGTGCTGGCTTGTAATGCTCGCCTCCCAGTCAGGGAGGAATGGGTATGAAAGATGAACAGGGACAAACTGTCACTTAACCTCTGAGCTCCTCCTCCAGGGAAGGGAAGGACCTGTTAGAAAGGAATGCAAGGTCAACGAAGTTCAAGGGCGCTGGGTCTGGTCACAGCATGCGTCCTGCATGAATAAACTGAAGGTAGAAGGGGAAAACACAACTAGATGTCATTTGGAGATTTTTTAGTCTCCTTCTTAAAGGTCTTTTCCTAGGGCTGCAATGGTTCCTAATGTGCTCCAAGGGCAGAGTTACTGTACTTTTTCATAACTAATTTGGTTTTGTTTCGGGACAGGATCACATGGATCTCAGGCTGGATTGCAGAGTGCATACCAGCTCACCACGGTTGCAACCCCAGGGTTCCTGCAAGACTTGCCAGCAGCCCCACCCCTTCTCTCCTCAGAGGCTCTTCTTACTTTGGGAAGGGGTCGGGACTCAAGGCTTTCAGGAGCTTCCTGAGTCTCTTTCCAGAAGGGAAGGTTTCATCCTGCAGGAACTAACGGCAGAAGTCACAGAAATGCTGCCAGCACTGATACACACCTACTAGTTTACATCCAGCAAGAAAGGGAAAACCTTCCAGACATGGAATAGATGTTCTTCCTGGTTTGTTTCTGTGATATCGAGGATTGGACTGGAACCCCAGGTATGTAGCATGGAAAATAAAAGACCCAGAGACTGATTTTGGGGTTCAAGCTGATGCTCAGATAAGCAAAGCAGTCAGTCACTAGCTCTTACCTCTACCTCAGTTCAGACCAAAAGGGAGATCATCAGACTGCTCCCAACCTCGCTTCTCCTCAGATTCACTCAGACCGCTATGCTCGCCTGAACATGGCTAGAGACTAATTTTCAGACTGAATTCCAGCTCTGAGACCCTGCTCCTATCTCTTATACCTCTCTAGTGCTGAGATTAAAGGCATGACCTCTGATTTGATTTTGTGTAGCCCTGGGTGGCCTTGAACTCAGAGGGATTCCTCTACCTCTTAATCCCGAGTCCTGGGATTAAAGGTGTGCACCTCTACTGCCTGATCTCTATAGTCAAGGCTAGCTTTACTTTCTGAATCCTCAGGCAAGCTTTAATAAATCATAAATAATATATCACACAGGTATACTAGGTCACCGCTGAAAATGAGGGGCATCGTACCCTAGCCTAGCTTGTACCTAAGGAGAATGTCACATGCTCTTTAGTTTCTATCCCAAGAGCTGAGAATGGGTCACTGTCCCTTGACTTTGCTATTTTAAGAAACAGGGAATTGAACAAAGCTGAGGACTGAGACAACTCACTGGTTAAGAGCACCTGCTGTTCTTCTAGGTAGCATAGACACACACATAAATGAAAACGAATCTTAATAAAAAAAAGTACTGAGGTTCTGTTAGCAAGGCAAGCAGGGTTTGATCATGGAAAATGGGAACCATCAATGGTATTCACTGTGTAAAACCTGATGGCTTTGACCTGGACCAAACTACAGCTGAAGTCTGCTTTCTCCTAGGGGGGATCATAATATTCGTTTGACAGAAGTGTTTCTGAAAGTTAAGGAAAAATAATCATACCTGTCATATACAAGTACATAATTAAATGCCTACTGTCTGACACACAGTAGGCACATAATTAAAAGCATGGTTTCTGACATGTTACACAATTAAAAATATAGTCTCTGAATGCAGTGCACGCATACTTAATGCATAACTAAAAGCATAGTATCAGGCCAAAGAGATAAAGACTTGCTGGCAGTTGGTAAAGAGCTTGTCTCACAAGCACAAAGACCTGAGTTCAATCCCTAGAACCCACATGAAAAAGACTGGATGTGGTTGCTCAGACTTGTGATTCCAGACCTAGAGAGGTAGAAATATATGTCTCTGAGACTCCCTGACTAGCTGACTTGCTATGTTCTAGGCCAGGGAAAAACTCTTGTCTGAAAAGACAAAGTAGGTCTGATGAAATGACTCAGCAACTAAAGGCACTTGCCTCCTATCCCACAGGAAAGATGAGAACCAACTCCAACTCCATCAGGTTGTTCTCTAACCTACACACACACACACACACACACACACACACACACACACACACACACACACACACAATGGCATGATAAATAAATAAGCAAGCAAACCAATAAATGTATGTGATAAAATTTGAATGAAACCTTTTTAAAAGACCTATTGATTGATTTATTAGATTTATTATTGATTTTATTTGTATGTGTATGTGTGTTTACTGAATGACTTTGTGTGTGCCACATGCTTACAGGTACTCAAGGAACCCAGAGGGTGTTAGACCCCTTGCAGCTGGAGTTACAAGCTGCCTGATATGGGTGCTGGGAGCACAACCTAGTTCCTCTATAAGAGCAGTTCAGCATTTTAACTACTAAGACATCTATCCAGACCCTGTTTTGTTTTGTTTTGCTTTGTTTTTGAGGAACAACAGCAGAGGTTGTCCTCTGGTGCCCCTGTGCAGACACATCTGTATACATACAAACATCCATGCATATAAAATACACAAACACATGTATACAGAAGCATACAGTATGTGCACACAATAGGCACTTATTTCAGTGCACAGTGTTTGACACACAGTGGGTATGCAAGTACACTTCCTTCCCCCAGTCTCCCTGAGATGCTGAGCTGCAGCATGTAGCCTCTTTATCTCTGATAGGCCTTGGCATGTGGTGAGCATTTAATAGACACTTGCTGAATGTATGGCCAAATGTGTATTCTTCCGAGCAATCAGACCCTTTTCTCCTCCCTAGCACCAAGAAGTATTTGAAGAACAGCATAGCCCATTCTTGCTTTGACACTAGGAATATTTTAGGTAGCTAAATTTGAATTTCAACTATCACAACTGTTTGGCCTTCATTGTCCACACAGCTGTGGTCCTCTTTTTATCTCACCCTGATTTTCTGTTCCTATTTTCCTTAGGCCTGGTTCTCTTCATTCCTTTTTGATTTTGTTTTCCCAGTGTCCTGGTGGTAAGTGTTTATGGTATAAGCTGCACGTGTAGAGAGAGATGGAGGGAAAACAGACAGGGACACAAATCAGATCTTAGCTTAACTAAAGACCCTGAGGACATATTGAAGCCTTTTCCCCCCATTAGCAAATGAGTTTCTTCCCATGCTGGTGCAGTTAGTACCAGACTTTCCAGCAGGCTTTGTTCCAAGGGGCCATGAATGCCAACGGGGTACTGCGGCCTAAAAGACCGCCACAAAAAAGGCTTCTTTTAGAAGGCAGCCCACATTGCACAGTTGGCAAAAGCTAAACCCAACGCTCCAGAGTTTCCAGAGGGAAATGAAAGACACTTTCCCCACAGCTTTGCTTCCAAGCTCTTACAGCTGGAAGGGCAGGGGAGCCAAGTTCCGCCCTTTTCAATGCAGGTTGTCACTAGCATGCCAGGAGTTTCTGATAGATTAACCAAACACCCAACAAGAAAAAGGCCTATCAGGCATCTTTCTGCTTATCCATCATTAAATGCTCCATTTCACCCAAAAGAACCTGACTTTCCCTTTTTGCCTTCTGCCATAACTCAAGAGCACTGATTCCCTCTCAGGTCTACAAAGGGAAGTAGAAGAAAGTAGTGGGATTTCCAAGCAGACCTCTCTTTTGTAATTCTACACCTGAGAATCCCTGTGGTCCCTAGACTGTGAGAGCTGAAGAGGGTTTTCTAGAATCACCCTGTATTCTTCAGACTGAGAAGTGATGCCTTGACGATTAAAGTGACACATTCAAGATCATAAACCTAGCTTAGCGCAAAGCGAAGGCTAGACCGGACAGGCATGCGTGGTGGGGGAGAGAGGGGGAGGGATGGAGGGAGGGAGGGAGGGAGGGAGGGAGAGAGGGAGAGGGAGGGAGGAAGAGAGAGGGAGAGAGAGAGGGAGAGGGAGGGAGGGAGGTTCACATCCTGTATCTTTTACAGGTGCTCTCCATCATTTTTGTGAGACAGGGTCTCTTTCACTGAACGTGGTTGGAACTCACCAGTTGATTAGACCGGCTAACCAGTGAGATCCAGGGTTCCACCTCTATCCTGAATGCTGGAGTGAATGATGTGTGTCATGTCCACTTTTATATGCATGTTGGGCATATGAACTCAGGTCCTCATGCTTTTGCAAGCTGGTACTTTACCAGCTGAGCCCTCTCCCCAACCCCAGACCATGCATTTTTTTCCCAGTGGTGAATATATGCTGGCTAGTTTTTTGTCAGCTTGAGACAACCTGGAGTTGTTTTGAAGAGGGAACTTCAACTGAAGGAACTTCAACTAAGGAAACACTCCCATCAGACTGGCTTAATGACAAGTCTAAGGTGCATTTTCTTGATTGATGATTGATGTGGGAGGGCCAAATACACTGCAGGCATGACTCCTCTATAGCCTCTATGTCAATTCCTGCCTCCAGGTTCCTGCCCTTACTTCCCTGGATGATAGACTGCAATCTGTAAGATGAAATAAACCTTTTTCTTCCCAGGTTGCTTATGGTCATGGTGTTTTATCACAGCAGTAGAAACCCCAGCTAAGGCAGCATAGTTATTCTCAGACACTCCTGAGATACTTTTGTGTTTGTTTTTCGAGACAGAGCATCACTATCCCACTATCCCACTGTGTAGCTGAAGGATAAGCTGCTGATCCTCCTGGCTCCACTTCCAGAAGCACCACAAAAACCCAGTTTACGCAGTGCTGGCCCTCAAATACCGGGCCTCATACATGCAAGGCATGTTCTACCTACTGGACTGCCTCCCTAGGCCTCCTATGAGTTAATGATTCCAAAGTAGATGTCCTTTAAAATGGACAAAGGGCAGCACAGCTTCACTTCTGTCTTATTTTAAACAGACACCCCAAACAGCATAACAAAAGAGCCCAGTTTGTTTTTTCTTGTCATGCAAACTAAAACAGTTTACAGGAGACATTCCCTAACTCACAAATAAGCCTGCATCCCAACAGTGTGTTTGGAATTTTGCTATTTAGAATCCAGGATGTGTTTTTCTTCCCAGGAAATTACATGATTAAGTGTGGGTAGAACCCAAGGCAAGGTTATGAAGGTCAATTTAACTAAAAAATAACCACGTTGAGCCCCAAGCAGCTTGGCAAGTATGAAAACAGCTACCCTACCCGAACTCCAGTGTGAAGATGCCCAGTTACCAGAGGAGCTAGAAACTCCCCACATAAATTAAGGAAGCTGGGTGAGGGGCTCCTGAGTCTCCACCCTTCTCTGAAGAACTCAGGGCAGCTAATGGTGGCTGGGAGTTGGGAAGGAGTCATTTCCTTCAGTGGTTTAGCCATTGGCAAGTTGCCTATGCTCACCTGAACAACCCTAATTAAACTCAGTGGGTCACACATACACAAAAAAGATGTAAAAGTAGCAGGGACTTGTTGGGAAAAGGAGGGAGTGTGAGGGATGTAAAAGAAATTAATATGGCAGTATGTGATCGAAATATATTATGTCCATGCATGGAATTGTGGTGGAAGCTGAGGCTTGGGCATAGCTCAGTGAGAGAAAGTGTTTAATGTACAAAGCCCTGCAGGGGTGCCAGGAACAGCCACAGGTAAAGCTGGTTTCAAGTCACTTTTATTGCTTAAAAGCTAGACAGACGCTTTCTCCTCCCTGAGCCTCTGAAGATTGAGGATGCCGCCTTACAGGTGACTTATAAACGACAAATGAAGATAATGTGTATAAAGGGCTATCACAGCGTATTGCAGAGGCAGGCAAGCTATGGGTTTATATGGCTGCTTCATGAAGAGGTACGTGTTGTGCCTGTTAAGGGATATGGACTGTTCCCTCAGAGGAGGAAGGCAGCAAGAGGATATTCCGAGCTCCTAACCTTTTTCCTTAGCCAAACATGATGGTTGGTGTTGTGATCTTGCCTTGGTTGAGAGAAGGGACAGAGGTCTGGGTGGGTCACACAGTGCTGTTCCATGTAACTGCCCCAGAAATGGCTACTCCAGCACTGGACAGTCACCAGCAGCCTCAGTCTGCTCACTGACCTATGCCAGCATTCCTTTTTGTCCCTCGGGGACTCTGTGGCAGCTCCCACGGGGCTTCTGTGTGCTTTTAAGTCTCTTTGCGGTGACTTAAAATATCCAAGCTGGAGTACAAGCAAGCTGTAACCATTAGAACACACAATGCACCAAACTTTAGCCTCCCACAAGCTAAGCCCACTCCATGCCTTGACACTCCAGAGAGAGACCGGGTCTGACCAGCTAGCCTCTCTGTTCATGCCCCTACCATAGCCCTCATCCTCTCTACCTGGGTTTTGGATCATCTGAGGTCAGGCCCAGAGGGGAGAGCCATGGAAAAGTAGGGCACAGTAGCATGGCTGGTATGGGGTCCCTGAGGTGTTTGGGACCCAGTGTTTAATGTTTTCTGGGGTCTGTGACTTAAAAGTGTACCCCTGGAACCCTCCCCCAGGCACACACCCCCCAACACACACACAGTGTTAGAGAGAACAGAAAACAACATGGGCTGCTGGTCCTGAGACTATGACAGTCCCCAGAAACCAGGAAAGTTGGTGAGCTGACCTAAGGGGTATGGTAGAGAACCCTTTCCTTTCCTTCGTATTGTGTGTGTGTGTGCGTGTGTGTATGTGTGTGTGCGCGTGTGTGTGTGCGTGCGTGTGTGTGCGCGTGCGTGTGTGTGCGCGCGTGCGTGCGTGTGCGTGTGTGTGTGTGTGTGTTGGAATATATATGAAACTGATATCAGGTGTTGGCCCTCACCTTCCACCTCGTTTGAGGCAGGGTCTTTTTTGTCATTTGGCTGTTGTACAGACCATCGTGCTGGCCTGCAAGCTTCCAGATGTTGTCATGTCCACCTCCTATTTTGCTGTAGGAACATTGGGATTAAGGCTACACAGTCGTGTGTCTGGCTTTTACATGTGAGTTCTGAGGGTTCTAATCCAGGTTCTCACATTGGCACAGCAAGGACTTTTACTCACCAAATCATCTTGCCAGCCCAAGGGTGGTGCAGGCTAGGGCTGAAAGCCAACTCTATCCCCCAAGCTGGCCATCTGTCAGTCATGTAGTCCCTATAGGGTAGGATTCTTTGTGTATGGGCACATGTATGTGTGTGTTGTGTGGGGGGAACACAGGCATATGGAGGCCAGGGGACAATCTCAGCTGTCTGTTGTCTCTCAGATGCTGTCCTCTTTTTTGTTGTTGCTGCTGTTGTGGTTTTGTTTGGGGGAGTGTTGTTTGTTTGTTTGAGATGGGGTATCTCACTGGCATGGATCTTAAGCTGGCTGACCAGCAAGCCCTATAGATCTGCCAGTCTCTACACCCTCAATGCTGAGATTACAAGTATACACCATCAAGCCTGGCTTTTTTTTTTCTTAAAAAAAAAAAAAACAAAAACAAAAAACAAAACCCAAACATGATATTTAGGTTTGGGTTTCTATTGCTATGATAAAAAACCATTACCAAAAGCAACTTAGGGCTTATTTTGAAAGACCCCTACCCAGGACCCCCTAGGAAAAGAAAAGCAAGGCCAGGCCGTTGCCTAATGAAAGAAACCCAGACCAGGTGCCTCGCCCAGCTGGCAGGATGTCCAACAGGATCTGTGGTCACCAGAGCAGTCATGGGACCCGGATAATAATTGTTGAAGCGTGCCGGGGTCTTTCATAAAGTAATACCAGGAAACTTAGTCCGTGGGAACTACCCCCAAGATGAGCCAATGAAATGCCTGTTACTTATGTAACCATTACAACTCTATAAATATTATACTCCCTGCAAGCCCGGTATGCTCTGCACCTGAGTTGCAGTAGCATCCGCAGGCACCTGTGTACTCAATAAATCACCTCTTGCATTTGCAGCCAGTGGTCTGGCCCCGGTTCTTGGGCAGAGGGTTCGGTTTAGTGCCCGGCGCTTTGATGCCGAGGTCTTTCAATTTCAATGTAGAGTTCTCAGCTCATCATTGAGAAATGTTAAAGCAGGTACCTAAATGCAGGAACTAAAGCAAAAGCCATGGAGAAACACTGCTTGTTAGTAGTGTTCTGTTCTCGTGGCTCATTCAGCCTGCTTTCTTACATACACCAAGACCACCTACCCAGGCCCTGTCCCCCAATACCGTGGGCTGGGCCTACCCACATTAGCCTCCTAAACTGAGACTTGCCCTCAAAAGAAAGTAGAGTAACTTTGGGCCTGTGGTGGCTGGAGCTCACCAATTTGACTAGAGGGGCTGGCCAGTGAGCCCCAAGCAGCCCTGTCTCCACTTCCCAAATGCTAGGATTACAAAGGCATACCACCATGCCTGGATTGTTTTACACAGGTTCTCCGTATTGAACTCAAGTCCTATCGCCTGTGAAATGAGCGCCTTATCCACTAAGCTATCTCCTTAGCTCAATGTCGACATATAGTCTATTTGTTCTGTTCTCCCTAGAGAGTAATATCTAGTACAGGGTGCTATCATGAATCTTGATCTGAAAGGTCTCACTTAACATCATTAACAAGGACAGTCAACAATGCAAATGCATAGTTTGTAGTAGGCTGTAGCCGGGGTGAATAAAATCATAGAGCATCCCCCATTTCCTTAGACTCTTACTTTGTTGGTTTAGTCACTTTGTCACTACAGTGAAATACGTAAGTCTCAGATATTTCATAAAGAAATGAGCTTTTTCTGTCTCACTGGTGGCTATCATCACAGCTGTGGAAGCATGTATGAGAAGGGAAGATCACACGGTGAGACAGGAAGCCAGAGAGAAAACGGGTTCCTGCGAGAACTACACTACACTGCAGAGGTTATGCTCCCGAGGCTCATGGCCTCCCGCTAGGCTTTCTCACTCAGAAGCTCCTGGTCCATAATGCTTTGGAAGACACACTGAGACCACAGCTCCTTTTAGCATTCTGTGCCTGGCTCTCCTCAAATGTGATGTGTTGATAACAATACTTACCGTATGGGATTACCTGGAAGGTTAAAAAGGAATTGATTCCTGTCACATACTACCTGGGACATGGTGACTATATCATAAATGTTACCTGCTATCAATATCATAGCAAGCTAGGATTGCATAACAAAACATTTTAGAGTTTTGCACCTGCTGCGGGCATATGTTCGTGAGTTATTTTCCTAATTTTAAAGCAGATGGGTGAGCTATGCTGTCAGAAGCACTGGAGAAAGAGCATGCACTAGGTTCTGCTGCTGGGGGGTGGTGAGTGAAATGATAGTCTCCTGGGAAGTTCATTTAGCAATAAATTTCCAAAGCTCTGAAATGATTTTGAGCAACCGGTTTCACTTCTAGGAATTTATCCTGAGGAAATAAGTGGAGAAATAATTCAATACTAACCAGAAAATTACTCTTTGAAGAATACTGGGAATGGTAAATGACCAGAAGCCATTTGAACACTATTTTTGGTGGGTTTTTTTTGTTTGTTTGTTTTTGTTTTTCAAGACAGGGTTTCTCTGGGTAACAGCTCTGGCTGTCCTGGCACTCACCCTGTAGACCATAGGAGATCAGTGACATTTTGGTTTATACAAACCACGAGATACCATGCAACTACTAACAATGATGTAATAAGGCTGGGAAGATAGCTCAGCAAGTAAAAATGCTTATTGCACAAGCATGAGCACCTGAATTCAAATCCCCAGTATGCATGTAAAAAGTTGGGCAAGGGTACATCTATGTCTATAACCACAGTGCTGTGAGAGGCAGAGACAGGAGGATGGATAAGGCTTACTCACTGCCAGCCTAGCTCCAGGGTTAGTAACTGACAAACAAATCAGGAAGACAGTGATACAGCAGGGCACTTGCAGCCCTCTTCTGACCTCCACATGTGCATGGATGTACATACATCAAACCACAGGGAAAGAGACAGACAGACAAACAGCCACAGATAGACATAGAATAATATTGATATGAAGAGTAATCACAACATATAGTATACATATTGTATAGAAAATCAATTTCTATCATGTTTATTTATGTATATGGGGATGAGAGATATGTTTACCATGGAATGTGTGTAAATCAGAATCAGTTCTCCTTTTCCAAATATGGAACCCCGGAGACCAAACTCAAGTAAGTACCACGCATCAGACTTAGCGGCAAGTGCCTTTACCCATTGAGTCATCTTGCTTGTCCATAGACAACTTTTTATGTACTGTGGTGCTGGGAATTGCCTCTAAGGCCTTGAGCATGCTGGGCAAACACTTCTAGCCACATTTCTAGCCTAGTCTGTTCCTTTTCAAAATATTCTATATTCTAAGACCTCCCAGAATGTAGAGATTTATTATAGTGATAATCAAAATGTCTGTAATTTTGTCTCTTGCTTTTGTTTCATTTAACATTATGCAGGGGGTATTTTATTTTTCATTTTTATATGTTTGGGTGTTTTGCCTAAGTGCAGAGGCCAGATGAGGGTACCAGATCCCTTGGAACTAACATTACAGTTGGTTATGAGCCACCATGTGGATGCTGGGAATCCAACCCTGCCCTCTAGCCAGTGTTCTTACCTGATGAGGCAGCTGTCGAACCCTGTGCAGGAAATATTTTGTCCTTGTAACCAACTTTTTCCACAAGCTTCAACGGCACTGAAGTGACGCTGATTTAGTCACCATCTCAGTCTCTTTTCCCCGTCGCTGTGATAAAACAGTCTGACAAAGGCAACTTAAGGGAGAGTGGGTTTGTTCTGGCTCCCAGTTCCAGGTACAGTCACCATGGGGGTTGGGAGTCAGGGTGGAGGGAGCTTGACGCAGCTAGTCATATGATGTCTACAGTCAAGAGCAGAGGAGGAATGAACGCCACTGCTGGGCTGTCCAGCTCCTCCCTGACTCCACTGATGGTCTAGGATCTCAACCCAGGGAATGGTGCCACCCACAGTGTGTGGGTGTCCCCGCCTGAATTAATGTCAAGATGGCCTCCCACAGGACTGCCCAGAGGCCCATCTCCAGGTGACTCCAGGGCCTGTCAAGGTATCATCACAATCATTTATTGTTAAGAGAAGATTATTAGAAATTGTTTATGACTGGACATAGCAGCACACACGTTTAACCCCAGCACCAGGAAGGCAGAGGCAGGTGTATCTCTGAATTCAAAGTCAGCCAAGGGCAACACAGTGAGACCCTGTCTCAAAAGGTATTGTTATGCTTATTTATTTATTTATTTTTGTGGTGAGGCATGTGCATGCCACAGAACGTGTGTGGAGACCAGAGACAATCTCCAGCAGTTGACTTTCTCCTTCCATCTTGTGGGTCCTGGGGATCAAATTCAGATCATCAGCCTTGGCAGTTAGTACCTTTTCCCTCTGGCACATCTTCCAACCCTCCAGAAAACATTTTAAAATGAATATGTTGTTAATATCTTTGCACATACTTTCTGGGTTTGTTTGTGCAGGTTTATTGGCACTGTCTCCATCTTTCTTTGTTTTCCAAGACAGGGTTTCTCTATGTAGCCTTGGCTCTTTAGACCAGTCTGGTCTCTAACTTACAGAGATCTGCCTGTCTCTGCTACCCCAGGGCTGGGTTTAAAGCTGTGCACCATCACTGCCGGGCTTGTCTCCGTCTGTCTTGATGGGATTGCAGCACTTGGCTTTTTATGAATGTGGTGAGAACCTGACTTGCATTGCAAACACATTAGCTATCTAGTTATCTCCAGAGACCCAAGACAACTTGGTTTTTCTGTTTGTTTGTTTGTTTGTTTGGGTTTTTTGTTTTTTGTTTTTCAAGACACGGTTTCTCTGTGACTTTGGAGGCTGTCCTGAAACTAGCTCCTATAGACCAGGCTACTCTCGAACTCACAGAGCTCTGCTTGCTTCTGCCTCCCGAGTGCTGGGATTAAACTGGGATTAAAGGCATGCGCCGCCACCACCCGGCCCAAGACAACTTGTTTTGACTTCCTCCGTGTGCTCTTCTCTCCTTCCTCCTCCTCTTCTTATAGACAAGATCTCACTGTGTAACCTGATTGGACTAGAACCCACAGATTAGCCTGTCTCTGTCTCTTGAGTGCATGTTAAAGGTGAGCAACACCATGACTGATCACACCTCTTCAGTTTGGCAGCTTTGTTATCTAAGATTCAGTCCTCCTTGGGTAGATGTAGTAGCTGTGGAGAAGGCTCTATCAGCAGTGTCTTGCAAAAGGATGGCATGTGGGTTCTCCTGATCACCAGCAGTCGCAAACGATATGGATGCTCAAAGATGCAGGGGAAGGATGTTGCTTATAGGCTCCGTGCCAGCAGGTGGGAAGCCTAAAATAAAGACAGCTCTTAGTGTGTCTCTTCATTTGTCTCTCTGGCTCGTTGACTGTGGAGAGTGGGAAACTATACACATCCTCTTCTCATTACATCCCTTTACAGGCTCCAAGGATTGGTGATAGCTGCCTTTCTATTTTCCCCAGAGGAAGAAACTGGGGCCAACGAACTAAAAGCAACTTGAGGAAGTTTCTTCAGCTCAGCTGTGGAGCTTAGGCTGACCCTGAAGCCCAGCATCCTTCCCACCACTCAGTCCTTTTTCCTTTCTTGGTACCTCCATTATTAGACCACCTGGATATTCTTAGCTAACAATGGACGACATAAATAAACGCACGGTCATTTCCCCACATTTCCGCACAGGTCCCCTGCAGATGGCCAAGCCCTTTCTCTGAACACAGCTTGAATGGAAAGAGAGGATCAGCATTAATCAACCCAGAGCAGCTCAAACCAGCTTTGCAGGGTAGACACAGACTGCAGGCAAGATTGGCAGCTGGGGGCTTGCTGTCGGAGACTCCTGGGTGGAGGCTTCGGTTGGATCAAGTAGCAGGTGTTTGAACTCAGTTCCCAAGGGTGAACATTGTCTGCTAGTCTCCCCTGCGGACACAAGACTGAAGTTCCAAGCATATCAGTCCCAAGGCCAAGGTCCGGAAGATGGCAGGGGAGGGGCTAGCCTATAAGGCTGTTTGGGATTGTCCATGTGTTTACTGAACCGAGGAAGAACCAAAATAAATCTTGTACTATAGTTTGAGCTGTGAAAGTTTCCCAAAGCCCATATGTCAAAAGCTTGACCACCAATGTATGGAGCTATTAAGAGTTTCGGCCTAGTGGGAGGAAGCTAGGTTACTGGAGGCATGTCCTTGATAGACATATTGAAACCCTAATTATTCTATCTCTCCCCTCCTTCCTGGCCATCATGGGGCAAACAGTCCTCCTCTACCTCAAGTTCCTACCATGATTTACTGTGTTGCCAAAGAAACCGGGCCAAGCGACCATGTGCCAATCTTCTGAAACTGTGGGCAAAACAAACTTTTCTTTCTCATTAGTTATTGTTTCAGGCATTTTGCCTAGTTCCAGATTCTAGGATGGTTGCAATAGATGCCCCCCTTAGCTTTTCTTCCACGAGATTTGGGGACCAAGATGGCTCAGTCACTAAAGTACTTGCCACAGAAGCATGATGCCTTGAGTTCAACTCACATAGCCCGAGTAAAAGGCCAGGGGCAGCGGTGCACACTTGTAATCCCAGAGGTGCAGAGACTGAGATGGAGAGAAGAAACATAAGTTAAAAACAAAAACGAAAACAAACAAACAAAAAATCCAAAGGGGCTTGAGGGGTGACTCACTGTTGTTGTACTGCTCTTGCCAAAGACCAGAATTTTGTTCCTGCCACTAACAGCTGTAACTCCAGCTCCAGGAGGGTATAATGCCTCTTTGGGCATCTGCACTCATCTGGGCTTCTCTCTCTCTCTCTCTCTCTCTCTCTCTCTCTCTCTCTCACACACACACACACACACACAAACACACACACATACATATTCAGAGCGAGAGAATTTAAAAATAAAGCAAAAATTAAACAAGATTTGGAACAACTTTTTAGACAAAACTGCAAAGTCACAGGAGCCACCCCAGAGACAGGGGAGAAAAGGACAGAACAAAGCAAAGAGGGATCATTCCAGAACAACCTGCAGCCTGTAAGCCAGACTCAGGGCGGCTTGCAAAGTGGATTTCCCATCGGTTCTCAGGCATACAGGCAAACCATTGTTCTCAGAAAGCGGCAACCACTTCTGGCGAGTATTCAGGGTCTGGGCGTGACAACTTTGGACTTTGGGAAGCTGGTTTTCCTTGGGAGACATGAGGCCCTTCTCTGAAAAGGACAGGGAAGCTGTTCTGGGAAGGGTATTTGCTTTCCAATGCTCTGCACAACTGAACACTACAGACTCGGTGACTTCCCACAGCACAGTTTATTATTATAGTTTTGTAGGCCAGCAGCCCCCTGGGTCACAGGAGATGCAGGGGCATATCTATTTCCTTGTCAGCCAGCCATGAGTGCCATGAGGCTGTGGCACTCTTTTCTGTGGGCTGTCAGCAGCTAGGGAGGCCTCTTCGCTCCATCCTAGAGACACCTCTCTGGTCCTTGAACATCCCAGAATCAGCGACAGGCTCTGTCTCATGCTCCTAAGTCTGTACCCTTTCTTTCTTCTGCCACATCTCTACCCATGACCACGGCCAGCCATGGTCCTCTCGCTTTCGTGGGTTTTATTTTATTTGTGCGTGTGCACATGTGTGCATGTGGGTGTGGCCAGAGCTGTTGTCAGATGCCTTCCTCAGTTGCCCGCCACTTTTTTATTTTTTGTATTGTTTGTTTGCCACTAAACCTGCTTTGTGCTACATTGTAGTAGCTTGTAAGAGCTCATTATTAAATTAAAACACATGAACTCCAATGCCAGGGAAATGTATATAAACAAAATCAAGTTGGCATCTTGTTATAGGTGAGTTATATCATTGCTTTCTCATGAAAACTGGTGACTAGCCTTTGATACTAGAGGAAAATGATTTATGTTTCAATCTACCTTATTTTTTGCACAAAATATATTTTCATATACATGAACATTATTGTGCATGTATGCATGTATGCATGCCTTCACACTCAAGTTCATTCACGTGTCAGAAGTCAACTCACAGGCATTAGTTCTTGCCTTCTCTACCACATGGATTCTGGGAATCATTCGCAGGCCACTGACCCTTTTTGTTGGTCTTATTTTTTGAGGCAGGGTCTCTCATGGATCCTGGGACTCAATAATCCAGTAAATTGACTGACCACAGAGTCCAGGGATCCTCCTGTCACCGCTTCCCAGTGCTAGGATTACAGGCACATGTCATCATACCCAGTTTTTTTTTGGGGGGGGAGTGTGGTTTTGTGTAGTGTGTGTGTGTGTGTGTGTGTGTGTGCGCGCGCACGCTCATGTGCTGGTGCACACACATGAATGTGTGCATGTGTGTGGATGCCAATGTTAGGTATCTCCTTCCGTCAGTCTCCACCTTGTTTCTCTGAACCAGTGTCTCACCAGTTCAGCCAGGCCAGCTGGCTAGCAAGCCTCCTGTCCCTGCAGTACTGGAGTTACAGATACACACCACCACACGTGGATTTTTACATGTGTGTTGGGGACCGAACTCAGGTCCTCATGTTTGCACAGAAAGCACTTTACCTCCTGAGTTTCCTCCCCTGCTCCTGGCTCTCTACTTTAAGGACCTGTGTGATTCAATTGAGCAAATACAGATAATTTCCTTGTGTACAAATCCTTAACTTGATCACATCCACAAAGTCCCTTTTGCAGAGACAAATTTATATCATGGAACATAATCTTTGGTTCTGGAAATTTGAAAATGGACATCCGTAGGGCCCTACTGGTCTGCCTCTTTTAGTTAGATTAGGCTATGAGATTTGCTCAATCTTCACTAGATGTTACACTGAAGTAACCAGACAATTCATACCATCTGTCATACAATTTATATGACATTCTTTCCTTCCTTCCTTCTCTTCCTTCCTTCCTTCCTTCCTTCCTTCCTTCTTTTCTTTCTAAAAGTGCTGGTTTAGCTTCCAGCAACCACATAAAAGAGCTGGGCAGGGCAGCACACACTTGTAACCTCAGTGCTAAGAAAGCTTCTGCCAGATTCCTGGAGCTAGCTGGGCAGACAGTGTAGCCAATCGGCGAGAAGAGGAGATAGAGGCAAGAAGATGAGGAGGTGAAGGAATGAGGAGAAAGAAGAGAAGATAAGGGAGAGGGGAGGAGAGAAGAGGAGAAAGAGGGGCAGGAGGAGGAGAGAGAAGAGGAGGAGGAAAAGGAAGAGGCAGTGGGAAGAGAGGAAAAGTCAAGCCAGGCTCACAGCTTTGGAAGCCCTACAAGTCCCTCGAGCCTGCCTTGTTGGCTCCATGAACTTGGCCTCACCACCACCAACCTAGATTTATAGCATAGGCAATTTTGAATGTTTTTTTACTTGGAAGTCTCCAAATTATGTTTAAAAACAACCCTGGGTTTCTTTTAAAAATCAGGTTAAGGGAGGAGCATCTAAATTCAGGAACCCATAGAGCAAAGGAAAGATAAAGAACCCTCCAGAGATGCTGTTCGCTGGTGTGCGGGGAGACAGGGATGGAGGAAGGATGGAGCAGACAAACTTCTAAGTCATTCTAAGAGGGGGAGACACCCACAGCATGGGTGGCTCTGGGAGCACTTTGCTCCCACATTATGGAAAGAAGTTTCATTTCAGTAATTTTGGGTCTTTCTCAAAACAGTAAATCTTCTGTGTGCTTCTAAATTATACACTGGAGTTAAGTGTGAGGAACAGCACACAAAATTGGTACTTAAATTTCCCCCTTTTCCAGGCAGGTTTGGAGTGTGTCTTGTAGTACCTGCTGAAGTGACATCATAGAGCCTAGGATCCCAAGAGCAGCCCAAGCAGGAAAACAAAATCCCTTCTCCTGTGCCCACTAGCTGTGACACCAGGCATTTCTGAACACCTGGTCCTGGGCTACTCCTCTTTGGGAGAAGAAGTAACGGAACCTCTTTCACAGAGCAAGGGAGAAAAGCAGGAGACACACTGTAAAGTACTTAAAGGAATAAGAGATCAGTAAACACTAGGGACCACTCTTTTAAAAATTTAAACTGTTAACTAGCTTCTCCAGAAAAGGACTTCAGTGCTGAAATGAAGTTGCCAAATCTGGGCTGGAGAGATTTGGTAAAACTCTTGCCTCACAAGCACAAGGACCTGAATAGAATCCCTAGAAACCAGGAAAAAGCCCACCATGGTGGTTCCTGTGTATAATCTCATTCCTGGTGAGTTGGGCGGTGGAGATGAGCCAGCTGGCCTGGCCTATGTGGCTAAGTTCACCCTGTCTCAGACAAAAGGTGGAAAGCACATGAGGTCTGATACCATGAGGCTGCTCCCATACCTCCACAGGTGTGTGTGTGTGTGTGTGTGTTAATAGATTAAAACATAAAAAAGATTTTAAGCCCGTCTGGCTCGGGTCCTGAATGGATTTGAAGCTCCTCAAATGCCTGTATACACCTCTGCCTGCTGCACACTCCAAGGAATGGTAAATATTGACTGTTACCTTGACAGGATCTAGACTCACCTAGAGATAAGCCCCTAGGGCAGTGGTTCTCAACATTCCTAATGCTGCAACCCTTTAATATAGTTTCTCATGTTGTGGTGACCCCAACCAATAAAACTATTTTCGTTGCTACTTCATAACTGTAATCTTGCTACTGTTATGAATAATATGCAAATATCCAATATGCAGGATATCTGATATGTGACCCCTATGAAAGGGTCGCTCAACCCTCAAACACCACCCACAGTTTGTGAACTGCTGCTCTAGGGCCCCAATTATAGATTTAAAAATAAGTCTGGGCTCATTCGTGGGCAGTTATCTGGATTAGGTTAGACTCTGGGCATGCCCATGAAGGAGTTGGGTTACTTGAGGGATTGGGTTGATTGAGGTGGGAAGGCTCACTCTAAATGTATGTGGCACTCATCCCGTGGGCCAGGATCTTGGACTGGGTAAAACGGAGAATGCTTCTTGAACATCAGCCTTCCTCGTTCTACTTTCTGGTTTTGGATACAATCTCTGCTTTCTGGTTATGATACAATAGGAGCAGCTGCCTCATGGTCCTGCTGCCTGAACTTCCCACAATCATGGACTATATATACCTTAAACTGTGAGCTAAAATCAACTCTCCCTTCCTTAAATGACTTTTGTCAGGATGTGTTGTAACACAACAACAGGAAAAGTAGCTAAAGACACAGGATGTCATGGTGCCTGGTGTGGTCCACCCTTCCATAGACTTTGGAGGCTCCCTTTCCGGGGCACAGCACTTCAGTCTCCCTCTGCTTTCTTCAAAGCTCTCTGGCTGAGTGTTTCTAGTTGGTCTACTCACAGCCTTTCTGTATCAGGGTTCGTGTCACACAGTTCTTTCCATTGCTGGGTCACCTTCTCTAGGGAAGACAGATTCCAAAACCTTCAGTGGATGCTTGAAACCGCAGACAGTGCTCAACTCTGGCTGCACTGGCTTTTTCAGATGCATATGTATGATAAAGTTTAATTGATAAATTAGGGGTAAGGGAGATAGTTCAGTTGGCAAACTGTTTGCCATGCAAACACGGGGATTGGAGTCCTATCCCCAGAATATACACTAAAGAAGCCAGGTGTGATGGCATGTTCTTTTAATATCAGCACTGGGGAGGCAGAGGGGCATATCCCTGGGAATCAGGGATCAGCCAGCCTAGCCTATCAGGGTTAATTCAACATAAATAACATGATACAGCAACAGTCACCCTGATAAATGCGATGGCTGCTAAGTACTAACAGACAGGAAGCATACACAGTGTGGATCTCTGGGCAAAGAGGCTGTGTTATAACTGGGTTTCTCCCAGGCTGACTTCGAACTCATTATTCTCTTGCCTCCACCTCCTTCAGCAAATCCTACGAGCGTGTGCCACCACAATAGGCCTTAGTTACGGTTTCTATTGCTGTGATAAAACACCGTTGACCAAGCCAGGCAGTGATGGTACATGAGGATCTCTGTGAGTTCGAGGCCAGTCGGGTCTATGGAATGAGTTCAGGGACAGCCAAGTCTACACAAAGAAACCCTGTCTCAAAAAACCAAAACCTAAAACAAAACAAAAACATCATGACCAAAAGCAACTTGGGGAGTGTGGCAATATATTATTTATGATTTATTAAAGCTTGCCTGAGGATTCAGAAAGCAAAGTCAGTCACAAGCCTTAGAAGTTAAGCACACACCTTTAATCCCAGCAGCCAGAAACTAGAAGGTGGTGGTACACACCTTTAATCCTAGGACTCAGGATTAAGAAGTAGACAAATTCTCTGTGAGTCCAAGGCCACCCAGATCTACACAAGATTGATCAAGTCCTGAAAAGAAACAGCTCACACAAAGACGATCTCAGCACCTGAGATCACCTTTAATCCCAGCATTAGGGAGGTATATAAGACAGGAGCAAACGCTCAGTATGAGGCATTCATTCTCCAGCCACCTTGAGAATAGAAATGCCCAGCCCTGTTAGAGGTGAGAGCTCTCTGGTAGCTTGGCTGCTTTGCTTCCCTGATCCTTAGCTTGAACCCCAATATCTGTTTCTGGGTCTTTTATTTTCTGTGTTACAGGGGAGGAAAGAGTTTATTTCATTTTATACTTCAGGTAACAGTGAAGGAAGTTAGGGCAGGATCCTGGAGGCAGGAGCTGATGCAGACGCTATGGAGGGATGCTGCTTACTGGCTTGCTCACTTTGTTTTCTTATAGAATCCAGGACCACCTGCCCAGAAGCAGTGCATCAATCATTAACCAAGAAAATGACCTATGGATGGAGACTTTTTCCCAGTTGAGGTTCCTCTTCTCAGATAACTCTAGTTTTGTCAAGTAAAAACAAAACAAACAAAAACAAGAATAGAGATATACTAAGTGGGTAGGATGGCTCAGGATGGTGCAAGAGTTCATCATGCTACTCAGTGTGGAGTGTAACTTAAAACTTCTGGGCCAGCAAGTTGGCTCAGCAGATAAGAATGTCTGCTGCTAAGACTGATGACCTGAGTTTGGTCCCCAGGACCCACATAGAGGAAGGAGAAAACAGATCTCTGAGAGTGGTGCTCTTACCTCCACACATGTGCCGTGGCCCTGCTCACACACATAGGCACACATATACATGCATGCACACAAATAACTAGATGTATTATAAACATTCTAAAAATATGAATTAGGGCTGGGGTATGGCTCAGTTGGTAGAGTGTCTGCTTAGCATGCACGTGGCCCAGGGTTCCACCCCCAGCACTGTATAAACCTCCTGTGGCAGCCAGGAGGTGGTGGCCCACGCCTCTAATCCCAGCACTCGGGTGGCAGAGGCAGGCAGATCTCTGTGAGTTCAAGACCAGCCTGGTCTACAAGAGCTAGTTCTGGGAGAGCCTCCAAAGACAGAGAGAAACCCTGTCTCGACACCCCCCCCAAATAAACCTCCTGTGGCCTTCTTGCAATCCCAGCCCTCAGGAAGTGGAAGGAGCAAGAGCATCAGAATTCAAGGTCATTTTTGGCTACGTAGTGAGTTCTAGGCCACTCTTCAGTCCAGGATGGGGAACTGAAGTCACAGAAAGCAAAGCTCATAAAACAGAATGATGACTATGGGAAAAACAGTCTCACCCCTTTCCACATGATGTTCTGATGACTGGGGCTACAGTTTATCTTGGGCTATTGCCAGGGTTTGGAACTGGCTGTGTAAGGGCCAAAGTTAACCTGTAAGCCCCACTTGCCTAAATAACTTTCTGAAATGCCGGAGGCTTTTGTTTATAGGAGATTAACAAGCCACAGGTTTTCACTCCCCTAAACAAATGTGTTGGACTGAGCTTCACTGACTGTGCCTGATCCCATGTAGGCTGGAGGTACACAGGCAGGAGTATTTTCCAATATATGCTTGACCAAGGTGGGAAGAGGCCTTTTTAGCCTCTGCAAAATCTGACTATTGGGAACTCATAATGGTCCTGGCTAGAGTCCATCATCTTGGCTAGTATCTAATTAAAGTTTGCTTTAAGTTTGGCTTTAAAAAATTGTGTAACTGGTCTTTCTCTCACGATTTTCAGGTTTAACAGCTCATCTCCACCATTGTTTTCCCTATCCACCCCCACACCTGTAGTCCACCATAATCACAGAGGCAATTATCAGTTAGGTCTCAACCTGGGACAAATGGCTAACTGAGGTGTCCATTAACATATCAAAGCAGACACTGGCTGCCAGGTTCTCCCAGCAGCCCTCAGTCTCCCTACCTGTTACAGGGTCCTCCCCACTGGCATATGCCTGCCTTCTACCCTGAACTCTCCAATCCAGGTGTTGGGCTGGCCTTCCCTCCCCCAGCTCCTCTGGCCCTTATACAACTCAGCCACCTTTGGCTATGCCAGTCTCTTGGCCAAGGCCTCCCCTCTTGGTCAATGGCTCCGCTCTTGCTTTCCCTCCGAGGCCTCTTTCATCACATGGCCCAGCTCAGTCTGGCCTTGTTCACTCTGGACTCCCCCAATGTCTCTGCCTCTGGCTATGCTCTCTCTTTCATTTACAGTAAACCCCCTCCTTTACCATACCAACAGTAGTCATATCCTTACTCTTTTGTTTCTTTTTTTTAATCTGCCCCGCCCCCCATACACACACAAACACACTTTCTGAAAAACCTCCCATGGCTCTTGTCTGTCTGTTGCCATCCTCATCTCCGGGCTTTCCCCTTCTCGGCTTATGCTTTCTTCATGGTGGCTGGAAAGAGCATGACAGAGCCTCACATTGTTTACCTCTGACAACTTGAGCTGTTTACCTCTGATACACCATTCTTTGATTTATCTCTTGTTTTGGTTAGAATGTGAAATGTGCCCCAGAAGCACCCGAGTTTGAACACTTGATGCCCTGTTAGAGGCACTACTACAGAGGATGATGGGATCTTTAGGAGCTAGAGCCTCCCAGGGAGGAAGTGAATCGCTGTGGGTAGGCCTGGAGGTTTGTTAGTCCAGAATGGACAAACGTCCTGTCCATTCTCTACTTCCTGCCTGTAGATACAAAGTGATCAGCTGCCTCAGGCATCTTCTACTATGCTTTCCCTGCCACGATAAGCTGAATGTATTATTTCTTAAATTGTGAAGCAAAACAGTCCCTTCCTCCCTTAAATTACTTCTGGCAGGTATTTGGACATAATCAAGACAAGGATATATATTTTCGTTTGCTTATTTGTTTGCAGACCTAGCTTGCAGAATAGCAAGCCTTCTTATCAGAATATCTTTGGACTGCCAGCCTGCAAACAATGACCCAGAGTCTTATCATTAATTATGAAGGCTCGGCCTTAGCTTAGGCTTTTTCCAACTAGCTCTTATAACTTAATCCATATTTTTAAATCTACATTCTGTCTCATGGCTCAGTTACCTCTTCTTATTACAGCATATACAGCCTATTCCAAGCCTACTGGCAAAATTGTGTGCCTAGATTTTTCTTCCCAGTTTCTCTCTCTCTCTGCTCAGAAGTCCTGCCTATTCGCTCCTGTCTAGCTATTGGCCATTAACTCTTTATTAAATCCATCAGAAGGCACCTTAAGCAGAGACACGTTTTTACATATTTGTTTACAGTGCAAACAAATACTCTGCAACAGAGTAGAGGACCCCATGCATTCTAGGTGTCCCGCCACAGAGCTCTATCACCAACCCTGAACCACTGATTCTTTTTTAAAAGCTTTTGTTGACTTTGTTTCAGTGATTACTTTCCCTTGCTGTTTGTATTTTGTTCCACATACAATTCTTTTTTTTTCTTTTTTTCTTTTTTGGTTTTTCAAGACAGGGTTTCTCTGTATTGTTTTGGAGGCTGTCCTGGAACTAGCTCTGTAGACCAGGCTGGCCTCGAACTCAGAGATCTGCCTGCCTCTGTCTCCCGAGTGCTGGGATTAAAGGTGTGCACCACCAACGCCTGGCCCTCCACATACAGTTCTTACAGCTCATACAATCAACCAGATGAGGCAAAGCAGCAGAGGAGGAGGCCAAAGTAGAATCTTGTGCCCAACAGAGAACAAGTGAGGAAGAACTGCATAAGGTGACCTGCAGTACCAGTCACAGATGCCAAGTTAGGGAACTAGCCTAGGTGTGCACCAGCAGGGGCATGTATAAGGGAAACGTGGTAGATAGACGATAGATATTAGATAGTTAGGTAAGTAGGTAAAAAGATAGATAGATAGATAGATAGATAGATAGATAGATAGATAGATAGATAGATGCTGCCTCAAGAAATACCATGACCACAGCAACATTTATAAAGGAAAAACATTTAATTGTGGTGGCTCATTTATAGTTCAGGGGTTCAGTCCATTATCATCATGGTGTGATATGGTGGCTTGCAGGCAGACATGGTGCTGGAGAAGGAGCTGAGAGTCCTACATCTTGACTCACAGGCAACAGGAAGTGAACTGTGAAATACTTCCTCCAACAAGGCCATACCTACTCCAACAAAGCCACACCTCCTAATACACCACTCACTCCCTTTGGGGGCCCATTTTCTTTCAAATCACCATATTCTACTTCCTGACCTCTAAAGGCTTGTAGCCATATCATAATGAAAAAATGCATTCAGTCCAACTTCAAAAGTCCCCACAGTCTGTAGCAGTCTCAAACTTACTGAAAAGTCTAAAGTTCAAAGTGTCTTCTGAGATTCATGCTATCTCTTAACTGCAATCCCCTGTAAAATCAAAATAAAAAAGCAGATCAGCACTTCCTACATATAATGGCACAGGATATTTATTACCATTCCAAAATACAGGCAAGGGAGCATAGTGAGGAAGTACTGGACCAAAGCAAGACCAAAAGCCAGTTGGGCAAACTCTCAACTCTGCATCCTCAAGTCTGATGTCAAAATGCTCTTCTGATCTCCATTCAGCTTTGTTGACTGCAACACACTTCTTTCTCTTGAATTGGTTCCACACCCTGTTAGCAGCTCTCCTTGGCATAACTCTGGCATCTCCAACAGCTTTGGGTCTCCAAGGCAATACAGGTTTCACCTTCACAGTTTCCCACAATGGCCTCTCTAGGTAGGCCTCCATTCAGGGACACCCCTGACACATGCCTGGCCTCAGCAGCTTTCCTTAGTCGTGGAGGAAGGTTCCACAATGCCTTTCTTCTATCCTTGAAGCCAGAAACACAATGGCCAAAGCTGCCTAGTTCTTGTGCTTGCTGGGGCTGGAACATGACCCTCTCATCCAATTACATCTTCACCAACTTGTTCTTTTTGATAACTTCCTTCACTGTCTAATCTTGGACTATCCTGAAACTTGCTCTGTAGACTAGGCTGACTTCTAACTCAGAGATCCACCAGCCTCTGCCTTCCTAGTGCTGGGATTAAAGGTATATACCACCACACCTGGCTCTAAGCCTTTCTTTAATTCCTTTTCACAAGTTGGAAACTTAGCTGGGTAGGATCTTGCCCTGAGATCACCACTCCATTTATTCCATTTCTTAATCTGTTTATCTCCTTGCTCAGTTTATTCCTTTTCATTATAAATCTTCATTAGAGTTGCCACTAATAACCACACAACAGAGTCTCTACTAGGCCAGTTTGAGCAGGCAGACTCTTTGGACAAGGGCAAAAGGCAGTCACTTTATTCACCAACGTATCACAAGAATGATCTCTCTCTCTCTCTCTCTCTCTCTCTCTCTCTCTCTCTGTTTTTTCAATACAGGGTATGTAGCCTCTGAGTGCTGGGATTAAAGGCATGTGCTACTACCTCCCTGTCACTAGAGTGATCTCTTAGCCACATGTTATTCTTCTCCTCTGTAGCCTCTTGATCCAGACACCCATAGTTCAAATCACACTCAGCACCACTGTCTTCCATGCTCCTATTAGTGTGGCCCATTAAGCAGCATAGACAGAAAGATGGACAGACAGACAGACAGATGAATTGATGGATGGGTAAAAGGATGGATGGTTGAATAGATAGATGATACCTAAATAAATGGATGGATGGATAGATAGAATTTTTTCATCCATAAAGAAGAATAAAGTTATATCATTTATAGGAAAATAGATACAACTGGAGAAAATCATATTAAGTGAATTAAGTCACTCCCCAGAAAGACAAATATATTTGTGGGTCCTAGACTTTTGATGTACATAAATTTTAAGTATATACCATTGGCATGAAAGTAGAAGTGAAACTGATAGGAGGGGGAGGGGAGAGTAGGGTCAGGTAGGGGGTTCTGGGAGAATGTGTTCAAAATACATAACATACTTGCATAAAATGGCCTTATGTAACCTAGTATAGTAGTAATTTAAAAACATGCTTTTTATTACATTTATTTAGTGAGTTGGGGTGCTTGTGTGCCATGGTGCATGTACGGAAATCAGAGAACAAGTTGGAGGAACTGATTCTCTCCTTTCAACATCTTGGTCCTGGGGATAGAGCTCAGATCCTCAGGCTCAGTGTCAAGTACCTTCACCTGCTGAGTCATCCTGCCAGCCCCAAAGTACATATATACAGGGCAAAGGTGTCTCATGCAGCTGGCCTGAAACTAATTTGCTATGCAGATTGACCAGGCTTGAACTCACACAGATCTGCCTGCCTCTGGCTCCTGAGTGCTAGGATTAAAAGAAAAGACAGAGTGTCAGTGTTGGAGAGATGTCTCAACAGTTAAGAGACTCGCTGCTCTTGCAGAGAATTTGGCTTCAGTTCTCAGTACCCACATGGCAGCTCACAATCATCTGTAATGCCACTTCCAGGAGATACAACACCCTCCTCTGGCCACCAAGGGCACTGCATACATGTGGGGTACATACACATATACTTGCACACATACACATAAAATTAAAAAATAGAAATAAAAAAATGAGCATGCTGAAAGGAAGTCTTGACCTCCAGCTTTGGTGCAGCTGCAGTGACCTTGACAGGCAGTGAAAGAATCATGAAGTGAAATTCTTTAAATAAAAATTTATCAATTTTAAGCCTGGCATTAGTGGCTCATGCCTTTAATCCCAGCACTCCAGAGGCAGAAGCAATCAGATCTCTGAGTTGGAAGCCAGCCTGGTCTACAGAGTGAGTTCCAGGACAGGCTCCAAAACAATACAGAGAAACCCTGTTTTGAAGAGCCAAAAATAAATAAATAAATAAATAAATAAAAATTTATCCATTTTAAATAATCTTGCACTTTAAAAGAGAAAAGTTTGTGTGAAGCTGGCATATATTTTGGTTCACAGTTTCTCTCTTATGTAAAGGGAATGAGAATTAAGTTCAGATATTTGAGTTGTGCTGTGTTTTAGATGTAAGAAACTAGAGGACCCTGTTTATGAAATATTTATAAAAGATCTATTTATTTTTATCGTATGTGTATGAGTGTTTTGCCTACATTCATGTATGTGGACCATATGCATGCCTGGTGCCTGGTGCCTGTGGAAGCCAGAAGAGGGTGTTGGATCTGCTGAGCCCTGAGAGAGCGCTCTTGAAATAAGTGACACTTAAAGGAGCTGCCCTATCAGCCCATAATTTCTTTCTTTTTAAATTTAAGTCCATAATTTCTTTATTTGAGCTTTTTAAAATCTGCACTTGGATTATGGATGTATGTGTGGCAGCTTCCAAGTTCCCAATCAGATATCTTCAGCATCTAACTTTTTTCTTTTTTCACGTGTATGTGTGTGTGATGTATATGCCAGTATTATCCGTGTTTATATGTGTGTGGGTGTATGCATGTATAAGGAGACCAGCGGTGTGCCCAGCATCTTCCTCAGTCATGCTCCACTTTATTCACTGAGGCAGGACCTCTTGCTGAACTTGGAGAACGGACCCCAGGGTAGTCTAGTCACCCAGCTCTTCCTGGGAATCTCATCTCGGGGTTAGAGGAAGCTGCCACACCGGATCGCTTTTTATATGGGTTCTAGTGTTTTGGACTGTAATCTTCTCTATCTACTGAGTTATCTTCTTAGTACCTTTGGCAAGGTCTCTTGTAGCCCAGACTGGCCCCTCATAGTCTCAAGGCAAAGGATGTACCCAATTCTGCTTCCCAAACCATCTTAGTGCTGGGGTTACAGGTATGCACCACCATACCTGGTTTACGCAGTACTGGAGATCAAATCCTGCATGCTAGGCAAACTATCAACTATGTTATATCCTCTGTTCTTTGACATCTAATTTTTTTGAGGCCACTTATTAAGGAAAAATGATGTGCTGACCTCCCACCATGACTTCTCTTATCACAAAAGAGCTCAGATCATATTCATTCCCACATTTTATCACACTCAGTGTTTCCTTAGATCTGTGATGTAGGCCATGCCTATGGAAAAGAGTGGGTCTTTCACATTCTGTTCACTGTCTTGTGGGTTTTTTCCAATAGGTCTGTGAAACATTCCAGTCTACAAAGCAAACTGAAGTTGCTGTATGATATGTTCCCAATGATGTATGACTTTGGAGATGACCCGTTGGGACAGGCCTCAACTGACTGATTGGGGATGGGTGGGTGGTGTGAGTGTGTATGTAGTACACATGCATGAGTGTGTGGGTGTGTATGCCTGTGTATGCACATGCAGAGGCCAGAGTAAGACATTAGATGTCCTCCTCTATCATTTCCTGAGTTATTTCCTTGAGACAAGGTCTCTCTCACTGAACCAGAAGCTCACTGTTTGGATAGACTGGCAAGCTAGCAAGCTCTCCAGATCCCCTTGTTTCCTCCCAATACTGGGGTTAGAAATATGCGAAGCCATGCCTGGGTTCTTACCTGTGAGCTGGAGATCCAAACTTAGGTCCTTATGTTTGTGTGGCAAACACTTTACCAACATAATGATCTCTTTAGCCCCCTTGAAACGGTATTCTTACTCACTGTGGGATACACTTCATGACTGGGGATCATTTGACTTTTTGCATTTGTTTAATTATGTGCACCAGAAAATACATGTATAATTTCTAATAATTTTGTACAAATTACTTTCTGGGAAGACATTCGATCTATGGACTAGTTATAGAATTACCATTGTATACGTCTTTTCCAGTTGGTATAAAGCCAATAGGGTGTTCTCCAACACAGAAGTCAAACTTCTGCTGTGAAGGTGCTTTCCTCTGCTGAATTGATCCAGGAGCTAAGTGCTTTAAGACCACAAACAAACCTAACACCAAAGTTACATCATTCTATAAGAAGGGAGTTTGGACATCACTTTAATGAGACTGGCATTTTTTGCTCTTACTTCAATCTCTGTCATACTACCTTCATTAACCACAATCTTAGTTATTGCTTCAAAGAGACACCATGGCCAACTCTTACAAAGGAAAACATTTCATTGTGATTGCTTGCTTACAGTTTGGAGGTTTAGCCCTTTATCATTATGACAGGACATGATGGTATTCAGGCAGACATGGTGCTGGAGAAAGAGTTGGAGTTCTACATCTTGCAGGCAACAGGAAGTGAACTGAGACACTGGGTGTGGCTTGAACATATATGAGACCTCCAAAGCTTGCCTCCACAGTGACACACTTCCTCCAACAAGGCCACACCTGCTCCTTATAGTGCCACTTCCTGTGAGCTTTTGTAGGTCAGTTACATTCAAACTACCACGCACACACTTGAGTCTCACAGGGCAGAGATGAACTGCTCCTGTACATGTGCTTACGACTTGTAAATTTTCTAACAATGCAAAGGGATTATCTCACCTCCCTGAATTCCCCCACTCCAGCCCTCAGGATCCATCCCAGGGCCCCAAGTGTGCTACATGAGAGCTATGTCACTATACCCCAGCTCCTTAGCCTTTTTCTGCTGTGTTCTCTGCCTATGCATTAAATCTCCTAAGAGCCCGCAAACTCCTGATCTGAGGGCAGAAGCAACTGATCACTAAGGCTCAACTGTCACACTTTGTGACATTCTGAGAACTTCTCTTGTCTTGTATTTATCAGTGGCTGCCTGTTAATACTGGATAAGCTTTCCAAGCTGTTTTTATTGGCCGTAGAGGCTTATGGGTATAAGAAAATAAAAATCACAGAAGAAAATATTGGGTTCTTTGGACCAAGTTGGGTTTTCAGAAAGCCAGTGTTCCCTCGTGAGTGATTCCAGGTGATTTTGCCAGTGACTGGTGATTTCCCAGCAGTCACGCTGAACATTATCATCATTCTCAGCGTGGTTGCAGGAATGTGACAAGGACTTTGCAGCAAGACAATGTTTTCCCAGTGAGACAAGGCTTTCCCAGTACTCTCTTGGTGATGGAGGTGAGGGACCAGAGCTAGACAATCAGCAGGCTCATTCCCATTGTAGTAGACGGGGAAACAAAACACAAAGGTGGTCAAGTAATTTTCTAAGCAAAAAGTAACCTCAGTTTGATTTGAGGTTACATAAAGTTAGAATGCTTCTCACAGCAGAGACGACAGAGTGGAGAACCTCTCTGCCAGCTGTTCATCTAACAGCAGTCACTCAGGCTATAGAAGGACCTCAAGAACCTTACACCCAAAGAAGAGATAACCCAACCAAAGTGGGCCAAATAATCCTCTCACAAGAAGGGAAAGCAGACCACTTGCCTTGTGGTTGTGAGGACCCAAAAAGCACCCTTTTGGCACATGCCTATATCCCCAATGCTGGCAATAGGAGAGGTGGACATAGATAAAGCCATGGGAACTCTTGAGGACATTTTCAAAACTGACAAACTGATATTGATTCATTAAGTCCATGCTCACTCACATTAGGTCTCGCTTTTGGTCTGGTACATTTTATGGCTTCTGATCAGCATACAGTGTTCCACACTCACAGAATCATACAGTATACTTCAGCTCTCTCATACCCACAGTGCACTACCTGGTCATTCTCCTTCTGTATGTTATTTCTAAGCAAAGCTCATACTGCGTATACTAATCTTCTGTCCTATTTCTTTTCTGTGTAATTACAATAAACATCTTTGCAGGTCAGCAAAATGTATTTTCAATCTCATTTTACTTGTGTAAATGTGCTGTGTGTGCAGGTGCATGTGGCGTACATGTGAGTGTGTGTGTACGCACGCACACGTGTGCAAGTGGCATGATTTGTGCATGTGGTGGATAGAGGTCAGTCTGAGAGAGTAAATTACTGGGACCTGTGGTTTGATGATCCTGACTAGCCAGGGAATTCCAGTAAGCTGCCTGGGATTACAAGTGTATGCCACCATGCCCCAGGGTTTTGCTGTTGTTGTTTTAATTTAATTTAATTTTGGTTTTGGTTTTTTGAGACAGGGTTTCTCTGAGTAGCTCTGACTGTCCTGGAACTCACTCTGTACATCAGGCTGGTTTTGAACTCAGAGATCCACCTGCCTCTGCCTCCCAACTGCTGGGACTAAAGGCATGCGCCACTACCACCTAGGTTTTTTTTAAAAACAGGATTCTGGGGATCAAACTTTTGAGCTGTCCCCCAGTTCCATATAATCTCCATTTTTTAATGATAGACTAATATTCTGTGCACGAATCAAAACTCCGCCAACCTATTCCTTGCCCTTGGACACTGGGATGGTTTTACTAGTCTCTTTTTGTAAGTCATAGAGTAGAGGATTCAACAACTTAACCCAGATCCTCAACTAAAGTGTGTGCTTACCCAAGAATGTGTGTATGTGTAGGCTTCAGCAAGTCCAAACAACTAGCCTGACTCAGAAACCTGAAGCTACTGACTCTTCCAGACTGTAGGTATACTTGCTCTAGCACCACCCCAAGCAAGCCTCACCTGGGATCCTTTTAAGCAGAACTGCCTAACTCTTTTTTTCCCTGCATTCTCTTTCCACATCAGCCCTAGCCATGTAACATGGATGCTTTTCTGTGATTAACAAGAATCTGGGAACAAACAAAACAGATGCAGGAACAGCAAAGAAAGGTGATATTAGGGCCAGAAGATGGCTTGATTGGTGAAATGCTTGTTGTGTAAGGATAAGAACTTGAATTTGGATCCTCAGTAATCATGCAAAAAAGGCTAAATGTCACCCCAGCTATCTGCCTGTCACTCCAGCACTGGAGAGGAAGACACAGGAGAATCCTTGAGGCGTGCTGACCAGCTAGTTTAGCCATATTGGTGAATGTCAGGTTCAGTGAGTGAGTTGTCTTAAAAAAAAAAAAAAGAAAAGCAACAGAAGAATATACTCTACATTGACCTCTGGACTCCACACAAGTGTGGAACACACATACACACACACACACACACACACACACACACGAGACAGAGAGACAGAGGCATGCACATCTCCAAGCATATAGACATGCACCCCCATGAACATGTACACATACACAAAAAAGTGATATTGATATATTAGGTGTTCTGCAGTTTTCGTTTCCAATTTCCTTCTCACTACTTCTAAATTTGACTTTAACTGAGTATAGATTTCTATTAGATTAAATTTGTGTGAGTTCCCTGCACTTTGAGTCTCTAGTATTTTTTTTCATACCACCAGACACCTGGGTCTGTGCTTCAGAAAATTTCACAGACTTGTTTGGGATGATCCATTAGTCACACTGTCATTAACAAGAAAGGATAATGTTCAGAAAACATGTGGGCTGGGGAGATGGCTCATTGGTTAAGAGCACTTATCATTCAGGCATTAGGATCAATGTTTAAATACCAGCACATATCAGGCAGCTCACAAATGCCTGTGATTCCAACTTCAAGGGAATCTTACACCTTCTTCTGACATTCATGGGCATCTACATGCACGTGTATGTATTTACTCTCTCTCTCTCTCTCTCTCTCTCTCTCTCTCTCACACACACACACACACACACACACACACACACAAGTAAAATCTTTATTTTTTTAAATGTAAGCCTCCAATCCAAGTCTCTGTCTGTCTCTCTAATCTTATGCTCAAAGGAAATTCTGGGTGTATAATGTGCTGAACTGTGACACTCTTAATCCTCAAAGCAACTATTGGTATTAGAAGAATCTAGAGGAGTTAGTAACTAGAATTGGAATTAGCAATTAAAAGATTTGACTGACTTTGGTCAAAGAAACTTTATTTATCTCTTGCATGATGAGTAGCCATTATTTGAATTCGGAGTGAATTCAGTCCAAAGAGAATGCAGTTTAGCCTCAATTCATGTATTATTACTGTAATTACTATCTGTGGGTGTGCATGCCTGTGCATGTGTACATATTGGTGTGGGTGAACATGCACCCATGCATGTGCACATAGAGGCTGGAGGATGCTGTTGGTTGTTGTGGCCCCTAATCTTGGTTGTCAACTTCATTGCATCTGCAACAAACTAAAGGACAAGCTGCTGGGCACTTCTGTGAGAGCTTTTCTTGATCAGAGTATCTGAGGCAAAGAGACCCACCCTAAATATTGATGGCATCTTCTGGTGGCAGCCCTGATAAAAGGACACAAAAGAAACTTCTGTCTCTCTCTCTCTCTCTCTCTCTCTCTCTCTCTCTCTCTCTCTCTCTCTCTCTCTCTCTCTCTCTCTCTCTCGCCAGTTTGCTCTCACTCTCACTGGCAAGTTCATCTCTTCTGCTGTGGCAGCATTTCCTAAGTATATGAGAACCAACTTCTTCAGGTTTCCAATGTCGACTGAAGACCAGCAGCTCTCCAGGAATTCTCCGAGCCTTCGGTGCTGGACTGGGACTGCTGAGACAGACAGCCTCATGGACTGAGCAACTACCAGATTCTCAGCCTATTCGGTGTGAGATAGCCATTGTCGGACTGTAAGACCACAGCCTGTAAGCCAATCTACTAAAACCCCTGTAATATATATGTTCATTCCATCAGTCCTGTTCCCTTAGAGAACCCTGACTAATACAATGTCTTTCTCAGTATCTTCCACATGATTTTTTTTGAGACAGGGTTTCCCATTGAACTTGGAGCTCATCAATTTGTCTAGACTGGCTGTCCATGAGCCCTAGTGAGATCCCCTTGTTTCTGTCTCCCCGGATGCCACCAGGTCCAGCTTTTACGTGGGTTCTGGGGGACTGAACTCAGGACCTCAAACTTGCATGACAAGTCCTTTCCTGACTGCATTCTTCCTCCTCCACCCCAATTTTGTTCTCATGTATTCCCAAGGTTCATATGGAAGAACAAAAAGGTTTATATAATTTAGTAAATGCCTACAAGACAGTTCAGATGGCATAGCATACTTCTCCAATGAGTATGATAGGGCAAGAGTAAAGTATTGTGTTAATCTATCAAATATTGAGTAAAGAACAGGACAATATAATAAATAGGGAGCTAGTAACCTCCGTAAGAATTACAATAAACCTTACCTAGGTGACTAGCAGTGTGCTTTCCCCAAGTGTTGGAACCCATTCAAAGCTTTGCTTTACCTCCAGCAAAAGTTCAGAGCTAGAAGTGAAGTCATATTTAAAGCTGGTGACATATGTCATGATAACACATCAGGTTTCCAGTATCTCACATCTAGGTGGTTGCAACAGATTTCTGAATCTCCTTTCCCTGCACCTCAGGCACAGAGCAGACTTCACTCTACACCCCTGAACTCCGTGGCATGGGAAGGGTGTGGGTGATGCTTCAGACTGGGTGGAGAAGGGAGGGTGAGAGCCAGCACTGACATTCTAAGACACCCTGCAGGGGAAGATATTGTTACAGCTGTAACTGGTCTACCAGGATGAATCTCCCTCCAAGTCTAATCTCTCCTTCCTCTACTCCACGTAATTAATTTTTCTTAAACCACTGGTATCATGGTTATTCTCCCTGCTTACACCTATTCATCACTTCCCAGTTAATGCTCATACACTCCTGCTTAACTTTCAAGAAATTTTACAAAAATTAGCCCAATACCTAATGGATTATGACAAATGGTTACAGTCCTGGCCACAACCTTTAATAGGCTCAGAAGTTAGCCACATTCCTGCTATGGCATGCATCAGCCTTTGGAAATGGAGTTAGAGAATCAGTTTATCTGGGGCTGATGAGACATTCAACCTGTGAAGGTTCTTGTCACCAAACCTGACAATCGGAATCCCATCCCCAGGACACACATGGTGGAAGGGGTGAGCCCGTTCCCGAAAGCTGTCCTCTCGTCTCCACGAGCATGCCGCACCATGACATCCACATCCACATCCACACACAAAGTGGATAAATACATGTAAGACAAATCTAGTGATTTCACCAACTCTTTTTCCTTTTAGCTGTACTATATAAGAATCAGAGGAACCAATTACAGAACCATTATTCCAAGAAGCTCAAGAGTCAGCTAGTAAGGAAGGAACACATCTGTTGTGTCCTTTAGCTATGTGTTTGGCTGGAGTTGAGTTGAGACTTGGGGATTGGGTTCATGCAGCAGCCAAGGTGAGAGCTGAAATCTCAAAGGTGAACAGGAGTTTGGCAAAGAAAGTGAATTATAGTTCAAAGGACAAAATTGCATATGCTGGTGAGTTGGCTCTGCAGGTAAAAATGCCTGTCTCCAAGCCTTATGACCTGAGTTTGAATCCTGGAACACATGTGGCAGAATTAATTCCTAAAAGTTGTCCACTGATCTCTACACTTATATTATGCCTGTGAACAGCCCCACACAGACACACAAATAAATAAATATAACAATTTTTTGAAAAAAGATGATATATAAAGGTGAGAAGTCATCAGCTTAGGATGAATGAGCTTATCGATGGACCAAATCAGCCTGAGTACAGTCAACAGATACATTGTCAATAAAAACTTCCAAGTTCACTTGCTAGTCAAGGCAACTTGAGATACTCTCTGTTTAAAAACCAGAGGAAAGGGTGTTAGGGGGATATCTCAGATGGTACTATGCTTAAGCTGGAGGACCTGAATTCAATCTGACATTGATCCCCCAGAACTCTTTGGGGGAAAAAAAAGCTGGGCATGCTGGTATGAACTGTAATCTCAGTGCTGGGGAAGGTACGGACAAGCAGATTCCAGGGCCTTGCTGGCCAGTCAGCCTGGCTCCTTACCAATCTATCAATCAATACATGGTGGATGACACCTGAGAAAATACACCTGAAGTTGTCCTTGATCCTCCACAGGCATATGCCCCCTCCTTATAAAATAATGTAACATAAAGTAAGATAATTTGGGCCTGGGGGATGGCTAAGTAAGCAATAACATTTGTGGTCAAGCCTGAGAATCTGAGTTCAGTCTCCAGGTGAAAGGAGCAAACTGATTCCTACAGTAGTCCTCTGATCTTCACCCATAGGTGTGAGCTACCTGATGCCTGTGCTAGAAACTGAACTCCAGTCCTCTGTGAGAGCAGTATATACTCTTAGCCCGCTGAGGCTGGGGATGTAGCTCTGTTGATACATGCTTCCTAGCATGGAGGAAGTGCCGGGATGGGTCCTCAACACCATCTAAACCTGACTGGGTGGCACATGACTGTAATCTCAGCAAAGGGAAGGTGGAGATAGGTGAATCCAGATTTCAAGATTGGCCTCAGTTCTATAGGAAGTCCAAGGCCACCCTGGGCTACATGAGACTGTCTTAAAACACAAAACAAAAACAATTTTTAAAAGTTCAGCCTATGGACAGATCACAGAGCCTGTTCAGTGTGCATGTTGTTTTAATAAGATCGAAATCTGGACTCTCTAAAACTTGGGCCCAGTAACCTTGTAGTGGACAGGGATATCCTGGTGAGGAGTCCTTAAGGATTATTACTTTTAAAAATGTACATGTGTGTGGGTATGTACATGTAATTACGGGTGCCCAGGGAGGCCAATGGTGTTGGATCCCCTGGAGATGAAATTGTAGATGGTTCTGGAAAGCCAACTCTGGTTCTCTCCCAGAGTGGCTCGTGCTGTCAGCTACTGAGCCATCTCTCTAGCCCCAGACTTGCCCCTTAAAGACAGCAAGAACCACCTTGTATCCTGCTAGTCCCCTTTCTTGTGGTTTACATCTCCTCAGTTTCCTCCATTTCCATACAGAAGGTTACCTGGAGCAATCTGACTCAAAGCACAACACTGTGAAGGGCTCTGTCAGCAGTCCACGGGTGTGTGTATGTGTGTGTGTGAGAGAGAGAGAGACAGAGACAGAGACAGAGACAGAGACAGAGAGACAGAGAGAGAATTAAGAATGAGCAGTGAGAATTTTTAGAGGAAGTTCTCAGCAATTGATTTCTGTTGAGTCTATTTTTTTTTAAAAAGGAGGATTGTATTTTACCAGATGTCATTGCCTTTTCATTTGATGTTATGGTAATTTATTTGTACTTACATTTTATAAGAAGAGTGGTTCACTGCGGATAGAGATGTAGCTTGGCTGTTAGAGTACTTGCCTAGCATAGGGAAAACCCTTATTTTAATCTCCAGCACCACATGAACTGGGTGTGGTGCTGCACATCTGTAGCCCAGTAAGTAGGAAGAAGATGCTCAAGGATGAGAAGTCCAAGGTCATTCTTTGCTATGCAACATACTTGGGCTGCATAGGTCAGCCTGGGCTAATGAGGCCCTGTGGCAGAAAAATAATCAATCAATCAATCACTCAATCAACCAAACAAAAAATAACGGTTTGCAAGTGATTGGTCTAGTTTTAGAAGGACAATTAGAGGGTGGTTATGTGTTTTATACTGATGCTGTGTGGGTTTATGATGGGGGATGTCCTTCTGTACATATGCTTCTCTTGTTGGTTGATGAATAAAACACTGTTTGGCCAATAGAGGCAGGAAGATAGGTGGGACTAGGAGATGAGGAGAATTCTGGGAAAGGTAGGCAGAGAGAGACTGCGAAGAGACACCATGTAGAGGGCAGGAAGAAAGGACTGCAGGGTGTTCTCTGGTAAGATAAGGGCATGTAGAAATACATAGATTAGTAATTATGGGTTAATAACTAAGAGAGAGCTAGCAAATAAGAAGCTCTAGCTATTGGCCAGTCATTTAATAATTAGGATGTCTTTGTGTGCCTATTTGGGACTGAAGGGTGGCAGGACCTGGTGGGACAAGAAACTCCAGTTACAGGTTTATGCCTGTCCAAATGGAAACCCTGCTACACAGTAGAAACCCCTGGGAGCTGGAAAACAAACAATAAACTAAGTTGATGTCTAGAGAAAGAAACTGAAAAGGAGTGGATAACTAGTTCAATAGTTAAGAGTGCATACTCTCTTCCAGTTCAATTCCCAGCACCCATATTGAGCAGCTCACAAGTGCCTGAAACTCCAGCTCCAGGAGATCCAACACCCTCTTCTGGCCTCTACAGGTATTGCACCTATGTACCATCCACATACATATATACACACATAAATAAATCCTTTTTAAAAGGTTAAAAAAAAGAAGCCTCATTAGTCCCACCCTGGCCAATTAAAGAAGACTGGGATTGATCATTATGGAGTGTCAAGAACTCTCTAGGTGCTGCTAACATGCAGTCAAGGATAGGACTTCAGTGTGTGTGGTACCCAATCCATATTCATAGGTTGAATGTGCAACAAAAGCATGCAGGACAGCCTTTAGCAGGTGCTTAGTATGCACCAGAAGCATGCCTGACAGTACCACATAGGTGCTGAGCCACATGCTACAAACATGGGTAGAGACTTTCCTACCTGATGATAAAGCTTCTGTGGACAGGGAGCCCAGGCCATAAACCTCTGGTGTTGACTTATGTATAAAGTGGCTTTACATACTGTGGAGGGGTGGGGCTTGCCCCTCCTTCCCACCCCTCTTGCAAAGAAAACAGTATAACAACAAAACTTCACCTAATAGGCAGGAGAGTCCTCAGGTTGTTACCTTCTAAGTGGTTAAAGGATTCATGGATGTCACTCAAAGTCTCTAAGGTCACCTCTTCAAGGGTTTAGCCATCATTCAATTCTTTTTTGCTCTTGTGTTTTGTTTGCATGCATCCTTGACTGTCCTTGAATTCACTTTGCAGCCAAAGATGACCTTGAACTCATGACCATCTTGATTCTATTTCTTGCTGTCTTTCACCCCACTGCTGGTTTATGTGGTGCTGTGGATGCAACTTAGAGCTTCTTGCATGCTAAGCAAGCATTCTGTCAATTGAGCTATGTATCCAGACCCTCCAGTATTCATTTACATATAACATTTTTCTCTCTAAAATGTATGTTTGCAGTCAATAACTCCCTGTGGAAGTCCTGCAAAACAAAGGAACGCTGGGCAGGGATACATCTCAGTGGTGATGTACTTAACCCATGTGTGGGCTCCATTCCTAGCTCTGAAAAACAAATCAACCAACCAACCAACAAATGATGCAGATTCTATTAGTCATTTTTTCTCTTCCTACTGCCTTCCCTAGGCCCGCTCCATTCATTTACTTGAAAATAACTGAATGTGCATTTTTATCTCAGACATTGGTTGAGGGTGAGGTGAAATAATGGCTTGTGAAATACCATGACTTTGTCTTCATGAAGTTTTCAGAGTCATTTGTGAACATATTTCTTGCTCTAATTTGGGTTGTATGTGTGGGATGGGTGTATACAAGTGTGTACACGTATGTGGGCATGTGTGGAGGTCAGAGGTTGACTATGGGCTGCGTTCTTTTTTGCTCTCCAACTTTTTGTTTGACACTGGGTCTCTACTGTATCTGAAGTTTGCCATTTTGGCTAGACTGGCTGGCTGGTTGGCCAGTAAGGCCACAGGATCTCCTTTTCTCTACTCACTAGTATCAGGATTACAAGACATACCTCCATGCCCAGCTTTTTATGTGGGTATTAAGGAACCAAACTCAGTATATGTCCTCAAGTATATGTGTCAATCACTTCACCTAATGAACCATGCCCCAACCTCTATTAATATTCCCTTCAAGGGGACATTTTGACATTCTTGACTGGCACACTCAAAGTAAGAAAAAAAGGAAGGACGAAAGAGATTTTGCATTTCAACCTACAAGGTTCCGCAAGATAATCTTATTATGTGTGTAATACACTCTAATATGTTCTAGTCTACTCTATTTCATTTCTTTTTTTTTTTTTTTACAAAACTCGGGTCATAATTCTCCAAATTGATCCCACTACCCACTAATAAGTCACAATCTTTTTTCCCGTGACACTTGTTTATTATCATAAAATCAGGCGATTACTGGCAGCACACTGCTTACGGAAGGACACTGTTAAACTTGACTTACACGAGGTCTATCCCGGACAGCTACAGTCTGACCTGGAAAGATCAACGGCCACATCAGCCACGTTTCAGACCTGATAGCTTTGCTTCTTCAACAGGCAGGTTCACATATACTTAATGCACCCTCCCCCCCAAAAAACCCAAACCCAAAATCCCTTGCAATACAACAAATTGCCTTTATTTTGGTATGCATCCACATTTCAACAATTAGTGGTCCTGAACAGAGAGGGGAATGTGGCAACGAGCAAGGAGGAGGCCAGGCCCACTGATCTGAAAACTCATGACACAGGGCTCCTCCAGGTCCCTGCCAAGGGTCTGAGGAGCAGCAACACTGAAACCTGAGTCGGCAGGGTCAGGGCCTCTGTTCTAGCTGTCGGGTTCCATGTCAGACTTGATGGGTGGCCAGGGAGTTCTGTCCAAACCACTTCATAAGTCACAATCTTAAAAACGGAAAATATGCTGGTAATGGTGGAATATGCCTTTAATTCCAGCACTTAGGAGGCAGAAGCAGGTGAACCTCTGTGAATTTGAGGCTAACCTGGTCTATATAGTGAGTTCTAGGACAGCCAGAGATACATAGTGAGACCCTGTCTCAAAAAACAAAAACCAAACGAACAAAAAAGGAAAATACCAGATCTCATTACAGATGGTTGTGAGCCACTGTGTGGTTGCTGGGAATTGAACTCAGTGCCTTTGTAAGAGCAGGCAGTGATCTTAACCGCTGAAACATCTCTGTAGTCCCCCCCTCACCCACCTGGCTTTCTATATACTTCTTGATCTCAGGATTCCTAACTTGGGGCTTCTGTTGTTCTTTAGAAAAAAATGGATCACAGAGAAAGAGGGAGCCATGTAGACAGAGCGACCCTTCTGGGTCAAGGGTCTCAGAGTTATAAATCATCTTAAAAAATCATATTTGATATAGTTCTGTAATCACAAGATGACCAAGGCACATTCTGCATTTATTGAGAAAATGTACAATGTCTCTCTCTCTCTCTCTCTCTCTCACACACACACACACACACACACAGAGAGAGAGAGAGAGAGAGAGAGAGAGAGAGAGAGAGAGAGAGAGAGAGAACACATGTGTGTGTGTGCATGTGTGCATAGGGTCCAGAGGCCAGGCTTTGGGAGTTTCTCCTTACAGCAGCCTTCAACTTTGTTTGTGAGACAAGATCTCTCACTGGCATTGGACTCGAGGCTTGCCAAGTAGGCGAGGCTGGCCCTTCAGTGAGTTCCAGAGTTCCTGCTGTCTCCATATCCCCAGAGCTAGGATTATAAGCACATGCCACCACAAGCTTTTATGTGGCTTCTGGGCATCAAGCTGCAGTCCTCACGCTTGCATGACAAGCACTTCACCAACCAAAGCGTCTCCCCAGTACCACCTGCCTCTTTTTATTTTCTGCTTGTTTTTTTGAGACAGGGCCTCCTTCTGTAGTCCAGACTGGCCCGGAACGCAGTATGTAGACCAGACTGTCCTCAAACTCATAGAGACTTGCCTGTCTCTGCCTACTAAGTGCTAGGACAGCTAGAGATTCCCTCCTTTCTTTTCTTTTTTTCATTTTGTTTCTCTGTATTGTTTTGGAGGCTGCTCTGTAGACCAGGCTGGCCTCAAACCCACAGAGATCCACCTGCCTCTGCTTCCTGAGTGCTGGGATTAAAGGTGTGCACCACCAATGCCTGGCTAAGATTCCCTTCTCTTTTGGGATAAGGACATATGTATTCCAGACAGGCCTCAAATTCACTATGGAGCTAACTGTGATCTTGTGAGCCCCTATGTCCATCTCTCAAATCTGAGATTATGGGGATGCACTTGCCATGGGAATTTTGTGCAGTGGTGTGTATTGAACCTAGGGCTTTGTGGATGCTACGTAAACCCTCTACCAACCAAGCTAAACTCGGTTTAACATAATCATCAATCCAGCCTGTTGACACCCTTTTAAAGGGTTAAATTATTTAAGTTTTCTTGGTTTGTCTTGCTTGAATTTAAGTTAGGCATGAAGATTCCAGATAGGTAAAAAGTTCATCCCCTTCATCCCCAATTATATGGCTAAGGCAGATAGATGCCCAGCTGAGGCCTCTTGCCAGAGACTTGTATCGTACTCTGTGGTACTCACAATCATTTGAAAATCTGTGTACCTTTTTGTTTGTTTTTGGCATTGTGTGTGTGTGTGTGTGTGCATGTGTGTGTGTGTGTGTATATATACACACATGGGAGCAGATGTGCATGCATGTAACTGTCTTGGATGCTATACTCAAGAAGGCCATCTGCTACAGTGTTTTTCAATGGACTGAAGCTTACCAATTAGGCTAGGCTGGGTGGACAGCAAGCCTTATAGATCCACCTGCCAATGCTAGGATTATAAGCACAGGTCGCCATACCTAGCATTTTTATGTAGGTTCTGAAGGTCAAATGCAGGCCTTCACATTTGGAAGACAAGCAGTTTGCTGAGTGAGATATCCTCCAAGCCCTGAAAATTCATACACCTTGTATGCTTCACCTCAGAAGTTTAGGAAACAAAACTAGGCCATTTTATCACAAGTAGGTTTTAAACTTAAAATTCATATCACTTTGAGCTACCCTAGTAAAAGGAGTCTAATTTTTCTTGAGAGTCACCTCATTGACCCCAAGGTGCCCCATTGTCTCTGCCTCTCCTGGTACTGGAAATAAAATCTATGGCTTTGTTCATGCTAAGCAAGTGCTTCACCACTGAGCCATGCAAGTGTTTTTATTACAATTATTTTGTGTGGGGTGCAATTTTTGTGCCATAGCATTGATGTAGATGTCAGAGGACAAATCGTGGGGGTACATTTTCTCCTTCTACTATGTGTGTTCCAGGATAGAACTCAAGTAATCGGGCTTGTTGGCAAGTGCCTTTACCCTCAAAACTATTTCAGAAACTCAGCCTTTTTTTTTAATTCTGAGATAGGGTCTCACTAAGTTTCTCAGCATGTCCATGAATTTCTTCTATAGTTCAGAAGTTAGAGTTTAAATTTGGGATCCAGGGTTGGGTTGCTCATTTATTTCAAAGGGGTCCTTCCCAGTCACTGATGGTAACACAGCTTATGAGTCAGCTGTAATCAGTCAAAGTCTCTCTTGCCCTGTTGTCACACGGAGCCACTGCCAAGGCCTAGGTGGCTGGACTTGGCTCTACAGGATAGAACTAATGCCTGTTCCCTCCAGGGCTTTGTACCCAGGGCTAGGATAAGTCCTGCCATCAGTCACTAAGTGTAAAAGGCCCAGTTATTCTCGCCTGCCAACCACCTCCAAGTGCGGACAGAGCCCATGCTCTTAACCTCTCGAAGCACAGCCAAGGGCAGACTGCAGACACAGGAAAACATCACAGTCAGGAGAAGCGGCTGCCAACATCCAGTAATGTTTGCCAGTTCTAAGTTGAAAAGAAGCCTTGCTACTCCCAACTGTCTAATTGCCTTAATTAAGTTTCTTAGGTGCAAGTATTAGATTAGGTATAAAATCCTTATTCACGAGGTACCTACATTTGTAAAATGTATTCAATATACAAATTGAATCAAAAATGTAAAACTCTATTATGCATGTAACATGATAGATAATATTTTCCAGAGATTATATTGTCTCTTGGGATGAGAGTGTGAAACTCACTGCTATGGTTATAACTAGGGTCAGACGTAAGGTCAAGCACAGTGTTTGGTTGCAAAGATGGTTCAGAATAGACATTGAAATATATTCATTGTTTTAAAGGATATAATTTAAATAATTTTTATATAGAATTTTCAAGCACAGGAGCATTTGTTTGCCAAGTTCATACAGGGCCCTGGAGTCTCTGGTCCCACCCCAAATATAGAGAATTAGAACCTGCATTTTAGAAATAATTTTTGCAATTTAAAATGTGGTGTGTGTGTGTGTGTGTGTGTGTGTGTGTGTGTGTGTGTGTGTGTGCGTGCCCGCACGCATGTGCCGTGCCAGGCCTGTGGGTGTCAAATGACAAGGTCCAGGAGTCTGTTCCTTCCTTTCACCATGAGGGTTCCTGGGACTGGTCTCAGGTCATTGTGCTTGGTAGCAGGTGTCTTTACCTGTTTGCCAGCCTAGAACCAACATTTTAAACAAGATGTCCAGATTAAAATTTGAAAAGCACAAACTTATTTCCCAGTTTATTCTTCATTGGGCAAATATGAACATGGGGCATGGTCTAAAGGTTTCTCTCTCTCTCTCTCTCTCTCTCTCTCTCTCTCTCTCTCTCTCTCTCTTTTTTTTTTTTTTTGGACAGGTTCTTGTATAGCCCAGGCTAGCCTCAAGTCCATTATGTAGCCGAGAATCACCTTGAATTTCTGGTCCTCCCACTTCCATCTCTTGAGTGCTGGGATTTCACCCATGAATTGTCATGTGGGGTTTTTTGCTGTGCTGAGGATCAAACCCAGGGTTTCATGAATGTAAGTCAAGCATTCTGCTGACTGGCTACAAAGCCTGTAAAACAACTCTGTCCTCCTCCTCTTCTTTTCCATCTCTTTGACAATCGCTTGCTCCTTCTTGTTCAGGGATGCAGGTAGGTTTAGGATGAACTTAGAATTCTCTAGGAATGATAATAAGTGTTGGTAACTTCAGAGGACCATGTATGTGACTTCCAATGCACATATGTAGGTGAGCTCCATATGTTTATGGGCCATATCCAGACTAGGCAAACACATAGAGACAGAGAGTAGATTACAGGTTTGGGGAGGAGAAACTGGAGACTGAGCAGCAGGCTGGGATTTCTTTTGTGATAATTAGTAGTGATAATTCTGAGGTGGAGTCGGTGGTGATGGCATTACAGCTGGGAATGGCTAACATGCCTGGCTTTGTGTGTGTGCTCTGGGGAATCTGAACACAGGCCCTTATGCTTGCATAGCAAGCATTTTAGTGACTGAATTATCTTCCCAGGTCCTATTTCATGGTATTTTCTTGAAACCCTACCCACCAGTGATTCAAACGTTTTGTTCTTTCTGTCAACTTTTATTTTTCCTGCCAGGCAGTGTCCTCAGGCATTCCGAGGGCTACAGAGATGACTAAGAGGATTTGCCTTGGGTAGCAGTGGTGATCTGATCATGGACTCTCAGTAACACCCATGACAGGGCTAAGTATTGTGAAGTAAAATGAATGTTGTGGAAAAACACCAAAGGAATGTTTAAATCTAGAGCTATCTGTGTCACAGAAGGAAGAAATTATTTCTTACTGTTTAACTCTGGTGAATTCTCTTTGATATTTTGTTGAGGGACGAATGGATGGATGTTGACAGAGTGACATAAGAAGCATTTTAGCAATACCATGAACAAAGGATTTCAAAATGGACAGCTGGAGGGAAGGATACTTAGGGGGGATGAACGAGCACAGGCTGGGACTGATGTGTCTCTGTCCCACCTGCACTCTGAGGCAGCCCAGGCTGGCCTGGCACTTGCTGTATAGTATAGCTGAGGGTGTTCTTGAACTCCGATCCTCTTGCCTCAGCCTCCCAAGTGTCCAAAGGCTCACCACCAACTGGACAAGAAAAAGTAAGAGCAGAGCTCGAATGAGAACTTGATAGAAATTACTGTTTTCCCGCACTTTCGCACACACTTCCCTGATTGGTAAAATAATTTTGTCGCCATGGAGAAAAGATCAGCTTTGGGACTGTTGGGGGTGCTGGGGATGGAACCTAGGACCTTGTGCATATACTAGGCAAGTGCTCTTTCCTCAAACCCCTGAAGAAACACCATCATCATCATCATCATCATTATTTTATTTTGGTTTTTCGAGACAGGGCTTCACTGTGTAGTCTTGACTATCCTGAAACTCATCCTGTAGACCAGGCTGGCCTTGAACTCACAGAGATATGCTTGCCTCTGCCTTCCCAGTGCTGGGATTAAAGGCACCCCCCAGAGAAATATTTTTTATATCGTCTCTGGTGGGGTACAAAGATTAAAAACAAGAACTAACAAGAAGCCTGGCCACAGAAAAGGGCATTGACACCCCCCCCCAAAAGAGGCAAGGACCTTCGAGATGGGTCATAGGGTAAAGGAAGGAATTTACTGCCAAGTCTTGGGTTCAACCCCAGGGACTCACATGGATTACCAACTCTCAAACCTTGTTCACACACACACACACACACACACACACACACACACACCCATGTTTTGGGTATATATAAAATAAAGAAATGTAAAAAACGAAAAAAAAGAGGCAGAGGAAATGCGAGGGTATCCTGAAATCCTTTCCTCATTTCAGTTGAGGTCACCCAGGTTATAGGAATGTCCTATCACCAACAAGTTTCTACCGCCCAGAAAGCTAATTAGAGTACACCCTCCTCAAGGCATGATAATACTAACTCTCATTTTTAAAATGAATGACCGAACTTGATTTTAAAACGCAGCGTTCCTGACGCACAGTAAGCCCATTCTTTGTTTTACCCATGAACGCCTTTTGCTTAAGTTTTGTTTTCGAGAGTCTCTATTTAGGAGGAGAAATGACTGAAAACTGCTCTTCAAAGCCTGTTCCCTCTATTAGTACTTAGTTGGAACATCCTGAATCCAAGAGGTCGAGTTTCCCCACTTTGCGCTATCCCCATCTTTTGTGTGCCTTAGAGTCACTAGGTAGGCACTGGGAGGAAAACGGAGGAGGGGCAGGGCTGACAGTCAAGGAACCAATCCCGGCCTGGCTACGGGGTGTGGACGCGGAGCCACGCCCTCTCCACCCAGTCGCTAAACCCCGCCTCTCTCGCACCTGCGAGTGCCTGAGCTCCTAGGCAGGCTCGGGCACTCCGAAGCCAAGCACGGTGGGTGGGGCGAAGGAGGCGGGGCAGAGGCGGGGCTTCACCTCTCGCGAGACCGCCTCCTGTTGCTGAGGGCGCCGTTCCCGGACTCTGACTGGCCGGCGGCTGCGCAGCCGCCATGTTCGGTTGCTATGCTGCGGCCTAGGAGACGGGGTGTGCTTGAGGGAGGTGGAGGAGGAGGCGGAGGAGGCGGTGGAGGCGAGGGAGGAGGAAGGAGAGGAGAAGAGGGAGGAGGGTGACCGAGCTTCTCCTTTGCACTCTCACACAGAGCCGCCTCCCTGGAGTCACCCGCCGCCTCACGCCGCGCGCTTTCCTGCTCGGCGGACGCGACATTGTTCTTTAGGACTCCTGGGACCTGTCAGGAACCGGGGCTCCGGGACTCGAAAGAGACGTGACTTCGGCCCCCGGGCCGCGTGCTGTGGGATCCGCGGCACTTTCGGGGCGCGTGTGAAGGGATTAGCTCATCTCGCCGCGAGGTGCGAGCGCGCGCCTCCCCGCGCACGCCGGCCCCGCCGCAGCCCCGCAGGATGACGGGGTGCTGGCGGCCCGCGGCCGTAGCGCGGCCGCTGTGGCGGCGGCAGTTCGCGGGGCGCTGAGGGGCGAGCACCCCGACGCGGACCAGGCGCCGCTTCCTCCCCGGCTGTGCGCCCGGGGCCTCCTTGGCTTTTTGTATTTGGATTTTTTCTTTTTTCTTTTCTCCAGCCGAGAGGACGCGGCTGTGATAACGAAGGTAAGAGGGGCGCTTGGGGAGGTTCTTGGCTTGGCCTTCTTGGGTCTCCTTTGCAGATTGTGGGCGCGCACCTGAAGCTTGCGGAGCCAGGTAGCCAGAGCTACCCGATCAAACTTCCCTTTTCTTATTGGGTCCCGGTCCTCGTATCTTCCTGGGGGTTATAGTTGAAACCTCTGCTAGGGATGAGTGCAGGGGTTTAAGGGATGGAATAGATGCGAGAAGGACTGTTGCAGTGTTCCTAAACTCAAGGTAAGGGTGAATTAAAATCTTCTGTATTCCGTTTGTGGGATTCTTTTTTTATAATTATTATTGTTACGTTAATTGACTCATATAAGCAATTTTTTTCGCATGTTGCATGAGCACACGACCCTTCCCATTAAACTTGAATGTCTTTTGTGACTCTGCCAGTATCTACTGAATTTTAGGAATCTGTAGTTGGGTCCCAAAAAAGTTGAGATGTAGATCTGAATCCTTCACTTAGGTTTTCATGGTGTTTTGGAATCTTCACTGCCTTCCTAATGTTCAGATTGTGAGTCTGTAGTAAAGGACTGATGAGTGTTTGTGGCTTTTTGTAAATGTAAGCGCAGTGATCTGTGGCTTTTTGCTTTTAAAATAATTGTTTCTGTGGCGGTGTTTGTTAATAGTTACAGGAAAAATGGGGCGTATGGGTCATTTTTTTATGAACAGGAACTGTTCTTACAAAACCTTATTCACCTGAATTGTCCCAAGACAGACTTCTGAAAACCAGTTCAATTCAGAGATTTTTAAAAAATAAAGTTGAGATGTAGTTAAATGCATGACTGGGTGCATTTGCGGGGTTTCTTCAATAATGAACAGTTTACAGTGTCACTGATAATGCATATGGATGTTGCCTTGAAACTTAGGCTAGAGACTTTAAGCCTGGCCTTGCATCACAGAGTGACATCAGTGTGTACAAGGGCGATGTGTGGGGTTTTAAAACACTGCTTGTTCCAGGAGGACCTGTCGTATCTACTAGCTACTTTTGGAATGAGCAATTCAAGAAACACTGAGTGTGTGATCAGATCTTGGTTCCAAATGAAATACCATAGTTCATTGGTCACATTTCAAACATGGCTGTGGAGGAAAAACAAAAACAAAAAGCCCGTGTGTCTGGCTTGTGAAAGACAGTTGGCTAGAAAGAGGACTGGAGCAGCAAATGCCACAGCTTTCTGGAAAGCCTGGGTTTGTGGACATTAGTGTGTCAGAGGGGAAACATGTTTTCCAAAAGGGGAGGGGATTACTTTACACAGTTATTCAGTGTGCTTAATAGACTATAGCTAGGTATATTATTTAAATCTCTAATTTGAGGATCTCAAATTCAATGTTCTTTTAAAGAGAAGAGTCAGTTTGAAAGGAAAGCTTATGAGTTAATATAAAACCATTGTTTCACTCATAATTTGAGATTAATCATCTTGTGGATACACCTTTTTTTTCTTCTTCTTGCTGTTGTCAGAATACATTTCTGCTCCAATTACCACAAGAGCTATTTTTGTGTCTTTTCATATTTTCTGTGGTGTTCTTTGTTCATATTTTGTATTGACACATGCGCATGGATGACCCCATAATATTGTGATCTTGCCTGGTTTATAAGAGCAACATAGTTTCGTGTGTGTGTGTGTGTGTGTGTGTGTGTGTACATGTGTACACCACAGTATTTACCTAATCTGCCTTAAATGTTTGCTAAAAAGACCTTTTTTAAACACAAGGCAGCATCACTGTTTTATGGTTTTTCTCAATATTGAGTTGGTTAAAGTTTGTTAAGGTAGAATGTCACAGATTCCTCAAAAGTAGTGACAGATGTGACTTACTTCAGGTTTCTAGTATCTTAGCTTCTAGGTGGTGGGTAAATTATGTCAAGTCTTGTTCTCTCCTCCCCCACTATGTCCTAATTGAGTATCTTTAAAATGTTCCTAGTAACATTGTTGCTTTAAATTTATGACACTAATTTCTAATTTAGGCTAGGCATAACACCAGCATCTATTGAACACATTTGCTAAAAATACTTTCTGGGTCGGATGTACTTAGAATGCAGCCTTAGGAACATCCACTGTGACCAGTGTGGAGGTTATCATTTTTTAAGAACTTTAGTAAAATTCCAGAATCCTACAAATTAGGTTTTATCAATTTAGGCACAGGTGCCACCTTTTTAATGTATAAAGTGAGACAGTAATAAAAAATGTGATAGTAATAGAAACTTTCAGTTTTTAAGAAAACTTAATTGTGAACTCTATTGACTCTTAAGTACTCTGGTTTGTATACTTTGAGATGTTTTATCTATTGCACATACAGTTGTAAAATGATGTATAGTTTGTATTGTTATTCATTTAGTATTTATGTCTTTTTCTCAACTTCGAAAGAGATCAGTGGCTACATTTTTTGAGTAAATTTTCTTTAAGGAACAAAATAGGAGTTAGGGAACTTAAAGGGGACACTTATTGCGAGTACTTCTTTCCTCCTCTGAGAGTTTGGTTGTTTAAAAAGCAAGAAATCTTTTTGTAGTTGTCAGGTTTTCGTTTTCTTTTTTTTTCTTCTTTCTCTCTCTCTCTCTCTCTCTCTTTCTCTCTTTCTTTTTTTTTGAGATAGCTTTGGCTGTTTTGGAATTCTCTTTGTAGAGTAGGCTGGCGTTGAACTCAGAGATCCACCTGCCTCTGCCTCCCTAGTGCTGGGATTAAAGGTATGCACCACTACTCTGCAAAAAGCAAGAAATCTTACTTAAGAGTAGGCAGATGCTTGGTAGATGTTTAAGGGCAAATGGTTTAAAGGACTCTTTGAATTCTTCATATTAGGAATACAAAATTGATGAACTTGTTAAGAATGCAAGTCTATGTGACTCAATGTAGCCAAATAGTTGCTCATAAATGAAATTTGCTTATGGATAGAAATGTACTGGTTTACTAGTGAGCTGAATTTTGTTATTTTTCTGGATTATATATTTTACAAAGTTTTAAAAGTGATACAGTTCAGAGATGTCAAATTTACTGAGTCAGCTGAAGTACTGTGAAGTCTTAAAGATTGATTTAGCTTCTGGAAGTTGGGTTTTGGGGTGGGGTGGGGAGGGTACTTAAAGTACTGTAGAGGAACATATTGTTACATTTTCATGTAATGTTCAATCAGAAAAGATAATGAGAAGTAATATAATGAAGAAGTAATATAGACTATTCTTTACCAGCACTGAAGAACAGTTGTCTAGAAACTGTACAATTTATTCTATATCATTTGAATGAGAACTCAGAATAGTCATATGGAATATAAGGGATATTTATTATGTTCACAATCACCTTTTATTTCATTATTCCCAAATAGAAACATTGGAAGAGAGGTTACAAGTATTTGAAGAAATTGGTAAGAATGGAATAGGCTACCTTCAGAGGAAGGCGTTAATTTGGGAGGCTCACTTATTTGTATCTTCTAACAGGATGTTCTGTAAAGTAGTAGAAAGAAGAGTACTCTGAGGGGAAGGATGTTAGTATTTATTATCTGTTAAATTCTAGGCAGTGTACATATGAAAATAGTGTACTTTGTGAGGTGTGTGTTATGTCTGTCTTGTGTTATCTGTTCCCCTCCAAGTGGAATTTAAACCATACCTGACTTTACAGCTTAATCTTTAGAGCAGTGCAGTCCAATTAAATTTTCTGTAGTGATGAAAATACTTTCCCCTTTCCCAGATTTATTGCAGTATAATTGACAAATATGAGGGAATGGTTTTTCCCCTATGCTGTTAGATATGGTAGCCATTAACTATGTATAGGTTATAGAACACTTGGAAGTATGACTCTGATATATGTGAGAAACTGAGTTTGAAGTTGCATTTAGTTTTAATCATTTCAAATTTCTAGTTAAATGTGGTTGCTGGTTATGTAATCTTGAGTAGCACAGTTTTTAGAGGTCTGACATTCAGTCTTCCACAGGTTTAGTCATGACATCAAGGCTAATGACTTACTTCTTGAGCTTCAGTTTAACCTGTTGAGAAATGAAGGGATTACCACTGAAAGATTGTTTCCAAGACCCCATCTTGCTTTAAAGTTCAGTAACTTCTTACAATGTACAATGACCTTTAATATTCACAAGCATTATTTCTGAAGGGGTTCTCACTCTCCATTGTGTTCATCATTCACAAAAAGGAATTTATTTATGAGAAGTATATAAAGTGTACCCAGAGGATAAGGGATTATTTTCTGCATGTATTTCCATACACAGTTGTTTGGTGAAAGCAGTGTGTGACCCAAAGCAGTACTTTATTTTTTATTTGTTCCAACACAGAGTCAAGGCGGTGCTAAATAAGTTCTCTGCCACTGAAGTACTTGTTGGAATAAAAAGGAATCTTTCTTCTTCTTCTTCTTCTTCTTTTTTTTTTTTTTTTTTTTTTTTTGGTTTTTCGAGACAGGGTTTCTCTGTATTGTTTTGGAGCCTGTCATGGAACTCACTTGGTAGACTGGTCTCGAACTCACAGAGATCCGCCTGCCTCTGCCTCCCAAGTGCTGGGATTAAAGGCGTGCACCACCAATGCCCGGAAAAAAACGGAATCTTTAGAGATCCCATTTTCTTTTTTTAATATTAGAATTTTAAAAACTAGAATTGCTGAACATGGCACCAGACTTCTGAAGCAACAGGAAAGAAGCAATCCTTGCCACCTTCCTCTGTAAGATACATAGCAGTTCTTGGTACTTATCAACGTAATTCTTAACCCGTTTGCTGGAGCTACAAGGCTTTTCTCCCAGTTTGATCTTGCTATTCTTGCTTAAAACAACAACAACATTGTGGTTCCCTTTACCCCTGTCTGCTCAGTTTATACATTCTTGACTTTTCAGTCCATATACCTGCTCTTAAGTCTTCCTCAGAACTCACTTTTTTGTTAGAAGACTACTGATTAATAAAGTCATAATAATATGGGTTTTAGAACTAGCAGTAAATGACTCAGGGTTAATGAATATTGTTTAGATATAGCTTTGTATATTCTTAAATTAATTTAAAAAGTTTTTTATTTGTGTGTTCACAGGTGTGTACTAGTTGATGTGGGCTCATGTATAGACAAGAAATCAACACTGGGTTGTCTTCCTCAGTCCTTTTTCTACCTTATTTTTGGTTACTTTTTTTAGGCTGGTTTTCTCACTGAGTCTGGACAAGAGTTTAGCGGTTCTGACTAAACTGGCTAGCCAGTGAGCTTGTTTCAAACCCTGCCTAGTGCTTGGGTTACTGGTGGATGTCACCATTTTCAGCTTTAGGTGTTAGGAGTTCAAATTTAGTACCTAACCCACTGAGCCATCTCCCCAGACCCACTTCTTGCTAATTTTGGGGGAGGGGTAAGCTTTTATATAATAAGAACATTTAAAACAAGGACTGTTTGTTTTGTTTGCTTCATGAGTTCAATCCCTGTTTAGCAATTTCCAGGTGATGGTAGCACAAGCCTCCCAGCACTTGGGAGGCAGAGGCAGACAGATCTCTGTGTGTTTGAGATCAGCCTGGTCTATAAGAACTAGTTCTAGGAGAGGCTCCAAAGCTATACAGAGAAATCCTGTCTTGAAAAACCAAAATAAATAAGTAATTAAAAAATATTAACATGTACCAATGTCACTACTTGAATTGATATTTTTGTTTCTTTTCAGGCAACCCCCTCCCAGTGTGTGTGTGTGTGTGTGTGTGTGTGTGTGTGTGTGTGTTTGGTAAAGTTTTGTGATCAAAGATACAATTTACATAGTGGAGGCCTTTTAATATAAGAAAAAGATCACAAAATTTGGAGCCAGATAAATGAGTTTATAAAATCTGATTTTATAAACCTTAGCAAATTATATGACCTTTAAGCCAATTGATTTGTTTGTTTTGTTTTTGAGACAAAGGCCTCATATTGTAACTCAGACCTGAAACTTTTATTTAGCCCAGGCTAGCCTTGAACAAAGACAATCTTTTTATCTCTGGCTTCTGAGTGCTAGTATGGCCTTGAATTGTAGTTGAGTACTAAGAATATATATATTCAAAGCATCTAGGACTATGTTTTAAATAAGTGGCAGTTGGCATAGTGAATTTTTCTGTTTTATATTTCCATGTTCATGAGCATAATTCCAATGATAGTCATTCAGATGACTTATAACTAAGTTATTTGCCTATTGTTAAACCTTTTGTTTATATCCTCAGTCTTAAACTAGAAGGCTGGGATAATGGTTCAGGGTTATCCCAACTATCTCTTGTATGAAAGTACACTGTAGGTGTTCTTATTTTGGAAAAATAATTGTGCCTTTTAATTATTACAGTTTTGAAAAATTTGTCTTATTGGGGAACAGTGAAGCAAATGTTTCTTTATATGTTAATCAAACATTTAAATCTCTGATATAATGGGAACAGTGTTATGTATAAAGGTAAATACAATTTGATACTTTCCTTTGAGTTTCAGTCTAGGCTGATCATACCTATCTGCATACACAATTTTAGGGTGACAGTGTATTAATAAGATCTGGGGGAAATAAGAATTGGCATTTGGATGTGGTCTTGAAGGATGAGTTGGAACTGATCAGGGTAGAGGAACAGCATGTATAAAAGTTAGAAATGTGAAAGGGGATGTAGTATGTTTAAAAAAAACACAAGTTGTCTTATCATGCCTGGCCGTCTCTGAGTGGGCATAGTTTTTGTTTCTGTGTGGGTAGGAGATGAAACCAGGTAAGATCACTCTTGTGCCTGGGCAAATTGGTCATGTCTACCTTTAGAATGCAGCTTCCTGTTGAGCATAGTAGAAGCTTTAAGATTTGTTTGTTTGTTTGCTTTTTGACTTTAAATCATCTCCTTGGTTTATCCCAGTGTGGTAAATGATTGTTTTATTTATTTGATGTCAAGTTGGAAAAAGTAGAGTTTTAGAAGTTCTTACTATTGAAATTTTTTTCCACCCCACCTTGGCATCCGTACCATGTCATAAAAAATAAAATAAATACAAAGTCCTAAAGTAAGCGTAAATTAAAAGTCAAGTAAAGTCTTACTCTTTTTTCTTTTTGAATTGGGGGTCTCAGTGTTTAGCTCAGTCTGATCTCAAACTCATGGCAGTCTTCCTGCCTTGGCCTTGTAGAGTGCTGAGGTTATAGGTTTGAGCTGCTGTGCCTAGCTCAAAGATCTCTTACTCTCCTTTCTCCATTCTTGCTCCCCTAGGTACTTAATTTATTCATTGTTTTCTTTGTGTATGATATATAAATATGTATATGGAATATCTTTTCATTTTCCTGCCTTGTAAATTACTATTAACAATAGGCAGTGGTTACAGATATTTGAATAAAAAAATAAAATTAAGTATAGGTTTTATAAGTATGGGTTCCTGATTTTATAGTTAATGGTACAAAGCTTTATAAGAGTATCAGGGAGACAAGAAGGTTGTTAACAATGATGTAGGTGAGGTATTAATGATAAGAATTTGAGATGGGGAAATAAAGAATGAGAATACATTTAGACATGGGGGAAGGAGTAAAAAAGATGAAGTTAGTGCTAAGATTTATCTTTTGGTAACTCTCTTTGGGAAGGGAGGGCCAAATACTTTTGAGTGTATTTAGTGAACCAGCTGTTTTGCTGGCACCATGGTTGTCATGAGTTTACACTGAACTTTTGAAAATTAATACTTTGAAGTAATTTCACACCTAATGAAAATTCTTAGGGTACATATAAAGAACTCTTGAAGCCCCTGCAATCACATTTTAACATTGAACTAGCTATATATTCTATATGTGTATACAAGATTAGCCAGGGACATCTTGTTATTCTTGACTTAATAAAGTGGACATAGTGATGTCCTTTCAGTTGTCCAGAAGTCCCTCTGGCATTTGAACTGATACTTTTTCTCATCTGCTTTATCAATTTTGTTGTTTTTGGAGACAGGGTTTCATGTTAGGCTGGTTTGAACTTTCTCTGTATAGCCAAGGATAACCCTGGAACTTCTGATCTTAATGTCTATTCCTTCTAAATGTTGGTATTATAGCATGTGCCCCTCTTCCAGGTTTATGTGATGCTAAGGATGGAGCCTAGGGCTTTGTGTATGCTAGGTAAACACTCTGTTGACCTAGTCATGTCTTTATCTCAGGCCTTTTGTACTGTAGCTACTTGGATTCTCAGTTTTGGTTAAACTACCTGATGTCTTTGCTGGTGCATTCTCATCATTAGTTCTGCATTTCTAATGAGTGCATCATTTGTAATCTGATTAGACTTTCTGAACTACTTGAGAGCAAATTGTGGACAAAATGCTTAAATATTCTAGTTTGTACTTACCAAAACACAGACAGTTAGTTGCCTATAAAACTGCCTGAGGAAATGAGCATTCATACAACACTAACTTCAGATCCATAAATGCCAGTCGAATTTTCCCAGTGATCCTAATGTTATTTCTTTTCCCTTTCTAGTCCAGGAGCTAATTTGGGATCATATATTGCATTTGTCATGTCCCTTCACTCTTCTTTTATTTAAAAATTATTTTTTGGTTTTTCTTTTGTGTTTACTGTGTGCTAAGACAATTGTATATAGGTCAAAAGACAACTTTGGAAGTTGGTTATCTCCTTCCACTGTGTGGGTGGATTTTTAGACCTGGTGGCAGACATTTTTACCTGCTAAGTGATCTTGCTAGTCCCTCTTTACCCTTCTTGAGTTTAGAACAATTCTTTAGTAACCTTTCCTTTTAATGACCGTGGCAGTTTCATATAGTACAGTCCTCTTATTCTGTAACATTAGTTAAATACTCCCAATCGCAACTTACATCACACTAAGAACATTGTTGGCAGGAGTGGCTACTACAGAAAGATGTGCTATTCTTAGTGTACCTCCCAGAGACATAGTATTGGCCCACAACGACTGATGTTTGACCTTGAACACTGTAAGCTCATGCTTGCTGAGTGTCTACTATGTAAATCATGTGAAGTCATCATTTTCACCTTTTAGGTTTGGTTCTGTTTTTTTTTTTTTTTCTGTTGTCATATCAGACACCAAATCCAAAGCTTTGTGCTTCCTAGGCAGGTGCTCTATCACTGAGCTAAATCTCTAACCCCTCTTTTGTGGTGCTGAGGATCAAACCTAGGGCCTTTGCACATACTAGGCAGACACCCAAATGTACCAATACCTCTTATCAGAGCTTAAACATTATCAACTAGGCTTATCCCCTGTCAGGATAGGCATTCTCTCACTCATTGATACAGATATATACCCATGAACTTCTGTTCCTGTTTGGTGGTTTTTATTAGCTATTGTGATTTGAAATTTTATTTTACTGCTCAACCTGTCCCAGATTTTGTAGAGGAATCCTTTGAAGTTGACTTCCTTGTCTTCTGGACATGTCCCCTTCATTGGTGTACTTCCCATTGTATTCTAAATTAATCTTATATTTTCTGTTCCAGCTGTGGGATTTTTCTTTTCTACAAATAATCCTGATTTCTTTCTGTAGAGGAGGTGTTTAGAAACAAAACAGACACTGGTGTGTTTGTTTAAACTGGTAAACCAGTTCTAGTCTAGCACTTGGAATTCTCTCCTGCCTTTTCCCTTTCTGTGTTTGTTAGATTTTGTTTTAATTCTGTTAGTGTGGAGAGACTTAGACCCTCAGGCATGCTAGGTAGGAACCACTGACCCATGTTCCATTGTGTATTTATGACTCTTTTATCTAGCAGTAAGAAATTGGTTCTTACCATTCTTTAGTGTAACTACTTATTTGTTCAGTCATCTTGTGTGTGCTACTCTCCCAACCCCAGACTAGTGTCTTCCCTGCTAGTGTCTCCTTCACTGCTACTTCTGAGATCCATAGTTCCTTAGGACATGCTGTCAAAATAGGGTAGAAACTTCCCATTTAATTTTTTTCTTTAATCATAACAAAAATTTGTAGAGAAGAGTTATACCTAGTTGTAAACGAGAACAAAGGTAAACTTCAGGAAGTTTTATGTTAGTCTAATGAGACAGCTTAGTAAATTGCTTACTGTGGATATGTGAGGATCTGAATTCAAATTCCAGTACGAATATAAAAAGTCAGGTGTGGTAGCAGAAGTTTGTGATCCTAGTTTTGGGAAGATGAAGCAAGGTGGATTCTTGGGGCTTTCTGGCCAGCCAGCCTAGGTTAATTGGCACATTTCAGGTACCAGTGAAAAACCCTGCCTTAAAATACAAAGAATGGACAGCTCCCAAAAATAACACCCAAAGTTGACCTCTGGCCTCTACATTCATGTGCATACATCTGCATGTCCTCTTGTGTACCAACTCTCTCTCTCTCTCTCTCTCTCTCTCTCTCTCTCTCTCTCTCTCTCTCTCTCTCTCTCTCTCTCTCTCTCTCTCTCTCTCTCCTCCCTAACAGTCACATAAGCAAACATACAAATTAATACATTTTAAAGTCATGTGCCTTTTGGTCTATAAGTGTAAATAGCAAGGCAACTTTTTCAGATTAAGATTTGTTGCAACTGAAGCATCTTGTTGCAACTGCAGTATATTCCTATACTGCAAGACTGTGACCACCTGTGTAAGTCTGATTTGGAAGCAATGGACTTAAAGTTGTTTAGGCTTTATAGCTTTGTTGAAATGTTGTTTTGTCAGTTTATGAAGGTGACATTGTGGTCCTAATCATCATCAATGAAAGTAAGTGTTCTTAGATGGGCAGAATATTGAATGAATATAAGGAAATCTGCTTATAGAGTAAAAGGTAAAGTAGAGAATTTTGAGAAAGTGTCAAATGCTGCTAAGTGAAAGATTAAGACAGAATTGCTGTGATTTGTACTATTGGATAGTTATTGGTAACCTTAGCCAATTGTATTTGGCAAGTCAGCTGTTTGAGATATGGATTAAACATTAAGTTCTTTGGGTTTCTGCTCAGGCTCTACAGATTTTTCAGAATAGATGGGAATGTGGTGGTGGTAGCATAGCAGAGGAAATCCTTTGAGATGCTGCTAAAGTTATTCTCACTTATTCTTATCAGAGGCCTGTTGCTCTAGCAGAAGAGTTGTAGAATAGGGCTTTGTTAAGAAACACAATTGAGGAAACTACACATCATAAATATAAACCAGACAGTCCTTCAAGAAATCTGAGAAGTAGGAATGTCTGGATCAGAAGGTTTAAAGAGACAGCATCAAGAAAAATGTCAGCCTTTAAGGCTGTAAAAGGCTGTATATATTTTAAATTTGTTGGGATTAAGGGAAAGAGTAGTTATTTAGAAGGCAGGTAAACAGAGTCATATGGCAGTGTCTACTGTTAGAAACTCTCTTGAGGTAACTTGGGAGATATCTGGTGTTTTGGGAATTTTGGTCTCACTGTGATACTCTGAGACTGTTAAATAAAGTTTACCTTAATCAGGGGTTGGAGCTAGCACTAGCTGACCTTGCTTTTTTTCTGGAGACCAAGCAAAGAGATATGTTGCTTCACTGTCCCAAAACCAAAAAGGAAGAGCCAAAATCAAGTCCTTACCCTTTCCTTTCTGTCCATCTTTTCTATCCAAATTGCTGGCTTCTTTATGGCCAGTTCTGGTTAGCTAGTCTCTAACTCCACTCCCTGATTCAAGCCTCAGACAATCACAGTGTGATCAAATTTCCTGCTACAATCTGGGATGGTTCCCTGCTTCCATTTCAGATGGTTGTCATCTTAGTGAGTCTTTAGAGTAATACAAGCATTGTTCTTATCGTTTCTTTTTTCTCTTTCTTTTTTCCTTCCTTCCTTCCCCTCCCTGCCTCTCTCCCTCTCTCCCTCTCTCCCTCTCTCTCTCCCTCCCTGCCTCCCTGCCTCCCTGCCTCCCTGCCTCCCTGCCTCCCTGCCTCCCTGCCTCCCTGCCTCCCTGCCTCCCTGCCTCCCTGCCTCCCTGCCTCCCTGCCTCCCTCCCTCCCTCCCTCCCTCCCTCCCTCCTATTTTGAGACAGGGTTTCTCTGTGTAGCCCAGCTAGATTAGGCTGCCTCTGCCTCTATTAAAACCGTGTGCCACCACCACCTGGCAAAACAACTTTAACTTCTAAATTTTCTTAGTTTTGTTGCAGTGCTGGGCCTCGAACTCAGGGCTTTTTCTTTGCTAGGCACGTGCTCTAGCACTGAGTTATATCCCTAGCCTCTTTAACTCTTAAAAAAGAATCAAAAGAGGAATAACATTTGATGACCTGAAAATATATGAAATTCAAACTTCAGTATCAGTAAAGTTTTTTGGAACACAGCCATGCTGTTTTGTTTTTGTTATTTGTGTCTGATTTCATGCTATAATGAGAGAGTTAAATTGTTCCAATGGAGATTACCTTACTTGTAAAACCTCAGTTTTTAAAAATCTGGCTTGGGCTGGAGTTAAGAGCAGTTAAGAGCATTAGTTGCTCTTCCAGAGGACCTGGGTTTAATTTATAGCAACCACATGGCAGCTTACAACTGTTTGTAACTTCAGTTCCAGGGCATCCAATACCCTCATATAGAAATGCAGCACGTTAAAAAAAATTAAAAAAAACAACTGCCTCCTTACAGGAAAAGTTTTTGAATTTTTATTTTATGTTTGAGTCTTTTGCCTGAATGTATGTCTGCGCAACCATGTATATGCCTGATGCCTACAGAGGCAAAAAACAGGCCTTGGATCCCTTGGAACTGGAGTTACAGAGAGTTGTGACCTGTCATGTCACCGCTGGGAACCAGACACTGGTCCTTCTGGCAGAGTAGCAATTGCTCTTAATCACTGAGCCATCTCTCTGGCACCCTCCTTGTAGGAATGTTTTATCAGTTCTGGTCAAGAACATTATGCTTAATGGTTACTAGGATTGTTGTGGTTGTATTACCTTGTTGTGGTTGTATTACCAATTATGTGGTTATATTTATTTACTCAATTTTAGAGAGATTAGACTTTTAAACAATTGGGAATTAGAAATTATTCATTTTAAAACTATGAGTCTATGCAGAGTGGTCATGCAATCTTGCAGTTCTTGTAGTTCTGTACAGTGGGTAAGCATTAACCAGAAGTGGCAACTTTAACTTAATTAAAAAACATTTGAGCCTACGGGTGATTGTCTCAGTGCTGGAGCCCTTGAGTACATATGTTAAGGCTTGGGGTTCAGTCTTCAGTACTCATTAAAAGACAAATCTTAAGCCATATGAACCACATTTTTAAGTGTTTAGTCAAGTATGGCATGGTTACCTTAAAGGACAATACAGAGGAAGAAAAATGGGATGGCCGCCTCAAGGAAGCTGTGGGTATTAAAATTTAGGGTATTATCTCAGTAGCTTTCCAATTATTCCAAATGTTGCTGTTATTACTAAAAAGGAATGACCTCTGCCTTTGCTTTGAAAACCCTCGTCTTCAATATAGTAACTTCAGAATATTTATTTCTGGAGCTAATAATTGGTCTAATATATGTCCTGTTTTTACTGCCTTGCTTATTCATTTGCATCTATTCATTTTGCATCAAAAACATTTTTCTGTTGTACAGACTTAGGAAGTCAATTTAGGAATTTTTATTGTTTTGTTTTGTTTTGTTTTGAGATGTTGGGGGGAGAGCTGAGTTAGATAAAATAGTAAAACTCTAATATTGATTGTCATCCTCCCTGTAAATGTCCACTGTCCACCCTCCAACCCATAGGAGTAGTGAGTTCTTATCATGGATTTTAGTTTGGCTGGTTTTTCTTTTTTTGAGACAGGGTTTCACTGTGAACCCTTGACCTGGAACTCTCTAGGCTAGCCTTGAAGTCAGAGAGTTACCTGCTTCTGCCTTCCAATTGCTAGGATTAAAAGTATATGCCACCACATTTAGGCTAACATCTTAATATGTGACTCATTCTGTTTTTGTGTTTGTAGTAATGTTGAGGTACATTATGCAATAGATCAAATGGAAGTTTTGCAAACTAATAGTGTCTGTTTTTCAATTAATTTAGACTCTTCCATGGGTGATAGAAAAATGCAGTAAGGATTATAGCTTGAAGAAGTAGAAGTCATTAAGGGTGAAAATGGAAAGGGTGTCTTTGCTATTAAGTAGATATATATTCAAGTACTTCTCACAATTTTGCTTGCATAATTTTAGGCCAGTCACATAATCCTTCTAGCTGTCATGCCCAACCTTTTGGCATTTCAAAACAGTATTCTCATTTGCAAACTGTATACTTGAGAACTTTGCACAAGTTACCCCCTCCCCCACACAAAACAAAACAACAATAATTGTGGTGATATATTGTTTATGATTTAATAAAGCTTGCTTGGAGATCAGATTGCAAAACTAGTCACAGCCATAGAAGCCAGGCAGTGGTGGCACATGCCATTAATTCCAGGACTCAAGAGACAGAGGCAGATGGATCTCTGTGAGTTCAAGGCCATCCTGGGCTACATGAAGCAGTCTAAAAGAGCAACCGAGCATACACTTTTAATCCCAGCACTAGAGAGAATATAAGGAACAAGCTCAGTGTGGTCTCAGAAAGCAATCTGAGATTTGGTGAAGAACAGCGTAGTCTGGAGATGCAATCTGAGGTTCAGTGGCTTGCCCCTTAGGCCTGATCATCTCTGATCTTCAGCTTGAACCCCAATATCTGTCTCTGAGTTTATATTATTTCTGCTACAAATTGGCACCCAACGTTAAGGTATGAATTCATGAAAAAGCTGCTTGCTGGCTAGGAGCACCTGGGCTCCAAATGCTACAGGACTTACCTGCCCTAGATTAGGTGGCTTTGCCTTTAGGCTGCTCCTGCCACACGTGTTTCCTACTACTGATTCCGTGTGCAGTTTTTAGACAGCAGTGCCCCGTCCCCCCATCCTTCCTCCTCACTGCCATAGGCTGAAGGCTTTCCCTACAGCCCCTCTCCATGGTCTGCCACTCTCAGCTCACAGCCAAAAATTAGTTCTTGGATCATCATTCACTTACACTGTTGGCAGATTTGGTAAGACAATTGGGAAAGAATTAGTTGAGAGAGTTTTTCCCACATTAAGTATTGGAAATACTATAACAATGGAGTTAGGTCTTTTTATGATTATGCAATGCATGATTTAAAAATGAAACAATTAAATGAAGTGATAATAAACCGGGATTGGCATAATATTATCATTTTGATAATCTTTGTTGTTGGTTTGATAATTCTTGGTTTAGCTCTAAAAAAGTTGGTTGATATGAATGCCAAGACACAGCCTTAGAAAAACTTATTAAAGCAGATCATAGAGATGTTCAAATCCAGACAGAGGGATTTGATGGAGAACCAATTTCAGCATTGCATTATAAGGCTAGTGAGGAACAGAATAATGTTTTTCAGACAACCAACCTTAATATAGCAAGTAACCTTACAGTAATTGTCAAATGATAGAGGCTCTATAAGAGCTAATTGGATTCCTGTGCCAATGCTAGATTTAAAGAGATTCAACGATATGGTAGTCTCATAGAGCTTGCATTCATCATTTGTGAAGCTGATGTTAAACTTGTAGCCATTTTGTAATCGAATTATGCCTAAAGACTGGATAGACTTGGTTAATGCTTTCTTAGAGCCTGGTTCACAATTATAATGAGGTACCTGGTTCAGAGAAGAGGCTAAGATCATTAAACAGTGGTGTAAAGTTAGAGGGATGGAAATTTCCCAAGATAAAATTCTTGGAGATGGAGATTATGCTGATATTCAGTCTCTATATGATGACCATTCCCTGACTTTATGCCACTCAGCAGCTTTGAATGCTTGGGACAGAATTGGAGAAGTTGGAAAGAAAATTGAGTCATTTACTAAAGTTATACAGGGCCCTAAAGAAGCCTTCATGGAGTTCTTACAAAGATTAGCATCAGCAGCAGATAAAATGGTACTGGATTCAGAAGATAAAAAATAATAATTGAATCTCTGGCTTTTGAAAATGTTAATTCTCAATGCAAAAGGATAATTAGGCCTTAAGGCAAGGTTAGCACCTTTGGAGGAATAGATCTGAGATACAATTTATATTGAATCTCATGATCATGATGATGCATGGATAGGAGAGGTGATTTTAAGAAGTTTGAAGAAAAATTGAAACATCAAGTGAATCAACTGTGGTAAACAAGGTCGCCTTAAAAGGGATTGTAAACAGGTCATTCCTAGAAGCAATGCTTTTTCTAAACACAATGAGAACACACCACCCTTCTGGATTATACAGAAGGTGTTGCAAAAGCAGAAATTGGACTAATGAGTATAGATCAACAAGAGACATTCAAGGCAATACTTTGTCATCAGGAAACTCGTCGAGGGGCTTCTTGCAGACCGCTACACCAAATCTGGTTCAGTCATGGAAATTTCTTCCCAGAGCAATTAAAGAACCTAATAACTATTGTAAGAAACCATACTATATCTTGGGGTAATGCTAACCAAACAAGTGAAAAACCTGTATCACAAGAACTTTGAGTCTTTAAAGAAAGGAATTAAAGAAGACACCAGAAAATGGAAAGATCTCCATGCTCTTAGATAGGTAGGATCAACATAGTAAAAATGACAATCTTACCAAAAGCAATATACAGACTTAACACAATCCCCATTAAAATCCCAGCACAGTTCTTCACAGACCTTGAAAGAATAATTCTCAACTTTGTATGGAGAGACAAAAGACCCAGGATAGCCAAGATCTGGAGGCATCACCATCCCTGACTTCAAGCTCTATTACAGACCTATAGTCCTGAAAACAGCTTGGTATTGGCACAAAAAATAGATAGACCAATGGAATCAAATTGAACACCCTGACATTAACCCATACACGTATGAACACCTGATCTTTGACAAAGAAGCTAAAATTATACAATGGAAAAAAAAGAAAGCATCTTCAACAAATGGTGCTGGCATAACTGGAGGCTGACATGTAGAAGACTGAAGATAGATCCATGTTTATCGCCATGTACAAAATTTAAGTCCAAATGGATGAAAGACCTCAACATAAATCCAGCCACACTGATCATGTTAGAAGAGAAAGTTGGAGGTACCCTTGATGAATTGGTACGGGAGACCTCTACCTGAACATAACTCCAGTAGCACAGACACTAAGATTGACAATTAATAAATGGGACCTCCTGAAACTGAAAAGCTTCAGTAAGGCAAAGGACACAATTCAGCAAGACAGAAAGGCAACTGACAGATTGGGAAAAGTTATTCACTAACTCCACATCTGACAGAGGGCTGATCTCCAAAATTTACAAAAGAACTCAAGAAGAAGCAAGTCTCAAAACACCAAAGGATCCAATTAAAAAGTGGGGTACAGAACTAAAAAGAGAATTCTCAGTAGAGGAGTCTAAAATGGCTGAGAGACACTTACAAAAGTGCTCAACATCTCTAGCCATCTGGGAAATGCAAATCAAAACAACTCTGAGATACCGTCTTACTCCTGTCAGAATGGCTAAAATCAAAAACACCAATGACAGTTTATGCTGAAGAGGATGTGGAGAAAGGGGAACACTCCTTCACTGCTGGTGGGACAGCCAATGTAGAAATCAGTTTGGAGATTCCTCAGGAACATGGGAATCAGTCTACCACAAGACCCAGCAATTCCACTCTTAGGAATATACCCAAAAGATGCACATTCATGTAACAAGGATATCTTTTCCACTATGTTCATAGCAGCATTATTTGTAATAGCTAGAACCTGAAAGCAACCTAGATGCCCCTCAACAGAAGAGTGGATAGAGAAAATGTGGTCCATTTGCACAATGGAGTACTATTCAGCAGAAAAAAAAAACAATGAAATCTTGAAATTTGCAGGCACATGGACGGTACTAGAAGAAACCATCCTGAGTGAGGTAACCCAGTCACAAAAAGAGAAACATGGTATGTATTCATTCATATATGAATTTTAGGCATGAATCAGGGGAGTGCCATCATACAATGCCACTGCCACAGAGTCTGGGAAACAGAATCTTCATCCAGCAACTGATGAAAGTAGAGGCAGACACCCACAGCTAAACAATGAATTGAATTCCTGGAATCCAGTGACACAAAGGGAGAATTGATGAGCAAAGGGATTAAGACTGGGCTGGTTTAACCCACAGAAATAATTGACCTGAATAAGGGGGAGCTCTTGGACCCCAGAATGATGGCTGGGTGGACAGCATGGAACTGACCCAGACGCCCTGAATGTGGGTTTCAGTGAGGAGGCCTAGGTAATCTATAGGGTCTTGGGTAGTATTTATCCCTGGCATACAAATGGACTTTGGCTGCCCATCCCGCAATGAGGGATGCTCTCTCAGCGTGGACTCTTGGGGGAGGGTCTAGGCCCTGTCCTGGATGAAATGATCGACTCTGGAGATCCTCCATGGAGGGCCTCACTCTCCCTGGGGATTGGAGTGGAAATTGGATGGGGGCCTGGGGGGGCTTGGGGGGAGGGCAGTGAGGAAGGGAAGGAGAGGGAGCTGGGATTGCCATATGAAGCAAGCTTGTTTCTAACTTAAATTTTTAAAAAAAAGATTTATTTATTATATATACAGTAGTCTGTCTGCATGTATGCCTCTAGGCCAGAAGAGGGCACCAGATTTCATTATAGATGGTTGTGAGCCACCATGTGGTTGCTGGGAATTGAACTCAGGACCTCTGGAAGAGTAGTCAGTACTCTTAACCTCTGAGCCATCTCTCCAGCCCTCTAACTTAAATTTTAAAAAAGGAAGAAGGAAAAAGGAGAGAACAAAAAATTCAGGAAAAACTACAAAGTATTTTGGCAATCTTCTGTGAATAAGCAAAGACCAAAATTAGAAATATGATAAATGATATTGCCATTGAAGGTCTAGTAGACACAGGTTTGGATGTGACAATAATTTCACCAGAATCTTGGCATCCAAATTGGTTTCTTCAGGAGGTAAATGTTCAGCTTTTTAAAAATTGAAACTTTATCTCAGGTAAACAGAACACAAGATGGGTTGAATGTATAGGGCCAGAAGGAGAGAGAGGAAAATTAAAACTATATGTTGCTAACATAGCAGTGAATTTGTGGGGGGGGGTGTGATTTGTTGTAACAGTGGAATACTCAGATTCATCTTCCCCCAATCTTAGTAACAAACCATAAATTAGCATATAGCATATATGTCTGAGAAAAATGCTAGAAGGTGTTATAAAGAATAGTCACTGACCACTCAGGTTGTATAAGAACAGGGCATGCTGCTGATCTTCCATAGCCACCAATAGCCATACCTTTAAAGTGGTTGACAGTCAAACCTTTATGGGTTGCACATTGGCCTTTAACAACAGAAAACCTGCAACCTTGACCTCATACAGGAGCACCTTAATGCTCAGCATATTGAGGAATCAACCAGCCCTTGGAATTCTCCTGTATTTGTTGTTAAAAAGAAATCTGGAAACAGATCTAAGAGCTGTTAATAAGTTGTAATTCAGCTAATGGGCTCTCTATATTCTGGAATTCATTTGCCTTCTGTGTTGCCTAATTGATGGCCTCTTATAGTTATTGATTTAAAAGATTGTTTCTTTAGTATACGTTTACCGAAAAAAAAGACTGAGAAAAATTTGCCTTCACGATGCCTACTTATAATAATTCTCAGCCTACTTAGAGATATCAATGGAAGGTTCTCTCAGAGGGAATGTTAAATAGCCCTACCCCAATCCAATATTTTGTATGACAGCCATTGGAAATAATATGGAAGCAATTTCCTCAATCTATAGTTTACCATTACATGGATGACATTTTACTATCTGATTCAAATGTAGATATTTTAGAAAGAATGTTTGAAGAAGTAAAGAAAATTTTGCCTTGTTGATGATTACAAATTGCTGCTGAAAAAGTACAAAGAGGATTCTATCAATTATTTAGGGTATAAAATAAGTTTACCAAAAAATTAGAGCCCAAAGGTGCAAATTAGGAAAGATCGATTGCAGACTCTAATGACTTTTAAAGATTGATAGGAAACATTTCCCATCTATGTCACATTATTGGGATAAAACCTCATCAACTGATCAAACAAAACTTTAGATGGTGACAAAGACTTAAATAGTCCCAGGGCATTATCAGCTGAAGCTGAGAGAGAATTGGCTTTGGTAAAAGAGAAATTGAAGATTGTACATGAGGATCGTGTGGATCCAAAGCTTAAATGCATTCTAGTCATATTACCCTCTATAAACATCCCCCTATAGGAAAGATAGTATTATAGAACGGATCTTTTTACCACACAAACCAGGTAGAAAAAACTAAAAACTTACATGGAAAGTTTGTCAATTAGCAGGAATAGACCCTTCAGAAATTATAGTACCTTTTTCTAATGATGAAATTGACAAATTACGGGCAGAAAGTGAACCCTGTCAAAGAGCTTGTAGTAATTTTTTTTGGAGAGATTAATAACAGTTATCCCAAAAGCAGGAGAATTATACTTATAAAGAAAACTAATTGGATCCTTCCTCGTGTTGTATGGGAATTGTCAATATCTGGAGCCAATAAATTCTGATGCAAATAAATAAGAAAAGGCAGGTTACAAACCAGAAAATTTAGATATTGTATATCTAAGTCCTTATAATATAAAAGTCAGAATTATATGCTATTCTTAAGGTGTTAATGGATCTCAACATACTCACTGATTGACAATATGCAGAAAGAGTTGTTTTGCGTATTGAAACCACTGAATTTATACCAGATGAAATAGAATTGACTTTATTATTTATTCAGTTACAAGTTATAACCTGGAATAGAAATCATCTCATATATATAACACATATCCAATCCCTTATGGGTCTGCCAGGCACTCTAGCACAAGGTAATGATGAAATTTATCACCTATTTATAGGAAATGTGCTAGAAGCCTCAGAATTTCATGAAAAACACCATGTCAATAGCGAAGATTTGAAAAAAGACTTTTTCTTTACATACATGGCAGCAAGCCAAGGAAATTGTAAGGAAATGTCCTTCTTTATACAACTAAATTCCACTGCCTGCAGGAAGTAACCTAAAGAAAGACTACTCAAAGGAGTGAAATCTGGCAGATGGATGTTTTACATTTTTTAGGATTTGGAAAATTAAAATATGTACACCACACCATTTATACCTATTCAGGTTTTCAATGGGCAACTGCTTTGAGTTTGGAAAAGGCTGAATCAATAATCACAACATTTGCTAGAAGTTTTGACCTTCATGGGTATACCTGTACAAGAAAGAGCAGACAGTGCTCCCGCATATGTCTCTAAGAAAATGAAACAGTTTTTTTTGCTTATTATAATGTAAAGCATGTTATAGATAATACCACACAATCCTACAGGGCAGGCAGTCATAGGAAGATCCAATCAAACTGGAAATGAATGCTAAATAAACAGAAAAGGATGATAAAGAATCCCAGAAATAGATTACATAGTGCTTTTTTAACTTTGAGGTTTGTAAATGCTCATGAGAAAGGAACAACAGTTGTGAGAGACATTGGATAATAATAATAATAATAATAACAACAACCTATGGAATTAAATCAGCTGGTATATTTCAAAGAGGTGTTGACCTCTGAATAGAAACCAGGACATGTGTTACGTTGGGGGAAGGGGCTTTACTTTTGTTTCCACAGGAGAAAAGATACATGGATACTGTCAAAATTGACAAAGACTCGTTTTTTTACAAGAGGCACCTCTTAATTAGAATAGATTATAGTTCATCAGGCAGCATGGCAATTTAAACTAGCCTATAAAACTAACAAGTGCTTTTCATTTGATCAGATATAATTTGTAAAAAGGGACCCTCTCCAAAAATAAGATTGGAGAAGGGTTTTGTTTTTGTCTTTTCAGGAGAATAATGACATCCAGCTTTTATTTGGAATTTGAAGACCACTGGACAAATGAGATATATAAAGAAAAAGGAAAAATCATCCAGAAAAAGAAAATATCCCAAGAAAAGGGATAAATTGGCCTATTAGATTTTATATTTTCTAGCAATGTAACTTTTCCAGCGTTATGCCCCCTCTGTTAGCCTCTTTCTTCGTCTTTAGAAATAAAGTTACTATCTATGCACATTTGTAAAAATAGGTTTACAGTATTAAGAATGCATCCCTAAGATATTGTATATCTTCCACCTCTGGTTTTAAAGCTCTGTGAATGTAAGTAGAAGAAACTACTTGTGTTAAAGATGAGTATTGGTCATAATTTAAATGTTTATTTATTTGAGACAGTCTGCCATGTAGCTCAGGCTGGCCTTCAGCTAATTTTGTAGTCCTAGATGACCCAGCATTTCTGATTCTCCTTCCTCTACCTCCCATGTGTGGTAGTTATAACCATTTAGTTACAACCATTGCTTCTGGCATACTGAAGTTTTAAAAGTAGCATGCTGCCACCTAGGGACAGTGCCCTCACTATTCAATCAATTGTGAAATGTTTGTTCTTTGGCCTCCAGCACAGGCTTATATTTGGAATTAGTATCAGATGTTAGTAGCATTAAATTTTTTTTTGCTTGCTTTGATTTCCATTCCCCTTACCTCCTTTTAAAAGAGAAGTAAGCTTTCTTAAATTAAGCTGGCTGAGTTGGTTGCTTCGAGGTTGTTAGTCAAAGACCAACTCTCATAGCCTCATCTGATTTCTCTGATTCTTCCTTGGCTTCAGTCTTGTCTGGGGTTGCAGCAGCAGCAGAAGCAGCAGTGGTGGTGGCAGCTGCCTCAAATGCAGATGGATCAGTTAAGAAGGACTTGACCTTTTAAGCAAGTGTGAAGGTGGACTGAGTCTCCACAGATAAAGCCAGGACCCACCTTTACCTGTTGATAGTAGAGTGTGGCACAGAGGAAACAGGTAACCAATCTACATACATACACTGGCAACCTTTCAGAAGCCAGAGTGCAGAGTCTGCTCTGTGATGTCAAGTACGTTGGGATTGCAAATACTGCCATTGTCAAACATCTGTTGGATGATCAGCCAAAAGAGAAGGAGGAGATACGTTTAGCTTGTTCAGCATTGTGGCTTCACTGGCTGCTACTTTGTCTCCAGTTTTTATCAGCTGCACTGAAATTCACTCAGAATTTCCTCTGTGATTTTAGTGGTAATATCTAAAGTCTGGAAGAAAGGTGTTCTCAGGCCCCAGACCAGAATTGTGGGCTGGTACAGGTACCTTACACAGGGCAATGGCACTGGCATGGGTGGTGACCCAGCACCTTAATGACCATTAGCATGTCCCCTAATCTCAGTGAGGTCCTCAAAACCCATATTCTCCCAGGTAAGAGACAACAGTTTCTTCAGATGTGGGTTGTTTTCCAGATGTCCCTGAATGACCTTGGAAATCATGATGTTCTTGCCCATTAACATCACAGCCTTCCCTCACAGAGGCATGCACATCTGCTGTATCTGTGGAGCCCACATTGTCTGCTCCCACAATGAAGCATTTTAGGTAATCATCCAAAAGTTGGATGATTTTAAGGAAGTAGTTGAACTTCTAGGCCACCCCGTCTTCCTTGGGCATCACAGTGGTACATCAGGGACTGCCACACAGCGTTTAAAGATATCACTTTAAAGAGGATGCCTGTTGAGCCTTTTTGTTTGTTTTTTTGTTATTCTTCTATTGTCATGTTCTTGAGTAAATCTAGAATTCCTCTCTTCCCAAATTAACTGGGTGCTTTTGTTTTTATTGATTTTCCTTTTGAAATTTTGCTAGCTTGGAAATTTCTATTTTAAAAGAGTAAGAACTCCAACTAAATATTCACTTAAGAATAAAACATTAGGTTATAAATGATGAAAGCTAACATTACAAATCCTACTAAATTAGAAAATATAGTAACATTTTTAACTACAAAAACTTAGATCGCTCCTTTATGGAGTGGCATTTAAGAAGTTATTCTTCATTGTGGTAAAGTACATGTAATATGTAGTATCTAAACTATTTTTAAATGCACAGTTTTGTAATCGTGTGTGCTTCTGTTTCATTGTAGAATCATCGCTACCTCCCATCTCCTGAATGCTTTTCATTTTAAAGATATAGCAGTAGTTTCCATTCATTTTTCTGTTTTTGATTGTAGTACTTACTTTATATAAGTCAGTTGATCTCAATCTGTCACAGCCCCTTTGGGGGTAGCATATCAGATATCCTGCACATTAGATATTTACATTTCTATTCATAACAGTAGCAAAATTACAGAAGTAGAAATAATTTTATGATTTGTGGTTACCACAACATGAGGAACTGTATTAAAGGGCTGCAGCATTAGGAAGGTGGGGAACCACTGATGTAATTGGAAGTAGAATATTTATCATTTTTGATGGGTGTATTTTACTCAGCATAACATCTCAAGGTTACTCTGAATTGTAGCATGTGGTAGAATTTCCTTTCATTATGTAGTTATAGACCATGTTTCACTTATCCATTTAGTGAACTCTTAGGTTGCTTCTTCTACCTTTTGATTGTTATATAGTACTTCTGTAAACATTGCTGTCTAAATATCTTAAAGGCTTTCAGTTTTGGTAATATGTTTATTTTTCATTGTTTTTTGTTTGGTGGTAGTTGTTTTTCAATGCTGAAGCTCAAAATTAGGTACTTACTCTTAATAGGTAGGTAGTCTACCACTGAGATACAGACCTAGACCCCTTCTGCCGTTTTAAGTAGTAGCTATCCAAATATGTGTGAATGCAGAGCGTGTCATGATTGCAACTTCTCAATGATCAATCATAGTCACACAGAACATATTTTTAATGTGCATATTGTCCACTTATATACCTTTGCAGAAATCTTCATTTGAGTGTAGTTGTACATTTTAAATTAGACCTTTTGTTTGTTTTTTGCTGTGTCAGGGTTTGAAACCAGGGCCTCCTGCATGCTAAATATATTATTAGTGAACTACTCTCTCAGCCCTTCCTCCTTTTGTAGGCATTCTTTATGTTTTTTGGACATTAGACCTATAATATATATGACTTACTAATATTTTCTTATGTTGTGCTTTTTCTAGTCATTTTCTTGGTATTGTTCTTTGATTAACAAAAGGTTTAAATTCTGATGAATTTCATTTTTCCTATATTTTTTGTTGCCTCTCATTTTGGTGTTATTTCTTAGAAACTATTTCTCAGTTCATTGTCATGAAGCTTTCCCTATGTTTTCTTTTAAGAGTTTTATAGTTTTAGTTCTCATATTTAGGTCTGTTTAATTTTTGTTTGTGGTTTAAGATAAGGATGAATCTTTTTTTACAAGTGAATATTTAGGTTTTTCAGAACCATTTATTGAAAAGATACATTTTCTTCATTAATATCCTGTTGTTTACAGAGGTTTGTTCCTGCTAACGGCATGTGTTAGAAGCTTGATCCTCAATGTATTGTTGTGAGGTAGTTGAACCTTTAGGAGGTAAAGCCTGGTGGGAAGTAATTAACTCATTGTTAATTAGTCGTGAATGGACTAATGCTTTTCTGGGTTAGTTCTCTCAAGACTTAGGTCTTCTACGAGTGAGTTAGTCTTTTCAAGATTGGATTAGTTACGATGAGAGAGAGAGTTGCTCTAAACCAGGCCAGGCTCCCTTCCATATCTCTTTTGCATTAATGTTTTCTCTTTGCTGTCTCTTCCACTCCACCATATGGTGACATAATATGAGGCCCTCCAGAAAATAAATACATACTGACATATGCTCTAGAACTTCCCTGTCCTCAGAATTGTGAGCCAAAATGTTATATAGAGCACTATCCTCTGAGCCTAATAGCTGTCATTTTCATTAGAAGAGACCACTGAGACTGGGCATATTGTTAACATTCCCTCAAAAGGAGTGCATGGGAGAGTCTTTGAATCTTCTCCTGAGATTGCCTAGTGGTTTGAAATTCTACTCTAGTTGATGGCCTTGTGGTCTGAGGAGTTGTTAGAGTATTTAGCGGATAGAAGGTTAACTAAAGGAGAGACATGGCCTATGCAGCTGCAGGGAAGTCACCATTCATGCTAGGGTGAGACATTTAGGTGGTGCCACTGCTTTGGAGTCACTTACGCTCCTGTAGGTAATTTGCCATCCACACTTTGTAAATAAGCTCCATAAACTCATTGGTTCCCCAAGTTGAACTTTGGTAGAATTGTACTTTGGCTTGCCTTTGGAAGCCTATAAGGAAGAAGTAGAAGTTTATGTCTTCCGCAAAGCCAGTTAACTGCTTGACAAAGTATCCAAGCATAACAGGGTAGTGGTGGATGGTGGTGGTGCACACCTTTAATCCAGCACTTAGGAAGAAGAGGCAGGTGGATTTCTATGAGTTTGAGGCCAGCCTCATCTACAGAGTGAGTTTCAGGACAGCCAGGGCTATAAAGAGAAACCCTGTCTGAGAGAGAGAGAGAGAGAGAGAGAGAGAGAGAGGGAGGGAGGGAGGGAGGGAGGGAGGGAGGGAGGGAGGGAGGGAGGGAGGGAGGGAGGGTGGGTTTTTGAGTGGTGCTATGAACAATTGTTAAAACAAATGTTAACAATTGTTATAGTACTGTCTTCTAATTCATTTGTGCCTTTATTTCTTCTTTTTCTTGGTATTTTGTAGTTTTCATATATAGTCTTACAGTTTTCTTTCTTGGTTAAGTTTACTCCTATATACACTTTTTGACACTTTTATAAACTGAATTGTTAATTTCCTTTTGGCATCATACATTGTTGGTACTTAGCAACCCAACTGATTTTATTGAGTTGAATTTGTATTCTGTACCTTGCTAAATTTCTCTCTCTCTCTCTCTCTCTCTCTCTCTCTCTCTCTCTCTCTCTCTCTCTCTCTCTCTCTCTCTCTCTCTCGCTCTCGCTCTCTCGCTCTCGCTCTCTCTCGCTCTCTCTCTCGCTCTCTCTCTCGCTCTCGCTCTCTCCTGGAACTTGCTCTGTAGACCAGGCTGACCTCGAAATCACAGAGATCTGCCTGCCTCTGCCTTCTGAGTTCTGGGATTAAAAACTTGTGCCACCAATACCTGGCCCTTAAATTTGTCTTTTTTGTGTATGGATTGTTAGGCTTTTCTCCATGTAAGCTCAATATTTCTGCAAATGGAGATACTTTTACCTCTTCTTCTCATTATTTTCTTACATTGCATCTATGACTTTGATGCCTATGTGAAGCTACCATAAGTCTGATGCTAATGGTGAGATTTTCACTTATGCCATTGGTTATACTGAATATAGAATATAATGTATCCTTTTAGTCTTAGTCTGCTAAGATGAACAAAGTTCTGCACCTGCTGGCATCCTTCTGCATTTCCAAGAGTATATGGGGAGCTTTTCGGTGTTTTATGGGTCTTCTCCAGTTTGTACTGTTTTTGTTTTGGTTACCTTCTTTTCCCCCTAGTAGTTACTGATATTTCTGGCTGCTATATTATTAAATACTACTAGTAATTTTTTAAAAAGTGCTTTGAATAAAAGGCTGTTTGTAACAGTCAGGTTCTTAGATAAAATAAGCATGCTATGCAAGTAGGAATTTTTAGGTATCTTTTAGAATGATTAGATAATGGTTTATCTAGAATGTGGACTTTGAGGGAGCTTCATGGCTTTTGTTTTCTGATCCACTCATTGCAAGAATGTTTCTATAGCTTTCTTAATTGCTAGCATGCTGGCTGGCCAGCCTACTTGCCTGCCTGCCTGGGGCTTCCTGCCTGCTTGTCTTCCTTCCTTCCTTCCTTCCTTCCTTCCTTCCTTCCTTCCTTCCTTCCTTCCTTCCTTCCTTCCTTCTCCATTTTACCCCTTTTATTGAAAATAGATTTTTCCCTCATATAATACAACCTTATTATGGTTTCCCCTCCCTCTTCTCTTCCAAGTTCCTCCCCACCTCCCTTCCCAGAGCTACTCCTTTTCTGTCTCTTATTAGAAAACAAACAAACTTCTAAGGGATGAGGATAGAATGAGATAAAGCAAAAGCTAGCACATTGGAGTTGGACAAGACAAACAACCAGAAGTAAAAGAGCCCAAGAGAATGCACTGGAATCAGAGATCAATTTGTTAGAACATTCAGGAATCCCATTAAAAAAAAAAAGCTAACCTGGAAGCCATAATATATATACAGAGTACATGGTGCAGATCTGTGCAGGCCCTGTGCGTGCTGCCTCAGACTCTTGTGAGTTCATGTGACCCTTGACCATGTTGATTTAGAGGGCCTTGTTTTCTTGGTGTCCTCTACTCCCTCTGGTCCTTAAATTCTACCTCCTCTTCTTTGGTGGTCCCAAAGCCATGAGGAGAGAGATTTGATGTAGACATTCCATTTAGGGCTGAGTGTGCCAAAGTTTGTATAATGTCTGGGTGTGGGTTTCTGTTTTTGTAGGAGGAAGCTTTTCTGAAGATGGCTGAGCAAGGCAATGATCTATGAGTATTGCAGAATGTCATCGGGAGTAATATTATTGCTGCTTTTTTTTCCTTTTGTTTGTTTTAGAACAGTAGTATTTGGTTTTACCCTAGGTCTCTAGGCTATCTAGTCTCTGATTCTTGGTCACCCAAGCAGTGTCAGGTATGAATTCAATTTAATGGAGCAGGTCTTAAGTCAAATCAGATTTTGGTTGGTTATTTTTACAAGCTTTGTATCACCATTGCCCTGGCATATTTTGCAGGCAGGGCAGTGTTATAAGTCAAGAGGGTTTGAGGCTGGCTTGTTTATGTACTAGAGATTCTAGAAAGTAGGGATTAAGGCTCTATGTAGGCACCAGCTCGATTTCTCTATGTTCAACCATTGTGAGGTGCTGTCCTCAGAGATGTGGCCTTGTTGTCAGTTTGTGGAGTACAACCTTTAGTCTTGGCAAGAGCCTGAGTTGTTTGGGGATTCTCATGGGACTGACCCCTATAGTCAACAACTCAATTAGATGTAACACAACCCTGGTACTGGAAACTTCATTTGGTGACAAGAGATGATCAGTCGGGACTCTGTCTCCCACAATATTTGACAGTTTCATTTAGATCACCTTTGTGTATGTGTGTGTGCGTGTGTGTGTGTGTATGTGTGTGTGTTTGTGTGTGTGTGTAGCACAAAGATAGATATTGGGGTTCAAGCTGAAGATCAGAGAAGCAAATATTGTTAATTTCTAGTTTAATTCTCCTGTTCTCAGGGAACATACTTTGTATAATTTCAGTTCCTTAAGTATATTTAGTTTTGTTTTGTGTCCCAAAGAGGCAGGTGGATCTCTGAATTCGTGGCCAGCCTGGTCTCCAGAACAGCCAGGGTTATACAGAGAAATCTTGTGTTGAAAAAAATGAAAATAATAATATCCCAAGTGTCTGTGTTTCTTCTTGCTCTATTTCCTTTATTGCATTGTCTTTAAGGTCGAAGTTTTATGAATTTTTGAGTCAGGGAATGCCTGAAATGATTTTTTTCTCTAAATAATATGACCATTAGTTTTCTGGGCAAAGAATTCAGTATTCTCAACAATTTTCTTTCAGAACTTTGAAAGTACAGTTTCATTGTCTTTAGTAGCTATTATTTACAGCAGTATGGTGTTTTGTTTTTTTTTAATAGGTGGTCTATATTTTCCCTCCATGTGTGTAAAATGGAAAGTTGCAAAGAGCTAGGCACTTCTCACATGTCTGTAATTCCAGCAGTTTGGGAGACCGAGGTAGGAGTTCCAGGCCAACCTGGGTACATAGTAAGGCCTGACACCTCCCTTTTTCCATAAAAACAGATGTAGTAGTTGGTTGAAGTAGAGCAATCTTCACTATTGCCATTCCACAGTATTTTTTAAATAATGGAGAAAAATAGTGATTGAAATGAAAGTCTTCTCCCCACTTGTCCTTCTACAATATTTTTAAAAAACACATCAGTGAATAACATCCCATATTCCTTCCACCCTTTACATGCACAGATTTTGGATTGCAGTGTGACTTACTGAAACTTTTACCCATTAAATCTTCTCAGAGCAGTTCAAAATAAAGTTCTTTAGGGTGGTTTGTTATTTTAGATTGAATGTATATGTATATGTATGCATTACCTAATTTTCTTAATCTTGATGTTTTAAAGCTTGTAATTGTTTTCTGTCAATGTTTTAATTTAAAATGCATAATAGCTTAATTTTTTAAAGTTATACCATATCTTCCATTATTCCTTTTATTTAGTGATTCTTGTATTTTAATTCTATTTCTTGTATGAACAAATTTTAATTGTTTCCTATCAATGCTTTAATTTTAAATACATATTAACTTTCTTTTTATGCTATATCGTATCTTCTACTCTTTTATTTAGTGTTTTTTTTTTTTTTTTTTGGGTTTTAAACATAGATCTTGTGTGGACAGTAATGACCGCACGTTTCCGATTGCCTGCTGGCAGAACCTACAATGTCCGAGCATCAGAGTTGGCCCGAGACAGACAGCATACAGAGGTGGTTTGCAACATTCTTCTTCTGGATAACACTGTACAGGCTTTCAGAGTTAATGTGAGTATTTTATTTTCTCCTCCTCCTTGCCTTAACATTACCATGATCATCTCTGGATATTAGTCTGAATTTAGATTTATTTTAAAACCAAAACCATTAAGTTACAGTATAGTTTGAACATTTTTAGTTAAGGAAGTCTTTTTGATACAAGTTTATATCCAGTATGCCTGCTCATTCAAACTAGATGTTTTAAAAAGTGCTGCCCACTGACTGTTCACAAACAGCAGAGCATCCTAGTTTGTGAACAGATCAATAAACAGTATGTGGGTGGTTTTATAATGTGCATGACAGTGCCTGAAAATAATTTCTTATCCTAGATACCTTCTTAATATGTTTCACTAAAGCCTTATTTGTATTGCTTGTGAATACAACGTTTGTTAAAGATATGTAGTAAGACTGATCTCTGCGAGTTCGAGGCCAGCCTGGTCTACAGAGCGAGTTCCAGGACAGCCTCCAAAACAATAAATACAGAGAAGCCCTGTCTTAAAAAAACAAACAAACAAAAAACAAAAAGGAAACAAACAAAAAACCCTTTATTTTAATGTGCATGGGGGTTAAGTGGAGCACACATGCCACAGTATCAATGGTAGAGGTCAGAGGACAACTTTGTGGAACTTATTTTCTCATTCTACCACTTTTACATGGGTTTGGGGATCAAATCCAGAGTGTTAGACTTTCGAGGCAAGGAACTTTATCCACTTTACAGTCTTGCCAGTCTATTTACCTGTTTTTTAAGCTTAAGTTTTTCTGTGTATTACTTAGTATGTAACAGGATCATTAATTTATCTTTCAAAAAATCTTAAGTTTCATTTCACATTTGAAAATAAGTTGTGAAATATTGAAAATATTATTTATGAGATTATTTAACCCAACAGTTCAGTGTGCTGTCTGAAATGTTAGATTTTAAATTTCTTATTTTCTAGGTTGCCAAACAGAAATAGAAATTAAAGAGAATTCTCCTTCATAAAAATTCCTGATAATATAAATTATGTATCAATTGACAAAATGTCTTTTTGCTCCTGTTATAGACTCAGATCTTTTTTTTTTTTTTTTTGGTTTTTCGAAACAGGGTTTCTCTGTATTGTTTTGGAGGCTATCCTGGAACTCACTCCATAGACCAGGCTGGCCTCAAACTCACAGAGATCTGCATGCCTCTGCCTCCTGAGTACTGGGATTAAAGGCGTGCGCCACCAATGCCTGGCTCAGATCTTATTTTAAGTTAATATAAAGTTTTATTTTTTAATTGTAGTTAATATTTACTTAGAACTATTCTACAATCATATTTTTATATTTGTTTATTTTTGTTGTACTGGGGATTGAATCCAGGGCTTTGCACATGCAAGGCAAACACTTTGCCACTGCACTCTGTTCCCAACCCCTTTCTATTTTTCATTTTGGGACAGACTTTCATAAAGTTGTGCTGGCTGGCCTTGAACTTGCTTGCTCTGTAGTCCACACAAGCCTTGAATTTGGCAGCCTTCCTGCCTTAACTTCGAATTGGTGGTTGTCCTAAGGTTTCTATTGCTGTGAAGAGACAGTATAACCATGGCAACTCTTATAAAGGAAAACATTTAATTCAGGTGTCTCACTTACAGTTAAGAGGTTTAGTCCATGATCATCATGGTGGGACATGGTGGCGTGCAGGTAGACATGATGCTGGAGAAGGAGCTGAGAGTCCTACATCTTGATCCATAGGCAGTGGGAAGTGACCTGTTTGTCACACAGAGCATACCTTGAACAAAGGAGACCTCAAAGCCTACACCCACAGGGACAAACTTCCTCCAACAAGGCCATACCCCCTCTAACAAAGCCATACCTCCTGTAAGTGCCACTTTTTATGAGTTTATGGGGCAATTACATTCAGAGGACAACAGTGATTTTACAGATCTATATCAGCAGCCTAGTTAGTCATATTTTTAAAGAGAAATTTGGGAATTTCTTTCTTCTAGTTATTGTTTCATTAGTTAACAAATACAAAAATAGTTTTGAGTCATTAGGCTATTTACAAAGAGACATGACTCTCCCCCTGTGTGTGTGTGTGTGTGTGTGTGTGTGTGTGTGTGTGTGTGCGCGCGCGCGCGCTCCTCGCGCCTTATTACAATACTATTATTTCAGTAAATATTAAATACTGTTTACTAAGTGATTACTCTAGTTCTTCCTTCAGATTGATACATGAATTCCATTAAAAAGTTTTTATGTGGGGGAGCATGCAGAAAATCTCACAGGTCACAAGAAGCATCATCCCACAGAACTGGAATTATAGACAGTTGTGAACTGCCATGCCGGGTGCTGGGAAGTTAACTTGGGTCCTCTGCAAGAGCAACCAGTGCTCTTAACTACTGAGGCATCTCTCCAGCATCACATTAACTCCTTAAAAAATACTTTTTACACATAATGTATTACTTTAAAAGAAACAATTATAGCCGGGGTGGTGGCGCACGCCTTTAATCCCAGCACTCGGGAGGCAGAGGCAGGCGGATCTCTGTGAGTTCGAGGCCGGGCTGGACCGATAGCCTCCGAAACAATACAGAGAAACCCTGTCTCGTAAAACCAAAAAAAAAAAAAAAAAAAAAAAAAAAAAGAAACAATTATAGATGTAGTCAAGGGCATAATTAACAAAACTAGAGTTCAAAATTAGGGGTCCCTTGCTTCATTACTCCTTAGACATAATCAATATTCATTACTTACTACTCATTGTTCTGTATGTTTCTAGTCTTGTGAGCTTTTTTGTTTGTTTATTTGGAGAATGAGAATTTAGGTCTCAATTCCATCCCCCTTCTGTATACAAATACTTTTGTCTTCTTTTAAAAAACACAGTAGGTATGTAATAATATTTGGTTAGTTTAGCCTTTGTTTTCCCCAGAGGGGAAAAAAAAAGGCTCCAATTATCTATCTGGCTTGAGTTTGGAGAGCCCAACTACATGTCATCTTAGTGAGTGAGAGAAAGGGGTTTGAGTACTACCAACTATTCAGTGTGAAAACCTTCACTGCCTATTTTCAGTGCAGTAAAAATGAATTTTTCCTGATGTCCTTTAGCCCAGAGTTGAAGTTGATTTTCTTCAGAGCTTCTACCCCCAAATACCAAAAACAAGAAGCAGGAGTTTGGTGGTGGTACATGATGGGGAGTGGGGGTCGTGGAGACTCTCATCAACAAACCTTCTCAATCTTATGTCTTCTCTGGAGTTAATTTTTCAAAGATGATTTGTACTTGTGTTTCTAGAAAAATTGGCTTGTTCCTGGGTCTTTCTCACATTGCTAGCTTTGTTTTATCTTTTTAAGTTGCTTTTAATTTTAAAAATTTTTGTTAGTATTATCTGTTCTATGCTTTGTTAATCCCAAAGATGCTAGGAGAAAAGATCATAAATTATCATGGCCAAATTAATTAAAGCAAACCTTTTAATTCATGTACGTAGCCTGTGTCTCCCTACAAATGGGGTTCAAAGATCAGCATTGGATGTGAGGAAGACATTTTTATAGCTTAGGGGTAGAGGGTTTCCAAATAGGGGATTTGGCAGGCAAAATACATGGGGTTATAGGAGCAGAACATAAGCATAGCAAGTTAGTCATAACAACCTTTTGAAAGAAAGACATGATTACAAGGTAGTCATAACAACCTTTTAAAACAAAGTTAAGGTTGCAAGATGATTTTAAAATAAAGGTATGGTTGCTGTTTCCAGGAAAATCGTGGCATAGTCTAATCCTTGAGAAACAGAGCTTTAATCATAAACAGGAATAAGCCTACTTTGTCTTTATATGATAATATCATTTAACCCTAAGATGGAAGCTTTTTAGTAGCTGGTTCATTAGCTATTTTGTTATTTAAGCAAGCATTTTTGTTTAGACTCCCTCAAATTGATTTTCAACAGTGAGTGTCTGCTTTGAGAAATTTATTGAATACAAAACTTTTAAAAGTAAAATAAAGCTGGGTGTGGTGGTGTATGCATTTAATCCTAGTTCTTGTGAGGTAGAGGCAGGTGGATTTCTGTAAGTTCCACGTCAGCCTTGTCTCCATAGCAAGTTCCAGAACAACCAAACCTCATCTCAACCCTCTCCTAAAAAAATAATATAAAATCAGGTATTAAAATGGAAATGGTCATTTTAGTGTAAAACACATGATAAATTGTGAATTTTGAAATATATGAGAAATTAAACTTTGTATTATATGGTGGAACTTAGAGTCATTTGGGGTGCCCTTTTGACTGTAGTTGTTTATTATGCTTGAGGAAACTGTTAATCAGATTTATAGTGTGAACTGTTGACTCAGTTTTTTTTTTTGCCTATTGCATTTTCATTGGGCCAAGTGTAGTTCTTAGGTCTCTCTCATGTTATATTTGCAATATATTAATTTGTTACTGAAAATGAATTTACTTCTACTGAAAAAAATTCTGGTAGTTACCCTACTCAAGTTGGTCTACCTTTGTGCTAATGTTTGTTGAAGTATTTCCCTCCCTCCCTCCCTCCCTCCCTCCCTCCCTCCCTCCCTCCCTCCCTCCCTCCCTCCCTCCATTCTTTCCCCTTTCCTCCTGTTTCCCCCTTTCCCTTTTCCCTTCCCTTTCTCTTCTTCCTCTTCTCTTTTCCTTTTCCCTTTCCTCCCTTTCCTCCCTCCTCCTCCCCTTCCCTCTCACCTTCCTTCAAGTCCCCCTTTCCCTTTTCTCCTTCTTCTTCCCCTTCTTTTTTCCCTTTCCTTTCCTCCCTTCCCCCTCCCTCCATCTGTTTTTAGGTTTTAGAGATCTGTGTTCTCTCTATGTAGCCCTGGCTGTCCTGGAACTCAGTATGTAGACCAGTCTGACTTCGAACTCAGAAATGTGTCCACCTCTGCCTCTCAATTGCTGGGATTAAAGGCCTGTGCTTTCTTCCTTCTTTTTTTGAACAGTCTTGCTGTGTAATGCTAGTTGGTTTAGTACTAGCTATATAGCTCAGGATGGTTTTGAATTAATTTCAGTCCCTTCCTCCCTCAAGACTCCCACATGTACACCACAACTTGTAGTTTTATTTGTGTTTGTGTGTGTGTGTGTGCATGTGAGCGTGCGTGTGTGTGTATGTGTGTGTGTGTGTGTGTGTTGTATGGGTGTGTGAATGTATGGATGATTGTGCTTGCCTATGCATGTGTATGTGGAGGTCAGAGTTCAACTTTGTATCTTTTTTATCTGTAGTTCCCTGCCATATTTTATTTACTTTTGAGATAAAGTATTTCACTGGACCTGGAACTTGCCATTTCAAACTAGACTGGCTGGCCAGCAAGTTCCTCCCTAATCCTCCAGTATAAGGATTACAGAGGCAAGGCGCAATACCAGTCCTTGATGTGGCTGTTAGGGATTCAAACTCAGGTTCCTAAGCTTATGTAGCAAGCGCTTTACTCTGATCCAGCTTCTTGGTTCAGCTATTCATTCATTCATTCATTCATTCATTCATTCAACTATTTATCTATTCATTTATTCATTCATTTATAATATAAAGGGATTTAAACTCAGGTTCTTTACTTGTGTAGCAAGTTCTTTAACTCTGAGCCATCTTCCCAGTTCCATTTTATTTACTTATTCATTTTTAATGTGATAATATAAGCTTGTATGGATACTACAAGACAATCCTCAGTCATGTCATCCACTTTCTTTGGGTTTATTCTAACTGTATTCTTATTCTGAGCATAGGCTCTTTGGGTTCTTTTTTTTTTTGCCATAAAAAATTTGAGATTTAATCCGCGTTGCAATATGCATCAAAACTGAAGACTGAACAAAATGAGTGAGATAAAGGAAAACAAATACAGGATTCCACTTTTATAATATTTAAAGTAAATAATTGCACAGAACTAGAATTAGGTTATGGATTATTGCTCTTTGGGTTCTTAACTCATGCCTCAGATACACATCAGAATCTCTTGCCTCTGATTGAATCTGGAGTCCTCTGTCTTCCTAGAATCATGCTACCTCTGAATCTCTTTCTGTCCTAGAACACAATTGAGGATATGGCAGAATTTTTATGTAGATCTTTGTAGCTTTTTCTCTTTGCCCCTTTCTTGTCTAATATCCTACACAATTCAACTGCTTTAGTAGCGCCAATTATACTTTTAGCTTTACCACTCTAGCTAAGACTGCTTGCTACTCTCTTCTTGGTCAGTATTTTCTTATATGTTTGTTGAGGAAATGCCCATAAGAACAAAGCCAATGTAGAACTTGGCTCATCTGTTTCTTTTTTCCTCCAAGGATCATAGATTGTCACTTCTTTAAAAAAATACACACACAGACATACACATACAGGTATGTGTATATATGTATACACCCCATACATGTATCCAGTTTTTAATAGGTGTTTGTGGCAGGACAGTATTTTAGTACCAGCTACTCTTTCTAACCAAGAATGAAAGTTCTTATTGTTTTAAAATATAAGATTATGTCATTATATGAAAATGGATGATTTACTTGAAACATTTAATATATTCATGTGTTCACTGGTCCCTTCTTCATTTGGTCAAGATAGATAATTGAATGAGGTAGAAGGACTTGTCTCTCACTAATCCATACACACATTTTGTAAAATCAAAATGGTCGGAAATATACTGGTTTGATTAAGGGAGTAAAATGATACTTGATTTCCAAAGATGGAACCATGAGCAGCTGGGCCATTTGTGACTTGGTATTTTAGACTTCAACTAAACAGTCATTTACAGGATTTGAGATAAAACTTAACCCTTGTTGAGCTAGGTTTAGCCTTTGTTAGAAAAACATCTTTCCGTGGTGATCAACTGGTAACACTGAATTTTAACATTTTTGTGTTTTTGTTTACGTAGTCACCATCTTAAAACATTTCATCAGTATTGTTTCTTGTCTATAGTCAAAGTTTATATTAAAAACTTGATTGTTAAGTGTAGTACTTTGTGACTTACTCTGTGGTTTTTGTGTCTATGAGCTGGTATGTATATATATATGTGTGTGCAAGTATGTGTGTATATGCATGTGGAGGCTAGACATCATTCTTCAGTTCACCTTATGTAATACAGAATCTGTCACTGGGACTTGGTTACAGCTCTGTTAGTGTTACAGCTCTGAGCTTTGAGTGCCAGTGGCTCTCATTTCTTAGGGTTCACATCTCTGAGCTCTTAGGTAATAACTCTCAGCAGGTGGCATTAGACAGCTTTCTCTGCTTCTCTTGGCAAATCTTGCAGCTTTTCTAGCAGCTCATTCTTTGCTCTGAGCAGCTCACTGGAGCACTTCAGCTGCCCTCTGGCTGCTAGGCTTTTCTGGACCAGCAGCCCAGCAGCCCTGGTGTTAGCTGCTTTTGCTGCAGCAGAAAACATGTTAGGCATAAATTCATCTGAGCGATGCTTTGTCAGCTCCTATATTGAATACAGTTGACAATGCTAGGATGGAGGTCTCCACATGACCAAGTGAGGGTAAGAGGTAGGCTGCATATATGGGGATGGGGGGAGTAGGTCTACATATTTGCATTCTTCTTTCTGCTGTCTGCAGTTTCTGCACTGTCAGGCAGCCTGCACATACACTGTTGCTAGCTGTCATGGGTGGGAAGAGATTCTTCTTTTGACCAGAGTGGGAATATCTGCAATGGTGGCTGCATGGCTCAGCCAAATCTTTCCTACATTGGTGATAACTGGATTATGCAGCAGACCAAGAGAGGTCTTCTGGAATGATCATGGGACATTCAAAGCTGTGGTAGCAGATGTGAAGTCTCCTGGAGCTGTCATTGGGTATGTAGAATAGCAGGAACTGTCAACAGCTTGGCCAGATCATTTAAAGGAATGACAGCACCTGTGATTTCTGTGGAAGCTATAGGCTGAAATTATAGTAGCTTCCTTTGAATGGACTCCAGGAATAATGGCAGTGTCTGTCCTAGCCCAGATATGGTGGAACTCCTGGGAGATATCAGCAGTGGCTCTGAACTTATCCCATTTTTATATGACCTGGGGCGTCTGTATCCCAGGGAAGGGTATACTGGTTGGACTCAACTTGATACAAGCTACAGTTATCAGAGAGGAAGGAGCCTCAGTTGATGAAATACCTCCATGAGGTCCAGTTGTAAGGCATTTCTCAATTAGTGATTAATGGGGGAGGGCCTCGCCCATTGTGGTTGGTGCCATCTCTGGGCTGGATTCTATAGGAAATCAGGCTGAACAAGCCAGGGGAAACAAGCCAGAAAGCAGCTCCCTTCCTTGGCCTCTGTATCAGCTCCTGCCTCTGAGATCCTGCCCTGTTTGAGTTCCTGTCCTGACTTCCTTCATTGATGAATAGCGATGCTGAAGTGTAAGCCAATAAACACTTTCCTCCCCAACTTGCTTTTTGGTTATGGTGTTTTGTGGGAGCAATAGAAACCCTAACAAGTTGGTAGCAGCATAGAGGGACTGTTGCTGTGACAGACCTGACCATGTTTTTGGGCAGATTGTAGAAGGGCTTTGGAAGTTTGGGCCAGAAGAATGTTAAGAGCTCTGTGGAATGTTCTGTGGGAAATTGAAAGATAACAATGTTGAGAGAAGTGTAGAGATGGAGGCCTGGCTTATGAAGTTTTAAAGAAAGTTTAAAGACTATTGGAGCAGTTTGCTATTTTGATATAAGATTCTGCATTCTGGTTAGCTGGGGCTGAAAAATCAGCTGTGATTAACAAGATACCAGAACTACTAAAGTGAAATCTTTGTATTACTGGTACAATTGATGCTGGTTAGCTGGCACTAATAAGTTAGCAGTGATTAAGAAGAGACCAGCATCACTGAGGTGAAATCTTCTGAAAAGTGTTTTCTGAGAGCACAGAGAAACTGTGTTCCAGAGGCAACTAAGGTTGTACCTCATTCTGGCAGCCAGACTGTGTATAAGAGTTACCCAGGTAGTACTCATTTTGAAGGCATGATGGTGTCATGGAGAGCAGCTTAGGCTTGGCACCGTGAGAAGTCAGGAGAGGCGTTTGGTGAAGGTGCAGCCTCAGTGGCAGTTGAAGACCCAGGACTGAAGACGTAATGCAAAGAAGTTGAGGCTTGGCACCATGAGGAGAGTCTATAAGAGGCTATTAGTGAAAGTGCAGCCCAGTTGCAGCAGAAGACCCCAGAGTTTTAGAGATGCCAGTACCATGGGATGATCACCAAGAACAGCACCAAGATCATCAGTGGAGTGGAACCAGCCTGAGCCTAGCTGTATGTGCTGTAGAGAGCAGAGCTGGAGAAGTGACTCAAGCTCCTTGGAGGAGCCCAGAAGACTAAGTGAATGTCAGATAATTGGACATTGAGTTATTTATGCTACTAGAGTTTGATTTTGCTTGGTTCAGATTGTGATGGTGCCCTGGTTCTTCCCTCTTGAAGAAGATACTTAATTTTGATTTTTAAAGGAGCCCACAAATGAAAAACTTGAACTTCTTTTAAAGAGATTGGATATTTTAAATACTGAAATTTTGATATGTTTGAATTTGTAAAGACTGTGGGACTTTGAAAAATATGATTTTAATGTGAGATATTGGGGATGGAAAAGAAAGGAAGGGTTGTGGTTTAATAGTGATGTTTGTGTGGGGTTAGCAGTCCAGTGGCCAAGTGTAAAAGAAGGCCTATTCTTGTCAGTGAAGGCTATTCTCCTCCCTCCTGCCAACCCCAATAGCTTGGGTTTTTAAAATGAAGTTAAGAACATTTTAAAAACAACAATGCAAAATGTATCACCCACAGAAAATAAAAACTGATTACTTAGAGGACCAAGACTCTGTAGTCTAACATTTAAACGTAATCTGCCGAGCACTTATTCTTTAGCTAATCCCCCTGTAAATGAAAAGTACTCAGTTGGGGGAGTTGGGCTGCTCTTGATATGGCTCACTTCCACATGTTGAAACAATGCTGGAATTTGCTTATATGTTTATATTCATTGTATGTACATATATTGCTTTTAAATTCTTTGTTCTTACACACATTCTCCCCCTCCTCTCTCTCTCACACACACAAACACACATACACACATATGTATGTATGATACATGCATGCAGAGTTCTTATCTGGTAACTTTTTTCCTCCTCATTGGCAATTTGTTATAGTGATATACCTTCCTTTTAAATATTGTTCTTGGTACTGTTTTCTGACTTTGTTTTTCATTACTCCTTTGAAGTCTACATATATTTAAATATTTATTTTATGTGTGTGAATGTTTTTGCATACATTTAGAATATGTCTGTGTACTGAATTCATATCTGGTACCCTTGGAGTCCAGAAGAGGGCATTGGATACTCTACGAGTTGATGGTTATGAACTGCCATGTGGGTGCTCAGACCCAATGCAGATAATTTGGAAGAACGGTCATTGCTTTTAACGGCAGAACTATCTTTCTAGCACCTTAAATTTTAACATATTAATTTGTTTAGTTTCCACAAAAGAAAGCAACAGCTGCTATATATGAATAGTTAGCAATAGTATGGCATTTTCCCCCTCAATGTACAAACATTTCCTTTTTGTTTATGATAAACATCAGAGTTGATACTTTTGGCTGCTTCTTTTTGCAACTTAAAATTACTAAGTAAAAGGAGATCTGGAAGGAGATAGACACTTTATTCGTTGAATAACTACTGAATTTTAGCATTAAATTAGCTTGCATCTTGGATTCATTATATAATTTTTTCTTTTTATAGTGCTAGGTATCAAACCCTAGGTCTCATTCATGCTAAGCAAGCACTCTGCCACTAAGCCATACTATCACCATGCTACCATGTATCTTACATGTCACTTTGTTTTTAGATTTTTAAATTTTATTTTATGAATATAGGTATTTTGCTATGAATGTATAGTTTCATATGTATGCCTATGGCCCGTGGAGTTCAGAAGTGGTCATTGGAGTCCCTGTAACTAGAGTTTGGGATGGTTGTTAGCCACCCTGTGACTGCTGGGAATCTGAGTCCAGATCCTCTGTAAGAGAAACAACTACTCTTAATCTAAGCCACTTTCTAGCTCCAATGTCATTTATTTTTATTATTGTATAATTCTTTTATTTCATTTTCTTTTGAGACAGGGTCTTGCAGTGTGTACCAGATTCGCCTTGCATTTGTGGCGATCTGTGATGGTTTCTTTTTAATACAGTCTACACTCACCTGAGAAGATAGTCTTGATCCATAGGCATTTTTGTGGTGGATTTTCTTAATTAGGTTCAATGAAGTGGGAAGTCTCATCTTGAATGCGAGTGACACTATTTCATGAGCTAGTCCTAAACTGAACAAAAAGGAGACGGAGAGAAGAGAACGCTCTTGACTTCTCCACAATGATGAACTATAACCAGGAATTGAAAGCTAAATAAGCCCTTTCTCCCTTAAACTGCTTTGGTTAGGGTGTTTTATCATGGCCACAGAAAGGCAATTAGTATACAATTGTGCCTCTGTCTCTTCCTCTTGAATTTTGGGAGTACTAGTATCACTACCATGCCTGGATTATATTATAATTATTATGAGAAAACATGTTTTTCTTAATCATTTATATATTGTGTGAAAAGTCTACTAGTTGTGCAAAAATTCCAGGATACCTACTTAGATCTGGTCTTGGATTATTTGCTATCTAGATATTAGACAGGTAGTTAAACATATAATGATGTCAAAATTAAAAGGTTCAAGTATTCTGAAACGTTGCTACAATAAGCAGTGTACAGGGATACAACATAGTATAATAAAAATTTGGGGCTAAGAACATAGGTCAGTGCTAGAGTTAGTGCTTGAGGTGGTAAACTTGATCCACAGCACTTGAAACATAATAATTTTTTTTGTCTGATGTGGTGGTATATACCTGTTGTAATCAGCACATAGAGGCTGAAGAAGAATTTTCAGTTCAAAGACTACAAGAATTATACAGAGTTCCAGTATAGCCTTGGCTACTGTCTTAATTAGGATTTCCATTGCTGTGAAGAGATGCCATTGTAGTTTTTTTTAAACTCTTTTCTCTTGGGGGCCCACCACTCAGCTCCCAGATAAACACGAGCACTTATTCTTGCTTAGGAATGCTTGGCCTTAGCATGGCTTGTTTCTAGCCAGCTTTTCTTAAATTATCCCATCTACCTTTTGCCTCTGGGCTTATCTTTCTCTAGTCTATATACCTTTCTTTACTTCTTACTCCATAGCTGGCTGTGTGGCTGTGTGGCTGTGTGGCTGTGTGGCTGTGTGGCTTTGTGGCTGGCCCCTCTTCTCTCTTCTATTTATTCTCTCTGCCTGGCAGCCCCACCTATCCCTCTTTCCTGCCTAGCTACTGGCCATTCAACTCTTTATTAGGACAATTAGGTATTTTAGACAGGCACAGTAACACAGCTTTACAGAGTTAAACAAATACAGCATAAAAGAATGCAGCACATCTTTGCATCATTAAACAAATGTTCCAGAGCATAAATGAACATAACACATCTTAAATTAATATTCTGTAATACACCGTGACTACAGCAAACGGTTTTCCTTTTAATTGGGTGGCCTACAGTTCAGAGGTTTAGTCGTTATCATCATGGTGGGTCGTGGTGGGACATGATGGCATGCAAGCAGACATGGTACAGGAGAGGTAGCTGAGAGTTCTATGTCTTGCACAAGCAACAGGAAGTAAACTGTGGCACTAGTTGTGGCAGGAGCATGTTTGAACCTCAAAGCCTACCTCCACAGTGACACACTTCCTCCAACAAGGGCAATTACATTCAAACTACCACTGTTACACAAACAAGCAAACCAATACATGACCCCTGGGATATGAAAGACTTAATTTGTATCTTGATCCACTACAGCTTCATCTGTGACATTGTCCCCATTACTTTTGGCCTTAATTTGCTTGCATATGAAATGGGAATAATATCATCTAATAGGGCTTTCAGATTAAATGAATGTATATATAGTACTTAATGGAGATCCTGTTAGGTGTTCTAGAAATGGAACTTTTTGTTGTTTTCATTTTTGTTTTGTTTTTTTTTTTCCTTTTTTTGGGGGGGGGGTGGGCAGGATTTCTCCTGTAGCTTTGGAACCAGTTCTGGTACCGCTTGTAGACCAGGCTGGCCTCAGACTCACAGAGATCTGGCTGTGTCTGCCTCCCAAGTGCTGGGATTAATGGCCTGGGCCACCACCACCCAGCCAGAACTCCTTTTTTTGTCCTTTTCCTTTTTTCTAACCTCTTTTCTCTGTAGTAACCAAATGCATAGATTAGAGGGAAGTGACCACTGAACCACCTTCAACTCTGACAGTTGCAATTTTGGAGTTTCCTAAAATCACACTGAATTTTTATTATTTCACAAACTTAGTGAAAGCCATTCTACTCTGAGTTTTATTACAGGGAAGGATTATATTGGACAGATTACAGGATAATTTGTATTTCTTTCTCATTAGAGTCACAGGTGTTTTATGTTCTAATTTATAAGATGAGGCTGTAATTATTCTTTTCCAGTTCAAAAGATGCATTTTATTTATTTGCGTGTGTGTGTGTCTGTGTGTGTGTGTGTGTATGTGTGTGTATGTGTGTGTAGATAGGTAGCAGTGGGGAGGTGAAAATATGAGCACCCTCATGTAATAGCATGAATGCAGAAAACAGAGTACAAGCCTCAGGAGTTGCTTGTTTGGTCTCCACTAGGTATGTCCCAAGGATTGGACTAAGGTTGTGAGGCTTGCTGACAATGCCTTTACAAAAGCCTTTCTGGCTTCCTTTACTTTTTTTGTTTTGTTTTTAAAGATTCTTTTTATTTTTATGTGTGGGCGTTTTGCATCCATGTATGCCTGGGCACCATGTACATGGAGTGACAGCTGCGGCTTTTAAAAGAGGGTGTCCAATCCCCTGGAACTAGAGTTATAGATGGCTGTGAGCTGTCATGTGGGTGCTGGGAATCAAACCAGGGTCCTCTGGAAGAGCAGTCAGTGCTCTTAACCACTGAGCCTTCTCTCCAATCCCCTTTTTTGTTTTTGAGAGAGGGTCCCATTATGTAGCCCAGGCTGGCCCAGAACTCATGGTATAATTCCCCTGTTGGTCTCAAACTCTAATCCTGCCCATCCTTCCAAGTGCTGAGATTATAGGCATGTGCTACTTACTACTTCTGGCCAATGACTCAATATTCTTAATCCATTTTATAATTGAACCTAATTTTTAGGTCATTATTTTCACTTTTCTATTTACTTACTTACATGTCTGTCTTCCATCTCAGGAATTAAGATTTTCATATTTAAAATTTATACTTTTGTTCTTGAATATAAATGAAATGCATATATAAATGTACTTGATGACAAAGTAGGTAAGGTGATTCTTGATATATTCTTATTTATATTTAGATTCTTGTCATCAAGTATCTAAATATATTACAATTGTGCCCTAGCCCTCATCCCACTGAAGATCTTTAAGTGATTATTGTCTAGCTAAGAAACCCAACAGTTTCATCAACAATGACTCCAAGTAATGTTTAGAGCTGTCAACCTCTTACTTTAAAAAAACCAATCTTGTTTCTTACCTTTCTAGTCACATCCTGTGTCTGCATCACCTGTTCCCTTTTTTTGTTTGTTTGTTTGTTTTTTCAAGACAGGGTTTCTCTGTCCTGGAACTCTCTCTGTAGACCAGCCTGGCCTCAAACTCACAGAGATCTACCTGCCTCTGCCTCCAGAGCACTGGGATTAAAGGCGTGAGCCACCAACACCTGATCACCTGTTCCTTATGTACTAATAATCCTTGAATATTTTCTGTTGAATTTTTTTTCTTTGATTTTCACTTTTTCTTGCTAGGGATTGTATTTATTGCCTCATGCCTTGATGTCTTCCCATAACTCCAGAGGCTGTGTAGGAAGCAGAGGAGAAAAGGGAAATTGGCTGGAGTTAAGCCAAGATATAACCCAAATTACATGCCCCTAGGTATCTGCTTGCTCCAGAGAGGTCCCACCTCCAACCCCCCCCCAACATTGTGACTGTAAATTACAGGATAATTTCTTTGGTTAGTTAAGACCCCTAACTTACAATCCATTCACTTCTCCACAGTCTTGTCAACTGGTAACCAAGTCCCCAATATGAGAGGATATGAGGAACCCTGGGTATGGTGGCTTATGCCAAGTGCTGGGAAGATAGTCAGGAGGACTGTCTCAAATTCCAGGCCAGCCTGGGCTACAGAATCTCAAAATAGTCAAAGAAGATATAAAGGATAGTACATGTGTATGCTAGTATCTCTTAGATGGTACATGGAGTAATGTCCTAGGCTTCCAACTATCTAAATTTCCTTCTTGTCAATTATAGTAATCTCCACTTTTTCATTTATATACATTTACCTATTTTAAGTACTAAATAAAAGTAAATCATATAATATCTGTCCTTTCTGTCCAACTCAGGTCATCAGGTTTGGCAGCAAATGCCTTTACCCACTGAGCTATTGCTCTGGCTCAGAAATAATTTTTGCTTTGAAGTATAGCATATATACAGTAAAAACCTAACCTTTAATATAAGATTGAGAAGAAATAATCTATGAAGTTGGTTGTGAAGATTTTCTGAACTGTGGTGTAGAGCGGTGGTTCTCAAATTCCTAACTCTAATGCTGAGACTCTGTACTACAGTTCCTCATGTTGTGGTGACCCCAATCATAAAATTATTTTCATTGCTACTTCATAACTGTAATTTTTCTACTGTTATGAGTCCGTAATGTTTTCTTATGATCTTAAGTAACTCCTGTGAAAGGGTTGCTTGACCCTCCAAAGGGTTGCAACCCACAGGTTGAAAACGGTGGTGGTATCAGTACTTCAGCTGCCTTTGTACATTCTCCATGGCACTGTATTATTCATCTTATGTGTAGTCTTGTTTGTCTGCTACTGTAGATTACCTTTGTTTTTGAATGTTGAGCTGAAATGTATTAAAATCGTCAACAATTTTATATGTGATTTTTGGTTTCTTCTCTTCCAATTACTATATAGTATTCCATCTGTAGTGGCTAGTATCCAAAGATGACCCTATCCTCTGTGAACTCATGTTGTTCATTATAAATTTTGAATTTTGGCTGGCCTTTGTGAATTGCTTTTTAACCTTGTTGGCAAAGTTCCTCTTTGTGATTTCTGGTCATAAGAAGCCTGTTTCCACTTTAAGAAAGGATACAGTTCAACAGGGTGGGGTGGGGTGGTAGGAGGGTATATGGCAGCAGGAGCATGAGATGTCTGGTAACCATACTGTGTCTGCAGTCAGGAAGCAAGAAAATGAGTGCTGGTGCTTAGCTTGCTTTCTCTTTCTAATTCAGCCTTGAACTAAAGCCCGTGAGATAGTATCACCCATCTTAGAATGGATCTTTCTGCTCAGCCAACCTTGTGGAAATGACCTCACAGACACTCCCAGAGGTGTGTTTCTAAAATAATGCTAAATGTACTTGAATTTACAGTGAAGAGCAATCATGTCAACACTAAGGTTTATTTCAAGTATACAAGAAACTATCTTCTATAGATAGGATTGTATATCTATTTATGCCAGTGTAGGCTGGTGGATGAGACAGGGTCCTGCTATATAACCTAGGCTAGCATTAACTTCTTTATGCTCCTGCCTTGAGTCTTCTGGGATTGCAGGCTTATGACACTAGACTTGGCTGCCTGGTGTATTTTACTTAGTATAATGTTTTCAAGGTAGCATGAAATATTTATCAGAACTTTTATTCTTAGATGATGCCCTGTTATGTGTATACTGTTTTGTTTATCCATATTTGATCAACAAGTTATTTTTGTTTTTTGCTTATTGTAAATAATGATATGAAGATACCATACACTGCTGTATGAATTTTGGTTTTATTTTCTTTGGAGTATTTATAATCAACTCCTGACAGCATTATACTAGAGTTTAGTTACTTTTGCTATTTGACAACCTTTTCTCTTTTGACGGTTTTCTCTCTTTTGAAAGTACAGCACTCCTTGGAGGTATCAAGTTGTAGTGTAGGTATTAAGTGGTGTTGTGGGAATATTGGGGTATCTTTGAGAGTGATGGAACCTTTCTCAGTTCTTAGATGAACTTAACTAGGGAGCTGGCCATTTGCTTTTTTTTTTGTTGTTGTTGTTGTTGTTGTTGTTTTTTCCCTTGTGATTCTAAAGAGTGAAATTTATTGACCATGGAGGGTAGGTTTATAAAGAAGTATTTATTATAGGGCACTTAAGACAAGAAGAGTTCCTGTACAGCATGTAGGGTTCCCAGGACTGGGATACCACTAAGCCTCCCTGCCTTAGTGTTAGTAAAGACTTCACTGTTTGGATGAGGGAGAAGGAAGGAGGGAATGCACTGGTCACTTTAGTTCCTGTTCTGGGTGTTGAGGTGTCTCAAGTTTTAGTCATGTTCACAGTATGGCTTCTAGGAAAGGGATCTTTCAGAATGGGAATGAGATGAGGAGAAGCTAGGACCTCTTCTTGGCATCTGTTCCTCTGGAAAGGGTAAGGATTTCAACAGGCCCAAGGACAGTTCTGGATATTAAGCATAAAGAAACTGGTCATTTTTCTTTTAAAAATTGATTTATGCGTATGGATATTTGTATCTCTGTGTGCCCATGAAAGCCAGAAGAGGGTGTCAGATCCCTTTGAACTGGAGTTACATGGCAGTTGTGAGCCTTGTGTAACTACCTTGTTACATACCAGTTAAATTTTGTTATGACTTCAGTAAATTATGTATTTATCATCTTTTAGCATGGTTTTAGCAACACTTTTACCTTTTCTTTTCATTTGTAAGCAAAGTCAGTTTTATTTGGTAAAGATCTTTCCACATTTCTAAGGCTAATACAGCCCAAGGAAAAAACATACATACAGTAAAGTTAGAAGCATTCCAGGATAAGCAAGTCACTGATGCCTCTGAAACCTTTCTTCTTGTCACCTTTGTTAGGTATCTACTTCTACTTTTTAATAGGATTTTGATCCTCATCAAATGAGTGGTTCCTCCCATCAAAGCACTGATGCTGCTGAAGTGTGTGAGGGAATGAAGTTGTGAGCTCATAATGCTTGCTTGCTTTTCACTGTCCTTTCTCTTGCTTGCTAGCACTTACACACACCTTCATGCTCTGTCTTTGTAGTTAGCTCTGTGTTGATCCTCCTGTGTCTGACAACAGACATGAGGATGCCAGGCATCATGATTTCTTCTGGGGTATCTGAGCACTGCTCCTTAAGCTCATAAATGACAGAGATGCTCAATACCCATCTCTTGTCTTGTTCTAGATGCTTTTGCCCCCACTCAGCTTCTGTTTCATCATTATGTACTGGAACCAAGTGTGGTGAGTCATATTTAAACATGCCTTTTACAGATTTCTTCCCTGAAGCCTGAGACTGGCCCTTCTCTGATTCATCTTTCTCTTCATCTTTAGAGCTTAACTTGCTTAGCATATTGCTAGAATGGGGCTTAAAACTAAGTGGGTCACTCTCACTGAGGCTACCCATCTCTACAGTCTTGATTAGTTTGTCAGTTTAATACTTCAGTTTTTAGTCCAAGGGATGAAGTTTTTCTAAAGCCTTGTGAATCTCCACCAGCCTCAAAACAGCAGAGATCCTCCTGAGGCTTTGTCAGGATGAGGTGGCTCAAATCCATAAGGCACATGACAGCTTGTTTTTCACTTCCATAAGCTTAGACCCTTCTGTAGAGTATGTTTCAGCTTGAGCCATTTTTGTGTTCCTGCAGTTAAAATGCTCCTGGAGGGTTTCAAAAGTGATACTGTGTTTCACATGTCTGACTCCAGCAAAGTGCACCCTTTTCACAGCCCTACTTTTTCCATTTATTTATTTATTTATTTATTTATTTATTTATTTTTATTTATTACATTTGATTCCTTTGAGGTAGGAGCACTTATACCTGGAAGTCAGAGATTAAATATTTGCTTTAACATGTGGGTCCCAGTGATTGAATTTAGGCCATCAAACTTGATTGCAAGTGCCTTTCTTTGGTGATTCATTGAGCCAGCTCAGTCAGTGTTTTATTTCAAAATGCCATGTAGCTTTCTTTGAATGTTTTTCTGTACTGGAACAAAAAATTGTATTTTATTATTTCATGAGTCTATTGCTGCTTTGTATATGTTTGAAAAAATGCCTACTCAAATATCTTGCAAATTTTAACATCTTTTCTATTATTAAATAGTAAGAATTCTTTTTTATATTCTGGATATAAGCCACTAGTTACTAGGTTAGGTATGTGATTTTCAAATATTACCTTCCATTCTTCATTCTCTGGGTTATCTTTTCATGGTTTTGGTGGTTTCTTTTAATAGAAAAGTTTTAACCTTTGGATTCCAGCTGGTCAGATCTAAACAAAGCAAAACAAACAAACAAACAAAAAAACCACAGGTCCATGGTAGAATTTGAGTTATTTTTTTTACAAGATGTCAGGTAGGGATCCAATTTTATTCTTTTGTCCATGGATGTCCACTTACCCTAGCATCATCCATTGAAAGGACAATTCATTCCTGTCTGTATGTTCTTAGCTTTTGTAACAACAGATGTAATAGTTGATTTCTGGACTCCCTGTTCTTTCCTACTTGAATGTCTGTTGTTATGAGAGTATCACATCATTTTGATTTCTGTAGTTTCATAGGAAATTTCAAAGTTGGGAAATACAAGTTTTCCAGCATTATTCTTTTCTGTTTTTCATAAGTATGCATTTAAGATTGCTGTCTTGGGACTGGGGAGATGGTTCAAGTGACTAAAAACATATTGCTCTTGCAGAGTATCAGGTCCAGTTCTCAGCATCCATGTTGGGTGGCTTACAGCCATCTGTAACTCTTTCCCTCATTAACCTTCACTTAAATGCACACAAGCACTAGACATGTAGTTAAGAGGTTACTGTATTATTGGTGGATTTGGGACTTTTGTCATTTATATTACCTCTTTGTCTCTTAAAATCTATTGCTTTGAGGTCCTCTTTCTCTGATACTAATATAGACACACTTATGTTTCATGTTTGCATGGTTTATCTTTTTCATTATCATTTACTTTCACCTATTTGTATCATTATATGATATATCTAAGAAACTTAAAAATATATTTAAGTTATGCTTGTGTGTGTACCATTCAGCTAAAAAAAAACTCCAACACACAATAAAAATAAGTAAAACTTGAGTGCATATTGTACTGGGGCTTGTTAAAAAGCAAGCACTTTGGTTTTATCCCACATGTGCAATCTGTGAGTCCAAATAAAGCAAAAATACTTTATAAAAACATTCTATGAAAAGCCTGCATTCTAGATGGCAGCATTCTCAATGTAAGATAAAATAAGGGAAATATAGGAGAACAAAGAGGCTTTTCTGTTTCTATATGGAATCTAGATAAGTCATCCTGAAAATTTGTAACTATGACACTGTCTTAATATAAATCTGAAGTTTGAATTTTATACTGTTTACTGTTTATAGAATCCCCAAATTGATGAAACAGTAAAGGAACATGCTCTTTTAATTAAAAAATTAAAATTATATGTGCCTGGATATTTTGCCTAGATCATGTCTGTATATCACATATGGGGTGTTTTCAGAGGTCAGAAGAAGGTGTAGAGCACCTGGAACTGGAGTTACAGATGGTTCCAAAGCCACCATGTGGGTGCTGGGAATTGAACCGGATTCTTCTGGAACAGCAGCAAGTGTTCTTAATCACCACTTTAGTCCCAATGAACATAGTCTCAATGATGACTAGAAATGAGTCTCAGAGTTAATGTTTATGGAAAGGCAAGACCACAGTCCAAAAATTATAAGATACAAAAGAGAAATGAATTTCATTAATAGCAAGAGTTGGCAGGACTGGATTATACCTATTTTGACTTTCAAGTGATACAACTATAGAAATTTAAAACTTAAATGAGTAGGGGTATACAAATGTAAGACAATTGCAATTTATCCAGCACATCTAGGTATTTTGTAGCAGGACTTTTTATTATCTGATTTACCATATTGCCTAAAAAAGAACTTGGTATTTTAGAGTAGGCTATCCAAAGTTGTGATGAATTGTCAGCCTAAATACTGATTTTAAGTGTGAGGACTAAATATAAACAACCTTCTATTTTTAACAAAAGAAAAAGAAATACACACAGTTCTGGAGTCAGTAATCTCAGATAGCTTGTAACCCCTCCACTTACTACCTACAAAGTCATTGTAAGTCTGCATGGTCTGTGCCCCATCCTCTTCATTTCTAAAGCCTTAGAGCCCTTACAGTTATTTTGACAATAACAAAATCAGACCACATGCATTTATTAATAGGAATGTCTGGTGATAGTATTCAGTAAGTGTTAACTATTGTTAATATTATTATTAGAAATTTATCTATATTTAGCTTCTACATTAGGGTCTCCTTTTTCTATATAGAAAAGTTTTATGTAATTTTACCAACCCTAAAACTATGAGAAAGTTTCATAATACACAGAAATGTTTAGTTTTTAAAAAAGTATTTTGTATTACATCTTTTAATTTATTGTGTATGTATGTGACTGTGCCTGTGGAGGTAAGAAGACAACTGATGAAAGTCGATTCTGTCCTTCCACCATGAATTCAAACTCAGGTCATCAGCTTTGGCAGCAAGAACCTCTTTGCCATTAAGCCACCTCACTGGCCCTTCCTTTAAAAAAAGGTTCAGTTTATGCTTTTTTTTTCCACTTCTGTTTTATGAATGAGTTCAAGGTAGAAAACAAAATCTATTGCCACTGTGTGTGCGTGTGTGTATTCGAGTGCCTGTCTCTGTGTGCACAGTGCTTACCAGAGGTCAACATTGAGTATCTTTCTCAATCATGTTCCACCTCATATTTTGAAATCTTATCAAAATCAGTTTGTCTTTTGATGTTCCTATTGTTTGTTAGGAATATCTATTCCTGGACGTATTCTTCACTCAGAAGGGTGATCAAAGTCTACCTTCTGATAATGGCTGAAGATTTTGGTCTTTTATATTATAATGTGCTGTTGGACTAAATATGGAGGGAATTCTCACTGTTATCCTGGTGGTCATCATGAGAGCATCTTTAGGAATAAGTACCTCAAATACCATCTAGGTTAGATTATTACATTTTAAAATGCATAATCCTTTTTATTTTCCAGTGAAAACACATGAGTATATGTGACCTGTGTATGTGTAATGGATCAAGTTATAGTTAATTGCAAGGGGCCCAATCTGGCCTTGGACTTTCCCTCTTCAGTACATCAGCCCCTAAGTACTTCCATTCAGCTTGAGGTTCTATAAAACATAGCTCTGATGCTGTTGAAGTAATAGTTTTCATAGTTTAGGGTCAATAAAACTGCCTTACATAGGAACAGAAACTCACAAGAAACTAATCAGCCAATAAAGAATGGATCTAAGTACTTTTTGTTCAAGTTTTGCTATTCTGCTTTCCAAAGAGTATAACTGTCTTTTTTAAGTCTGCAGAACTGCTGATCAACGTTCCCTTCAGCCAGGTCTCAACACAATCTCTCCTTGTCATAAGCCTACCAGCAAGAATCTTTAGTGAGGCAGTTATTCGTAACAAAACAGAATACATTCTGTTAGGGTTAGCCTTTACTTTTTTGCTTGTTTGTTTGTTTTTGTTTTTGGAGACAAGGTTTCTCTGTGGCTTTGGAGGCTGTCCTAGAACTAGCTCTTGTAGATCAGGCTGGTCTCGAACTCACAGAGATCTGCCTGCCTCTGCCTCCAGGAGTGCTAGGATTAAAGGCATGTGCTACCACTGCCCAGTTTAGCCTTTACTTTTAAAAGCACAGTTTACCCTAAGTTATCTGTAGTATTATCCTTTGAGCTTTAGTTATTCTCCCAAATGCTTTGTTCTTTTAATGGTTCTTATGTGAAATAAAAACTGAAGGGCTGGCAATACTCACAGAGGAACTAAAAAAACCACACATAAACTTTAGAATTGTCTCACTATACTATTTTGTCATTCACTGACTCATCCAATCAAATATTAATTAACTGGCTATTTAAAGCAGCCTACTGAGAATTGTTAGTTCATGGTGAGTTTCTTTTTCAGCTGTTTTCGTTTTATTCTCATGTGGGCAATTTCATCTGCCACCTTTCAGTGGCAGCCTGTGAAGAATATGACTGTTCTGCCCATTGCCTGGCTTTATAGGCTTTCCTTTTCAATGTGGGTAGAAACCTTTGTTATCTTGGAAATCTTTTAATCTGCATGCTTGCAAAAATATATGGTCAAAGCCAAGGTTTTGCTGCCAGCCTGAATGGTAGTTGGACTCTCTTGCACAATGGTTGAAGTAGCCTCCTTGTGCCTAATATTGCTGGGTTTAGGGAAAATGCTTCTCTAGGTGGTCTTGTGCAATCAAGGTGTTGGGTAGCACTCTCTACTGAAGGGGAAATCTTTTTCCAGTGAGTTTATACTTTTATATTCTTGACCATGGCATGAGTGGTAGGTAGTCTCATTGATATCTATGATCATCAAGGCATCACCCTTATTTTCCTGATACAAAAACTTGGCTTTCTTTGATGACTCCAGGTTTTTTAACAACCACAACCTCATTGTCAGCAAATTTATATGCCAAACTACTTAATTTTCTGGCCAAGCCACGTATTTTTCTAATTTTCTGGTTTTGTTCCTTGCTTCAAAACACATCAAAATAAACAAACCAAAACAAAAAGCTAGCAATGAGTGACTGTATCATTGCCCGAGTACTGAATTTCCTCCATCAGATTAATTAATTCATTGCCTTTAAATTCTGCTTCCCTGAAAGTCTCAGGGAACAGACAAAATGCCAGCAAGTTCCTTGCTGTGGATGGCCTTTAGTCCATTTCCTTATAGTCTTTATTTTTGTTCCAAACCTCATGAATCTGGTGTTTACAGTCTGTATTCCTATTGACCTTCTCACACCTTTATGTACTCCTTGTTTTAGCCTCTTCTGCTCTTGTCACCAAATTTTCCCAAGTTTCTCCCTTAAATGAATCCCTCATGCTTTAGAACCCTATGATTAGGTAATCACATCATTTACTGCAGTTTTCTGCTTCCAGTGTTCTCTTAGTTTTTCACAGCTGTTACACATGACCCTCCCCCCCAAAAAAAGAAAAGGAGAGAGAGAGAGAGAAAGAAAGAGAGAGAGAGAGAGAGAGAGAGAGAGAGAGAGAGAGAGAGAGAGAGAGAGAGAGAGAGAGAGAGAGAGAGAGAGAAAGGACTTATTTTGGTTTCATTGTGTCATTGTGTCTTGGCAGTGGTTGGGCAAAACATCATAATGTGATCTGTAGTAGAACAAAGCTGTTTTCTTCATGGAAACCAAGAATTAGAAAGACAGGAAGGATCCAGAGCAAGATGCAGCTAGCTCCTAGTGACCTTATTTCTTCCATCTCCTAAAGTTTCCAGAACCTCCCTAAATAGCACCCCAGCTGAGGGCCATCTCTTCAAAATATGAACCTGGGGAGGATATTTCATATCTGAACCATAAAATGGTCATGCATTTGTTTCTTGTGATGCCTGTATGACCTCTGTGATGCCTGTATGACCTCTGCACACTACTAGGAAGAAGGCTGTCCTTATATGTGGTCCCTTTACTTAATACTTTCAGAACCATGAGTCAAAATAAAGATTTTTGGGGTTAAACATAACCAATCTGTTTTATTGTGGTATTGACAACAGAAAGTTAATGAAGCAAGGAATGAGTAGACTATTCCTTTTTTACATTTGTATTTTTAAAGTAAAGAGCCTCCACATTTTCACTGTGGTCACAATAGGAAGAGGGACAAAGAAATCCAGGGAACCCCCAAGTCCAGCTTCCTCTTTCAAAGATTATTTTTATTTAATGCATTTAAGTGTTTTACATATATGCATTTATGTGCATCATGTGCACTAGTGCTCATGAGAGCCAGAATAGGGCATCAAATCCCCTAGAACTCATGTTACAGGTGGTTGTGAGCCGTCATGTGGGTGTTGTTGACCGATCACAGGTCCTCTACAAGAGCAGCCCATGAGTACTCTTAACTCCTGAATCATCTCACTAGCCTCTTAGTTGTGTTTTTAAAATTGTCCTTCTATTCTTTCTTTCAAAGCTCATTGTTTTTTGAAGCTGAATTTCTCTGATGGACTGCAAAGTTTTTTTTTTTTTTTATTCCTTTTAAATCAGCAAGTGACACCACCAGGAATCCATTTGCTAATCAGGACACATAAACACAGCGTTCTTGATGTGTCATTTTTTTTTTCTCACCCTGTTCACCAATCTGCTATTCTGTAATAGGTCCATCTTTGATACTCTGATTTAGGTCACTTCTTAGTTTAGTACAGTCATTTCTTAATTGAACTTTGTCTTTATTCTTTATTTTTTAGATTAATTCTTTTTTGTTGTTTTGTTTTTGCTGCATGTTTGTCTGTGTACCATGTGTGTGTCTTGTGCCTGTAAAGGCCAGAAGGGGGGTTCAGATCCCCTGGAACTAGAGTCATGGATGGGTGTGAGCCACAATTTGAGTGTTAGAAACTGAACCCAGGTCCTCTGCAAAAGCAACAAATACCCTTACCCTTCTTTCCAGTCCCTTCTGTCTTCTTCCTTCCTTCCTTCCTTCCTTCCTTCCTTCCTTCCTTCCTTCCTTCCTTCCTTCCTTCCTTCCTTCCTTTCTTTTTTTCGAGAAAGGGTTTCTCTGTGGCTTTGGAGGCTATCCTGGCACTTGCTCTGTAAACCAGGCTGGCCTTGAACTCACAGAGATCTGCCTGCCTCTGCCTCCTGAGTGCTGGAATTAAAAGCATAGGCCACAATGCCTGACCTGTCATTATTCTTAACATCTCCATTTCACTGCACAAAGCCATATGGTGGCTTTTGTTTTACATTTTAAAAACTTGTATGTGTTTCAATTAGTTCATTATCTGCATTTCAACTCCCATCTTGTTCAGAAGAGTGCATTTTGATTCACCATAGTATCTGTAAAAAGTAATTCTTAGTCTTTTCCCTAGACCAATTAATCAGAATGGGAAAAAGGGAGAGGAGATTGCAGGACTTAATTTTGTTTTTAATGCAGGTAACCAAATGGACACTACTAGCATTTAGTAGTACCATTTGAAGCACATACTTCCTTGCATTGGTTGTCAGTCTTGACACAGTTTTGATCAGTAAGACATGATGCATAGTTTTTTTGTGTGTGGTAATTTTACAAGTGTGTTTGTTCTCTTGAACATTATCATGTATGGATATGGATCTTGGAGTTGGTAATGCTGCTAAAGACCCACAAATACAGCCTGAACTGGAGGGAAACTAGTTCTTGATTGCCTCTCATCGGTTGACTTAGCTCTAGGATCTGTTCTACCTTTATGCTTTATATTATGAGAAAAATATATGTCCTTTCAGCTCTGAAATTGATTCTGGTTTTATTTAGAATCTTTCTGACTACTATAGCCAATGAGAAGAAATAATAGTGATAAAATATGCCATACTATGTTTTCTAGTGAACACATTAATGAGTTTTAGCTATTACTTTCAATATTAGACTTTATTCTGATGTTCAGGTATCCCTGAAATAATTGATAAAGTTACTGTTTTTGCTTAATACTTACAAATTTAGGCTGGGGGGGGTGGCTCTTGGTTATAAAGTATGCAAATATGAAGGCCTGAAATTAGATCCTGACTACTCATATAAAAAGCTAGCTTAGCAGCACCTGTCTGTAACTCCATTCTGGGGTATGGAGACAGGAGTATCTTAGGGACTTTCTGGGTATCCAGTCTATCTTAATGGTGAACTCCAGGTTCAATGATAGATCCTGACTCAAAAATAAGAGAGAGGCAGGGGGAGATAGCTCACCAGGTAGAGGTATTTGTTGACAATCATGACCACCTGAATTCAGTCACTGGAACTCACATGGTGGAAAGACAGAACTGACTCCTGAAAGTTGAACTCTTACCTGCATGTATGTGCTGTGGCATGTATATGTGTACTTGTGTAGACACATAGATAATGTAAAGATAATGTAAAAGATAAAAAGATACTAAGCGCAATAGAGGAGATATCTAACATCAACCTCTGACTTCCACATGTACAACCCAGGTGTGTGCTTCCACATTCACATACACACACAGATGGGTCCACATGACACACCCAGGTGGGTGTTTCACATGCACACACGGACAGGTACTTCCATGTGCATACACACACACACAAACACATACATATTCAAACAGATGCTTGCTTCTGCCTGCACATACATTTTACAGTTATGTAGTTAAGTATTTTTATCTTACTTATTGAATTTCATTTTTTATCATATACTCATGGCATATCATTGTGATTTCTCATTTTAATTTTATTATTATTGATGAAGTTAATTTTCTTTTATCTATTAGTTTTTACTCATTATTTAATAAATTATTCAATCATGTCTTTTGTATCATATTTAAAACTGTGGAACATGGTAATAATAATGTCTACATTATTGAATTGATAAGGTTAAAGTTAGATATTTTCTAAAATTCTCTAAGTAATTGTAAAGGTATATCCTGTCAAATTAAAGGCCTTTCTCCAATTTCCTGAAAAGTTTTTCCATTTGCTTCCTTTTATGACTTCTACACAAAACTGTATTTTAAACCAGTCAGCTTTCTAGTTACATTTCAGTGTAAGAATAAAAGGCGTAGAGAGATAGCATGAACATATATACATATACACATGTGTACATATATACAGATACATACATATGTTACTGTGGCAACAATATAAAATAACAAAAATGTTTTGATAATAGCCTACAGGAGGCATTTTCAATTAAAGGTTTCTTATCTCCGTATTTATTTTCTCTTTAAAGTATGCGCATGTAAAGCTTTATTCTTAACCAAGTCATTGGTATAAAAGCAATGGCCATTGTAGTAAAAAAGGACAAAGTTATGCAAGGTTAAAAAAACATAAAACACCAGTGTAGTAAGTAGCGCATGCTTTTAAACTATTAAGCACTTGGGAAGCTCCGAGTTCAAGACCAGTCTTAAAGAAAAGAAATATCATAAAATCAGCCTATTGAAGATGGTTTTATATTATTTTTCTTCCAGAAACATGATCAGGGACAAGTTCTGTTGGATATAGTCTTCAAGCATCTTGATTTGACTGAGCGAGACTATTTTGGTTTACAGTTGGCTGATGATTCCACAGATAACCCAGTAAGTTCAAGTGGTTGCCTTTCATTTCCTTGTAGTTTTTCTGTGTTCATTATATAAAGCCCTTTCTGGTTTAATGAGTTTTAACATTTTTAGTTCATTAATTAGACTTAATACCTTTGTCTGTTCTATGTTTCTTGTTTTAAGGTATCTGAGTCTATTTCTTTTAGATATTCATGGCTGTAAGTCAACTTGCAAGTATAGTACTAGTTTCATTGTGTCTTGGACAATTAAAAAGTTAGACTAAGGCCTCATGATCTAAAGAGAGATAACCTTTAGATCAGCAGTTTCCAACCTGTGGGTCATGATCCCTTTGACAAACGTCTGTCTCCAAAAATATTTACATTATGATTCATAACAGTAGCAAAGTTACTGTTATGAAGTAGCAATGAAAATAATCTTACGGTTGCATGTCACCACATCATTAAAGGGTTGCAGCATTGAAAAGGCTGAGAACCACTGCTTTAGGTGTATGTAAGTTTACTAAAATGAAATTGGGTTGGTTTGGAGATATTCATGGATATTCTAACAAAAGTCTTAATGTGTTAGTAGAAATTTTCAAAGTAAGAATATCTTATAAAGATACTTTTTAAATGAGATATTCCATTTCAGAGCTGTGCAAATCCTGTCTTAAACTCCTTACCTACTTTTTTGGTACTCCCAGTCATGGTTCTTCTGGTTAGAAACTACAGGTCAGATAAATAGAGGATAAGATGTGGTGAATCATAGAGATGCTTACTTTGACAATTGAGCATTATAAACTGCATCTAAGAAATACACCTGTTATGAACTAGATGAAGGATATATGCTAACACGTCTTAGCTGAATTCTTTGTAATTTTATGTGATTAGACTGTGATAAACTTAACAAAAACATGGTATCCTCTTGATAATAGAACAGAGTTGTTCCCCCCTCACCACCCTCTGTTTAAACATGAAGTGTTGATTATGTAGCCCACACTGGCCGCTTTCTCAGTCCTCAGCCTCCCAATGTTGAGATACAAGTGAGTGCTACTGCACCTGGTCAAGAGGAGTATATTTTGAAAGAAATACTTGTATTTAGAAAATTTGTAGATTGAAGACAGGGTTCTCTGAATCAGTGTTTTCTATTCTATTTATGGGGCTGGAGAGATAGCTAAGCTATCTTATTCCTCTGCAAGAGGACCTGGATTTGGTTTCTAGCACCCATATGACAGCTAGCTCCACAACATCCAGTAACTCTAGTTCTATGGGATTTGATGCCCTCTTCTGGCCTCTATAGGTTCTTACTCACATAGTAGACAAGTTTGTATACATATATTTCAAATTCTAGTATAAGGCTATTTTAATAGAATAAATAGCTATAGAATTTTAAATCTTAAAAGAAGCTTTGGAAATTTTCCAGTATAACACTAATATTTTTAGAAGTCATTATTTGAATCCACATGCTTAAAGACTGAGCTACTTCTGACATTAATAAAACCAAGAACTTGGTTCTCTTAATTCCCTGCACTCATTTTTCATACAGAACTGTTATTTCTACCACTGAACTTTATATTTAAGTATTCAGAAAGAGCTATCTAATGCCAGAATGTTTCCAAAGAAGAGATTTAAAAGTTCAATTCTTATATTGTCCCACAGTTAATTGTGTTGTGTATGTGTGTGTTGCATACATGTGAATGTGTGGGTTTGCAAACAGGAGATGTGGGATTGAAGGTGGGGATTAAATGAATTCCAAGACCCAAGATAAATGATTAACAGATATTTATTAGGGAAGAGCTTACACAATTAATAGTAAATAACAGCTGTGGTCTTCCTGCTTCTGAAGATCAGTCTCCAGAGTTCCTACTACTGCCCAAGAGAGCAAGCCAACCCCTCCTTTTCCTTATAAGGGGTCATGTCTGCACACCTGAAGCCACACCCCTAGGATTGGCCATCACTGCAAGTCTATTGGTGAAACAATATGCCACTTCATGGGATGTCTTATTCTTTCATTCTCTGCCTTGTCGTCGTCATCTCCTCCTCCTCCTCCTCCTCCTCTTCCTCCTCCTCCTCCTCCTCCTCTTCCTCCTCCTCCTCCTCCTCCTCCTCCTCTTCCTCTTCCTCCTCCTGATTTATTTATTATGTATACAGTGTTCTGCCTGCATGTATACCTACACACCAGAAGAGGGCACCAAATCTCATTATAGATGGTTGTGAGCCACCATGAGGTTGTTGGAAATAGAATTCAGGATCTCTCAAAGAACAGTCAGTGCTCTTAACCTCTGAGCCATCTCCAGCACCCCCTCTGCTTTGTTTTAAGATAAGATTTCTCATGGAACTGGAAGCTTACTGTTTAGGCTACCTGTCTCCATCCTCTAATTCCTGGGGTTACAGGTAGAAGCTGTCATGTTGAACTTTTTATGTGGGTGCTAAGAGTTCAAACTCACTCCTTCATGCTTGCATAGTAAGCATTCTTTTTATTTTTTCCTTTTTTTAAAATTTAAGTTAGAAATAAGCTTGTGTCACATGGCAATTCCAGCTCCCTCTCCCTCCCCTCCTCCCCCGCCCCCTCACCAGGCCCCCCCAGTCCCTCACCCAATCTCCATTATGATCCCTAGGGAGGGTGAGGCCCTCCATGGAGGATCTCCAGTGACTGTCATTTCTTCCAGGGCAGGGCCTAGGCCTTCCCCCAAGAGTTCAGACTGAGAGAGCTTCCCTCATTGTGGGATGGGCACTCAAAATCTATTTGTACGCCAGGGATAAATACTACCCAAGATCCCATAGATTGCCTAGGCCTCCTCACTGACATCCACATTCAGGGGATCTGGATCAGTCCCATACTTTCCACACAGCCATTAGTCTGGGTTCCAAGAGCTCCTCCTTGTTCAGGTCAACTGTTTCTGTGGGTTAAACCAGCCCAGTCTTAACCCCTTTGCTCATCAACTGAAGAGCATAGTAAGCATTCTTATCCACTGAGCCATCTGCCCTGCCCTCCTGATTGTCAATGTGAGATTATCCTAAAGTGTTGAGGATAATTAATATATTAAAAGAAAGATATTATATTCCTTAAAGAGAAAGGAATAAGGAGTGATATTTATGAAGCATCTATTGTAGTCAGCTGTTTAGTTCTTACTATGATTAAGAAATATCAGTAAATTTTTTTAAGTGAAAAATAAATGCTTACAAGCCAGGTGGTGTTGGATCATACCTTTATTCTCAGCATTCAGGAGGCAGAGGCAGATGGATCTCTGTGAGTTCAAGGGCATCCTAATATACAGAACTAGTTCCAAGACAGCTAGAGCTACAGAGAAAAACCCTGTCCTGGAACACCTAAATTAATACAAAACTACCTTATTTCTTTGTATCAACCCCAGAGCACTCAATTAATTATGTCGCAATCTTGTATCTTTATTAACTCTTATTGAAGTAATTTGTTCCATTATTCCTAATGTGCACTGGTAAATCATTATATCCTATAGGCACTTTTATTTTTCCCTGTCCACTGAGTCTTTATTCTTTTGTTTGTTTCTCCTTTTTTTTTTTTTCATTGTTGCATAGCAAGGGATCACTAGGATGGTGCTAAATAGCAGTGATTGGGAGGTAACTTTGTCTTCTCCATCTGAAGAAAATATTGAGTATTTCATTATCAAGCTGTGAACCCTAGGGTTTTTTTTAAATTAAATACACATAATTGAAGAATCATTTAAATAGAATAAAATTTAGTATCTATTCATTCATAATGAAAAACCATAAGAAAACGTACCCTTTCACTATGAAAGAGAATATTTGCTAAACTGCTAAAATGCTTCAGGAAACTGAAAGATTAGTATACATTCACTGGAGTCACTGAATTAAGTATTCCTAGTCAGCCTGCTGGTACAGATAAGAATTTCAAAGGTAGTGCACTCAGCTACTTGAGAAACTGAGTTAGACTATAGCTTCCAGGTCCTTACAAGGAGACTGGAAAAGTTCAAGGCCAGCCTTGATGAGACCCTATTTCAAAATTAAAAGTATAGAAAGGCTTGAGAATATAGTCCAGTGGTAATGCACTTGCTTAGCATATATAAAGCCTTTGGTTCAATCCCCAGAAACCCAGCATAGATTAATAATTAATGATTATTATCAACTATTGGTAGTAATATACTACAAAAGAAAATTTCTTGTAACCAATGGTTTGCTTTTATAATTTTAGTATAAAGGATGCCAAGGAAGAAGGGTGTGGATACTTTTTGTGTGAATATGTGGGTACAAGTGTCCCACAGCATTCAGAGAGCAACTTGGTAGTAGTTGGTTCTCTTTTCATTATTTGGGTTCCAGGGATCTGGCTTGGGTGGTTAGGTTTTACCAAGCTATTTTGCTGGTACTCTACTCATTTTTTAAAAATCTTTTTTAAGATTTAAATTAGAACAAGCTTGCTTCACCTGTCAATCCCAGCTCCCTCTCACTCTCCTCTTCCCAGGCTCCCCACCAACCCCCCCACCCAATTCCCATTCTGCTTCCCAGGAAGGGTGAGGCCCTCCATGGGGGATCTCCAGAGTTTGTCATTTCATTCAGGGAAGGGCCTAGGCCCTCCCCCATGTGTCCAGACTGAGAGAGCATCCATTGAGGTGGAATGGGCTCCCAAAGTCCATTTGTATGCCAGAGATAAATACTGATCTGCTACCCAAGGCCCCATAGATTGCCGAGGCTTCCTCGCTGACACCCAAATTTAGGGTGTCTGGATCAGTCCCATGCTGACCTCTCAGCCATTTTTTAAAGTTCCAGCTGTTTGGTTTTTTGTTGTTGTTGTTGGTGGTGGTGAGGTGCTCTTGAGTATTTCATCTCATGCTCCTGTGTATTTCATCTTTTAGCAAGAATTGTGGTGGCTTGTATGTCTCTGCCTGTTTGGACCTTAGCTTTTTTTTCATTGATTTCTTCCTTTTAGAACTTAACCTTCAGTTATCTAAGGTTCTTTCTTCCTAACTATCTTCTGACATCTCAAGCATGTTGGTTGTCTCATAAAAAACTACAGCTTGCCTTTGGTTTTAAAACTAGAAAAGTGTGAATCTTGCTCACTGTCATTTTCTGTTTTTCAACTTTGGTTTCAGCCCCAAGAATGGTACTGTTTATCTTTACAGATTGCCCTTCCCAGTATAAAATATGATTTATTTACTTGGATAAACCTATTTCATAGTGTCGACTTCCTTCAAATGTCTTCGGTTTTCCAGCTGCTTCTTTTTCCACCTTTGGTTAATTTTAACATCATATGGTACACCTGTGCTGGTATTTACATACCACTAACTAAATTTTAAGGATTTCTTAGAAAATGGAATCTAAGAAGGATTAGTAGAAAAATCAAACCAGACAAATACTTCTAGAAAATGGGGAGAAGAAAGGGAATAAAGATATTATTTGAAGAAGTTAATGACATAAGCACCTCTTATTTGAAGAAACATCTGAGTGGTTAAAAACTGTTGGCAAACAGAATTTTGAAAGAAGTGCGAGAAAAATGTCTGAACAGGCATATAGGGCCCTCAACATAGAAGATTTCTTGATAGAATATTTGTAAGCCAGAGACAATGGGATAATGTAGTTAAAATACTGAATGAAAACTACAGTGAACTCTATCCAACAAAATTACTTCAAATGTGAGGGAATTCAGGTATGGCAATTGTTGTCTTAGCACTTAGAGGCTGAGACAAAAGGATTCGGAGGTAAAGCCTAGCTGACTACTTAGTAAGTTTGGTAGTTTTAATAGGAAAGGTACAAATAGACTTATGTGTTTAAATGCTTGAGTGTTTAAAGTCAAGTCCATAGGAGGTGGCACTATTAGAAGATCTGGCCTTGTTGGAGTAGGTGTGACTTTGTTGGAGGAAGTATGTCACTAGGGGGTGGGCTTTGAGGTCTCAGAAGCTCAAACCATTTCTCTGCCTGCTGCATGCAGATCAAGGTTTAGAACTCTCAGCCCTTTCTCCACCGCCATGCTCCCTGCCATGATGATAATGGACTAAAACCTCTGAAATATAAGCGAGTCTCAATGAAATGTTCTCCTTTATAAGAGTTGCCGTAGTCGTGGTGTCTCTTAACAGCAATAAATCCCTAAGACAGCGAAATTCAGTCTCACAAAACAAAATTAGGTGGAGGTTAAGCTATTCTCAGATAAATTACAGCTGCGGGAGTGTATTACCACTAGAATTACCTTAACTGCTTAAGGTATATCCTTCAAGTTGAAATGGAAAGGTACTAGACATTACAGCAGAGCTATACTAAAAGTTTCCCCACTGTATACATTCCTTTTGTATTGCTGTGACAAAATACCTAACAGTAACCCTGAAGAAAACACTTGTTTCAGCTTACAATTTATGAAGTGTGAGTTCTTCATGACATGGAGGAGCTATGGAGCAGAGCAGTTCACATATTGATGGACTAGTTTTATACTAGATGAACATGGACACTAGCTTTCACAACCTAGTGGCAGCTTATTAATCCCTCACCAACTATTGAGAGTCAAACTATGTATTTGGTCTTTTCTCCGAAGGTAGAAAGTATTCACAGAAAATCTTCCAGAGAATTTCAAATAAAAATAAGCATTTAACAAATAGACACCAACATTTGAGGGAAGTCAACACTGTGAAATAGATTTATACAAGTGAATAAACCATATTTTATATTGTGAAGAGTGATCTGTAAAGATGTACAAATAGTGCCAGTCTTGGGGTTAAGGAGACAAATTGAGTTTTTATGTATGCATTACATAGAGCAGGGCTTGTCACATTAATAAGTATATAATAAATATTAAAATAAAAATTTTGGGGGGCCGGGAGACTGCTTCAGATGGTTAAGTGCTTGCCATACCTAATGAGGACTAGAGTTTGATATTACAGAAACTATATGAAAATCTGAGCACAGCAGTACATGCTTATAATCCCAACAGCAAGGAAGCAGAAACAGGGAGAACCTGCAGCTTACTGGCCTTGTTTCAAAAAATAAAATGGAGGTTCAGCAAGATAGCTCAGTGGGTAAAGGTGCTTACTGCTGTACCTGATCACCCAAGTTTGATCCCTCTGATCCATGTGGTGGGAAGAGAGAACTGCAAGTAGTCCTTTGATCTCCATATGCACACATGGTATATTTATGTGCCCCCCAAAATGTAATAATTCCTTTTAAAGTAAGGTATTGAATGATTGAGGAAGACACCAGCATTGATTTCTGCCCTCCACCCTCATATAGACTCTAGTGTGCCATGATTACAGAAGTTATAGCATTTATACAAGAAAAACAATGAACAATTTTGGAAATTATAGTTACCATAGTTTTTAAAAAAAGCTAGTAGCACCTGCTAGCTAAGATACAGTAGATACTGTGGGAAGCTAATGATTTCATTGTAGCAACAATAATATCAAATATAATCAGACAATCTTTTTCTGGTGGAACTTCTTCCAGAAAATGAGCATGTATTTGCCAAATTAGGGCACTTTACATCCCCTTCAGAGACCCAGTCTCCAAAAAAAAAAAAAAAAAAAAAAAGGTGCATGGCTCCTGAGGAACTACATCCAAGATTATTCTCTAGCCTTCACATACACACACACTCATGTGCACACACATACACACATGCTCATTCAAGCACGCAGGTATACTACCCACATTTGTGTGAGTTTGTTCATCTGCATATACTGGTATGCACACAAAGTAAAATGGAATTTATAATACTTGTCTTCAAAATGTACCCAAGGCTTGAAAACATTTCTACACACACAAAAAATTTGTGCTTAGATGTTCATAGCACTATCATTCAAAAGAGCAGAATAACCTATCCACCCAAAAGTGTCACATCTATGCTCTGGAATATTAATTGGCAGTAAAAAGCAGTTTGTGTTTTAGTTGCCAACCAATACAATCTAGAATCACTTGGGAAAGAGGTCCCAAAGAGTGAGTGTCTAAGTTGGCCTGTGGGAGTGTCTGTGTGAGGTTTTCTTGCGTATGTTAATTTATATGGGAAGGAAGAGCCTAAAAGTAGGTGGCATCATTCCCTGGGTTTGGGTCCTAGACTGTATTGAAAGGAGAAAGTGAGCAAAGCACAAGCATGTGTGCACTATTTTATTTCACTCTGCTCTTGACCGTGGATGTGATGTAAATACCTAGCTGCTTCAAACTCCTGCAGCTGTGACCTCCCTTGCCTTTTTTTTTTCTATTAATATTGATCTTTTTCTAATTGAAGTATAAGATTCTTTGTGGGTTGATTTGTTGAATTTTTTGTTTCTTTTTGTTTTTCTACATGTGTGTGGTGGTGGTGGTGGTATGCATCTGTGCCACAGCACATGTATGGAGGTCAAAGGGCAACTTTTGAGAATCAAGTCTTCCTTTACAATGTGAGTTTAGGTGATTAAATTCGTGTCATCAGACTTGGCTACAAGTGCCATTCTCACTGAGCCATCTGGATAGCCCATTCCTATTTTTCTGTTTATTTGTTTATTTTCTTGATTTAAAATCTATTTTTTTAGCTGTGAATGTTGTTCTTTAACAGTCCAGTACTGCATATTATCAGTATTCCACCTTCATGGTTTTAATTAAGAACCTAAGTCCTGTCTTATTGATGTCACTCCTGAGCACTGTTACATTTCTCAGTGCTTATTATAACATACACTGTTTCTAAGTTCTGTCAGCTTTGCACATTTATTTACGTATTCGTGTTTCTTTTCTTCTTCTTCTTCTTTTTTTTTTTTTTTTTTTTTTTTTTGGTTTTATGAGACAGGGTTTCTCTGTATTGTTTTGGAGGCTGTCGGTCCAGCCCAGCCTCGAACTCACAGAGATCCTCCTGCCTCTGCCTCCCAAGTGCTGGGATTAAAGGCGTGTGCCACCACTGCCCGGCTCGTATTCATGTTTCTTATGTCAGCATTTTCGTTTGAAGGAGAGCTGAACAAGGAAATCAGGCTTTAGGTAGATTAATCCCACATTTAGATAATCAGTAAAGTAAATGTAGTTTATAACTGTACTAGTTACTTTTGATATAACACTCTGATCAAAAGTAACTCAGGGGGCCTCTGAAGAGATGGCTCAGAGATTAAGAGCACTGTCTGCTCTTCCTGAGGTCCTGAGTTCAATTCTCAGCAACCACATGGTGGCTCACAACCATCTGTAATGAGATCTGGTGGCCTTTTCTGGCCTGTAAGCATACATGCAGGCAGAACACTCTATACAAAATAATTAACTCTTTAAAAAAAAAAAGTAACTCTGGGACAAAGGATTTTATTTCATCTTACGCAAGGGACATCAAGGTAGGAGCCTGAACAGAACCCTGAAGGAACCTTGCTTACTGGCTTGCTTCCAGGCTCATGCTGGACTGCCTTTCTAATGCAGCCCAGGTTCACCTGCCTAGGGATGATATTCCCCTTATACATTACTAGTAATCATGAAACAATATTGCTTCTAATTTAATTTTTTTAACTTAACTCTTTTCCAAGATGCAATCTTCAAGTGGAACATATATGCAATAACTGTTATGCTAGTTTCTCAAGAAGAAAAATCTTCTTTATTTTTCAGAGGTGGCTGGATCCAAACAAACCAATAAGGAAGCAGCTAAAGAGTAAGCATACCATGTATTTGGTGCTTTGCAAATATGCCTTATAAAGATGATTGACTAATACAATCTGATTAATTAGAGCTCTTTTTGTTAATTTTAGGAGGATCTCCTTACAGTTTGAACTTTAGAGTCAAATTCTTTGTAAGTGACCCCAACAAGTTACAAGAAGAATACACAAGGTGAGTTTATGGAATTGTTTCTGTTGAAAACGTTGACAAAGATCTAATATGAAAAAGTGAAATTAACTAGGCAAAAATAAATCAGCATGATGAAAACTTGAACTTCTAATTTAGCATACTGAAAAGGTTATATATTGTCCCAAGGTAATTGGATGACTTGGAGAGCTTTCAGGAGTTGGACACCCAGAGCCACCTCATCCAGCTACAAACAGCTGAAATTAAATGAGGAAATGAGATGGCACTGGATTATATTCAAGATATGATGCACAGTGAGAGTGTCTGGTATATATTTTTCATGCATAAGCATATTTTAGGTTTTTCTTCTTTTTATGGAGAACATAAAATTCTATAATATATATGTATATTATAGAGAGAGAGGGGAGAGTGTGAGCGAGCATTCGAGCAAAGAAAATATGAAAATACACTGGACTTTATTAAGGATATTGCAGGGATAAAGGGATAAAGCACATTGGGCCTCTGCATGCCCACCTGACTGCCCATTCTCAGCATGTCACCTTTACTTGAAAGTACTCAAGAGTTATCTGTAGGAACCCTCCAGGAATGTTCTTGAGAATTAGGTAAAATGTTTAGGATAGAAGTAAGAGAAGTAATGACAGTGAATGTTATGGTAAGCTCAGTGATAACCCTATGCATTTGGTGAAATGCAGAATTAATAATTTAAATGAAAAGAATTAGAATACTATATCTTCTATATACTTATCAGGTATAAGAATATAGGTGAGTGACCTATATAGTGATGTGGTAGAATGGAGCAGCTGAAGAATGAAGCTGTTGAATTAGTCTACAGTGCCATTCCTTGGATTTCTGTGGAGTTCTCAATATTAAACCAAGCTTAAAAAAAATCATAGTCCTTGAGAGTCTTTTCTGTTTGCTGATGTTGCTTTTATGATAATGAGAAGACACTGGAGTACAGGTGCTACATTAGACAGTTGGAATATCTGCAAAAGTAATAGAATCCAAGCTAATTTTTCTTGAAAAACCAAGTTGTTTAATTTACCATTATAGCTCTTAGTTTTTGTTGTTGCTTTTTCTCCCTTTAAAACCATACTTTATATAATGTATTGCAATACAATTTGCACACTAAATTTAGCAAATGTGTTGTTGATGTTAAATATTTAAAATAATCTTTTATCATTATAAATAATTCTCAGGATACTAAAATCCAAGGAAATTAGTCAGAATTAGGGAACAATTTTAATTATCAAGCAGTATAAATATTATAAAATAAAGGTTTTAGGTAATTAGACTTTTAATATATAAGAAACAATTAAAGTCAACATTTTAAAATTAGATTTCTAGTATTTTTAATGTTTATAATGTTAATATAAACAATTAAAATACTGTCAGTTATATTGTAGTAGTTCTTTCTCTTGTTGCTTTGATAAAATACTTGGCAAGAAGAAACTTAAGGGAATAAAGGCTCTTTTTGACTTGGAATTTAGGATTAATTACAGCCCATCATGACAGGGTGGGCATGGCAGCAGGAGCATGAAGCAGCTCATGTTATTATGTCAGAAAGCAGGGAGAGAACAGGAAGTAGCCTGGGTTATCAAACCTCAAGGCCTGAATCCAATGACTCACTTCCTCTAGCAAGGCTCTACCTCTTAAGGCTCTGAACTTTCTACAACAGCACCACCAGATGGGTACCAAGTGTTCAAATACCTGAGCCTGTGGGGACATTTCACATTCAAACAATAGCTGGGTTCAATATTTAATTCACACAGAAAACTGAATTTCTTCTTAGAACCTAAATGTGTGTTAATAGCATGTAATGGAAACGATGAGGGTATATTTCATTGATAATTGGGTCAGAACTTGAGAGTAAAATTGTGTAAGCAGTTGAGAATTAACCTGTGCTCCAACTATCAGTGTAGGAGGTAATCTGTTTTTATTAGAAGTAATGTTTAATTTCAAAGTTCTTCATACCTTATAAGTGATGGGGGATGTCCTTCTGTATATATGCTTCTCTTATTGGTTGATGAATAAAACAGTTTGGTCAATGAGGCAGGAAGATAGGCGGGACTAGGAGATAAAGAGAATTCTGGGAAAGGTAGGCAGGAGCCCACCAGAGTAGCGATACTGCCAGAGGAGTAATACAATACTGGGCATTATGGGGTAAGTCACAGCATTGTAGCAGTACATAGATTGATAGAAATGGGTTAATAATTAAGACAGAGCTCGCCAATAAGGAACCCTAGTCATCCGGCCAACAGTAATATTATTAATATAAGTCTCTGAGTGTGCATTTGGGGCAAGGTGGCTGCGGAACTGGCCGGGAAATCCTGTAACATGTAAGTATTGCTATTGGTAAATTGTGGTACATTACTATATTTTATTTAATCATCATAACTATACAAAAGTGATTCTCTAACCTAATTGGTAATTTATAATTTTAGGGGGAGCTTTAAACCACAGTAATTGTCTATAACCCTAGGTATTGTGATGTAATGTGACTCAGATGGCACTTGAGTCTTTAAAGTCATGTTTAGTTCCTCAGGTATTCTAGTATTACAGCAAGAGGGCCAGGGCTAAGAAATACTTCAGTGTGAGTCTGAAGAAGATGACTCAGTGATAGAGTACATGTTGTTCTTGCAGAGTACCCACGTTAGTTCACAGCACCATGTCAAGTGCCTCTTAACTGTCTGTAACTCCATTTCCAGGGGATCTAGGGTACTCTTCTGGCTTCTGTGGGCACATGTACTCATGTTCTCATACCCACACACTGTATATGTACACAGAGACAATGGTTTCCAGTTTTGTTTTTATAAGTTTTCTGTGTGTGCAAATGTGTTTGTCTCTGTGTCTGTATGTGCTCCTTGTGCATTTATTCAGCTTTTTTTCTTTTGTCTGTGTGTTTGTTTTGTCCTATTCAGGCTTATGTATTTATTTTATATTTATTATTATTGTTATTATTTATAAGCGTTTTTTCTAATCAGAGAGAGAGGGAGTATGTACTTGGGTGCATGGGGAAGAGGATCTGAGAGAAGTTTCAGGGGATGGGAAACTATAATCAGAATATAGTGTATGAAAAAAAACCCATTTTCAAAAAAAAAAGAGAGAGAAATATGTTAGTGTGATGGTCCTGATTAACATCAAGTGCCCCCTTAGCTACAGCTACCCATTCTTCAGGAGTAGTTTCAGTTTCATAAAAAAAGAAGTTTGCTGTACTTCCTTGCTTTGAGATAACATTCTGAGTTAGTGGGAAGAAAAATAGTGGCATCAAAGTCTTCCATCATGTTAAATGTACTTCAGTATTGGCAAGTACCAGCATCATTAGAATTGAATTTTTTTCCTTGAATTTTTATTCTTTTTTTCAATTTTATTTAAATTAGAAACAAGCTTATTTTACATGTTAATTCCAGTTCCCTCTCCCTCCCCTCCTCCCCTGCCCCCCACTAATTCCCTATCCCATCCCCTTTCTGCTCCCCAGGGAGGGTGAGGCCTTCCATGGGGGAATCTTCAAAGTCTGTCATATCATTTGGAGCAGGGCCTAGGCCTTCTCTTGTGTGTCTGGACTGAGAGAGTATCTATGTGGAGTGGGCTCCCAAAGTCCATTTGTGTACTAGGGATAAATACTAATCCACTACCAGAGGCCCCATAGATTGCCCAGACTTCTTAACAGACACCCATGTTCAGGGGGTCTGAATAAGTCAGAACTGAAATTTTTTAAACTCCTAAACCATACACTCCTGTCAGGTGATCTTATTTCCCTTTATAAATATAGAAACTAAGACTTGCCCAAATTTTAGTAATTTACCTCAAATAATAGACTGCTTTAGAACTTGAATTCTGGATTTTACCCTAATAATTCCTTTTTTGTTGTCAAACGAATATGTAAATGATCTTTGTTAATTATAAATATTATTTGGATTTTTACAATTATGTCAAGAGTTTATATTATCTTTAAATCACAACTATAAGCCTATTTTGTACCAAGTTCCTTTTAAAAATTTTTTTAGTGATATCAGGCCTTATACAATGATAAGCATGTGCTCTGCTAGTGACTCATGCCATCAGCCACATCTTTTTTTTTTTTTTTTTTTTTTTTTTTTTTGGTTTTTACGAGACAGGGTTTCTCTGTATTGCATCAGCCGCATCTTTAACTTTTGATTATCAAACAAAGTAGATCTGATAAAATTGTACTGTCTTGAATTAAGTAAGTAATGTTTATGTTTTGAGTTTTGACTTTTTAAAAGTTGAATGAAGCCCTTAAACTCCCTGTTTAATGCTTGAAATCATGAAATTTGTTTTTATGTCCATTTTATTCAGCACAAGTGATTTTATCCAGATGTTGACTAGCTTACCCACTCTCAGGGAAAGCATGACGGTGCCATTTTGTAAGCAGCCCCAGCAGTGTGTCACAGCATACTTCTGTTCATGTTAAAAGAAGTTGATCATGTAACCACTCAGATAGTAGGAGAAGGAATTTGAGTAATTTTCTGGTAAAAGAGCATTCTTACCTCCTGTGGAAGTGGACAGTTGTTCTTCCACAGTAGTTATAAGAACAAAATGGTCTGCACATAGGTCTTATGTTGTAATTTAAGGAAAGCAGTGCTCAAGAGATAGATGCCTTGCGACAGGGTTCAAGCAGAGGGGATTTTTATTAGGGAAAGGACTCATGAAAAGGGAAGTGGGGAGACCGGTCTCAGAGGTCAGGAGCAGCAGGAAAAAAGGAAAAAGGGGCAGAAAGATAGAAGGAAAGAGGGAGAGAAAGAAAGAGAGGAGGAGGATGGGAGTAGTCAGGGCCCCTTTTAAAAGGGAACATAGTGAATATGCACAGGTGGTGCTCTTAGTGGCTGCAGCTGAGGGTATGTCCTGTCAGAACCCCAAGGACAGGCCAGTGCAGATGCCTGAATACTAACACCATGTCCTTGTATTGACTTCCTGTTTCCACAGAAAGGATTGCTTTTTTCCATTGGTTTCTGTGTGTGTTGTCTACTTCTGTGTCATTGATGCTTAAGTTGTCTGTGCTTCCAGTACTTCTTGCATGGACCAATCCTCACAGCAACAGAGATCTTAGAAGTCTTGAGTAGTTTTATAGTAGAAACAAGACATTCAAAATACAAAGGTCCATATATTGATGAATTTTAAAGACTTGTAGTCAATTCACATTTCAAGCCTATTTTCTGGTGTTTTTTTACTAATGTGTACATATGCTGAGTTTATATATGCTGATGTGTAGATTGCAAAAAGGAAATATTTAAACATTTAGTTTTGTTAATGTAAGCATAGCATATATAAGTACTCAAATTGATGATTCTAGTAAATATGTTCTTTTTTTTTAAGGTATCAGTATTTTTTGCAAATTAAGCAAGACATTCTTACTGGAAGGTGAGCTATTTCTAAGGTTTTTTTTTAATAGTATAAAAATACTTTAAGTTCTGTATTAAATAACTCATGATTGGTTGCTGTAACAAATTAAAAATGGTTTTATGTAGTATTTGTTCCTTTTATCAGACTTTTTAGGAGGGGATTCTGGTGTGGTTTTTTTGTTTTTTGTTTTTGTCTTTTGAGACATTGGCTTATTATGTAGCCTAGGTTGGCCTCAAACTGGCAGTCATCTCAAACTCATGAGTGTTGGGATCGTAGATGTATGCCACAAAGCCCAGCTTAATTAATTTAATGGTGGTTAAAATTAATGCATTGAGAAACTTCCAGTATCAGTAGTATAATGTAAACTACAGCACATTTGAAATTATATTTATCCTTGGGTTATATATTTTCTCTTTTGTCTTACTAGATTGTCCTGTCCTTATAATACTGCTGCCCTTTTAGCTTCATTTGCTATTCAGTGTAAGTATCAGCTTACTTTTAAGTCAAGTACCATGTGGTTTTGTAGTCTGTATTGATAGTACAGTGCTATTAGTACAGGAGCTCTTCAGATGTGTAGAATGTAGGAACTACTGAGGAAATGCAGCAAAATGTCCGGTTGGGTAACAATTACTTTGATTCTTGAAATTTTTTTATGATATTGAGACCCTGAAGAATACATGATTTATTGCAACTTGTTTAATGTGGTTTCATTAGAAACATGTATTCATTCCAAAAATATATAAAAATTAATGACATTGCTTATTTGAGTATAATTAAAATATTTTATATTTTCCTTTTCTTATTAGCTGAACTTGGAGATTACAATCAGTCAGAAAACTTGCCAGGCTACCTCTCAGATTATTCTTTCATTCCTAATCAACCTCAAGATTTTGAAAAAGAAATTGTGAAGTTACATCAACAACACATGTAAGCATTTATTTAATTTTCTGCTTATTTGATAAGCTTTATTGGCAACCTTTCTAGAAAGAGAAATGTTTTACATCATTCTTAATTCTATTGTTGTATTTAAATATAGAAATTTCTATATTATAGAGGAATATTATGCAGATGATTTATACTAAAATCATTTCATTGCTTATTTCACATTATATTTAAACAGCTTATTTGCTTTTATGTAACATTGCTTATTGTTAGAAAGAATTTTAGGTGGCTGGAGAGATGGCTCAATGGCTAAGACTGCTTGTTGCTCTTACAGAGGACCCAAGTTTAGTTCCCAGCACCCAGATCAGGTGACGCACAAGTGTGTATTACCCCAGCTCCATGGGATCTTGATGCCCTCTTTGGCCTCCGTAGACACCCATACTTAAACGTGCACACCTACCCATAAGTACACATACCACATTCTTTGTGATTAAAAACAAAATAAAACTTTAATTTTAAAAAAGAAAATTTTAGAGCAATGTATTTATAGTATGCAGAGCACTTGGTAATTTTCTTAATTTTTTAGGTTTTAAAGGATGTTTATTCTCTGGTAACAAGTGAGGAGGAGAAAAGTAACAAACAACCCATTGTAGTTCTTAATGGTCTTTTTAAAGGCAGTTGGCTTGCTTTGTTCACAGTAGTATTCAGCTTTGAATTTATTTTAGTCTAATCTTTTGTGGCCTTTTTAAAAGATTTACTTATTACTTTATGTGTATGCATGTTCTGCCTGCATGTCTGTGTATGGACCACATGCCTATCTGGTACTCAGTGAGGTCAGAAGTAAGCATCAGAACCCCTGGAACTGATGGTGAGCTACCATGTAGGGAATTGAATCTGGCTCATCTTCAAGAATAAGAAGAGCAACACCTTCTAAGCTAACTGCATTTACTTGTGACATTTTCTTTAAAAAGACAATTGTTGGGTTTTGTTTTGTTTTTTGAGACTGCAGAGTCCTGGCTGTCCTGGAATTCACCATGTTTGCTAGGCTAGTCTCAATCTCAGAGATCTGACTGCTTCTGCCTCCTCGTGCTGGGATTATAAAAGGTGTGTGCCACTACTGCCTGGTTTTAAGAATTGTTTTTGGGAGGGGGTAGTGCATACCTTTAATCCTAGCATTTAGGACATAGAGGCAGATGTATTTCTGTGAGTTCGATGTCAGCCTGGTCTACAGAGTGATTAAGTCAGCCAGGGCTACACAGAGAAACCCAGACTTGAAAAATAACAAATGTTGCTCTTTTTTTTTCTTTTTTTGAGGGGGGAGGTCAAGTTTTGGTTTAAACTATGATTCAGAATAGTGACAGAACAAAGATAGTGTAGCACATTGACTAAAAGTTTGATCTAGAGTTAGACTCACTGGCTTGGACTTCTAGTCAGATTACTATTTTATAACCTTGGCCTTAATTCTATTTGTGTTGCTCTATTTCCTTATATAATTTGAGACACTTAAAGTATCTTGAGTTAGAAATTCTGAGTCTTTGTTTTTTTAAGACAGGGTTTCTCTAAAGTGTAGCCCTGCCTATCCTGGAACTCATAAACAAGACTGGCCTCGAACTCAGAGATCTGCCTGACTCTGCCTCCTGAGTGTTGATTGAAGATTTGTGCCACTATGACTGGCCAGAAACTCTGAGTATTAAGTGAGATTATATATACAAAGTTCTCAAGCTGGTACCTAATACATGATAGAAACTAAAGAAATAATAGCTCTTATTGCCAATTTGATAATAATTCAAGTGTCTCAAACAAGTTAGAAAACAACAGCTCAGTACCTAATTTTGAACAGCCAGTGGGCTAAGCATGGCAAATACATGTTTTTTTTAATGTAATATAATATATATGTATATTGTAAATGTAATATATCTAAACATGTCACAAAATATTTGGATCAAACCTAGACCTTGCTTATGTTAGGAAAGTGCTCTAAAATTGAGCTACATGTTCAGTCTATATACTTTAATTGCTTGAGGGGAAAATAATATTTTATAGGAGGTGGAATTTTCTGAAACCCATTGTTTATAAATGAACAGACATCCTCACTCATTTCTATGTTGGAGGTGGCTTGCTTTCCATGATAAAGTAGTTGCTACAAAGCCAGTTTATCTATAAGGCTTTAAAATACTGTTTTAGTCCTTTCTAGTAAAAGGCTTTTTGATTTTGGATCTGCTGTAGACTGTAATTGTTGGCATTTCTCAGGTTTCGGGACCAAATGTAAGTGTTTCGGGTTGGATCAGGATGATACAGGAGTGGGTCAGGTATTCTGGCACTTGGGAGTCACAGAATACTGAGTGTTACACAGTGTTTCTTTCTCTGGTCCTTTTAAGGGTGTTTCTTTGGCTCTCTGCTCAGGGTGTTTCTTTGACTGGTCCCTTTGCCCTGCGGTAATGACTTGAGAATTTAAACTGAGTGGTCTATGTGGTGAGCTTGCTGTTTTCCTCTAAACGCCATCCCTTTATAGTGAAAACTTTTCATATAGCCTATCTGAGTAAATGAACATAAACTGGAATTTTAAAATTTGCCTACTAAAAGTCCCTTAAATAAGGAAAGGGCATTTGCTTTCCACAAGTTAGTTTTGTTTGAAAACTTGATTTGTCAGAGCTATAAGCAAAAATAGAATTAAGTTTAATTGGAAGGACTATTGTTGAGGGGGTCACATCCATTTTGATTATGCATTGTCAGGTGACTGGCTCCTTTCCAGTATCAGTGATGTAAAAATTGATATCTTAGTTTTTATAACTTTCTGCTGTATTGCTTCCTAACACCATATAACTAAGGTCATTAGAACTATGTTTGAAATAGAGTAGACATATTTTAGAGTAGCTCTGAAATTTTTGTCTTAAGAATCACTGGAAATATTTATTAAATATGAAGCTTGCACCTCAGTCTCCCTGTGGCATTATGCTTCTAAGCATCTCAGATGAAAGGCTCATTCCTTCCCATCAGTCAGTGTTAGACTATATATGATATAGTTTGAAATATAAAGTAAAAATGAATAGTTGACAGGTTAGCACAGAGAAATTGAAAACATTTAAAGGCTTCAAGGTTGCTCTAAAATCCTCTTGATACTTGTGTTTGTGTATGCTGTGACAGTGTTGCATGTTGAAGTGCCCTGTAGATTTTACATGTGGTTATGGTGTATAAACTGTGTTGTAAGAAATGTTTGAAAGTTGTCTGGAAGTTAAGTGGCTTTGTTAAGAGCTGTAAGATCAGTTACAGGTTTTAAAACTTGCTGTATTACTTTTCTTTTTTTCTCTTCTGATCTGTAATACTTCCTAATAGTTTCTTCCTAATTGTCCCCACCCTTTAAAAATAGTTTTAATTAAATATTTTATTATTCTCCTCCTTCCCTTTTCTCCCTCTAATCCCTCCAGTACTCCCCTGACTCCCTCTTAAATTGATAACTTTTTTCTTTATTATATATATATATGATATATATATATAACACAATATATATGCGTAAATATGGGTACAGCTTGCTGACGGATCATGTGGTATTGGATAACCAATTAGAGGGTTCATCCCTGGAAAGGACTAATTTCAACCCTCTCAGTAGGTATTAATTGTTCTTTGCTTGTGGTTGGGATCTCATGACTTCATGAGCCCCAGGACTTACAGCGTTCTTACAGTGCTGGAAAACAAAGTAATCTAGAAAAGGTATGCCCTTGGACTAAGTTAGATGTTACTATATAAAACTAAAAGGAGTACTTCTGCTTGGTGATTAGTTAGAATCTTCATTTCTTCATATAATCTTTTTGTAATTTGGCAATTTTTGCTATGGATCTAGTTTTTGACCTGATATTTTCTTTACAGTGGCTTGTCTCCTGCAGAAGCAGAATTTAATTACCTAAACACAGCACGTACCTTAGAACTCTATGGAGTTGAATTCCACTATGCAAGGGTAAGTAATGAAAAACTTCTTACATGTAGAGTTAGGCTTCATTCCTTAGTATTAAAGATTTTAAAATCTTTTTATGTGTGTACAAGACTGGGGTGATGAACTAGGACCTCATGTGTGTTGAGCAAGTATTCTTAGGCATAGAAACCCAACTCCTCAAGATTTTGATTCCTTGAGAGAACTAGGTAACAGATAATTTGTGTTTGCTGTTGAGTAAAACTTTCTTCCCAGTATAAACATTTTCACAATAGCATAAGTACAAAGTAGGTGGAAATGGATTGCTCTTGTTTCTTCCAGGTGGTTGTTTATGTTGCAAAAACAATGTAGACTGTAGGGGGCAGCAGTTTTAGAATATTTATTTTATAAACAAAAGGTTGCTTTAGGAAAGTACTTTTGTATAAATCTTTGATAATCGTGATCATTCAAGATGCTGTCATGTCACTGAAACTTTCATTCTTGTCCTTATTGTTTCCAACATTGAGCTGTCTTATGGTTGAATTTTATTTGTGAACCCTCAAATGAAGAATATCAGTATGCTGTGTTTGTGTTTGCCTAGCATCTCTTTATTAAAGTGGAATTTATCACCACTGGCTTTCCACTGTGGTGTGTGTGTGTGTGTGTGTGTGTGTGTGTGTGTGTGTGTGTGTGTGTGTGTACGTGTGTGTGTGTGAGTTTTCCTTTCAGACACTGTTATCTTTTTCCCTATATTTGTAAGTTCTGTCCATCATATGTAGCTATATTCCTTTTTGTGAGTTATGAAGATCTAAATTCCTTTGAAGTACCTAAAGTGCAACTATTTTAAATAGCATTATAGTCATTAATTGAGTTAGTAGTGGAGTTTTTATTCCCTTAGACACATTCATGAGTCTAATTAGGCTAATATTATCCCAGAAGGGGAGTAAGAACCATGGTTTTCCTTAGGTAAATTATTTTGAACTTGCCTCAATACACAGACACATGCAGGTACAGAGTCCATTGGGGAAGTACTCAAAGTTATATGCTTCACAGTAATTTTGTCTTTTAGGGTCTCACCTGATCAGGTTCAGGGGGATGAGTTCTTTCTATGTTTCACAAATCCTATGTCTGTCTCACTTTAAAAAGATCTGATGGTTTGGTTTCCTCAAATGATTAATATCTTGTAATTCTTTTAAGTGTCTCTTGAACTTTTTTCTTTTTCTTTTCTTTTTAAAGGCCTTGTACTCTGCTTCTTTAGTGGGATGTGGGGGTTTGAGATAGGGTTTCTCTGTGTGATATCCCTAGCTGTCCTAAAGTGAGCTCTGTAGACCAGGCTGGCCATAAACTCACAGAGATCCGCCTGCCTCTGCCTCCCAAGTGCTGGGATTAAAGATGTGTGCCACCACCACCCGGCTTCACTCTGCTTCTTGTTTGGGGCTTATTATTTTTGAACTTAGGTTTGTTACAGCTAGATTTTGCTTTTTATTATAGGAAAGTTTATAACTGATAGAACTACATTTTTTGATTAGTTTATGCTTTAAAATGGCCAGAAAAGGGAGTTTTACTCCTATGCTGTTTCAGAAGTGATTTTTTTTCTCATGCAAGAGATTTATTGGGGGAAAACAAAAGGCTATCTCTGAGTGGGGACATGAGAGAGACAGACAGATGGACAAGAGCAAGAGAACAAAAGCGAGGGGACAAGAAAGCTCTAAGTGGTTTTTATGTCTGCGGGGTTTCTTGGCAATTAAATGCAAAGAATATTAAATTTTTAAAAATTAAATACAGATTTAGATAAATCTCATATAACTATACTGTTATTTATTGATTTAATTAAAGTAGTTTTCATTTGTTTAAACTGTTAGATTGTAAAACAGTTTCTGAGGCTAAATGTAGAATGTCAGATTAAAGAGATTTAAATTTTAAATGGTTAACTCTTTTGTCCAAACCAAATCAAACAAAAAAATGTCCCACATAGTGACTTATGATTTGAGCACTTGGGAATTTGAGGCAAGATCACTCATCCCAGGCCAGCCTAACTACGTGGTATTATTATATCTCCAAAAAGGCTAGGGAAGGCATTATTTCTTGGGTGTGCATATGAAGACCTCAAGAGATCATTCAGTAAGTATAAAGGGAATTTTCTAAAAAGAGAACCATAGAAAGAAGACTTAAGTGTTAATTGGGTATCATAAGCAAAAGTCTATTTGAAATAACAAGCAAGGGGAAATGTTTGCTCTCTGCTTTCAAGTGGAACAAAGTTATTTATCTCAAGGTCCAAGATTCAAATATTTTTTTAAGCCATCATTGTGGTGGGATATTCTGTGCTTTCCACAGAGTTCACTCTCAACATTATTTAGTGGATGAAACGTAATTATTCTTGCCCTCATGAAATTCACAGGATAGTGGGCAATGGGCAGGGAAGAAAAGCAAGCCAATCCATGGGTCTTGTATTTACAGTTACATCCATGAGACCGAGGGAGAAAGTACAGGATGCTGCGGGATTGTGTGGCAACAGCATGTAAACTATAAACTAGCCTAGGGATGACTCTAGTGGTATATTCACTTATGCTGGAAGAAGGGAGTGTGCCAAGAGAGTGAATTTTTTTCTTGTTGTTACTGTAGAGCAATCAGCACGAATAAAAGTTTGAAATAAAAAGAGAACATGGCACATTTGATAAAAATACAAATGTAATTGTTAGAATAGGGAATCATAGAAAAATTAAAGTGGGGGTGGGGTTTCTCTGTGTAGCTCTGCCTGTCCTGGAACTCATTCTGTAGACCAAGCTGGCCTCAAACTCAGAGATCAGCCTGCCTCTGCCTCCCAAGAGCTGGGATTAAAGATGTGTGCCAACTTTAATGATGCTTCAAGGTAAAATGAAACATGTCCCTCCCATCCCTGCACCCTAACTCCCACCACCTTTAAGAGTCTGGAGAGCCAGCCTTGGGGGTATGAGAATGGAAGGCTGGTTATGCCTCACCAAGTGCTGCAATTGGAGAGTGGGCCCTGCACCTCGACTGGGCAAAAGAGTGGAGCTGGCCCTGGTGGTGTGAGTGTGGGTGAGCTGGACCCGAGGGTGTGAGAGCAGGTGAAATGTCTGGATAGTGCTGGGGAACTCACCCAGCTGGTGACAATCAGGGAAAGCTGGTGGGTTAACCAATCCAGCTACCACCCAGGTTCAGAACCAGGACTCACATTCTTCAAAACTTAATTCTCATTTTCTTCTTTGTGATAT